>NC_142697.1:30730803-31384240 GCF_029641045.1 Salvia hispanica | reverse complement strand
GTGATGATTGGGGAAGGGGTCTCTGCTTCCGAGGTCACTTTTGCTAACGTTCTCGCCTCTTGCGGCAGCGAATTGGATGTTTGGCTTTCGAGGCAGGTGCATTCTCTCATTGTGAAATACGGGTTTTCGGGAAATGTTATCTTGGAGAGCTCGATCGTGGATGTGTATGGGAAATGTGGGGCGATGATTGATGCGAGGAGGATGTTTGATGAGATTGAGTATCCAAATGTTGTGTCTTGGAATGTGATTGTTCGGAGGTATCTCGAATTTGGGGAGGGACACGAGGCCGTGAGAATGTTTTCGAGGATGTTGAAATTGAATGTGAAGCCGATGAATTATACTGTTTCTAACGCGATTCTTGCTTGTTCGAGTTTCAGGGGATTGAGGGAGGGTGTTCAGATTCATGGATTCTGTTGCAAGATCAACATGGATCGTGATGGAGTGGTTTCGAATACTCTGATTGATATGTATGCCAAATGTGGAGATTTGGAGAGTGCAAGAACCATTTTTGATCTGCCTTGTTCCAAAAATGTGATCAGTTATACTTCAATGGTGTCAGCTTGTGCTATCAGTGGAAGAATGTCAGAAGCTAGGGAGCTATTCGATGAGATGCCTGAACGGACCGTGATATCTTGGAACGTGATGCTGGCGGGTTACACTCGCACCTCGGACTGGGAAAAGGCGTTGGAGTTTCTAATATTGATGCGTAGAAGCACTAGAGATGTGGATCACGTCACGCTTGGGTTGTTCTTGAACATATGTGCAGCGATCCCGGATATGCATCTAGGGAAGCAAGTGCACGGATGTGCCTATAGACATGGCTTCTGCTCCAACGTTTTCGTTGGGAACGCCCTTCTTGACATGTATGGGAAGTGTGGGAACTTGATTGGCGCGAGGAATTGTTTCTACGCGATGAGCCACTCGAGAGACGAGGTCTCTTGGAACGTGCTGTTGACAAGCTTTGCGCGTCGTGGGATGAGCGAGCAGGCAATGCTGGTGTTCTCGGAGATGCTAGGCGAGGCCCGGCCGAGCAAGTTCACGTTTGGGACGATGCTGGCCGCGTGCGCAAACATATTCGCGCTCGACACGGGGAAACAGATTCACGCCTTCATGATCAGGCACGGCTACGACATCGATGTAGTGATGACCGGAGCTCTGGTAGATATGTACTCAAAGTGCCGCAACATCGCCTACGCCACGAGGGTGTTCAACGGGGCCTCCCGCAAGGACGTGATCCTCGTGAACTCGATGATTCAGGGGTGCTTGCATAATGGGGTGAGTGGGCGTGTGTTCGAGCTGCTCGATGCGATGGAGGAGGAGGGCGTTAGGCCCGACCACAACACATTCCGGGGGGCGTTGCGGGCTTGTGTCTGCGATGGGCGTGTGGAGTTGGGGGCGAAGCTGTTTGAATCGATGAGTGAGAATTACTATTTGTTGCCTCATTTGGAGGATTATGAGTGCATGATTGGGTTGTACGGTGAGAATGGATTGATGGATGAGCTTGAGGCTTTTCTGAAGAAGTTGCCCTTTGAGCCTACTGCAGCAATGCTCATCAAAGTGTTTGATTTTAGTCGAAAGCACAAGTGGTTGAAGCTGGGAGAGTGGGCTGCTGATCGACTCAATGAGTTGAATCCTTCGGTTCCATTCCTATTTCAAATTGTTGATGATGAATGATGATATTGATATCTAACAAGTCAAAAATTTGGAGTTGAGCCGAGCGGTAGAGTTGACTAGTGCATAATGACAAAATTCATGAAACGAAACTCGTGGGGTTGGATGCTGTAAAGAAGGCCGTTGTTGACATCGGAAGGCGGGTGGTGCAGCGACGGTTGCTTGCTATGGATGGCGGAGCAAGAATGGAAGTGAACCCCAACCCTTCGGAGTCGGAAGTGATGCACCATAGAGTTGGGGGTAACTCCAAATGCCAAATTTAATGTAATTTTCCTGTAATAAGTGTGCGTGTCTAAGTAATTACCAATTGGAAAAGTAAGAGATATAGAAAATCATCTGGGAGTATTGAAAGGTTGATTTTTTATATAATTATTTATATTATAAAAATCATCGATGAGCATTGAACTAGGTGTCAAACAGGATGAAACAGTAAGATAATAGTTGCACCTAAGTCCAATCTACTGAGTTAACCTACTCCATGTGTGGACTGATTAGTTATAACTTTATCGGACTAAAAAAATTTCAATCATAACCCTTTAGTTTTAGCAGGTTAGTTGGATTAGTTCACAAATTCCGGACTGCACTGACATCCCTAACGATAATTTTCAATGTTTTTTTTGTGGTGACTCAAAGTACTATTGTAATTTTGTAGCACTAGATGAGAGTCACACGTGACATGGTTGTGGGATTGTTCTATCGCTATCCGGATGTATGTCCAGTCCCTCACGGCCTCACCACCTTTGTAACGTGTGTGGTTCCCCATCATCACTATCAATTCAAACAAAATTGAATTCCATAATTTGGAGATCACGTTTGAAGCATGGGTGTAAAGCTTATCATAATGTAAAGAATAGAAAACATGAAAATAATTATTCTATGTAATAAATTCGTTATAAAAATGATTTAGTGATTGAAGTGAATATTCAATGTCAAATATATTGTACAACTATAACCACGATTTTAAACCATTACACTCCCACCGTCCCATTATAATTGATCAATTTTTTTTTTTATTTTGGATTGTCCGTACAAGTGATCGAGTTTTTTTTTTTTTTTTTTTTTCAGAAAGCAACATCTTCATGTCTCTTATTTTTGGAGTACATTATTCTCTCTTATCTCTCATACTTTTTTATCTCTTATACTTTATTCTCTCTTATCTTTCATACTTTTTCATTTCTTATACTTTATTCTCTTCACCGAACACCGTTTCCATCTCCATTTATCTTTTACTTTATCAAATTTCATTAAACCCGTGCTACCTAATGGAGAAGAGAATGAATCCAACGCAATGTAAAGTCACCAAAAAATGGCAATAATTAGGCTAAACGTAGGACAGATGAACTCTCCTCCTAACACATTTCAAATTAAAATCAAAATTTCCGATTTTCCCCTCAATTCTTCCTTTATTTCTAACTAATTAAGAATCAAAGACATATTTACACGTGTGCCATATTCAATAATATTAGTAGTACTACTTAACTAATCGTGTAGCACATTCTGATCTGGATATTACTAATTTATTAAAAAGCTCCTAGACAGCTAGACTTGGATGCTCTCTACGCCCATATATTTTTTTGAATTAAAGCCCAAAAAAATTCCTATTCTTGAATTCCATTGATTGTGATTATAGTGATCAGCAACTCATCACACACACAATTGTGGGATCTTGCAAAATATGGGGTCATGGTTAGCAAGATCAAGAAACATCAAATATTTGCTCAAGAGAAACATTTGTTTATTTGATAACAAGTGTTCATCAACTCACTCTTTCTTACATACAAATTCTCCTTACAAGACCTTGCCTCCTTACAATGCCCTTCATGGATTCTGCGCCTCTGTTTTGTCATTTCGGCGGTCGGAATCTTCCATGGTCGGAAAACAAGCTCAAGCTGATGATGATGATGAGGATGTTGATGATGGAAATCAGGTAACTAATTTTATCTCACTTAAATGTAATTTAATTTATGGGAATTTCAGAAAAATCGAAACTCTGTATTTGTATTTACATGAAATGTTGAATAGGATTGTATATTAATGTTTATCTATAGAAGGAAGAAATCAATGTGAAAATTTATTGTCAGCAAACTACTGAAATAATAAATCTATGTTCTATTATGAGTCGATGCAATAAATGTTTCTTTATCTGTCAGTTTTCGAATTGTGATTTTTATTTCAAGTTCTGTGAAATAAATCGGTCTTGCAATTGCAAGAAAAATTAAGAAGATAGATATGTTGATATTACAAAGTTTATGCCTACATGTGTGACTATCGTGTGTCTCTCTCTTTGATCTCTTTTGATTATTTGGATGAGTATGGATTATTGAAGACCTATCTATGTATTGAAAAGAAAGAAAGTTGTTATATGATAGGTCCGCTTACTTAAAAGCATTCACAATTTAATTTATAGCACCCACTTATGAAATCTATTTAATACTCCATCTGTCCGTGAATAGGAGTCCCGTTTTTCCATTTTAGTCCGTCCGCGAATAGGAGTCCCGGTTCACTTTTACCATAAATGGTAATAGGGTCCCACCTTCCACTAACTCATCTCACTCACATTTCATTTAAAACTAATATATACAAGTGGGACCCCTATTCCACTAACTTTTTTCCACCCACTTTTCTTAACATTTCTTAAAACCCGCGCCGCCCATAAATGGGACTCCTAATGGCGGACGGAGGGAGTATATTTTAATGTTTTATTTTATCAAACCTCATGATACATTAAGAATTTACATTTATTATTACCTTGTTCACGAAAAATTAGCATGATAGTGAATGATATGGAGTAGTTTTTTAATGTGCATTTAATAAAATACGAGAGATAAAAAAGGTAAAAGTTGGAAAATTATGATTTTAATGATTTTTTTATCCATATCTAACTTCTTCATTGAAAACTTTAGTTATTTAATAATTTCAATTAAATTTTTTTTGGAGCCTCTTTTCTGAATCTCATTAAATTTTATGAGAAAGAATGGTTGAAATGGTGGACCACATAAATATACATTGTAAATAATTAGATGTATGATTATAGTAAAATGTGAAAGTTTTCATAAATAGATAGGATAATTTTGATGAGCGGACAAAAAATTGAAAAACATGATTATTTCTCTGGGATGGACGAAGTATACTGATAGGGGTTAATGTGCTACAAAACTAGGAACCATCCCATCTTTAAAGTTAGCATTAAAGGGCCCATTCGGTTTGAAGATTATTTCTCATAATTGAATAGATATCATATTTTGTTCATGTATTGAATCTCCAAACTTAATCCTAGATGGATAATCATATGATAAGAGTCATAGTCATTCTTCATACTAAAACAATCTCACACTTAATCCTAAATAGATAATCATATGATAATGAATCATAGCAATAATAGATAAATTTTCGGAATAACCCTATCTTTAAATTAGCATATTGTATACATATAAGTAAAATCTAACCAACTGTAAGCCCATTAGCCCAATAATAAAATAAAAGAAAAGATTACAGTAGTTTTAGCTAGGTTAGAACAATTATACTACTATTTGTTTTGACAATCTATTATATCTTCATTTTTTCATGGTAATTTTCTACTATTTGACAATATATTTTTCAAATAACATGGATGTTAAATGATTAGATTACACTGTGATCAGGGAGACTATGTGTTTTTAAATGCCAATTTATTTATGTAACAACTATATAAATTTGATCAGAGCATAGAATTTCCTGGTGGAAGAGTTGGATTCACTACTCAAATGGAATTCATTGCAGAAGTCACTGACAAAAGAGTGCCTTGTTATCGCCTTCTTGATGATGATGGCTTTCTCATTTCAGGCACTACATTTGAGCAGGTAATTTATATATCAAAGTAGTAGTAAGTAATTTTTATATCCACATTTTTAAAGAGCAATTTATGACTAAAACTTATTCTAAAGGGTAAAATAGTAATAACGACTACTATCTTCGTCCATATATAGCTATTAGTATCATTTTTTCATTTGGTCTGTCCACAAAAATTAGTCTCTTTTTATTTTTGACACGTGTTTAGCTGGAAAAAGAAACGGCGGTGAAGATGTACGAAAGTATGGTGGGTCTTCAAATAATGGATACAATCTTTTACGAAGCGCAACGACAAGGGAGGCTTTCGTTTTACGTGACCTCAACGGGAGAGGAGGCCATCAACATTGCAACAGCTGCTGCTCTCTCGCCCGATGACATTATATTGCCACAGGTAAATAGATTTAAAACGATCCTTCAAAAACTATTTACCTGTGGCAATAGACTTTTTAAAGGATAATTTTTGCTAGAAATATAAAAAGGGTTGTTATGAACAAGTTCTTTTTGTTTGTGTGATCATGACCAGTATCGGGAGCCCGGGATCCTGCTATGGCGCGGTTTCAGCATGGAAGAGTTTGCAAGCCAATGCTTTGGGACAAAAGATGGTCATGGGAAAGGCAGGCAGATGCCAATACATTATGGCTCCAACACCCACAATTTCTTGACTGTTTCCTCACCAATCGCGTAAGTTAGTTGTCTCGGCTTCTTCATGTTCAAAACGACGTTGTTTTAACGCTGGAGCGCTGTGTATGCCAGGACGCAGCTGCCTCAAGCTGCGGGCGTCGCTTACTCTCTTAAGATGGACGGGAAGGAAGCGTGCGCGGTTGCTTTCACCGGGGATGGTGGCACCAGTGAGGTATTCTTGTAAATACGTAAATTATTTCCAAATTTTATTGTTGAACTAATTTTCCCGTTCTAGTTTTAGAAATGTACTCTTTCTGTCCCACTAAATGTGAAGTATAGAGTACTGCTTCATGACACGAGAATTTATGTAGTATTGTTTTGAGAAGCAAGTGCAGAAAATAAAATAGCGATGACGTTGTAAATGTTTAATTTAAAACATATAATGTCTCACTTTTGGCATGACAACCCAAAAAAGAAACGTGTCAGTTTCAATGGGACAGAGAGTATTATCGAGAGCTTTCCAATTTACAGTCGAATTTCACACCTAAATCTGAAAAACTAGGTTATTAGTCAATGGAAGTATTAAAAATTCATGTATCTATATATGAAATTGATAAGGTATTTTATATGTATTTTCCTATCCAAAAAAAAAAGATATTTGACATATATTGTAAAATGTTTGACAGGGAGATTTTCATGCTGCAATGAATTTTGCAGCAGTGATGGAAGCCCCAGTGTTGTTTATATGCCGCAACAATGGATGGGCTATAAGCACCCCAATTTCACAGCAGTTTAGAAGTAACATAAATATACAAATATTTCTTCACATTTTATTCACAAAAACTATCAAGTTGTGGTCATCAATTGTGCCTTGCAGGCGATGGTGTGGTTGTGAAGGGGCAGGCGTACGGAATTCGGAGCATTCGTGTCGACGGGAACGACGCTCTCGCTGTTTATAGTGCGATACATGCAGCTCGGGAGATGGTTGTGCGTGAACAGAAGCCCGTGCTAGTCGAGGTAAACATAAATGTAGGAGTGTGTATTTGGGTAATTAGATAGATCGTGCTTCGAAAAACTAATTAACAAGTTGTTGACTATAAGGTGATGTTCAGTTCGTTAGACAAGATATTAGTGAGACACTTACAATATGTGATAAATCAAGATGAATTTTGTCTAGAATTAAATTAGTCAAATGAGTGAGGTGGATAGATAATCATGATATATTGTCAAAGATTGAATTTTTTAGAAAAAAGGATAAAAATAAACATGCGACAAGTAAAGGCAACCAAACGACCCCTAAGACCTTACTCAACGGAATTAGGTTGGTTATTTTCAACTGTGTGTTTTACCAACTAAATTGTGATTCGTCTTATAAATGCTTAGGCACTTACATATCGAGTAGGGCACCATTCAACATCAGACGATTCTACAAAATACCGACCAGTGAGCGAGATTGAGCAATGGAAAAGTACCGGGAATCCCATGACGAGATTTAGGAATTGGGTTCAAGCAAATGGTTGGTGGATGGACGAGCAAGAAACCAAGCTTCGTGGGGCCATCCGGAAGCAGGTAGTTTTCCCGATGCATTAAATTCATAGTAGTAGAAGTATGTTTTATCGATCTAATAATCTCGACTGATTGCTTTGCAGGTGTTGAAGGCCATTCAAGCTGCGGAGAAAACACAGAAACCGTCTCTTGAAGATTTGTTCAGCGATGTGTATGACAAGCTTCCCTCAAATTTGCTAGAACAAGAGAAATCTCTGAGAGAAACCATCAACAAATATAAACAAGATTTCCCTGCTGATGTGCCTCTCTAGGTTCCTTATTCACAATGTGCAAAGAGATGAAATTGGAATTAGTACATGCATTATTGGAGTTGTAATAAACTAAATAAAGATTAACAATCAGATTATCAATATATTTTTGAAAGAGAAACGCCTGTCAACTTATGCTTCATAATCAGACTTGTTTCTTTTTTGATTTTATTTCATATTTACTTGTCCGTCTCAATGAAATATCCGACTTTTTGAATGACATGAGATTTTAGGAGATAAGCGATGACGAGAGAAAATATAGTTATATGTATTTATGGCGATAGAAAATACTTAATAAATTGAGTAATAATGATGCTTAAGAAAAATGTAACTGGGTAATGATGATTTTTTTTTCAAAAAAATAGAAGTGCATGAGACAAACTAAAAAAAATAGACATCTTCATTGATACGAGAGACTGAGGCGTACCTAGCAATTTGCGTATGCCAAGATTCATCAATTCCTCACAAGTCAAATCGACAATTTTATATTGGTGAGATCAAAATAAGTTCATATTAATATGATTATTACGAATTAATAAAAAAAATTAGTTTCAAACTGAATAACGCATCGATCTCACAAGCTAATGATTGAATACTATTGAGTTGTTTTTTGGCTGTATTTAGCTAAATAACTTTGTCGAACTAGTTCTGAAATACTCCAATATTCATCTACGATATACGGAGTAAAGTTTTTCTTTTTACTTGATTCGTTGATTCCTAAACTCAATTAGTAGTATTTCTAAAATCCACTTCCTCGAACCACATTTTCTAAACGAACCAGAAATAAATCAAATTGATCTTGTAAAAGATATCTAATGAAACTGCCGTTGGAATTGAGATCTCATTCAAAGATATCAAAAGTTTGGCCCTTGCGTAAGGATTATACCCCACGCTCTTTAGCACGAGATTTTGAGTGCCCTTTTTGTTCAATAAGAGACCAAAGTGGATGATTGACTCATTCCATACTAGAAATAATCGTAGGAACCTCTATTCAATCCTTTTCCTTATTGTTGCTGGATATCTCGTTCGTACACATCTTTTCTTTGTTTCTCAGGCTTCTAGTAAGTTACACACATAGTTCGAAAGGTCAATTTTTTTGTGAAAGGAGTATCACTGGCTTAACTCCTTGATTGTTTGCTTTGATTTCGATGAAACCGGTTTGTTACGAGCAAGAAACAATGGAGTATGAATTAAAGTCTACCGACCCATAATAGAATTAAAAAAAAAATTAACTCTCTAACGGATGAATTGTCCAATTTTAATTTAACTTTATGGTATACTTAGACTCATTCCCGCCACAAAATTTAAAATGGGCAAATCCGCCATTCAAACAACCGAAGTTACTATGCTATTACAACAGTAAACAGACAAAAAAACAAGAAACAGTGATAAAGAAATGATGGGAGAAAACCTAGGAAGTTAGATTTGTTGTCGAATTTCACAAACACCCAAAAAAATCTTTGATGTTTTCATCCACTTCCCAATCACCCTTGTTGGAGCAGACGCTTTCCACCTTCCCGTCACAACCCCATCCCGAATATCCTCATCAATATTCCAATTCCAAACATCGGATAGAAATGGGCGAAAAATGGTTTCTTTCTTGTTCAAGAATCACCGCAACAGACACTCCGATTTGCCCTTTTATCGTGTTGCGTTATGGGGCATTCCGTGCAAGGAATTTACTCATCTTATTTTTTAGCATTTTCCTATCCTTACTGCATTTGGATAGTAGTATTTTAAGTCTTGTTCAAGAATTGTTGAAATTGACAGCATTTGATGAAATAAAATCATCTGTTTCTGTGTGATTTTAGCTCTGGTTAGGCATATGGCAATGGCAATGGCTTCACCTAGTGAAAGGAGTAGTAGTAGCAGAAGCACTGCTTCTCTCATGCCCGGGCGCATTGTGGTTGCGTTTGATGCGACTAGGAATTTTAATTCTCAGGAATTGAAGAACGTTATTAGTAATATCCAAATGCAGCAAAGCATGATTCAGGAAGTGGACACCATTACAGTTCTTGGAGTCTTGCATAAAGTGCCTCATCCCAGTAAGCCTACTCTCTGCCCTTTATGTTGAAATATACGCGATTTCGAGAGTGTTTAGTTTATCATTTACATAGATTTTTAGTTGTAGATGTTGTGTAGTGTGTAAACCAGCTCATCTATGATCTATCTGTGGTTTGAATTTTATTGAACATTTTCGCCAAAGATATGCCGGAGGAATTTCTATTAGGCTTGCAGGCATGTTTACTTTAGCGATTTGTTTTTTTGTTGTTTAATTGCTTTAGTTATGCTTCTGTAACTGTCTATGAACTTTTGATGTGTGGTGAAGTTTTTCATTGTGAACTTGTACCTTTGCATAGTGGGGTTTGAAATGGAAATAAGCCCCAATTCTTTTATGGGGACCCGTGTTCGTGCAATAAAAGAGCAAGTCTCAAGAATGGTGGATGCATACGCGGGGAACCTTCATAACAGTGCTGAGGCGTGTGAAGTCAGTGGGGTAATATTCGCTCTTGTTTCCTGTTTGTGGTTGCTGAATAAGATGTACCTTGTTGCAATTTGTTCGTAGTTTTCTGGGTAAGATGAGCGTTGTCATTTCTTGATCACGTTATATAGGTCGTTATTGAAGTCAAGATTGTCGTTGGAGCTCCACTAAAGAACGTTATTGTACAAGAATCCATAGCTTCAAATGCCACATGGGTTGTTCTTAACAGGTTACTACCATTTTCCCTTTAGTGCAATTATAGCAGCTTCACTAAGTAGAAATCGTAACGAAAACCTTATGAACAAGTCACAGGGGATTCGAAAGGTTCATATGTGTAATTGGTTTGAGTTTGTCGTTTCAGTGAGTTCATCAATCTTATGTATCTTATGATTTTAAAGAATTCTAGAAGGTGGCATTTGTTTGTATCAGTTGATATTGATGATAATCTTCTGTTAATGATACACCATTTCATTTCTCATTTGAAACTGGTAACTTTCTTGTGGCAGGCACCTAAGAAAGGAAATAAAGTTCTATCTTAATAAAATACCATCCAAAGTTGCTCAGACCCTTGACAACTTTTCTCTGAAAATCTTGAGATCTTTTTATTCTGTCAAAGCTACGGCTAATGTGGAGCCCGAGCTGTTTTACTCGCTGTCCAAGCTAGTTCCCGTGATAGTACCCTCCGAGTATACTCCCAGCAACGACCACTCCCTTATTTCCCCAATCTACCCCGGATCCACAAGCTCCCACGGAAGCTCAGGCAGCTCCAAATCGAAGGAGCAGAACATCTTCTCACCAGATGAACTCGCGTCAAAATCTCATCTAGGAAAAACAGGTCAGAAGTGTTGCTTGATGAGCATATCATGAGGCTTTCTGCTTTCCTAACTTGACTGTCTTTAACACAAGTTTGTTTGTAATCTCCGTAGGCGTCTATGGTAACGGTAAAGATAAGCACCATGGCAGTTCACCCCTAAAACAAAGTCTACCGAGAGATCCTAGTTTTTCCGTTCCTTTTGCTGTTGATGAGATTAAGCTGAATGAATCTAAGCATTCGGAGATACAGATTGTAGCAGATGCTTCTTCTTCTGGTGATTTACGCAGAGAAGGTATGTATGAAGTGCGATAAAAAGGTCCTGATACTGATTCTTCATGTTTTAAACTGCATTGATGGATGATGTGCAGATACTAATGAGGACAAGGAATCGAATTATTTTCACCCGAAGAAAGAAAAGCAAATAAATCTGCAGCTGGACTTTCATGCATTCCACCATTCTGATGGAACGAAAACGCGTATGAGTTCAAAAGGATGGAAATATTCCAAGATACAGACTGCAACGAATGATTTTTCTTCCGAGAATCTACTGGGAGAAGATGGATATGGGCTTTTGTATAAAGGTCTGCTCAAGGATGGACAGCTTGTTGTTGTAAAAGTGCAAAAGGAAGCCAACACACAAGGTTGTTCGGAAATTTACTCACAATTAGGTTCCCTAAGATTGGCGTGTCACAAGAACGTTGTGATGCTTCTTGGTTACTGTCGTAGAGAAAACACAAATATCTTGGTTTATGAGTACATCTGCGATAGGTCGCTGGAGTGGTATTTATTCGGTAAGCTACTTCAGCAAGCAAGAAACTTGCAAAAGTCGAATATTCTCTATTAAACTTCTCGTTCTTGTTGTTCTACACAGATAGTACAGAACATCTTCTTCCATGGCACCGGAGACGTGCTATTGCTGTTGGAATTGCAAAAGGGCTGCGTTTTCTACATGAAGAGTGTCGGGGAAGCCCTATTCTTCACAGGGGCATGATGCCAAGAAACATATGTCTCACACATGAATTTATTCCAATGGTAAAAATCGATATAGATTTCGTGTTTATCTAATGCATTTGTATCTTTAACGCGATCCAGTGCTCAAATCTTTGTTATAAATATGATTGTTGAAGACTTCATAACATAGTATTGCTATACTTACTATTCAATCTGTACGTGCAGCTGGCAGACTGCGGCCTTGCTAAGTGGAAGACGGATGAACAAGAAAATTCCGAGTGAGTATCTATTTAGCACCAAACTGAAAAAATGATTGATGAATTGAGGTCGAGTTTGTTTGCCTTGTGCAGATATCTTGCACCGGAGTATGCTGAGCACAGCGTTTGTTCTGTGGAAACGGAAGTCTTTGCATTAGGGATTATTTTGATACAACTGATATCAGGACGCAAACGTATTGATTCAACGAAAGGCTCCCTTAGGGAGTGGGTATGTTTCCCAATGTCGATATTTTGAGGTCTCATTAACTGTGACAGACATTTACTTGCTCGTGTGAAATGTATGCTTGCCATGTTTCAGGCCATGCCATTGATCCAGATGCTGAAACTAGGAGAGCTCGTTGATCCTCGCCTTGGGGACTCGTATGCCACTTACGAAGTGTACCAGATGGCTAGAGTGGCGTACTTGTGCGTTCAGGCAAAGCCTTCTATGCGGCCAACAGTGGGAGAAGTAAATATACGATGCCTTCTGTCGTTTCTCACTGTAAGATTTTTGATCTCTCATTGGCACATTTGACACTGTGCTTTCTGTCTAGGTGCTGCTCATTCTTGAGGGCGAAAACGATCGTCTAGACCAGCTCATGGAGCAGCTTATTCCGGTTCCTAACAGCGTGCAGAGACGACTCTACACTGAGCTTAGCTGACTTCTCTCTTCTTGAACAATAATTCTTACTGTCAAACTGCAAATGATGTATGGTTTCTGTTGTTATTTATAAGATTTTATATATTTGAGGATAGCTTGAAAACATTGATAGAATTAGATATGTTGGTAGCTGAGAGAGTTGATCTTTTAAATTGAGATGAGCTTCTCAAAATCACCAGCAACCAGGTTCAAGAAGCGCGAAATTTGGCTTGAAAACTCTCGTTTGTACACATATTTCGGGCGTTATAACGTTGTTTTACGTGTGATTTTTTTGACAGCTTAACTCGGTAGACTAACAGAATCTCAAATTGTACCCTATTGTTGAGGGTTGTTTGTATTATGGTTACTTATTTGTTAGACTTGAGTTTGTTGGTCGCTATCGCTGGAAAATATTACCGACGGACCACTGGCGGATTTGTCTGTCGATAAAATGTGTCTTTTGTAGTGAAGATTGAAGAATGCTTCTTCAGAACTTCAAAAAATACTTAGAAATATTTTCCTACAATATTTATCAAAGGTTTTTACGTTATGAAATATATAGGGGAGTTTTCACACTGTTTAGATCCAGTAGTATTATTTACTGAAAATATTTCCGGGGATAAAAACCAATTACAAAGATTTTAAGATGCTTTAATGAATTATTCTACTACAAAGAAATATATCTTGTCAATTGTTTTAAGTATTTTTCATAAATTCAGGAAGATTCATAGTTCATTATACAAAGATATTTGATCTTTTGATTCTTAATACATCACATTCTTTTTAATATAAGAAATTAACTTTCAAGTTATAATTATAATTCATTATACTAAGAAATGTAATTTGTAATTTGTTTTCTGTCACTTGTTTTCATTTATACATTTATTTTGTTTTGCAAAATAATTAACTTTGTATTGAGATAAGATATGTTTCTATAAATGTTCGATGACAAGATTATCAATAATTTTGAAGAAATCAAGAAACTAAATTCATCTAAAAATTAACTAGATATTACTTAAAAATATATTGCTTTGAAATTGAAAAATGTTTCGAGATGCACTATTTTCAGTATTTTTTACATTAACAAAATCATTTCTATCTCCACCTTTTGGGCTCTTATTTGAAATTGCTGGAGGACTCCATTTAATTCTTTAGGCTGGAATTAAATTAAATAGTTGGACTTAGAATTACTTTAAAGTGTTGGGCTCAGATAGAATAACTTTTTCGCAATTATTCTTTGGGTAATTAATATCCTAATTATTTACTATTTGTTATATTTAATAAACACGCAATGAATCTCTTGGTTTAATCAAAGAATTCAACTTTAGATTAATTTGAGTATTCAGATTTAAATAATTCAATGAAATCAAATCTCCAAGTTCAAAAAGGTCTGAGAATAATCTTTGGATTTAGTTAAAAATTGCAAGAAATTAATCTCCGGATTAATTGTGTTTAATAAATTAGAACTTCCGATTTAGTTAAGAAGTGAACTTATTCACGTGCAGATTTAAAAAATACAGTATACGAGAATTTTTATATTTTCATTACAAATCATGTTAATTTAAAAAAATCAAGAATCGCGGGAAAAGTATGTTATTAATGGAAATCACAATCTTTTTTGATAGTTAAACAAGCCCGAAGCTGCATTTCTCGATTTACGCTTGTCATCCTAGCTCTCTAATTCTCTGTATCGTTTGACAATGGCCGACAACCAGAACAAACAGTTTACGTAACGCTGCTTTGTCTCTTCCACATACGAACTCCAATATCAAAGCCAATACTGAATATTCTCAGGATTATCTTCCCAGATATTCTTCACATATTCCTTCATTTTTTCCGATTTACTCACAAATGTTTCCGATTATCCATAATCAGGTAAATTTTCCACTCGCTCGATCGCATTTGATTGGGCGACTCTCGCTCTCAGCGTGATTTTGCTATTTCTGACCGTTTACTGCTTCGGATCGTTATAAATACTCGAATTAAGCCCTATCATCGAGTAAAATAGATTTTGTCAGCTCGAATTTTCTGATTTAAGCACATTTGTTTCTGATATGGAAAGCAGTTACAGAGAGACGCCTTCGCGTATTTTGATTGTGTGTGATTCCACTAAGGATCGGAGTATTCATGAGTTTAGCAAGACGATTCGTCAAATCCGGATGTGCGGCGGCATCGTGCATCCCGGAGATACAATTAGGGTGTTTGGGGTGCTTCACAGAGTCCTGCATCCCAGTAATTCTGCTGTTTAGTGCATTTTTTAGTGCTTTGCACTTTTATTAGATTCAGCTTGTTAGATTAGTATTATTATGCTATTGTTTGTCAATTTGTTGATTTTCAATCTGCAGTGGGTTATTTTATGGGAGTGGCTCCTGAGAATTTCCTTGGAGCAACGCATGCCCGTGCAGTGGAAGAAGAGGTCTCGAAAAAGGTCGATATGTACGTGAGCATGCTCCAGTATAGCGCTGAACAATGTGAAGGAGATAGGGTAATATATACATACCATCTTGTTTCTCCTAGTTAAGCTATATCACATTTTCAGTAGCATTATTTCTCTCCAATAGTCGAGTATTCCCTTTTTTCATCGTGACTCAGAGCCTCTACGTTCAGGTTGACATTGAGGTTAAGATCACTGCCGGAACTCCACTAAGGAAGGCTATCATAAATGAAGTAGCTGCTTCTAATGCAGCCTGGGTTATATTTGATAGGTACAATTTGCTTTTCATATTTGAATGGTATATGGAGTAATGGATCTATTCTATTTTCACTGACAGGCCTCTAAGAAAGGAATTGAGGTACTACCTCAAACACATTCCTTGCAAGGCTGCCATTGTGCTTGATAACTTTTCGCTGAAAATTTTGATAAACGGGTATTCCAATAAAGAAGCCGAGCATTTTGACAACAAGCAGTTTTACTCGCTTTCCAAGCCTGTCCCACTACCACCTGTTAGCGATAGTGAGAATGAGCAACCAGTCAATGCTATGAACTATCATAGATATATGGAAAGCTCTGATTTAAATTCCAAGGAGGAGAGCATTGTCTCCCAAAGTGAGACTTGGCCAGGTCCCAAGCAAGAGTACTCAGGTTAGAGGATTCTATTACAGTTATCTCTTGCACATATTTTCACAATGCACGTAAAAGGATTCTTCAACATTTGTATTAGATTCCTGATTGTAATGATGGCCACAGGTAATACCAGACAGATTATGGAATATTATGCCCCAATAATCTCAAATCAAAAAAGAAGGCCAAGTCGAAATAGATACTCTGATGTACCTGTGCTCTGTGTTACTTGTGGAATGAAAACGGAGTTGGACGCGGTGAGATATAGTTATCGCGAGATTCAGCTTGCAACCAACAATTTTTCGCCTAATAATTTACTAGGCGAAGGTGGATATGGTCATGTATATAAAGGAGAACTTAAGGATGGGCAGCGTATTGCTGCAAAGGTGCGAAAGGAAGCGAGTACACAAGGGTTTTCGGAATTTCATTCTGAAATATTCGTCCTCAGCTTTGCACGCCACAAGAACATTGTGATGCTTCTTGGTTATTGCTGCAAGGAGAACCTTAACATCTTAGTCTACGAGTACATCTGCAATAAATCACTGGAATGGCATTTATTCGGTGAGCGAATTTACTGTATAAAAGAAGTTCAGTAGCTACTTGTTTGCTATGATCATTATCATCCATGCCCAACTTGTGGAATGTTTACAGAAAATACGAATCATGTTCTGGAATGGCACCAACGACATGCTATTGCCATTGGAACTGCCAAAGGGTTGCGCTTTTTACACGAAGAGTGTCGGGGAAGTCCTATAATTCACAGGGACTTGAGACCAGGCAATATACTGCTGACTTGTGACTTTGTCCCTATGGTAAGTTCTAATACCCGGTATATTTAACTGCATTAGTGAACGCCTTAATTAGTTTAGACTTTGTCCCTATGTTAAATTCTCAGTGTCTTACAGAACTTCACACCTCTGCTCTCTTCTAATTTCTGTTGAAATTCTTTATAATTAGCTGGGAGACTTTGGCCTCGCAAAATGGAAGACTGATGAGGGTGAAAACCGTGAAATACAAACAAGAATTCTAGGCACTCTCGGGTGAGTGTAATAGCTGCATATTATGTAAAAACTGCATGCATATGATATATTGATATGTCCCTAGCACTTGATGTTAAGGTGTTCTTTCTTGCCTTGTATTATAGATATCTTGCACCAGAGTATGTAGAGAACGGAGTTGTCTCGGTACGAACAGATGTTTATTCATACGGTGTTGTTCTGATACAACTGATTTCTGGACGCAAAGCAGTGGATTCCAAGAGAGCAGACCAGCAACCATCGCTTAGACAATGGGTATGTTAAGGCAACAATATTGCATCTTACTCTTGTAGAAATTGATTTCTTCGTCTCAACCGCCACTCTCGATTTCCAAAGACTAACATCATTTAAAAGAAAAAGGAAAGAATAAAAGCCAGACACATGATCTAAAGAATCCCATCATGGTATTACCAGGCATTACCTCTAATCGAGAGACTTGCATTACACGAGCTTGTTGATCCTTGTCTCGGTGAAACGTACAACACATACGAGCTGTATAGGATGACGAAAACAGCATATTTATGTCTCCAAACTGAACCCGAGAGGCGGCCATCAATGGCAGAGGTAACTCTTTTGCCTTCTACATGTGCACAATTTGTTAGTACATATACCTTTCTCCTCACTGATTTAACTAATAACATATTGTTGCAAATGCACGCGGACCATTTTCTTTCGTTTGTCCGTACGATTAAGCTCTTTCTACGTCCGAAACTACTATGTTTCACTACATGATGATGGTTGCAGGTGCTGCACCTTCTTGAGGGGGATATTGATCATTTTAGCCACTTGACAGAGCAGTTTATACCACACTAATAAGAGGTGATGCCGTGATGGAAGCATGCCGGCTAGGCCGTTGTTCTACGCCACGGCTGCTGCCGATGCATACATTTTCTAGCTCTTATGTTGTTGGCTTTGAAGTTTGATCAACTAGTTTCTGTGAATCTGTTTCAATGTTTCTAGGTACATACTAATATTAGAAAGGGAAAGGAAAAAGGTTAGTTTTTTTAATATCCATTTAAAAAAAAAAATTTAAAAATGCATCTTATTTATTAAGTAATCATAAAAGTAATCTTTCCGGCACATATACTGTTTTCTAATGAGTTTAATACTCCCTCCGTTCCACATTTGGAATCACATTTAGTTATGACACGAGGTTTAAGGAATTGGTGTAGTGTGTAATTAATAAAGTGAGATGATGGAGTGTGTAATAAATGAAGTAAGTTGGTAGAGTGTGTAATAAATGAAGTGAGATGATGGAGTGTGTAAGAGCATCCACAGTACAGAGGACACTTCCCGGACAAGCCACTTTTTTTTTTGTCCTCAACCACTTCTGATTTGTCCACAACCATAAAAAAAGTTTCCACATCAACAGTGGATACTTTTTTTAGCCACATTTCACTTTATTTTATTTTTTGCTTATTTTTTCAATGAATATTAAAATTATTGGCCAAAAAAACAATTAGAAAAAATATATAATTTATTAAATAAAAATTAAAACTAATGGCCAAAAAACCATTTGCCCAAAGTAATCAAAACCCAATTAAAAAAGCCCAAAATTAACCTATATTCTTCCTCCTTTAAAAAAAGCCCAAAATTAACCCATTCAAAACCCTACTTTTCATCTTCTTCCTCATTCTTATCCTCTTTCTCTCTTCCTTTTGAAAACGAAAAAAAAAATCAAAATTCAAAATCAACGCCCGCCACGCTATTCGACTCTCGGCACGTCCTCGGCGAGTAAGTGGCGGAGGGCCTTCCGCCCCATCCCAGATGTCGCCGAAAGCTTCCTCCACTATAGTTCGCCGTGACTAAGGCGATTCCGGGGCGGCCGGCGCGCCGCCCCTACTGTGGATGCTCTAAGAAATGAAGTGAGTTGGTTGAAGGTGGGTCCTTTTTTGACTTTTTGGTTTTTTATTTTTGTTTCGATTTATTTTAATTTAGATAATGACATTTTGATGTAATTTTGATGAACAATGGGGTAAAATTCTATGACCAAATATGGAAAATTCTAAATGTGACTGTAAAACTGGGAAGGACTTTTATGGCAAAATGTGACTCCAAAACTGAGACGGAGGGAGTATTACTCTACATGTTTTAATTGACAAATTTAGACGACATTATTCTCGTTCATTTATATTTTTTGCTATGAATAGAATTGCACTCATATTAAGATTTAAGAATCCTAATAATTGTTGAATTTTATTCGAATGGATTGCTCATCAATATATACAATAATTTGTTTCGTCACAAAAAAAAAATTACTCATGTAAACACTCATAATTTTGGTAACAGAAATTCTCGATTCTCTACAAAATTCGAGCTTGGTTATTTTGAAATTTATTGAATTTTGTATCATACATCTTCAAATTCATACTAATAGTATTATATTGGTTTTAAAAAATATCATAATATGTATATCATGTATAAAAACATAAATATTGGAAAACGTTTTAAAATCATTATTTTCGAACGTCTAATAATAACATCAGAGGAGTACTTTTAATGATTTAGAAATTTATACAGGTGTAAAGAAAGAAGCAACTTGCTGAAATATAACCAAATAAACAAAATGCATTATTGTAATAATTAGATAGTGGACCAATACATACATACAAATACAGTGGCAATGGGAACTAACAACATTACCACTAGACCAATACATATATACAAATAATTTTTTTAGCGATGCATGTGTATGGCTGACAAAGTGCGTGAATTGAGATGTTATCAGGTTGACATGATAACAAGTCAAGTTTTTAAGGTAAAATCTGAACACGACAATTGAAGAAAATTCTAAATTCAAACATGAAACTGACATGTTACGTTCAAATTCGAACATGATTTGCATGCAACATTAATCTCCTAGCAATATGATTCGATTCGTGTTGACATGGCATGGACCACGATATGACACGATAACGACTTGAATCCGACTTGTAACCTAAGACTACACATGAAAAGTAAAAAAATGATATCTTAGTTTTAATTCTTATAAAAGAATAAAAATAAAAAGATTTAAAATAATAAATAGGAATAATAATTATTAATGGATTATCCGAATCCAAGACAAATCTTACCCGACATTATCGTGTCTTTATCAAGCTTCTCGATAGAACCGAAAAAAACACGAAAACAATAAGAATTGACAACATCTTATTGAAAATGTACTTTAGATTAGAGAGGGCGTGCATGCCGTCCAACAATCATCAACCCCACTCCCACAGGCTGCAGATAAGAAAATATAAAAGAATAAAAATAAAAGAATTAAAAAAATAATACTAACCCTGTCTAATCATCAGTGGATTATTAGAATATGGTAACAAGCAGTCTAAGCCAACGAAGAGGTTCAATTTCTCGATTTATGCGCGTCATCGTTATCCTCGTGCGGTAATTCTCTGTATCGTTTGAAATTGGACGAAAACCAGAACAAACAGTCTACTGCTTTGTCTCTTCCGCATACGAACTCCAATACCAAAGCCAATGCTGAATATTCCTAGGATTTTCTCCCCAGACATTCGTCACATATTCCATCATTTTTTCCGATTTAAACAGAAATGTTTCCGATTATCCATTATCAGGTAAATTATCCACTCGCTCCATCGCATTTGATTGGGTGACTCTCGCTCTCAACGTGATTTTGCTATTTCTGATTTGTTAGCCCTAGCATTGAGTAGAATAGATTTGTTAGCTCGAATTTTCTGATTTAAGCACATTTTTTTCAGATATGGAAAGCAGTTACAGAGAGACGCCTTCGCGGATTTTGATTGTGTGTGATTCCACTAAAGATCGGAGTATTCATGAGTTTAGTAAGACGATTCGTCAAATCCGGATGTGCGGCGGCATCGTGCATCCCGGAGATACAATTAGGGTGTTTGGGGTGCTTCATAGAGTCTTGCATCCCAGTAAGTCTGCTGTTTTAGTGCACTTTTCAGAGCTCTGTTTAGATTTTTTATTTTTTGTTGCTGAGTTGTTTACATGGCTTCTTGTAATGTTTGTTTGCTATGAAGGATGCTATAGGGATGTGTCAACTTGTAATTTCTGTGAAATGAAGTCATATTTCATGTAGCTAAGTGCATTTTTTAGTGCGTTGCACTTTTCACCTCTCTGTTTGTGATGGTTTGGAGTTAGGGTTTTTTTGTTTTTTGTTGTTGAGTTGTTTACATATGAAGGATGCTATATGGATGTGTCAACTTGTGATTTCTGAGAAATGAAGTGATATTTCATGTATCTAAAGGGCTAAGTTGTTTATGATATGCTTATATAACCATGATTGTTAGTAGCATTACTTGCCACCTGCTCGAGCGAGTTTTTCTTTGCAGTGACCGTTTTAACGTGCTGAAACAGCTTGCTCTCAATTTGCTAGTAGCACTAGAGATGAAACTATAAATTGAGGACTGAATATGGAAACGATGTAAACATGAAACATGAAATTGTTTGTCAATTTATTGCTTTTTAATTTGCAGTGGGTTATTTTACGGAAGTGGCTCCTGAGAATTTCCTTGGAACAACGCATGACCGTGCAGTGGAAGAAGAAGTCTCGAAAAAGGTCGATATGTATGTGAGCATGCTCCAGTACAGTGCTGAACAATGTGAAGGAGAAAGGGTAATATATTCATACCATCTTGTTTCTCCTAGTTAAAATGCAATCCCAGTAGCAAGCAGTCTCCTAGACTATACCACATTTTCAGTAGCATTATTTCTCTAATAGTCGAGTATTCTCTTTTTCATTGTGACTCAGAGCCTCTACGTGCAGGTTGACATTGAGGTTAAGATCACTGCTGGAACTCCACTAAGGAAGGCTATCATAAATGAAGTAGCTGCTTCTAATGCAGCCTGGGTTATATTTGATAGGTACAATTTGCTTTTCATATTTGAATGGTATATGGAGTAATGGATATATTCTGTTTTTTTGTAAGAAGTTCTATGTTATATGTTTGTATTGGTGTTTCAAAAACTACTGGTTTATACTTGGATAGATGATAATATTTCACTGACAGGCCTCTAAGAAAGGAATTGAGGTACTACCTCAAACACATTCCTTGCAAGGCTGCCATTGTGCTTGATAACTTTTCGCTGAAAATTTTGATAGATGGGTATTCCAATAAAGCAGCTGAGAATGAGCAGCTAGTCAATACTATGAACTATCATGGATCTATGGAAAGCTCTGATATGGCTAGTATCTGGCCATCTTCATCCACTTTAAATTCCAAGGAGGAGAGCATTGTCTCCCAAAGTGAGAGGCCAGCTCCCAAGCAAGAGGACTCAGGTTAGAGGATCTCTTGCACATATTTTCAAGGTGCACGTAGAAGTTTTCTTCGACATTTGCATTAGAATCCTGATTGTAATGTTGGACACAGGTAATACTAGACAGATTATGGAATATTATGCCCCAATAATCTCAAATCAAAAGAGAAGGCCGAGTCGAAATAGATACTTTGATGTACCTGTGCTCTGTGTTACTTGTGGATTGAATACGGATCTGGACGTAGTGAGATATAGTTATCCTGAGATTCAGGCTGCAACCAACAATTTTTCACCTGATAATTTACTAGGTGAAGGTGGATATGGTCATGTATATAAAGGTGAACTTAAGGATGGGCAGCGTATCGCTGCAAAGGTGCGAAAGGAAGCAAGTAGACAAGGGTTTTCGGAATTTCATTCTGAAATATTCGTCCTCAGCTTTGCACGCCACAAGAACATCATGATGCTTCTTGGTTATTGCTGCAAGGAAAACCTTAATATCTTAGTCTACGCGTACATCTGCAATAAATCACTGGAATGGCATTTATTCGGTGAGCGAATTTACTGTATAAAAGAAGTTCAGTAGCTACTTGTTTGCTATGATCATTATCATCCATGCCCAACTTGTGGAATGTTTACAGAAAATACGAATCATGTTTTGGAATGGCACCAACGACATGCTATTGCCATTGGAACTGCCAAAGGGTTGCGCTTTTTACACGAAGAGTGTCGGGCAAGTCCTATAATTCACCGGAACTTGAGACCAGGAAATATACTGCTGACTTGTGACTTTGTCCCTATGGTAAGTTCTAAGACTCGATATATTTAACTGCATTAGTGAATGCTTTAATTAGTTTAGACTTTGTCCCTTTGTTAAATTCTCACAGTGTCTGTCAGAATTTCACACCTCTGCTCTCTTCTAATTTCTGTTGACATTCTTTATAATTAGCTGGGAGACTTTGGCCTCGCAAAGTGGAAGACTGACGAGGATGAAAACGGTGAAATACAAACAAGAATTCTAGGAACTCTCGGGTGTGTACGAGCTGCGTATTATGTAAAAACTGCATGCATATGATATATTGATATGTCCCTGGCACTTGATGTTAAGGTGTTCTTTCTTGCCTTGTACTTTAGGTATTGTGCACCAGAGTATGCAGAGAACGGAATTGCCTCGGTACAGACAGATGTTTATTCATACGGTATTGTTCTGATACAACTGATTTCTGGACGCAAGGCAGTGGATTCCAAGAGAGCAGACCAGCAACCATCACTTAGACAATGGGTATGTTCAGGAAACAAATTTGCATCTTATTCCTGTAGAAATTGATTTGTAACTGCCACTCTCCATTTCCAAAGACTAACATCATTTAAAAGAAAAAGGAAAGAATAAAAGCTAGACACATGATCTAAAGACTCCCATCATGGCATTACCAGGCATTACCTCTAATCGAGAGACTTGCATTACACGAGCTTGTTGATCCTTGTCTCGGTGAAACGTACAACACATACGAGCTTTACAGGATGGCGAAAACAGCATATTTATGTCTCCAAACTGAACCTGAGAGGCGGCCATCAATGGGAGAGGTAACTCTTTTGCAACTCTTCTACATGTTGTAAATGTAATCGCACCATTTCTTTCGTTTGTCCGTACGATTAAGCTCTTTCTACGTTCGAAGCTACTATGTTTCACTACATGATGATGGTTGCAGGTGCTGCACCTTCTTGAGGGGGATATTGATCATTTTAGCCACTTGACAGAGCAGTTTATACCACACTAATAAGAGGTGATGCCGTGATGGAAGCACGTCTGCTAGGCCGTTGTTCGACGCCACAACTGCTGCCTATGCATACATTTTCTAGCTCTTATGTTGTTGGCTTTGATCAACTAGGTTTCTGTGAATCTGTTTCAATGTTTCTAGGTACATACTAATATTAGAAAGGGAGTAGGAAAAAGGTTAGTTTTTTAATATGCATATTGAAAAAATTGTTTTTTAAAAAATGCATCTTAATTATTAAGTAATTATAAAAGTAATCTTTCCGGAACGTATACTGTTTTCTAATGAGTTTAATATTAATCTACATGTTTTAATTGCCAAATTTTGACGACATTATTCTCGTTCATTTATTGTATTTTTTGCTATGAATAGAATTGCACTTATATAAAGAGTCCTAATAATTGTTGAATTTTATTCGTAGGGATTACTCATCAATATTTACAATAATTAATTCGTATGGATCACTCTTCAATATATACAATAATTTGTTTCGTCACGAAAAAAAAAATATGTAAACACTCATAATTTTGGTAACAGAGAATTCTCGATTCTCTGCAAAATTAACTTGTTACATATTCTCAATTGAATCAACTTCTACATGCGGTGCTCATAATATAGACAATATAAAGTCTGAATCATTACTTTGTTAGATAACAATAAGAAGACTTAGATTCTAGCTTGGTTATTTTGAAATTTATTACTAGAATTATGTATAATGCATATTCAAATTCATATAGTATAATATAAATTGGTGTAAATTTTTTTTATAATATAATATAGTATATATTCTGTATAAAAACACAAATATTGGAAAAAGTTTAAAAAATCATTATTTTTGAACATCTAATAATAACATTATAGGACTACTTTTAATGATTCAAAAACTCTCAGAATTAGAAATTTATACACGTGTAAAGAACGGAGCAACTTGCTGCAATATAACCACATAAACAAATTGCATTATTGTAATAATTAGATAGAACAATTGGATTAGTTTAAGTTTAGCCCTTTGTCAAATATGTAGTTCAGCTGTTTAGTTATTGATTACTAATAGGGGTGGAAATACGGAAATTGGGTATTTTGTTTACCCATACCTAATCCGATACCCGCCGAGTATTGGATATCCAATATTCAATTTTATGGGATTGGGTATGGGATTGGATATTGAAATTTAAGATAAATCGGGTATCGGATAATCCGAATGGGTATTGGGTATTACCCGAATATCCAATTTATTATTCAAAGAATTTTTTAAATTTGGTTTATCTATTTTGGGCTTCAAGAGCTGGGCTAATTTATTTACGAATTACAACTTACTATGTTAACTTACTCTAAACTTATATAAATAAGTCAATCTCTCTTACTCTAGGTCACGGCTTCTCCAAACTCTCACATCCATTCATCCTTTGGAATAATTATTTTGACTTTTGAATTATATTATCGGTTGCTTCTACAGTATAATTAAATGCACAACTTTTATTATTTTACTTACATACTCCCTCCGTCCCACTTTAGCAGTCCCATTAACTTGTCTGCCCTCTTTTTATAAAAATGATAAAAAATAGTTAAAGTGGAGAAATGGTAAAGTAAGAGAGACAATAATATAGATAAGACTCTTCTCTATATTATTCTATCTCTTAATTTACTATTTCTCCTCTTTAACTATTTTTTTATCATTTTTACAAAAATAGGGCAGAAAAGTCAATGGGATTGCTAAAGCGGAACGGAGGGAGTATTACATAACCAATTCCCATAAATATAATCGTATACTTTAAAATAATAGTGACCAATTTTTTTAGTTTTATACTACCAAATAAATGCAACATTAAAAATATTAGTCAATTTAAATATTTCTATATTTATATTAATATATAAAAGTTAAATTTTTTTATTAGTTATTAACGCATGTAAAGAGTCGGGTATTTGGGTACCCGATACGTCGGGTATGAATACCCGGGGCGGGTATTAGAGTACCCGAAAATATATCGGATCGGGTTTTGGATAGACATTTAGATGATTTTTCGGATTTGGGTACCCGGTTTTTTTGAGTCAGATATCCACGGATAGCCGTATTCCCACCCCATACTAAGATGGCATTAACTTGTAAAGCAAAATAACCTATGTTGTAATCTTAACTAGACAATTTTCTAAAACAAATTTTTTGTAGTTTTTCATCAAATGGAAAGAAATGAAGACAAAATTATCGAGATGAGAGGGACCTATCCTCATTCATCAATCACTAATATTTTTAGGCAGTGATCCATCACTGTTATCGAATTAAATACTCCTTAATATTAGATACATTTACATCAAATGTAATTACATAAAAAGTTAAAATTCTAGATTATATGCATTGATCCAGCTCTACTTGTTAGTTGCGACAAGATAGATTATGACAGGACTTTGATTTCATAGCCCAAATTATATGGTTGGACAAACAATATTTTTTTCACGTTTGAGGTGAATACATAGATTTAGCTTGAAAATGTGGCTGTGACAATCACTGTCCAATAAATTATTATTATATTTATTTTTTACTAAATGAGGTAAAAATATCGCAAAACCATATTATGAGCCTCCATTTGTGTATTCACTTGAAATGTTAAATGATATAATTTCGTTCACATTGATAACCACATGCCATCTCCAATTGTCAATTATATGCTTTTCGACTTCATGTACTACCTCCTTCCCACATCAAGTGTCACATTTAACGTGGACGCAGGTTTTAAGAAATATAAAGAAAAATGCGTTGAATAAGTTAGTGGATTATAAGTCCCACTTATATATATATTAGTTTTATAATAAAATGTGAGTAAAATTGGTTTGTCGAATGTGAGGTCTACTTACCATTTATTGTAAAAGTGAATGAGACTCTTGTTGTGAGATGGACCGAAATGACAAAATATGACACTTAATGTGGGACAGAGGTATAATCACTTTCGGCCTAAAATTAATATAAAATTGGTTTGTGGGACTTTAATAATGCATACTCCCTCCGTCCCAATAAATATGAAACATTTGGTTTCCGGCACGGGATTTTAAGCAGTGTTGTTTTGTGAGTTAATGAAGAGAGAGTAAAGTAAGAGAGAAAAAAGTAGAGAGAGTGATGTTTCCATTTTAGGAAACGTTTCATTTTTAGTGGGACAACCCAAAAAGGAAAACGTTGCATTTCTAATGGGACAGAGGGAGTACTAATTAGTAGGGAAAAAAGAATTCATATTCATACAATTGATTTATTGGACTTTAATAATGTGTAAAGGAAGACAATATTGAGATCAAGTAGGAACAAAGATCATATTGATAAGTTGGATTATTTAAATCATTGTACTATTACAGTTGTTTTCTACATAGGAATTAAAGTCCCTACTGTGAGGTCTATTTATTGTAGAAACTAGAAAGCATATTATCATGGTTTGAGATATACTAGCCCTACAGAAGCCCTAATGAGTAATAGTTATTTTAGTGTATGTTGACTTCTTTCTTTGATAAAAAAGTGTAATTCTCATATGTT
Organism: Salvia hispanica; assembly: GCF_029641045.1. NCBI lineage: Eukaryota > Viridiplantae > Streptophyta > Magnoliopsida > Lamiales > Lamiaceae > Salvia > Salvia hispanica. Next base: position 31,356,537 of record NC_142697.1, on the reverse strand, counting down.
GATGCACATGCATTAATGGGGGAAGTCTCATGATCCAGTATTAGAGTTAGTTATAATTTAGGACAGCACATAAAAAAGCATGTAATTAATATACATACATGGAAAAAAATAATGAACATAAAGTATGAATTAAAGCATATATTGTCATTAATTTGTTAGAGTTCCGTTTGTTTGTTTTTCTAATGGTGGATGCAGTAAATCTTAAGCTGGAATATGATTCCAGTGCTTGTGGTTCAAACTAATTATGCTAACTTGAATTGATAGATAACACACACACACACACACAGCCTCTCTCTTTATATAAAAAATAATGTTACACTAAAATATGAAAGAGGAAGAAAATTAGAAGATGATGGATCCCACTAAAACCTAAATTAATGTCCAACCTTATTATTTTCCCAGGAATAATGGAAAGCAATATACTCCCTCCTTCCGCCATTAGAAGTCCTGTTCACTTTTGCACTCTTGTTTTATAAAAATGATAATAAATAATTAAATTGGAGAAATTGTAAAGTAGGAGAGAGAATAATGATAAGAAGACTCTTGTCAACATTATTCTCTCTCTTACTTAACTATTTATCCACTTTAACTACTTATTATCATTTTTACAAAATGAATGTGCAAAAGTGACTGGGACTCCTAACGCCGAACGGAGGGAGTATATACAAGCAACTGACTGGAACTCCTAACGCCGGACGAAGGGAGTATATACAAGCATGTTTCAGTACCAAGAATCTTGCTTTCTATTTTAAATTTTTTATTGTCAAGAATCCTCCTTTTTTTTGTGAATACGATGTTTGGAATTTGATTGTTATTTTGAAACTGCCTCGTTGAAGTCTTAATTGCTCAGTATATAGTATTTTACTTAACAGTCGAATAAAAGTTATACTACCTAACGAATTTAGAATTTGTAATCCAAGTTATTTTGATTAATTTGATTTCTTGAAAATTTTATATTTTAATTTTATTTCGAATAAAATTGGTCATTTTCAATAGTGTGTATACGTCTATATAATAACACATATACAAATGTATTTCGTTTTAATTTGGTATGTTCGGTCGCAAAATACCAAATCAACTACTATAATCGTGTTTTTATTTTTTAAATTTTTTGTAAGAACTTGACCAAAACCGAATAAACACAACTATGTACTAATGTTAATCGAAATTATTTGATAAAGTTCAGTTCAATTTTCGATTTTTCAAATAATCAGTTCAATTTTTTTATTTTTAAATTCAATACAACTTGTTACATTCCCTAAATGAAATAATTGAGAAAAATAGTGTCCCAAATTGGTTAGACCAAGAGCATTCCCAATGATCCGACGATAACACTCGGTGATTTTTCGCCAAAAATCGCCGAGTTATCGCCGACCGTTGGGAGTGTTTCGGCGTTTTTTCGGCGTTAATTCTACCGAATTAACGCCGGCTCCCGTTGCATCGCCGATTTATCGCCGAATCATCGGCGCCCACTGTAGGCGCGATTCGGCGATTTTTCGGAGTTTTTTTTTTTTTTTGTTTTTTCCTTCCAACGGCTATATTCCAAACCTATATATAATTCCTCCTTCTCCTCCTCCTCCTCCATTCATCACACACAATCTTCATTCTCTCAATTTTTCAGTCTCATTATCTCAATCTTCAATCTTCAATCTTCAAAATTATGAGTTCAAGTAGGAAAAATTCCCGAAAAGATAAGGGCAAAGAGCCGAGTCCGCAAATTCCCAACCCCACTGATGAAACAAATCTGCAGTGGATGAACTCGTTGTTGTCGATGGGTTCTCCTCCCGGCCAATATCCATATGCGGGTCCGTCCCCATTGCAGACTCCTCCGGTGCGCAGACTTTCTCCGTACTTCCAGTCTGCCCTCAGCATGCCCTCTCCAGCTGACGATGTGTATCGCCCCCAGATAGTCACATCGTTGTTCGACACCCCTGGATCAACCCCATGCGACGAAGGATCTCAGGACGCGACGTACACAACGGATCCGACACTCAGCACGGACGACTACGAGGTGGAAGAAACGCCCGCCGAGCCGCCTTCTAGGAGCAGAAAGGGGAAGGCGCCGGCGTCGACGGCTGCGACTGATACGGCTTCCGATGAGAGGCCGAAGCGGGTAAGGACTACTTACACTCTGGAAGAGTCCGAGCTGATAGCCAACTGCTGGGCGGACACGACGCAGAACGCGGAGCGCAGCAACTACCAGACTGAGATCATGTTCTGGGAGCGGGTTGCGGAGAAGTACACGAGCAACAAGACTGCCTCGATGAAGGACCATGGCAGCGAGGCGATCCGCCGGCATTGGGAGCGCCTCATGAGGGACTGCGGCCATTTCAACGGTATATATTCTAACTTGATGACGGACATGACGAGTGGCCAGAACGAGCACATGGTCCGAGATAAGGCCATGCAGAGGTATAGTGGCCAGTTCTTGTCGAAGGGCTTCAAGTATTGGAACATCTATGATAGGCTGAAGGATCTCCCCAAATTCCAAACGGGGATGCACAGCGCGCTGCACGGGAAATCGGTGCGCTCGCGACTTAGCGGTGCGGAGAGCGAGGGGAGCGCGTCCCCCATCGACTTGACTGGGGATGGTCCGCACGAGCGCCCTGTGGGAGCGAAGAAGGCAAAGGGGAGGCGGAAGGGGAAGGGCGCATCGTCGGATGCCCAGTCGGAACCCCAGTTCATACAACAAGCCACGCTCTCTGCCAATGTCGCCAATCTGACGCAGCTGTACACGCTGTACTTCACCGGCGGCGGAACCCCAGAAGAGAAGCAGTCCCTCTGGTCGACCATCCAAAATTCGAAGATCCTGATGGGCCTCCCGCCGGACGCCCCTCCCTCTTAGTTTTTTAAATCTTTGTTTTTTTATGGTTTTTTATTTGTAGTTTTTTTTTTCTCGTTGTATTATATTTTGCAATGATTAATACAACGATGAATTGTTCATTATAAATCTATTTATTAAACACATTTGTAGGAAAAATTAAACAATATTAGTGATGATGTAAAAATGAAATGTTGAGTTAGGGAAAAATAAGGGAGAAATAAGGGAGAAACCATTGGAGTAGTTGGCTAAAAACTGGAGATAAATTTTGGTACTGATGTGGCGCTGATATGATAGAAGTTAGGGAGAAATAAGGGAGTTTTTAGGAAGAACATTGAGAATGCCCTAACATATTATAATATGTAGTTCTTGACTATAGTTCGAACCGTCTAATGACATTCCTGATGCAAGAAAGAATAAAAACATCCGAATTATAAGACGAGAGGACAATATAGAAAATGACAAATGATCAATCGGAAAAAATGAAACATTTATTTTACGTATAGAACACTATCATTTTTATATATCGACATACAATATTGATAGAAATATTTTGTAGTTTTCCACATGTTATGAAACGTGAGTGGAAAATAGTATATACATAGAATTAGGACTATATTGCTACTGTTGAGTGAATGACTCCGACTCTTTGGTTGTCAAAGATTATAAATTAGTAGTAATCATTATCAACCTTAATCAATTTTAGACTAAAGTTGATGTATCTAGGGACTAGGATTATAAACTTATAAATAATTATAGGAGTAATGATTATCAACATTACTCAATTTTAGACTAAAGTTGATGTATCAAGGAGTTAGATAAGTTGGTAGTATATCAAAGGACAATAATCTATAATGAATATCATCATTAATCAATTTTAGAATAAAGTTGATAGTTCTTTTTAATTAATGAAACGTGCTTTTTTCTCGTACATATATTTAATTTTTAATTGATAAATGAGCAATAATTGAAGGAGCATACAGTGGGCTCGTGAATTCGGGACCTTTGGCAATGGGAATTAACAACACTACCATTGGACCAACACATGCATACAAATAATTAAGTATTTTTTAGCCATAAATGTGTATGGTTGACAAATTGTGTGAATTGAGATGTTATCAGGTCAACATAATAACAAATCAAGTTGTTAAGGTGAAACCCGAACACAACCATTTGAGAAAATTCTAAATTCAAACATGAAACTGTCATGCTACATGCAAATTCGAATACGATTCGCGCACAACATAAATCTCCTAGCAATATGATTCAATTCAATTCGTGTTGACTTGGCATGGACCACGAGCGACTCGAATCCAACCTGTAACCTAATACAACTATGAAAACTAAGAAAATGATATCCTAATTTTAATTCTTATAAAAGAATAAAAAAATAATTATCTGAATCCAAGCCAAATCTTTTCCGACATTATCATGTGTTTATCAGGCTTCTCAATTGAAGTGAAAAAACACAAACACGATAAGAATTGACAATAACTCATTAATATCGTGCATGTTGGTTTTATTTTTATATCTCGTCGAAAATGTACTTTAAATGAAAGAGGGCGCGCGTGAGTTCCAACTATCACCGACCCCACTCCCACAGGCTACAAATAAACCAGAAACATAAAAAAGGCAAGTCTAAACCCAGAGCCGATCGTACACAGCACGCGCGTTGAGGAGCGCGGGAGGGAGTGCATAAAAATCCTACACCGTTATATCGCCGCTTCATTATCTCAACTGACATTACTCTACTGTGAGAGATTATAGTTAAATAATCAGAATTAGCGCTTAATCACTCACGCGCCCTCTCTCTTTCGAAATACACTCGCCCCACCACCATATTGCTCCATGCATCTATATCCACTGCGAGTGCCCAATCTCTTCTTCTCCACCTCCCCTTTCACCAACATTGCAGATTCCTCCTCTCTCTAACCTAGAGAGACACAGAATTGTTAGTGATAGTGGAGCGTTGGTAGTGCTCTTCCAACGTCGAAAGTTTCATTCCTTGTCTCTTTTTACCCCAATTTGCACACGCACGCCTCATCTATATGTGAATCCAACTGTCAACTACAAACTTCGCCGCACACCTCTTCCATTTCTCACACCTGCGGGCTACTGAATTGTCGCTCTCCCTCTCGCAGAGAGACAGAGAGTCATTTGATGCTTTGCGAGAGACGTGATTCGATTGCTGGTCCAGAATTTGCTAGAAGCCTCGATTACTAGGTTTAATTACTTCCTAGTCTAATTCGGTTGCTATTCCTCTGTAAAATTGCTGTTGCTGATTTCATGAATTCTAATGAAGGTGAAATTTTACTGATTTCTGTAAAATAGAGGCATTTTGATACGCATCTGTTTTTTTAGAAATTTTACTAATTAAGTAGTTGTTTTTCCTTGATCATGATTTGGTGAGTTGCTATTAACTTGTGTTTCTGCTATCAACATTTTTCTGAGATTTTTGCTTCTGTTGCAACCATATTTTTGCAGTAGATGATTCAAAATGGTGTGTGGTTTAGTTAGATGATAACTCAAGTTCGTTCACAGTCTTAAGACTTAAGCAATCTCAATACAATAATTGTAGTATGAATTATTGATCACCTGCCCTGTACACACATGCCAATTGTGAGCGAATTAGTATTCTTGCTAAAAACGTGACGGATTAGTTTAAGATTGTTTATTGGGGGTCGGTGTATAGTGTTAGTCCCTAGTGTTTTAATGGAAGTTGTGTGATTGAGTTTGAATTTTAGCTACAGAATCAGTCCTGTATGTAGAAAAAGAAACTTGGTTTGATTCAAATGTATTTCTATTCTTCAATCCAACTCATTTTTTCTCGGAGAAGGCTGTATTTCTGTATTTCACTGCTATGAATCTATGGTGAATGGTTGAATTTCCATCTAGGAGCAGATGAATATGCCACTTTAATGCTTTTACTTTTTGTTAACTTGCTTAGTAGAGCTTTTACATTTCACTAGAACTTTTAATCAATTTTTCATTTTATTATCCCAAATCTATGTTGTGCTGGTAGATGTATTCATATATGAGAACCAACAAGGAATTCATTCCTATAATTGGGAAATATGTTAGTCGTGCACTCAGCTGTTAACCTGCTGACATTCACATTTGTTTTTATTTCCACAATTTATGAGATTTCTAATGTTTTGGCTTGGCCTACTTCCTTCTCAAATTTATTTCATTTGTGGGCTTATATTGTAAAACTATTATCATCTTACTGCAGACAAGTTAATTGACACAATGTAAATGTATTCTCCGTAAAAGTCGTGCTGCTGGAAAAGAGCTAATCTTTCGCCAAAGAGGTTACACAATTTTCTTACCAAACATCTTTTGTTAGTGTCTATAGTTAAAGAGCTGATCTTTGACTTACCATGACTTTTCACCTTCAAGTGTCAATGTGTTGTACAAAAGAAATGCAACAGATTGAAAATGTGTACTATTAGCTGTCTTTGTGGACATTAATTTTTCTTACGTTTTAGACAGTTTTCATCATTTATGTTCTTCTTAATATCTCAAAAGTTCTTTAACTGCACTGATACTTTGAACTCCCTTATTTTCTTTTATTATTTAGTTATTAACAGGAGATCATGAATCTTGTTTTCTTAACATACTACGAAAATCCTTGTGGCTTCATATAGTACAGCTATAAGCTCTTGACTAATTATTTCCATTTCTTCCATCAAGTGGCTCCTAGGCGCTCAAACATTTCTATATTTCATGAAACAAATTATATATGTTTCTGACTAATGCTCATTTGGCTATGACGCAGAGAGGAGGGAATGGGTTCGTGGGCATACTTTGATCCTGAGTATGAGACATTAAGCATCAGAATAAATCCTCCACAGTTCAGTTCTAAAACCTTTGCATGTTTATCTATTTAAGAAAATTTATTGTTTGAGTCTTCTTGTATCTGTGATGGCCAGATCATATTTTCTGTTTTTGATTATTTTGCTATATTAGTATTTTGATATTCAAAGTTGAAATTTAGATTTGGTTGTTATATTATGTTAAACCAAGGTTTTGTTTTTGTATTTTAAATAAATAGTGTTCAATTATATTTGTTTCCTATTTCAGGGTTTCTGTGGACAACTCTAGCTGCAGGGAGTGCACTCTGGTCAAGGTAACCATCCAAAAACACCCCGATTACGGTTTGCATTCTGTTCCATATCTTTTTAAAATATAATCTACTGATATTTTAACATTCTAACGTGCATGATGAAGCTAATGTCAAGCAGGGCACTTTCAGTTCTATCAATAGTTGCAGAGTGACCTTTTTGAGTAATGAAAAGCAAGCAAGACATGGGTTATTAGTTACTAGGTTCAAAAATAAATTATTTGCTCACTGTGAAGACATAATGCACACATCTTCTCCTTAAAGAATATCCTAACTAAAGAGATGGTTGTATATGGCTATCCTTGTACTCCCTCCGTCCCAGAAAAGATGTCACAATTGTGGGACGGCACGAGATTTTAGGAGGTTTTATTTTGTGTGTTAAATGGAGAGAGAAAATATTATTTTTATATTCATGTGAGAGAGAACTTTTTCCAAAGTTAGAAATGTGACATTTTTTGTGGGACAAACTAAAAAGGAAAGTGTGACATCTTTTGTGGGACGGAGGGAGTACCATATTAAGAAACGGTTCTAGTTGAGTGGGCACAATGTAATTGCAATTTGACCTTGTGTTCGAGCATTTGCTTTGTTTTTGGTAAATATAAGTTACTGGGTCATGAAAACAGGTTATACTATTTGCTCACTTTGAAGACAGAAATCACATACCTTTCCTTAAACAATATCCTAACCAAAATGATGGTAGTTTATGCTATCCTTGTATATATCAACAGACAATTCTAGTTGAGTGAGTTCAATGTAACTGTAACTTGACCTTGTCTGTGAGCATTTTCATTATGGTGTTGGTAAAATGACGAGTTGAGTTATACGTTGGTCAGGTCGACAGCATGAACAAACCAGGGATACTTCTGGAGGTGGTGCAAATCCTCTCGGACCTTGACCTTATAATTACAAAAGCTTACATTTCCTCTGATGGCGGGTGGTTTATGGACGGTATGCTTGTTTTTCTTGACTTATTCCACCAAACAGCACTTAAAAGAACTCTCAGGTCTTGCTTTGAGGCTTTGAATATGATTTGAAATGAAATATTTGTAGCGACTTAATTTACCAATCATTTAACTTATTAACTATTTATAAGATGAAATGTTGACCATGGACCTGTAAATGTTATCAAACACTGTGAAGTTATAAGTTCATAATACTCATATGTTAGCACCTCTCTATGTGGGTCAGACGATTTCTATATGGTCATGTTAGGTTCATGTAAGAATACAAACCAACCACAAGCTGTTTTGGAGTTCTTTTTCATGGCTTCTATTCTTCTCTTTTTCAGTGTTTCATGTCACTGACCAGAACGGGCAAAAGATTAGCAACAGCAAGACTATTGAGTACATAGAAAAGGTATGCTGTACTTGCTCCCTTTGTAGTTTTCCTAAAGGAAATCATCTCCACTGAATTAACTCTGAAGCACAGGCTAAGCTCCACAAAATGTAAAGCGGGCATTTTCTTGTTTTCCGAACCCCTTCTATTAGAAAAATATGTTCATGTTGGGAATCATGTACATTTCCATGTCATAATATTCTTTATCATTATGTAAAAGTAGGCGCTGGGACCAAAAGGAAACATGTATGGCTTATTGAAGCCATCGACTGGGAAGAAAGCGGGGTTGGGCTCTATGGGTGACTGCACTGCGATTGAGCTTATAGGCCCGGATCGTCCTGGTCTCTTGTCGGAGATTTCTGCTGTGCTTGCCAATCTCCAGATCAATGTCGCTGCTGCTGAAGTTTGGACCCATAACGGACGGATAGCATGTGTTCTCTACGTTAATGATGACACAAACAACCGTGCTGTGGATGATGCCTCATGGTTGGCTGCTATGGAAGAGCAGGTCAAAAACATTCTTCGTGGGTATGGCACTGATGATTCCATATCTTTTACCAGCTATTCCATGGGTTCAACCCACATCGATAGACGCCTGCACCAGCTGTTCTTTGCTGATAGAGACTATGAAGTTACTGGAACCGAGCCGGACTCTCATATCAAACCAAATGTGACCATTGAGCGATGCGAAGAAAAAGATTACTCTGTAGTTACTGTCAAGTGCAAAGATAGACCAAAGCTCATGTTCGACATTGTGTGCACCCTTACAGACATGCAGTACGTCGTCTTCCACGCCACCATCTCATCCGATGGTCCCTATGCTTCACAGGTATCCACTCATTCTCGCCTCTTCCAATGCAGCTATGCTTGCTTTGATTCTGTTTACCCTTTGCATTCCGTTGCCTCTACTAATATAGGGAAGCTTCAATTAATAGGAATATTTCATACGCCAAATGGACGGTTGCACACTGCAGACAGAAGGAGAGAAAGAAAAGGCCATCAAGTGTCTCGAAGCAGCAATCAGACGAAGACCAAGTGAGGTAATTGAGATAATGATTTTTTAATGCAGTTGAAAAAGGATAATTACAAGTAGTGAATGCATGTATGTCTGTGTTGAAACATGATTAGGGTATAAGCTTGGAGCTTTGTGCAAAGGACCGAGTAGGGCTGCTCTCAGAGGTAACACGAATCCTCCGAGAAAACGGACTCTCAGTCACGAGAGCAGGTGTAACAACGGTGGGGGAGCAAGCCGTGAATGTGTTCTACGTGAGTGATGCATCGGGCAAACCAGTAGATGCAAGGACCATAGAAGCCCTGCGCAAGGAGACTGGGAAGACGATGAGGCTGAACGTGAAGATGCTGCCGATGAATACGAAAGCACTCGAAGCAAGTGGTAGGGCAAAGACTAGCTTCTTCCTTGGAGGTTTGCTGGAGAAGTTGCTCCATTGAGTTTGCACAACAATTTCTCTCTATTAAAAAACCTTAATGTATTCACAGCTTCCTGCAAGATTTCTATATATGGTGATTTGTCCCAACAGCATCAAAACTGTAAAAAATAAATCAAGAGCTGTAATAAAAAGCTGTACAATTAATTGTTGTTATCAAATTGGAACTCTTGTACATAAGGTATCCATGTAAATTATCAATATATTGGGGTCCTATATTTCGTTATTTCCATTTTTTTTATGTAAGTTGCAAATGTATATTTATATGTGATTTGGATTTCATTCAGTTTGATGACTTTATTTATTGTTCTGACAATTTCAGTATGTTATATACCACTGATCCACCCCTACAGCATGGAATCCATATATCATTTCTTGATTTTCTGGGAAATATGATTTTATCAATTTTAAATTTGAAAATTGTCTTTATGCTCTGATGCTACAATAATCAATATAATCGACAATATTCTATGTGCAACAGAAATATATTACGATGCGATATGAAAGTAATTTAATAAACTCAAGAACCTAAAAAATCAACATTATTTCCAATCGTAACGAGAAACAATTCCTTTTTTAAGTTGGATCTAATATTAATAGCTTATAGATTTATGAATTATGATTATGATTAACAGCCTATATATTTTACAATTTTGGGATTCCTCAAATTTGGGGGCCCTAGGAAAAATGTCCTAACCACCACATTGCTGAATGTTATTCACACAAAAAAAGGTGGTAAGTGGAGAGGTTAAATCAATGTATATATGTTCCCAAAATTCATAAAGATTATATCTAATGCATTAATAAACATTGTTTTGCATTGCAAAAGGCAACAGTTCACAGATAAAGGTTGTTTTGTTTTGCAAAATTCCTAAGCTCACACACAGAGACGTGTGAAATGAAAGAAACCAATCATATATAGATTCAAAGCAATAAGAAATTCAGTTGAAATCAGTTAGAAAGTTAATCGCAAATTTCAAAATTAGAAGGATTACTGATACAACTAAATTTATATATTAGAAGCATGAATGTATTTGATAACGAATCAATTACATGGGATATAACATCTTATAATATTGATTTATATATTTATTGTGACAATATACTCTCCATGTCCCATTAAGAATGAAACGTTTCCAAAAATAAAAACAACATATCTCTACTTTTTTTTCTTCTCTTATTATTCTTGCTTCATTAACTTACAAAACAACACTGCATAAAAACCAAATATTTCATATGTATTGCGACGGAGGGGGTATATGCTATTTATCAATGAATTAATGATACAAATGGCATGGATATTGATATGTACTCATCCCATTTCATAGTAATTGAGTTCTAGTATCTCTTTTCAGGATGTCTCTTTTCTTTTAGAAAAAATCAAAACCAATCATCTTAATTACTTGTACACTTTTCCCTTCACTAGTAATCTATTTTATTTTCTCTCCACTTACATTCTTTTGTCGACATAACCTTAATGCTTGTAAAGAAAATTAGTAGTGGCGACATAACCTTAATGCTTGTAAAGAGAATTAGTAGTGGAGCAATAGATAAAGAAAGATAGAACCTTAAAGTAATATATTTTAATCTATATTAAATTTCAATTAATTAAAGGAGCCTAATATCGTCGCATGAAAAACTTTATAAAAGATAATGGCAGACAAAAGTAGGATGGATAGCTAACTAACAAAGGGCCATAATGTGATAAAACACATACTCATGATTTGTCTATAAATACAGAATCATTGGCACCATTATTCTCATCATAAACAAAAATCTTAAAGTGTCATAGTTTCACTAGAAAAATGAGTTCCAAATTGCTTCTTCTTCTCGGCCTTGTCTTGGCTGTGGCTCTTCTGATCTCTTCAGAATTGGCTTCAGCCAGAGACCTTGCTTCCGTTGATCCATGTAAACCATTTCTTCAATATTTTCATCTCTCTCTCTATATATAATTTAATATATTGTATGCGTTTGTAAATACTCATTTGGTTTATAAGAAATTAAGAATAAATTTTGTCACATTTTAACAGGACACATGTTTTAAGAAATATAGTGAAAAATAGGTTAAAAAATAAGTAGAATGTAGGACCTACTTGTAAATATTACTCACTCCGTCCCAACTAAGTTGAATCGTATTCCTTTTTGGGACGTCCCAACAAAGTTGCGTCATTTCCATTTTTGATATAAAAAAAACATCCAATTATTCTTACCTTATTTCATCATCTACTTTACTCTCTCTTTATCTCTCCTATATTTTTCTCTTTTTTATTTTATTTTACTTTCATTTAATCTATTCAACATAATTTCTTAATTTCCCGGCCATAAGTTTTGTACCAACTTAGTTGGGACAAATGAAGTACTAATTTTATAACAAAATGTGGAGTAAATGAGAATGAGTTAGTGGAATGTAAAGTCCATTATAAAAAATGATATAGACGGACGTAGACATATATATGTGACAAAATATATAGTGTAGTAACGTTTGTAGTAATTTGATTGTTTATATAAAACAGCGGAGGAAACTGATGGAAGCAGCGGACACAATCATGGCGGACATACAGGCAGCAGTGGAAGAAGCGGAGGCGGCGGCCATGGAGGCCACGGCGGCGGCCATGGAGGAGGTAATGGTGAGAATTAAGTAGTAAAATTATATGGTGTAGTAACGTCTGTAGTAATTTGATTGTTTGTTTAAAACAGCGGAGGAAACCGATGGGCGCGGCGGATATGATCGGGGACACGGTGGCAGCAGTGGAAGCGGACACAGCAGTGGCGGACTTGGAGGTCACGGCGGCGGACATGGAGGCAAAGGTGGGAAGCAGTGATGCTGCTAAATATATACTCTCGTCCAAAAAAAATAGTCTTATTTATGGACAACACGAGTTTTAATGACAAATTAGTAAAGTAAGAAGAAGGCGAAAAGGTAGGTAAAGTAAGAGAGATTAAGTAAAATATGTAAGAGACGAGAAAAAGTGGGTAACGTGTTAGAGAGAAACTGTCCATTTTTAGAAATGAAACTATTTTTTTTGGACATCCTAAAATGATAAAATAAGACTATTTTTTATGGACGGATGAAGTACGGTATAGTTATGTTTGTAGTGATATGATTGTTTGTTGGAAATAGTGGAGGAAACCGATGGCCGCGGGGGACATGGTGGCAGCAGTGGTAGCGGACACAGCAGTGGCGGACGTAGAGTAGAGTAGACCGCGGAAGAGAACATGAGTTTTAATGAGAAATTAGTAAAGTAAGAAGAAGGCAAAAAAGTAGGTAAATTAGTAAGAGATAGCTTAAGGTAAAATATGGAAGAGAGGAGAAAAATTGGGTAAAGTGTGAGAGAGAAACTTTTCATTTTTAGAAATGAAACTATTTTTATTGGACATCCCAAAATGATAAAGTAAAACTAGTTTTCATGGTACAGATATACGGTATAGTTACGTTTGTACTAGTAATTTGATTATTTGTTTGAAACAGCGGAAGAAACTGATGGGCGCGGTGGATACAATCGGGGACATGGAGGCAGCAGTGGAAGCGGACATGGAGGCAACGGCGGCGGCCACAGAGGTCATGGCGGCGGCCACGGAGGAGGCAAAAGCAAAGGCGGGAATTATTGAAACGCAGAACTAAGAAGTTGCTAGTGTGTATGTGTGACATGCCATAATTAAATAAAATGCTATTGGTATGGTTTGAGCTTATGTTAGCACCTCTATTAACTACTCTTGTTAATTACTTTTCATAAAACAAAAATTCGGGCACTAAATTGTTTGATAAAAATGACTAACAAACTTGGGTACCAAACGCTCATAATTCAAGCATGAATTCGTAAATGAATAATGGTTTCTATACTTACCTACTTTTTCCGTCCATCATTAAATATCTCGTATTAATATTTTAACGATTAAATGTGTGAAATTTTTTTATCCTTCGTTCCACTTTCGGTTTAAAAAATAAAATGTCTCTTTATTTTAAGCAACTCGGATATATATGGCGTGGAAAGAGTGACCCAAAACTTTATATTTATCGATCTAATAGAGGAATGTGACACATTTTAGCTACTTGGCGACTTTATATTTTCTCCAATCCGTACAAAAGTAATACAAATTGTTGATCGTACACGCATCACACGTATAAAAGAATTATTTTAATATTTATGATAACAAATTAATACTATTATATTTGAAAATTAAAGTTTAAAAAATATACTATATTAATGTATCTCACTTTTGACTTTATCACCTCTATTCAATAATCTATTTGTATCTAATGAATATAACCATATTTTTCAAAAAAAAAGTAATTATGTAATTTAATTCTGTGCTATAAATTTTTAATAATATCATTGACACTTGCATGCTGCAGAGTTTCAAATTCTCAGAATTTATTCCCTTGGTTATGAAAGTCTTTTAAGTAATTTCTCTAAATATATTTTTTAAATTTTGAATTGAAAATAAGTGTGCCGGTAAGATGAAGTTTAAATGGTAAAAATAGTAGGCTGTAAAAGAATCATTAGTTTTTTGTTTGTGTGAGTTGCAATTATATCGAAGTAGTATGTAATTTGGATATTATACATTTTGACGAGTAAGGCCATTTCCAGCCATTTACGCTAAATTCAAATCCATTTTTGAGTATACGTCACATTAAAAAGTAGTTACGCTAAATTCAAACCCATTTTTGAGTATACGTCACATCAAAAAGTAGTTTTACTCCAATCATTTACACTATCTTTAAGTTTACACCATTTTTGAATATTTATCTAACAAAATTTTGGAGTAAACACCATATTTGGTGTTATTCCATTGAAAACTCCAAAAATGAGTTTGGGTTTGGTGTACGGTTGGAGAAATTATCTACACCAAAAATGAGTTTTGGTGTACGATTGGAGATGGTCTAATAAACTCAAGAACCTCAAAAATCAATATTATTTCCAATCGTAACGAAAAAAAATTCCTTTTTTTTTTAAGATGGATTTATGGATTTAAAATTAATAGCTTGTAGATTAATTGTTAATAGCCTATCCATAAACATATATATTTTAAAATTTTGGGGTTCCTCAAATTAGGGGGCCCTTGGCAAAATGTCCCACTACATAGGTGTTCTTCTCACAAAAAAAAGGTGGTAAGTGGATACGTTTAATTCAACGTAATTATATTCCTAAAATTCATAAAGATCTTACCTAAATGCATTAATAAACATTGTTTTGCTTTGCGAAAGCCAACAGTTCACAGATAAAGCTTGTTTTTACTTTGCAAAATTCCTCAGTTCACACACAGAGACGTGTGTGATTAGAGAAACTAATCATATAGATAATTGATTACGAGGGAACATCTTTTTTGATTCATAAACTTTGCTAAAATATCATTTAAATTTTGAAATATCATTTGAAATAACTTTTTTTATTATTTCCAAGTTTTTCTGGACGAAAGTACCCTCAATACCTTAAAGAGAATATATTTTTAATAAACTTATCATATACTCATATTTTTTATAAATATCTTTACAATATATTTTTGACGAATTTTCTAAATATAATTTGACCTTCAATATTATCACTTAATTTTGTGACATGCAAGTCAAATTGCTTCTTCAATTTTTTATATTAAAGAATTTTAAAATTGATAAAGAACTTTTCCTTAATAATAAAAAATTGAATAAGGATCTTTTCTTGCATGTCACAAAATTAAGTGATAATAGTGAAGGTCAAATTATGTTTAGAAAATTCATCAAAAATATATAGTAAATATATTTATAAAAAATATGAGTATATGATAAGTTTATTAAAAATATATACCTTTTAAGGTATTGAGGGTATTTTCGTCCAGAAAAATTTGAAAATAGTAAAAAAGTACTTCAATTGATATTAACCCATAGTTGACAAACCTCAAATGATATTTTGATAGTTCACGGATCTAAAATGACACTTTGGCAAAGTTCATGGACAAAAAAAGATGTTCCCTCATTTATTAAAAGTTACTATAAGAAATTGAGTTTAAACCATATATAATTAAAGTTAATCACATATTATAAAACTTAGAAGGATTACATGGGATATATCAACATCTCATAAAATTGTTATTTTTCTAATTTTTTTTGACAATATATGTAATTCATCAATGTTTTAATGATACAAATGGCATGGTCACATGGATGAAATATACTCATTTCATAGCAATTTATTCCTATTTCATTTAGTCTTTAAGTCTTTCAAGATGGTTTCAAAATAAGCAAATTCTTTTTTTCTTGAAAAAAGTAAAAAAAAAAGTCATTTTAATTTCTATTTTTTTCTCTGTACTTATCTATTTTATTTTCTACTTAACTATTGAACCAAAGGAGTAACACAGAAACATCTCATTAAGGGCATCCGCAATGGGGCGGACGATGCATCGTCCGTCGCATCGTCCGCCACTGCAGCATCGCGGACGATGGGTAACCCATCATCCGCGCCCGATACATCGTCCGTGGACGATGCGCAGAGGATACCCATCGTCCGTCGCATCGTCCGCCACTGTGGACGACGCGGACGATGGATCACGGACGATGCGACGCGGTTCCGTTTTTTTTTTTAATTTTATTAAATTTTTAAAACCTATATATTCCTCTCATTTTCACTTCATTTTTCTCACTTCACTTTCAAATTCACTACATTTTCAAGCAAAATGGATTCCGGAGATTATCCGAATAGTCCGATGTTCGGTGGTGCACGATGGCCGGGTACAGAACCCGACGAATACCGGTCATTCGACACCAACGCCGAGTACAATTCCGACTTTTCCACCGACTCATACGAGCTGTCCGACATGGAATCTTCTCCCCACCGCCCCTCCGCCGCCGCCGCTTCTGGGTCCGCCACCAAGAGGAAGCGGACCAAGGCACGAGCCCAGAAGTTGCCTACAACGGAGGTGTGCAAAGAGTTCGCCCCGGGAAGGACGAACTACTCCGACCCCGAATTTAGTGCTTTTTTGTATTTTGTGCTTTTTTTTATTTCTTATTTTGTAACTTTTTTTTTAATTAAGTAAATTTAGAATTTCCTTTAGTTGTGTTGTTTTTATTTACATTTGCAAACATAAAAATATAAATATAAAATAGAAGTAAAATGTTTAGGGCGGGTTATAGTCCGTCCCATTGCAGGTAGAATAAGAGGAGGATAAAATGCTGACGTGGCGGTGCATAGGGCGTCGCTTAGAGCGTCCCAATGTGGATGCCTTAAGAATGAGGATGAGTATGAATTAGGATGAGAATGGAGATGGAATAGAAAGAGAGTATGAATATATGGAATTAGATTTTTTTTTTGGAGTTAATAAACATTCTTTAAATTAATTTATCGACATGACCTTAATGTTTGTAAAGAGGATACGTATTGGAGCAATAGATTTGAGAAAGATTGAACATTAAATTAATATTTTAATCTAATATCGTCGCATGAAGTACTTTATAAAAGATAATGGAAGACAATTGGATTTGGATTCATTTAAAAAAGTAGGTTGAATAGCTACTAACATAGGGCCCACTTATCACCTCACCCCAATATGTGACAAAAAACATACCCATGATTTGTCTATAAATACATAGCTACTAACATAGGGCCCACTTATCACCTCACCCCAATATGTGACAAAAAACATACCCATGATTTGTCTATAAATACAGAATCAGTGGCACCGTTATTCTCATCAAAAACCAAAATCTTAGTAGTATCATATTTCACAAGAAAAATGAGTTCCAAAGTGCTTCTTCTTCTCGGCCTTGTCTTAGCTGTGTCTCTTCTGATCTCTTCAGAAGTAGCTTCAGCCAGAGACCTTGCCGCTGTTGATCCATGTATGCTGTTTCTTCAATATTTTAGTATTTTATTTCCTCTATATATATTGTGTGTGTGTTTGTGTAATACTACTAATAAAATGCAAAAAGGCATAAAATCAAGTAGGATGAGTTGAGTGAATCGTTTCGATGATGAGGTCTAGCTCAAGTGGCAAAATTAATTGAAACTGAAGAATGTTATTTTACTCTATACTCCATCCGGTCCTCGTCAAGTGTTCATTTTTTTTTATCACAAATATTCTACTAATTTTTTTTAACTCATTTTTCATTACAAGTATTACGAGAGAGTATATAAAAATAGATGGTGGTTTGTAGTAATTTGATTTTTTATTTAAAACAGCCGAGGAAACTGATGGGCGCAGCGGATACAATCTGGGCGGACATGGAGGTGGCCATGGAGGGGGCCACGGTGGTGGCCACAGAGGCGGCCATTGAGGAGGCCACGGAGGCGGCCATGGAGACAAAGGTGGGAAGTAGTAGTAGTGATGTTAAAAATGTAGTATGGTGTAGTAACGTTTGTAGTAATTTGATTGTTTTTTTAATTGAAACAGCGGAGGAAACTGATGGGCGCGGCGGACATGGAGGCAGCAGCGGAAGCGGACACAGCAGTGGCGGCCATGGAGGAGGCCACGGAGGTCACGGTGGCGGCCACGGAGGAGGCAAGGGTGGGAATTACTGAAAACGCAGAACTAAGCAGTTGCTAGTGTGTATGTGACATGCCATAATTAAATAAAATGATATTGGTATGGTTTGAGCAATTGAGCTTATGTTGCACTTCTATTAACTACTCTTGCTAACTAGTAGTACTACTTTTCATAAAAAAAAAACCTTGGGGCACTAAACACTCAATGACTCAATTCTAAATATTTTGATAAAAATGACCAACAAACTTGGGTACCAAACACTCATAATTCAACCATGAATTCGTAAATGAATGCCTACGGGTTTCTATACTACTTCCTTCGTCCATCATTAAATATTCCATATTGAGATTTTAAGATTTTCACGATTAAATGTGTTTCGTTCCATTCGGTTAAAAAATGTTTCTTTATCCACATATGACGACTCGACATGGATTTTAAAAAAATGTGATGAAAAGTGACTAAAAAAACGTTTAGTATATTAGTTAATAGAAAGAGTGATTCATTCACCAAAAATAAACAAAATCGTCCATCATTAAATATTTCATATTGAGATTTTAAGATTTTCACGATTAAATGTGTTTCGTTCCATTCGGTTAAAAAATGTTTCTTTATCCACATATGACGACTCGACATGGATTTTAAAAAAATGTGATGAAAAGTGACTAAAAAAACGTTTAGTATATTAGTTAATAGAAAGAGTGATTCATTCACCAAAAATAAACAAAAACAAAGTGAACAACATTACACAAACGGACCGAAATGATAAAAATAAACATTATTTTACGGATGGAAGGAGGAGTATATGTTCAATTAAGAAGTATTCTAAATTCATGACTCGGAATTTTTTGGACTACTCGCAGCGCCAAAATCTATTTTCTCCTCTCCTTAAAAAATTACTACAAATTGTTGATCGTACAAATTAACGTCACACCTATAAAAGATTATTTTAATAATGGAGTAGTAATATTCATGATATCAAATTAATATAAAACATTATATTATATTTGAAAATTAGAAGTTTTTAAAATTATATATCTCACTTTTGAATTTATCATCTCTAATCATTAATCTATTTTTATCTAATGAAAACGTAATAATGTAATTTAATTCTGTGCGATAAATTTATAATAATAAATTCATGGACACTTGCATGCTGCAGAGTTTCAAATTCTCAGAATTTATTCCCATGGTTATGAAAGACTTTTAAGTAATTTCTCTAGATATATGTTTAAAATTTTGATTAAAATAAGAGTACTGCCGGTAAGATGAAGTTCAAATGGTAAACCTAGTAGGCTGTAAAAGAATCAGTAGTAAATTGTATATTAATTATACAGTTTGATAATTAGTACTCCTAATAAACTCAAGAACCTCTACATTCAACATTATTTACAATCGTAACGAAAAACAATTCCTTAATAGCTTGTAGATTTATATTGGTTAAAAGCCTATAAACATATTTTAAAATTTTGGGTTCCTCAAATTAGGGGGCCATAGGCAAAATGTCCGACCACATAGGTGTTCTTCTCACAAAAAAAGGTGGTAAGTGGATAAGTTTAAATCAAAGTAAATATATTCCTAAAATTCATAAAGATCTTATCTAAATGCATTAATAAACATTGTTTTGCTTTGCGAAAGCCAACAGTTCACAGATAAAGATTTTTTTACTTTGCAAAATTCCTCAGTTCACACACAGAGACGTGTGCGATTAGAGAAACCAATCATATGGATAATGGATAAATTAAAAGATACTAGAAGAAATTGAGTTTAAACCAGATATAATTAAAGCTAATCACAAATTATAGAAATTATAAGGATTACATGGGATAAAACAACATTCCTTAATATTGTTATTTTTATAAATTTATTGTGACAATGGTATTCATCAATGTTTTAATGATACAAATGGCATGATCACATGGAAGAAATGTACTCATTTCATGGAAATTGATTCCTATTTCATTTCAGTGTTTAAGTCATTTTTTCTTTTGAAAAAAATTAAAACCAACCATCTTAATCTCTCTAATGTACTTTTCTTTTCACTATTTTACTTTCTCTCCACTTCATCAACAAAAACACTTTAGTCTATAGGATCTAGACAGAAAGTATTAGGTGATCCCAAAAATGAGGATGAGAATAGAGATGGTAACGAAAGAGAGATCTATCGGTTAAAGAATACATGCAATTTCCCAAAATGGATATGAATGTATGTATGTCTGTGTTGAAACATGATTAGGGTACAGTTAACCCGACTCCCCCGAGAAGATGCAAGTGGATGCAAGGACCATATAATATAGTCTAATTTTCGTGATTTCCATTTTTTATGTAAGTGGTATTTGGCTTTTCTTTTATAGTACTATATTTTAAATAATACAGTATTATTTATTTATTTACTTTTCTTTTCATGCTGTGCCAGTATTTTCTTCTTCATACATATATAGCCTAAAATTAGTAACTAAAAAACTTACACTCCTCGTCCACAAATTAATTATTTTAATAGTAATATTTATGATATCAAATTATTATAAAAATCTTATTATATTTGAAAATTAGAAGGTTAAAAAAATATCTATCACACATTTGAATTTATCAACTCTAATAATCGATTTTATCTAACAAAAACAACAATATTTCTTGAAATAAATAAATATATAATTTATTTTGTGGAAATCAATTTATAATACTCCCTCCGTCTGCCATTAGAAGTCACAGTCACTTTGCGCACTCGTTTTGTTAAAATGATTATAAATAGTTAAAAGTGGAGAAATAGTAAAGTAAGATAGAGAGATTAATATTGATAAGAGTCTTGTCTAGAGGTGGCCAAACCAAACCGGACCGCCGGTTAACTGCCGGTTCCCAATCGGCGGGTCGGAACCGGACGACGGTTCCGGTTCGAAATCCGGTTTCACGGTTATAACGGTTCGGTTACGGTTCCAAAAATCCGAAACCGAAACCGGCGGTTAACCGCCGGTTCGGAACCGCGAGTTAAGCGGTTAACCGCCGGTCAACCGGGAATATGTAGCTGTCGCCGGTAGGTTCCTAGGGTTGCAGGCGTAGGGCTGAAAAAGGCCGGAAAACCGCCGGTTTGTGTCGGAAACCGGCGGTTTCTGACACAAAACCGCCGGTTCCCGACGGTTCAGGGCTAGGTTCAGGCGTAGGCGTGTAGGGTTGCAGCGTAGGGTCTGACACAAACCGGCGGTTCGGTCAGAAAACCGGCGGTTTTCGACCGTTTTCAAATTTGAAATTCAATTTTTTTTTTTAATATCAGATTTTCCCCTCATTTTTCATCTATAAATACCCCCTTCTTCATCACTTCTACTCACCCCATTCTTGTTTCAACTTTACTTTTAATATGTTTTTTGTAAATTGTAATTTTGTATTTAAATTTTAAATTCAAGTGTATAGTTGTACTTGTATTGTTATATTTTGTAACTTGTAATTATATTTTAGAAATTTACATTCAAAGTTTCAAATCAATAAAATTGCAATTTTTTATCGTTATCGTTATCAATTCTCTTTGGATTTTACTATAGAATTGCAATAAAAGTTATAACTCTAAGATTTAAAAAAAAAATAAAAAAAAAAGAACCGGAACCGAACCAGAACCGCCGGAACCGGTGAAAAACCGGCGGTTATTAACCGGAACCGGAACCGGTGGTAACCGGCGGTTAAACCGGAACCGGATAAACGGTATTCGGGCCGGTTACGGTTCAAGCTATCGACGAACCGGAACCGGCGGTTTCCGAACCGTGGCCACCTCTAGTCTTGTCTAAATTATTTTCTCTCTTAGAGCATCTCCAATGGTCGGCTAGCGACCGGTTAGCCGATTCGCGGCGCTGGCCGATCGGCTAGTCGAACCATTGGAGGCGGCCAGCGGGCGACCGGCAAAAATTTCGGCGTGGGCTAGCCGAAAGCGCGTCGCTAGCCGAAGCGCTGGCCGCCATTGTGGCGGCCCGATCGGCCAGCGACGATTTTTTATTTTTTTTTAAAACCTATATAAACGCGATTTTAGTTTCATTTTCATTTGCACCACTTGTTTTAACGAGTTTTCTCTCTCTCTAACTTTCTGTACAAGAGCATCATCGAGCGATGGATCACAACAACAAGTCCAGTCCAGCGACTAGTGGATCTCAGACTCCCACGGTACCCGTGGGATCTGGATGGGGCCAGATGGGCGAGCAGATGGGCCCAGGGTTTAACGTCCCCTGGAATCAGCTGATGGGGATGATGGCCGGAGCGCCAGGGGGTGGGAACCAGGGGGGGATGCCGTGGGGTATGCCGGACGGCGGACAGGCCAGCGGCGGGCAGGGGTGGAGAGGTATGCCCCAGATGCAACAGATGATGGGTATGCATCCCGGGATGCAGGGGTCACCAGAGGGGGACACGGTCTATCGTCCCTCTCTGAATTTTTTGACGGCTTCGTCTCACACGTCGACCCCAGTGGAGACGCAGTTCACTGGCGATGACCTTTTGTCATTGCATGACATGGGGATCGATCTCGGCGATCCGGACACTCCCGTTCCAGCGGGGCGGGCCGCGGCGAAGAAGAAGAAGACGAGGGGGAAGGCCAAGGCGGTCGGCGAGTCGTCGCAGCCCGTTGTTGACGACACCCCCCGGCCGGAGGAAGTGGACGGAGGATGAGTACGCCGGGGTGGCCAGGGGGTGGTTGGAGGTGTGCGACGATCCGCTGGTTGCGAACAACCAGCGGGTCGTCAACATGTGGGCGAAGATTAGAGCTGCCTACAGGAGGCACTGCCCACACGGGAAGGACTTCAGCAGGGAGGAGGTCCGGAAGGGGTGGGAGCGCATCAGGGCCGCGGTCGGCCGTTTTTCGGCATTGTACGCCAACGCCCTCCGTCAGCTCACTAGTGGGCAGAATGAGGAGGACGCCCGGAGGATAGCCGAGAGTCAGTTCCCCTTGGCGGGGAAGTACAAGGAGTTCCACTTCTGGGAGTGCTATGAGTTGTTGAAGGACTCCGAGAAGTTCCGTGCGGGGCGCGACGCTGGGTGGCCGAAGAAGTAGAGGCTGAACTATACCGGCGACTACAGCGGCAGCAGCGGCGGATCCCACGACCTCCCCCCGGATGCTGAGGAGTTTCCATCCCCTCCTTCATTTGCTGGTCGCCCTCGCCCGGTTGGACAGAAGCGGGCGCAACGGGCTGCGAGGGGAGGATCCCCCCTATCGCCCCGCGAGGTCCAGTCCTCCGCCCTCCCACCCGCCCCACTCGAGTACACTCTCCATTCGCGTAACCAAACGCGGGATCAGATGTACAAGGTCTTCCAAGATTGGAGGACCGCCACTGACCTCACGGAGAAGATGTTTTTTCACTCGATGCTCGAGAGCATGCGGGTTGATTTGGATGTCGCGAGGGCACGGCTAGGGGGTTCCGACGTGGGCTCAGATACCACGGGTGGCGGCGGCGGCGGCGGCGACGGCGATGAGGAGTAGAGAGTGGCGGGGCTCGTGTGTGGAAGCCCTTTTTTTAAAAAAAAATCATGTACTTTGTACTTTTTTTGAATGGAATGGATTAATTTTCCCTTATATGTGTCGTAAATTTAATTCTGTAATTTAATCGTAATTTTAATTCCGTAAATATAGTATATTTTGAATTATTTTTATTGCGGCTGGCCTATGGCTGGCCTAAATCTGATGTGGCAGGTGGATTTTTAGTGCTGCTGACGTGACAGGGAGAGAGAGTGGCTGGCCTATGGCTGACCTATTTGCATTGGAGATGCTCTTATTTTACCATTTCTCCACTTTAACTATTTATTATTATTTTTATAAAATGATTGTGCAAAAGTGACCTGGACTCCTAATGGCGGACGAAGGGAGTAACAATTACTCCCTCCATCCGCATTAGGAGTCCCGATTGAGTTGGGTGCGAGTTTTAAGAAATGTTTGAGTGTGTAATAATTGGAGTGTGTGATAATGAAATGTTGGACCCATATGCATTATTATTTGCTTTATTCATTGGATGTGTTTTTACTTATGCTTTTTAGTGTTTTATTTTATAATATTTTTATTTCACTTTTTTATGAAAATATCTAACCGGGACTCCTAATGCCGGATGGAGTGTGTACAAAATGGTGAACCTAGTAGGCAGTAAAAAAACTCATAAATTTATTATTATTATTATTATTATTAAAAGTTCACTCTTAATATTAATGTCTTATAGATTTAAGATTAACATATTTCAAAAATTTTGGGGTTCCTCAAAATTGGGGGCCCTAGGTAAAATGTCCCACCATATATATGTGTTCTTCACAGAAAAAAAAAGGTGGTAAGTGGAGACGTTGAATTCAACGTATATCTGTCCCAAAATTCATAAAGATCTAACTAATGCATTAATAAACATTCTTTTGCTTTACAAAAGGCAACAGTTCACATAAAAGTTGGGTTTTGTTTTGCAAAATTCCTCAGTTCACACACAGAGACGTGTGCGATGAAAGAAACCAATTAATCATATGAAAAATGGATACAAAGAAAGAAGAAATTGATCTGAAATCATACAGAAAGTTAATCGCAAAATACAAAATTAGAAGCGTTACAGGTACAAATATATTTTTTATATTATAATTTTTAATTTATTTGATAATCTATATAACTAGTATTAGTATTATCTTTATGATTTATTTCATTAGTTGTTAGGATTAGAAATTTGATTTATTTCGCAAATCTTTTTATACCATACATATTATAGAGTGAAAAATTAAAATGATTAAATCATTTCCCATTTTCCATTTTTTTTTTCGTTTCGATACATATTAAATCATTAATCTATTTTATTTGCTCCCTGCTTAATTAACGAAACACTACGAAACTGAGGGAGTAATATATGAACACCTAACAAAGAATGAGGATGAGAATGAAGATAGTAAAGAAAGAGATCTAGAGATCAAATAATACATAATGGATATGACTATATGGAATTTAGTTTCTTTTCTAGAATTAATGTCCTAAAAGTTTAATTAGTTTTAAACTGAAAACATTCTCTTACAGAAATAACCTAAATGTTTGTAAAGAGAATATAGTATTGAAGAATACATACGAGAAAGGTACGTAGAACAGTAAATTAATATTTTAATCTATATTAAATTTCAATTAATAAAGGGGCCTAATAAATTTAATAAAAGATAATGGCAGACAAAAGTAGGATGGATAGCTACCTAACAAAGGGCCATTATGTGACAAAACACATGCCCATGATTTGCCTATAAATACAGAATCAGTGGCACCATTGTTCTCATCAAAATCCAAAATCTTAGTATCATATTTTCACAAGAAAAATGAGTTCCAAAGTGTTTCTTCTTCTTGGTCTTGTCTTAGCTGTGTCTCTTCTGATCTCTTCAGAAGTAGCTTCAGCCAGAGACCTTGCTGATGTTGATCCATGTATGCTGTTTCTTCCATATTTTATTTCCTCTCTCTCTATATATATTGTGTGTGTTTGTGTGTTACGTAATTGATTTTGTATATACTCGTATGTTTTAAAAGACATAAAGGCATAAAATCAAGTAGAATGACGTGAGTAAAATTATCATTTATATGACTAATTACTTGTACAATGTTATTTTACTACGTACTTTATCCGTCCCTCCTTAAGTGTTCATTTTGCCATTTTGATTCATACTCATTGAAAATCCACTTTCACTTTTTTTTTGGTATCATAAATACGTAATTATATATACTACACCATACACTAACTCATTTCACTCGCATATAATTATAAACTAATACTACCTCCGTCCCCAAAAATTTGTCTCACTTTGACCTGGCACAAGTTTTAAGAAATGTAATGGAAAATGAGTTGAAAAAGTTAATGGATTGTGGATCCTACTTTTATATATTAGTTTTATAATAATATGTGAATATGAAAGAGTTAGTGGAATATGAGGTCCACTACCAAAAATAAAAGTGAAATTGAATAAATTTTGGGGGACAGATGGAAATGGAAAAATGAGACAAATTTTCAGGGACGAAGGTAGTAATATAAAAATGAGACTCATATTCTATTAATTTTTTATACTCACCGTTACCATTCATAGGAGAGATAGAGTATATAAAAATAGATGGTGTAGTTTGTAGTAATTTGTTTTTTTTTTTTGTTTAAAACAGCCGAGGAAACTGATGGGCACAGCGGCCATGGAGGCGGCCACGGAGGCGGGCATGGAGGAGGCCATGGAGGTGGCCACGGAGGCGGCCACGGAGGAGGTCATGGGGGCGGTCATGGAGGCAAAGGTGGGAAGTAGTAGTGGTGATGCTGCTAAAATTATACTCCATTCGTCTCGGCTAAGATGACACATTTCTTGGCCGGCACGAAATTTTAAGAGTTATTGGTTCATGTGTTTAACTAGAGAGAGAAAAAGTGGGTGTAAATATTAAAAAAGAAAGAGAAAGGAAGATAAATATTTATCTTCCTATTATTTTATTTTGGGACAAACTAAAAAGTAAAACCTGTTATTTTATGTAGGACAGAGGGAGCAGTACTATGGTGTATTAACGTTTGTAATAATTTGATTGTTTATTTAAAACAGCGGAGGAAACTGATGGGCACGGTGGACATGGAGGCAGCAGCGGAAGCGGACACAGCAGTGGCGGCCATGGAGGAGGCCACGGAGGTCACGGCGGCGGCCACGGAGGAGGCAAGGGCGGGAATTACTGAAAACGCAGAACTAAGCAGTTGCTAGTGTGTATGTGACATGCCATAATTAAATAAAATGCTTGGTGTGGTTTGAGCTTATGTTGCACTTTTATTAACAAAAACTTGGGCACTAAACACTCAATTCTAAATTGTTTGATAAAAATGACTAACAAACAGTACAAACTTTAGTACTACTATATAACTATCTCAAGCATGAATTCGTAAATGAATGCCTACGGGTTTCTACACCACTTAATTCCGACTTCCATCCATCATTAAATATCTCATTAATTGATGTTTTCCGACTTCCATCCATTATTAAATATCTCATTTATTTATGTTTTGGGATGTTCATGATTAAATGTGTCAATATGTTAATTCTTTGTTCCATTTTCGGTTAAAAAATACTCCCTCCGTCCCATTTTAGAAGTTCCAGTTGAGTTCGGCATGAATTTTAAAAAATGTAGAGGAAAATTGGTGAAAAAAGATATTGGAATGTGAGTCCTACTTTTTTATATTAGTTTTATAATAAAATGTGAGTGGGAAGATGTTAGTGGAATGTGAGGCCTAATACCATTTATGGAATATTCCAACCCAAACTTTTAAAGTGGGACGGGTGAAGTAAAATGTCTCTTTATTTTAAGCAACTCGGATCTATGGCGTGGAAAGAATGACCCAAAACTTTATATTTATATTATACCTAGAAAAAGTAATACTTTGTCGGACTATTATTTTTAACAATAGAGGATTTAGATTTGATTTTATTCATTCCAAGTAGGGCTGGCAAATCGTGCGGATTGGGTCGTTATCGGGTCAACCCAATAACGACCCAACCCAATAAGGCCAAACCCGAACCCAACCTGTTAAGGAAACCCCAAACCCGAACACGAACCCAACCCGCCACCTTCAAACTCGGACACGACCTGGACACGACCCGAACACGATAACGACACGAACCACTTTGGGTTGACCCGACACGATAAGAACACGATATCGACCTGGACACGATAAGAACACGATATCGACCTGAACACGATACCAACACGAACCACTTTGGGTTGACCCGACACGATAACAACACGACAACAACCTAAGCACGATAACAACACGATTACATATTGCTTCAAAAAATGATCAAGACTTTAAAAAGCCATATAGCATGAAGATGTTCCATTTTAAACAACAAAACTCCAACAAAATCCAAAAAAACCCAACAAAATACATAACTTTTGTTCCAAATACATAACTTTTGTTCCAAAACCCAACAAAAAAGTTTGAAACAAGATAAAAGAACTAAAGAAGTAAAAAGAACAAAACAAAAAAGAGTGAAAATACTAAAAATTAAATTAAATTTATTGAATCAAAATAAAAAGAATATAATAGTAAAATAAATTATTTTATAAAATTATTTGTTGATTAGTTTTGCTAGTACATAATATCTGAATTAACGTTTTGTATCTATAAGTATAAATTATTTTTCATAAATTTATTCAAATTATCCTTTTATTCTAAACACTAATTGATTTAGTTTTATTTTTCACTTGGATCTCTCACGTACATTATATTATTTCATTTCTTTCGACTACTTTAATTTTTGTAATTTGAAATATAATTTGAAGCTTGTAATTTCAAATATTTTCTATATATTATAACACATGAAGAAATATGCAA
Source organism: Salvia hispanica (assembly GCF_029641045.1). NCBI lineage: Eukaryota > Viridiplantae > Streptophyta > Magnoliopsida > Lamiales > Lamiaceae > Salvia > Salvia hispanica. The sequence goes on along the minus strand of NC_142697.1, from coordinate 31,328,055 downwards.
AGTAGGGTCATTACATGGTCATTTAATATTACCAAAATTAAATGAATGAAGACATAATTATATATTTTGAATATATTAACTAATATACTTGAAGTGTCACACGCCTAGACGTTGATAGCAACAACCTTCTATCGGCGAACTAGCTCTTATGTATCATTTGATGCACTATAATATATAACAGATTATTAATCATAAATTAATTTTATAATATGGGTCTAAAATTTGTTGTGGTTTATCATAATATTTAAATATATCAATTTATATAGCAGTCATATAATTAAAGGATATGTTACAACTTACATGTTGGGTTCCACATGTTATCATCATACCATCTCTATTATGATATTATTACGCACTATGAAAATAATTATAAAAGTAATATTAAAATAATACAATAAATGAAATATTGAAAATATTGTGATTTATCAATTTTTGGAGCAAGTGCTATACATTTGAGCAAGTGCTATACAGTAATACTAATAATTTTTCATGATCTTATCAATTTTTGGAGCAAGTGGTATACATTTGAATGTTGTATTACTATTATATGTGTTGAGTCCAACAATGTCTCATCATTGAATGACCCATATTATAATGTTAATAATTTTAGATAGAATAATCAACCAATATGTATAATATTATTTTCAAAATTAAAAATTAGAAATTAATGATAAAATATCAATGGTTTCAAAAATAATATGAGAGAATTTCCTAACAAAAGAGTGTTTTCCTAATTTATACTTTGTAAAAAAAAGCAATTTATTTATCTTTATATCATTGTGATAGTTTAAATAAAATGAATAAAAAATTATTCCATTATTATTCCATTAAAATACTATGGATGGTTATTCTCTCTAAAATTTTATCTTTTAATAAGGGTCTTGGTACATATTGTACAACAATACAAATGAAAAATGAAAAATTATAAATAAGGTCAAATTAGTCACAAAAATATGTAATTAATGATGCTATCTAATCAAAATAAATTAATATTATCCTTTTTAAAATTTGAATGGCATTTTGTGTATACAATTTTTGCAAATTTTATCTTTACTCAAAATAAAAATAATAATATTAATTTTTAACGGGTTACCCGACCCGACCCGCATCCAACCCGCATCCGACCCGATTTTTTCGTGTTCTTAGTGGGTCGACCCAATAATGACCCGCATCCAATAAGACTTGATCCAAACCCAATAATTTCGTGCGGATTCGTGTCGGATTATCGTGTCGTGTCAAAAATTGCCAGCCCTAATTCTTCAAGTAGTATATGGTCAATTTATATTCATGACTTGGAATTTGTTGGACTATTCGCAGCGCCAATCTATTTTCTCCTCTCCGTGCAAAAGTACTATAGTAGTACACATTAATTGTTGATCGTACACACGTCGCACCTATAAAAGAATTATTTTAATATTTATGATATCAAATTAATACTATATATTATATTTAAAATTAGAAGTTTAATAAAATTATATATCTCACTTTTGAATTTATCAACTCTAATCATTAACCTATTTTTATCTGATGACAATAACCATATTTTTAGAAAAACCTAATTATATAATATAATTCTGTGCAATAAATTTATAATACAGTAATAAATTTAGACACTTGCATGCTGCAGAGTTGCAAATTCTCAGAATTTATTCCCTTGGGTGTGAAAGTCTTTTAAGATAAGATTGTCGAAGGTAAGTTGTAGTTCAAATGGTAAAACTAGTAGGCTGTAAAAGAATCATTAATTTCTCGTTTGTGTGAGTTGCAATTATATATACTAGAAGTATGTAATTTGGATATTATAGAGTTTAATGAGTAAGCCTTGGTTTTATGGCTCCTTTTGCTTGGAGCGGTTTTCTTTTCTAGTTTTGATTGGAGTGAGTTTTTTTCTCCTTTTTTTGTTGTTTTGATGTTTTTGTTTCTGATTGTACTCCGTAACTCGCTTCTCTTGCCTCAATCATTTCGAATAAAAAAATGAGAAATAAACTCTAAGAACCTCAAAAATCAACATTATTTCCAATGTTTCCAATCGTTACGAACAACAATTCCTTTTTTTTTAAAGATGGATTTAATATTAATGACTTGTAGATTAATGGTTAATAGTCTATAAACATATTTTAAAATTTTGGGGTTCCTCAAATTAGAGGCCCTAGGCAAATGTCCCACCACATAGGTGTTCTTCTCACAAAAAAAGGTGGTAAGTGGATTGTAAATATATTCCTAAAATTCATAAAGATCTTACCTAAATGCATTAATAAACATTGTTTTGCTTTGCAAAAGCCAAAAGTTCACAGATAAAGATTATTTTACTAGGCAAAATTTCCTCTGTTCACACACAGAGACGTGTGCGATTAGAGAAACCAATCATATGATAATGGATTAAAAGATACTATAAGAAATTGAGTTTAAACCAGATATAATTAAAGTTAATCACAAATTATAAATATTAGAAGGATTACATGGGGTATATCAACATCCCATAAAATTGTTATATTTATTATTTTATAAATTTACTGTGACAATACATGGTATGCATCAATGTTTTAATGATACAAATGGCATGTCACATAGATGAAATGTACTCATTTTCATAGATTGATTCCTATTTCATTCAGTCTTTAAGTCATTATATCTTTTGATAACAATCAAAACCAACCATCATAATCTCTTTAATTTACTTTTCTCTATCTATTTCACCTTTTCTCTACTTAATTAACAAAATACTATGGAATCTAAGGAATGAGCACCTCACTAAGAATGTGGATGAGAATGGATATAAATATATGGAATTAGTTTCTTTTTTTTGGAAGTACTAATATCCTAAAATTTTAGTTTAGTTTTTAAATTGAAAACATTCATTTATCGAAATTACTTATATAAGAGGATTAGTATTGGAACAATAAATTAGAGAATGATAGAACATCAAATATTTAATCTATATTAGATTTCAATTAAAGGGGACCTAATTAATAGCGTCGCATGAAGATCTTTATGAATAGATAATGGCAGACAATTGGATTAATTTTAAAAAGTAGGTTGAATAGCTAACTAACAAATGGCCTACTCACCACCTTATCCATAATGTGACAAAACACATACCCATGAATTGTCTATAAATAGAGATTTAGTGATAGCATTATTCTCATCAAAAACCAAAATCTTAGTATCATATTTTCACAAGAAAAATGAGTTCCAAAGTGCTTCTTCTTGTTGGCCTTTTCTTAGCTGTGGCTCTTCTGATTTCTTCAGAAGTAGCTTCAGCCAGAGAGCTTGATTCTGTTGATCCATGTATGCAATATTTTCTTTTTCCAACATACTATATACTATATGTGGTGTTTTTCTGTAGTTCAAGAACTAATTAAATTATTAAATAGAGAGAACAAGTTTTCGTAATTAATGTTATAAATACTCATATTTTTTAAAACTACTAAAATGAAAAATAGCATAAAATTAATCAAGTATAATGACATGAAATGAGTAATCATTTGGATAAGTTGTTAAACTAGTTTGATCATTTGTTTTACATAGCCGATGGGCGCGGCGGATACAATGGTGGCGGACACGGTGGTGGAGGAGGACACGGAGGCGGCCATGGAGGAGGACACGGAGGCAATGGAGGCAGCCATGGAGGCAACGGTGGCGGCCATGGTGGCAACGGAGGCGGCCATGGAGGCGGTGGAGGAGGTCACGGCGGCGGCCATGGAGGAGGCAAAGGTGGGAATTACTGAGCGCTGAGACTCACAACTAAGCAGTTACTACTTACTAATGTGTATGTGACATGCGATGAATAAAATGGTATGGGTATAGTTTGAGGCTCATGTTCATGTACTTCTATTATGTTTTATGTACTTTTGTTACTTACTTATCATAAAAAAATATATGATGGTTATGATTAAATGCTAATCCACCGTAATCCTGAGTGGTTGTACCAAATTTATTACTAACATTTGATAATTCTATTTAGTGATATTGGTAGTTAATATCACGAGTTACGAATGAATTCTGCGTATGCTGCAAACTAAAAACTTAGTGTCCACCTAGATTGTCCAACATGTTACACATAATTAATTCGATTTTGTTGGAATAGTAAATGTGGGGAATACAAAACATGATCAATGTTCATGATTTTTACGATATGTTTAAGTCTGTGGTTAAAATTCGAAGTTTGGCAGTAATTCGGGATATTAGTGACCGATATCTCTTTTATCAATTATATCATAGTTTTGTTTATGTACCGATTATATCCTAACCTTTAAACTAGGATCAATTTCTATTATCAAAATTTCACTTCAATCAATATACTCCATCTGTTCCTGAAAATCTGTCATTTATTTCCATTTTCGTCCGTCCCTGAAAATTTGTCACTTATTTCTATTTTCGCTCATCCTAAAAATTTGTCACCTTTCACTTTTACCATTTTTAGTAATGAATCCCACATTCTACTAACTCATTCACACTCACATTTTATTATAAAACTAATATATGAAAGTAGAATCCACGTGACACTAATTTTTTCAACCCACTTTCTATTACATTTCTTAAAATACGTGCCGGGTCAAATGGTGACGAATTATGGGGGACATATTAATTAAATAGTCTAAGGAAATACTTAACTAACTCTAATATATATTAATTAAATAACTTAATTCCTATTTAAAATATAAATAGAGTAAGTAGTTGGGACGATCGAACTAAAAACGTGTGAATACGGGACAGGGAAAATATAAAATTTACAATAAATATAATTAAAATTATGTTAAAAATAAAGAACATAATTATAATACTACACGATGGGTCTGGCCTGGGCTATGCATAGTCCTAGGCTAGGCTTGGGTTTGAAAAATGGGCCAGTTATAGCTTATTTCAACCAATGAGCCCAACTTAGTTTGCTTTGTTTCACTAATGAACCGAGCCTGAGTCATGCTGGGTTGTGTCGTTCCAACTTAGTTGATAACTCTTATGAGTTATACTTATGACTGTATGTCCATTATTACCCACGTAATCCAGTTGACAATTGTATGATTTTACGTAGGGTTGTCAAATCGTGCGGGTTGGGTAGTTATCGGGTCAACCCATTATCGACCCAACCCAAATAAGGTCAAATCCAACCCAACCTGAAATCATGGTCCCAATCCAATGAATTCGTATCGGATTCACGCGGATTATCGTGTCATCCAAAAAAAAGTTGGCCCTCTGTTAAATGTTAATAATATTAAGTTACTCCCTCCGTCCCACAAAGATTGTCTCGCTTTGACCCGGAACAGCTTTTAAGAAATATAATGAAAAGTGAGTTGAAAAAGTTAGTGGAATGAGAGTCCTACTTTTATATAGTACTAGTTTTATAATAAAATGTGAATAGGAATGAGTTAGTGGAATATGAGGTCCACTGCCAAAAATAGTAAAAAAAAATGAAATGAGACAAATTTTGTGGAACGAACGAAAATGAAAAATGGAACAATCTTTGTGGGACGGATGGATACTATACAATAAAATTAAAATAATTATTTTCTTAAATAAAAATAATTAAATTAAATATAATATTAAAGTATAGTAATATTAAATCTAAATGATTAAAATAATTATTTTTTTAACAAAATTAAAGTTAATATTTGTTTAATTTATAAAAAATATTAATTACTATTTTTAGTTAATAAAATTAAAGTATAATATTTTTTAATTAATTAAAATATAATAGATAATCCGACACGAACACACATGTTTAAGATTTGGATCCTTATAGGGTCGACCCACCATTATATTTTTACTATTTTGAGATATTCATAAATAGGGCCATCTTCCATTGCTTATAGCATTATAATCTAAAATTAAGACCAAATCTACACCCTTAGATTTAAAAATGAATGGATGAGATTGAACCTTACGAATTTCAATAAATAGTAGACAAAATATCAACAAAAGGGTAATATCGTCATTATGTAATCATATGATAATTTCTGTGAGTGTTTTATTATATCAACATAATGTATTACAAATATCAACAATATGACATAAGAATATCAACACTAGTACAAGAAAATATCAACACATATTTATTGAGATTTTTACATGGTTTTATTGAGATTTTTATATGCATTATATTGATATTTTTTTTATGTATTTGTTGATAAAAATCTGGTTAACAACATATACGAAAATTAAAATAAAAAAATCAAATTTCATCATCTGAACGTCGTCGGAACATATGCAATTAAAATCTCGTTGGAATCCTTGTAAATTATCTTTAATTTGATATATTTTTTGCAAAAAAATAATTTAAATCAAGAGAGTTACGTAAATTTAAAGTTTTTAGTAATTTTAATGAGAGGGAATTGACATTAATACCCTTTAATTTTATTTAATAATTTTTTAATTAAAAATATAATCCATGTGGCATTATTCCAACCACTAGATCTCCTAATCTAATGTCTAAGATTTAATCTTAATTTGTGATTGTTAATTAAATAGTTAGCAATTGATCATTCCCCCGTAAACATCTCATTTTATTTTTATCTTCTCCTTCGTGCTATTTAATTGTAAATAAAATTTTATATTTTAAGCAACAAAAGAAAAATGACTACAGTCTACTTGTCAGAAATATATGAGCGTGGAAAGAATGGCCCAAAACATTATTATTCATATACCTTGTAGAGGAAAGTGACAGCAGTATAAACTACTTGGCGACTTTATAGTATACTACCTACCAATATACTGACATTGACAGCAGTCAGCAGTATATTAACTATACTCGACTTTATATTATACCTACAAATAATACTTTGTCGGAACTCTATGGTATACTTTGTGTCACTTTCTTTATTTATATTTTTCCTCCGTGAGACCAATTATTAAAAAAATTAATAACTGTAAATCTAGATTTTATTATATTCCAAGTATATGTTAAATTGAAAAGTATTCTAAATTATAGTATTTATCGATAATGCAACTATTAGATTTGAATGGAATCTTAATAATCAATAATAAAATCGACAACATTCTTTGTGCAATAGAAAATTTTATAATATAACCAGTGCCATTAATAGAAAATCTTAATAAACTATACTCAAGAAAAAAATCAACATTATTCCAATCGTAACGAGAAATAATTCCTTTTTTATGATGGTTAATATTAATTGCATATATATTTAAGTTTAATAGCTTATAAACATGTTATAATATTTTGGAGTTTCCTAAATTTGGGGCTCTAAGCAAGTCCCACCACATGTGTTATTACCCACAAAACAAGGTGGCACATGGATACGTTAAATTCAATTTGAAACCAATTTTTCTACGTCCACAAGATTTCAAAGATCTCTGGTCACATCTAAATGCATTAACAAATTTTGTTTTGTTTTGCAAAAGTCCACAGTTCACACAGTGGCTCGACATTAAATTTGTTTTGTTGTGCAATATTCCCAAGTTCACACACAGCCTAGAGAAACTAATCATACTATGGAGTCAAAAGAAGAAGAAAAAATATGTTTGAGTTGCAATTGGGGAGAAAGAGAGTTGCAATTTATTAAATATGAATTGGGATATAAACATCACACAATATTGCCATTCTCCGTCCCGACCCGAAATGTTGTATATTTTTGTCATTTTGGTCCGTCCACAAAATGTTGTCCACTTTGTTTTTTTCTTTTTTCATTTTTGATATACCCACGTTCTATTATAAAACTAATACTCCCTCCGTCCCCGATTAATAGTCACACTTTTTCATTTCAGTCCGTCCCCAATTAAGAGTCACACTTCATTTTTACCATAAATAGTAAGTAGGTCCCACATTCCACTAACTCAATTCACTCACATTTTATTATAAAACCAATATAAAGAAATGGTCTCACATTCCACTAACTTTTTCAACCAACTTTTCTTTACATTTCTTAAAATTTGTGTCTGATCAAAGTGTGACTCTTAATTGGAGACGGAGGGAGTAATATACATTGGACTCACATTCTACTAACTTTTTCAAATCACTTTTCTTTACATTTCTTAAAACTCGCGCTAGGTCAAATGTGGAAAATACTTTGCGGACGGAAAGAGTATTTGTGAAGACTCAAGTAACATGGGACAGAGGGAGTAAGAGAAAACTAGAACGTTTACAAGTTGATCAATTATATTTTGAACGAAAATTAAATATATTGTGATCCCTATTAAATGTAATAAAATGGGGCCTAAATTCGTGGCTCCGAATACTTTATAAGTAAAAGAAAATGACTTTTGGATTGATTGGGAAAAGTAGGTTGAATAACCACCTAACAAAGAGCCTACTCATTACCTTACCTCAATACTATGTGACAAAAACACATGCTCAAAATATGGCTATAAATAGAGAACCAGTCGCAGCATCACACTCATCAAAAACAAAAATCTTACTCTCATATTTTGAGTAGAAAAGATGAGTTCCAAAGCACTTCTTCTTCTCGGCCTTTTCTTGGCTGTGGCTCTTCTGATTTCTTCAGAAGTTGCTTCAGCTAGAGACCTTGCTTCCGTTGATCCATGTAAGCAACATTTTGTTATTCCAAACAAGTTTTCGTAATTAATTTTGTAAACACTTATTTTTGGTAAAAAATATGAATGTGTACATGTTATTAATAAAATGTACAAATAATAAAATGTAATATAGTAGTAATAAACTCTTCCTTATATTTTTGTCAAAACACGTGAATAAAGAAGTGTTTCATTTCTGATGGGACAGAAAGTGGCTAAACTAGTTTGATCATTTGTTGTACACAGCTGAGGAAACCGATGGGCGCGGTGGATACAATCGTGGCGGTGGTGGAGGCCATGGAGGCGGCCATGGAGGAGGCCACGGAGGCAATGGTGGCGGCCATGGAGGCCACGGAGGCTACGGAGGAGGCAAGGGCGGAGGTGGTCATGGAGGCTACGGAGGGGGCAAGGGCGGAGGTGGTCATGGAGGCTACGGAGGGGGCAAGGGCGGAGGAGGCCACGGAGGCAAGCGTGGTGGGCGCGGAGGCCATGGAGGAGACGAAGGTGGCAACTAATGTCCCCATGGAAACTGAGACTCAAGAATTAAGCCATTGCTAGTGTGTATCTAAAATGCCATGAATAAAATGCAATGGCTCTATTTTATCTCGTGTTGTACACTTCTACTTCTACTATATGATGGCTATTAACAAAATCTATCTTAATTAGTATATCAACCGTTATTGGTCATAAAACAATAAATTCCACGAAGATCACTAACAAACTTGGATAGTCAAGCTAGTACGAATCTATGGTGAAATTTGGATGGTACTGGGTGTTCGGATCGAAGTTGGACTCCAACAAACCTGGTATATTGATGATGCACTTTGGAGACACGGTTGGTTGTGGTTTAAAAACTAAAGTACTTTAATATAAAAGAAAGCAAATAAACAAATTGCAGATTGAACACGTAAAAGAAACTATATGAGAGAAGGGAATTCCAGAGATTTACTTTCACAGTTTTGGTTTATATAAATTCCAACTACAACATCCTATCACGGTTCATACTTTACTAGAACGTGTCACATAAATATTGCACATGCGGCACGAAGTAGATGACACACTAAGGTCGTTAATCCTAGATTAACAACTCCAGAAAGCACTTAAGACTCAATTGTTCTCAATCTCTATCAAACGTGCCGTTTTAAGGGGACATAGTAGTGTTAACTAAGTGATTCTAACATGCAAATCCTTTTTCGATTACTTTGCAAGCCAATAAATCATCACAAGAATGTGTTACACAAATATGAAGCATTATCCACAACTTATAATTAAAACAAGCACTAAACAAAATGAATATTAAATAAATAGGAATTGTATAAACCAAAGCCACTACTAAAACATCCCTACAATTCTATGAATTTAGCTACCCATGAACAAATATCATAAACCATAGTTTGTTGGGAAAACAAAGAAAACATTAAAAACTAAGGTAATAGAACCCAAAGGTTGAATATCGTAGCCTTGATCTTCTCTTGCTTCCAATATAATTCTCTTGATATTAGAATGCATCAAAAAAGATCCTTTTGGTAAAGCTAGAGTGGATATTTATAGCCTCCAAGTCGTGTGGAATAATATGGCAATTCTTCAACATAGTATGACAAGTCTTGGAGAGAAAATAAAGCAAATTTTGTGCACCGCATTTTTCCATCGGGCCGCTAGACAAAGTCAGTGGTCGCTGGTCATCTTTCCGTAGCTTCTGGACTCAAATTAGTGGTCGCTGCGCCAGCGGCCGTATGTTATATTTTTTATATTACTATTTTAAGAAATTCATAATTAAATATTTAATTTTAATTTTAATTTTTATTCATTGGTAAATAATCCCTCCAACCGCTATTACGAGTCTTATTTCTTGACGGCACGAGTTTTAAGAAATGTTAAGAAAAGTGGGTGGAAAAAAATTAGTGGAATATAAGTCTTACTTATATATATTAGTTTTAAATGAAATGTGAATATAATAAGTTAGTGGAATGTGGGACCGTATTATTATTTATGGTAAAAATGAATCGAGACTTCTATTCATGGACACATTAAATAGAAAAACGAGATTGCTATTCGCGGACAGAATGAGTAAAAACTTTATATAATAAGCAACGAGGAAAGGAATGAAAATGACTACAGTCTGCTTTGTCAAAAATCTATGAGCGTGGAAAGAATGGCCCAAAACTAAGTATTTTTCATATACCTTGTAGAAGAAAGTGACAGCAGTATAAAGCTACTTGGTGACTTTATATTTATACCTACAAATATACTGAGACTGACAGCAGTATTATCTACTACTCACTCGACTTTATATTATACATATTATACCTACAAATAATACTTTGTCGGAACTCTATGGTATACTTTGTGTCAGTTTCTTTATTTATATTTTTCCTCCGTGAGACCAATTATTAAAAAATAAATAATTGTAAATCTAGATTTTATTATATTCCAAGTATATGTTAAAATTTTTGTATATATATTTAAGATTAATAGCCTACAAACATGTTACTATAAAATTGTGGAGTTTCCTAAATTTGGGGCTCTAAGCAAGTCCCACCACATGCATGTGTTATTTCCTACAAAACAAGGTGATACGTGGATACGTTAAATTCAATTTGCAACCAGTTTTTCTACTTCCATATGTCCCACAACATTTCAAAGATCTCTAGTCTTATCTAAATGAATTAACAAACTTTTGTTTTGTTTTGCAAAAGTCCACAGTTCACACATAGGCTCGACATTAACTTTGTTTTGTTGTGCAAAATTCCACAGTTCACACAGCCGAGAGAAACCAATCATACCATGGAGTCAAAAAAAGAAGAAAATATATATTTGAGTTGCAATTAGGGAGATAGAGAATCGCAAGTTATATATAAACAAATCACATCATATTGCTATATGGAGTATTTATAAAGTTAACTATCTTGCAATATTTGGCATTTTATCCATCATGCATCTCATGCATATTTTATTCTAATGTACAAATGGCATGGATAATTCTCATGTCAAAAAAACATCTTACTTATGGTGAGGCATACGGAGATAGATCTAGAGATCAATACAGTAGTTTTCTTCTTTTTTAAAATTAATGTCATCAAAATTTAGTCTAGTTTTAAATTGGAACCATTCTTTTATCAAATAATCTTATTTAATATTTTTTTAAGATGGAATGGAATGAGGGTGGAATAAAATAATGATGGGGTATAAATTGAAGATAGAAATGAAATGATAATTTTTTTACATTTTTGTTTCATTCTCTCCTTCATTGTACCAAGCAAATGATTTCTCCATTGGCATGTGAAAAGATGTCTCATTTTGCCATTTCAGAATGTTAGTGATTTAAAGCCTCATTTATCTTTTTCCATTATAAGTAAGTGGGCCTTACTATGTCTAAATCATTACACATTATGCTCACACTTTATTAAAAGTCCAATATATAAAAGTGGGATTCACATTTCACTAACTAATTTTACTTCGTAAAGCCAAACAATTTTTTAAAACTTACATCGAATCAAAATAAAACTATAAATGGCGAACGGGGTAGAAGTATGAATTACATTCCATTCCATCGTCTTGGTACTGGAGCAATAGCTTAGAGAAATGTACAACATTTTACATTTACAAGTGCTAAATTATGTTTTTTTTAGATCATTAAATATGTATTTTTATTAAAATTTAACCAAATGGGGCCTAGTTTCGTGGCACGGAATACTATAAAAGTAGTAGTAAAAGAGAATGACTTTTGGGTAAAGTTGTTGGAATAGCCACCTAACAGTGGTCCTATTCATTACCTTACCACAATAATTGACAAAAAACATATGCTCATAATATGTCTATAAATACAGAACCATTCGCTGCATCACATTCATCAAAAACAAAAAAATCAAATCCTATTTTTAGTAGAAAAAATGAGTTCCAAAGCGCATCTTCTTCTCGGCCTTTTCATGGCTGTTGCTCTTCTGATTTCTTCAGAAGTTGCTTCAGCTAGAGACCTTGCTTCCGTTGATCCATGTAAGCAATATTTTTTATTTTATTTTCGGCATATATTGGTGCTTGTGTGTGTTTGTTAGTGTAGTAGTACAAAAACTAATTTAATTGAGGGAACAAATTTTCGTAATTTAAATTTGTAAATACTTGCATGCAATTACAATATAGTATATAGCTTAAAATCAAGTATAATGACCTGAGTGGAGTTATTATTTCTATAACAAATGAGGTACTCTCTCCGTCCATTTAAATGTCATATATCTGGCCGATACAAGTTTTAAGAAATTATTAAACTTTATAAAGCAAAGTGAAGTAGAAAAAGTTAGTGAAATATGAGTCATACTTTTATATATTAGTTTTAAAATAAAATATGAGTGGAATGAGTTAGTGAAATGTATGTTCCACTTACAAAGTAAAGTAACAGTGAAATAAGATATTTATTGGCGGACGAACGAAAAGGAATAAAATGAGACATTTAATGACAGACAGAAGGAGTAATATATATATAACTCAAGTGGCTAAACTAGTTTGATCATTTGTTGTACACAGCCAAGGAAACCGATGGGCGCGGCGGATACAATGGTGGTGGCGGCGGATATGGCGGCGGAGCTAATGGTGGCTACGGAGGCGGCCACGGAGGCAATGGTGGTGGCCATGGAGGCTATGGAGGCGGCAATGGTGGTGGCCATGGAGGCGGTGGAGGAGGCCACGGAGGCTACGGAGGGGGCAATGGAGGCGGCCGTGGAGGCAATGGCGGCTACGGAGGGGGCAATGGAGGCGGTCGTGGAGGCAATGGTGGCTACGGAGGAGGCAAGGGAGGCAAGGGAGGCGGTCATGGAGGCTACGGTGGTGGCAAGGGAGGTGGCGGAGGAGGGCACGGAGGCAACCGTGGTGGGCGCGGAGGCCACGGAGGGGACGAAGGTGGCAACTAATATCCCAAGGAAGGGTTTATGAAGCCATTGGTAGTGTGTATCTAAAATGCCATGAATAAAATGCAATGGCTCTATTTTATCTCGTCTTGTACCTATTAACAAAATCTATCCTAATTAGTATATCAACCGTTATTGGTGATAAAACAAGAAATTCCACGAAGATCACTAAAAACTTGGATAGTCAACACTCAATCCTAAATTTTGTTTTAAGAACAAGAAGATCATTCGCCCATCTACGAGGATAAATATTGACGTGGACCTTAATTTTATTTGGATAATGGTTTAATCGCAAATGTATACGGCAAACAAAATGATCCTTCCTCCGTTTCATACTACTTGAAAGCAGTCATTTTAGAAAACTAATAATAAAGGAGCAGTTAAAGTGAAATAAAAAAATTAAAATAATTTTTCTATCTTATTTTACCATTTCCCCACTCTAATAATTTATTATTTCTATCATTCTTCTAAAATAACTAAAAAAAAGAAGTGTGTCAAGTAATGTGGGATAGAAGGAGTATAGAAGAATGTTACTCTCTTAGTCCGTCTTTTATAGTCTCAATTTGATTCGGCACGAGATTTTAAGAAATTACTCCCTCCGTCCTATTTAAGATGACACATTTTCCTTTTTAGTTTGTCCCAACTAAGATGACACATTTCCTTTTTTGGAAACTTTCTCTCTCCAATTAATACACACAACCACTTTTTTCCACCCCTATTAAAATATTCTTCTTTCTTTCTCTCTCTATTTTAATACCTTCACTCGTCTTTTCTCTTTCCAATTAAACACATTAATAAATAGCTCCTAAAATCTCGTGCCGGCTAAGGAATGTGTTATTTTAGCCGGGACAGAGGGAGTATTTGATTTTGTGAAGAAAATTTGAGAAATGAGATAGTGGAATTTGAGTCTCACTATTATATATTAATTTTATAATAAAATTATTTAATTGAATTATGAGGTCCACTTATCTAAAATAGAAGGAAGTAAATGATGTTTTAAGTTGTGGACACCTAAAATAATAAAATGAGTATTTTTATACAGACAGAAAGGATAATATTTCACTCCATTTTCTACTTAGAAATAACTATATGAAAACTTAAAAGAAGGATAGATTTGGTAAGTTAAAAGCATGAAACAGAATCAATATGGATTGCCATAAAATCAACGGATTTAAATATAATCAATGAAATGATTTAGGAAAGGAATAAATTCGAGCATAATTTTATAAATGTAATCCGATATGTATTACTGCACCGATCAACAAATAATAATTACTCTCTCCCTCTCGCTATTAGCGAGTCACCTCTTTTGATAGGACAGATGGTGTATAAAAGAAGGAAAAGTAAGGGAGTAAAAAAAATAAAGTAGGTGGAAAAAAAAGTAACATAAAGAGTATTTTACTTAAAATGAAAATGGTTCACTTTTGGTGGGACGTTCCGAAAAGAAAAGCGTTTCGCTTATGGTAGGACGAAGAGGGTATATATTTTAATTTTGAATTGAGATTAAAATTATTCTCTAGTAAGAATTTCTATATAATGAAATTTCTTATTTTCAATTTTAATAATATTTCAACTATATTTTTCTTGTCTCTCTAATTTTATCGGTTTGCATTAAAATTTATTCCCTCCGTACGCATTACTTGTCATTGATTCCTTTTCGATATATCTGCCAATACTTGTTACAGTTACTATTTTGGTAATGAAACTCACAGTCCACTAACTTATTTTACTAAAATTTTATTATTATAATACTCCATCCGTCCAAAAAAAATAGAAAAAAGTTGTAAATAACACGGGTTTAATGTATAATTGATAAGGTAAGACAGGGGGAGGAAAAATGTAATGCAAGTAGTGTTAGTGGATTGTGGGGTCCAAATTTAGAATGATGTGTAGAGTTAGTACCGGTTAAAAATTTATCTTTTTAAACGTAGTCTAATTTTGGCGGAAGGCCCAAAATGTTAAAATTTGTCTATTTTTTTGTGGATGGAGGAAGTACTAGCCAGTAACATATAAAAATAGAACATAAATTTCACAAACTTTTTCCACTCATTCTCATTTCATTTGTTAAAATCCGAGTCAGATCAACTTGTGACAATTAGTGGCATATGGAGGAGTATGTTATCATTTTACTCCCTCTATTAAAATGTATAAACATTTGTCATTTTTGTCCATCCATAAAATAATGTTCATTTTTGCCTTTTTTTCATTTTTGATAAGTGGATCTCGCTTTCCACTAACTCATTATACTTTCATTTTATTATAACACAAATAATAAAAGTAGAACTCATATTTTAGTAACTTTTTCATTCATCTTTCTTCATAGAACTATTTTTTAAACATTCGTATCGACTTAAAATGAGAATTAAAATTTTTTATAGACAGATAATAGTAGTACTCCCTCCATCCCATAAAAATATAGGCATATAATATGGCATGAGAATTAAGACAAAATTGATAAACTAAGAGATAATAGGATAATGATAATTAAAGTAGTGTTAGTGGATAATGAGACCTAAATTATTATTATATTGTTTCAATGGTGGTATAAGTCATAAATAAGTTAATATGTATAAGTAATAAATTGTGATATATTGTCATAAATAAAAATATTTTTATTTTTATGAAATAGACGAAAATAAAAGTTGCATATATTTTAAATTTTTGTATAGAAAATGAAGGATAATAAAAGAAAAGTCAATATTGTACACAAGACAGTGATAGCCGATAGGAAAGTGACAACAGCCAAAGCTATTTGAATGCCTTTGTCGGATTTCTATGGGCCTTCATAGAATGGCCCAAGTCTATTAAATACAAAGCCATTATTAAAACAGAAATTGTTTTTGTATTGAGGTGCTTTCATGGACCAATTAATGTACTACTAGTCGACTTTGTGTCTAGGTTCTTTATTGTGCCGACGAGACTTATATAATCGACTTTGCATCTAGTCGACTTTGCATCTAGGTTCTATATTAAAACAGAAATTGTTTTTTTAATTATCCTACTAAAATAACTCTCCCTCTGTTGGTGAGTAGGAGTCTTTTCGATATAAATTTTAAGAAAATATAGAAAAAAGTGAATGAAAAAAAATTAGTTATGTGAATTTTATTTATATATATTAATTTTAAATAAAATCTAAGTGGAATGAGTAAGTAAACTGTGGGAATTATTACCTTTTTTTATTATAAATGAATTGAGACTTCTATTTGCAGATAGACCGAAATGGAAAAAAGACACTTCTATTCATGAACAAAAAGAATATAATATTTTTAAAATAGAAAAAATATTATCTTTTTTCTTTATTTCTCTTCACTTAGTTACAAAACAACATTATACAAAAATTTTCATACCAAAAACCAATGTTAAGATGCATAGAGTAGTACAATTAAACAAATTTAATAATAGACAATATAGATATGATTAGATTTCGCATATGTTGAAAAGTCTTATAAATTTATCTCAGGACAGGATATTGGCGCATTGCAACACTTGGATTTAAACATCATTAGATTAGAACTAAAACTTAGTATTTAAATATTTATCTGTTATTCATAGATTAAATGTATATATATAAATATGATACATGTAGAGGAATGCATTATTCTTACAACCTTCCTTAAAATGATGACAAGTAACTCAATCTAAATCACTAAATCCGAAAAGGGACAGCTGTGCCAAAATACGACAGCGTTTTCAATTAATTTCTGCAAATTTTATTATTCCAACCAGATTCAACACAAGCACTAAGTAATCCAGAATTAAGCGATTTATGTTACCTGCTACCGCCGCTCATGAAATGAAACAATTCTTTAATAATTTGCTAAATATTGTTTTTCTATCATATACTCCTAATAATTTGTGGAATGTTTATTTTACTAATTAGAATTTCAATTATTTTTAATTCAGTTGCATCAGGGTAATTTAAATTCTGCTTACCTATTAATATTATGACAAATTAATATAATATCATCAATAAATTATTATTAAAATTATAATATAAACATATTAACTCTCTTATACTCTCAATTATAATATAAACATATTAACTCTTAATATGTCGATGTATAAAAATGAGGTGATTTCGTTATCATATTATATTTTTGATCTTGTCATATTAGTTTCAACTTTTAACCATCATGAGATAATTAAGAAAATTGAAATAGTATACCACATCCATCCCGCAATAATTGTCCATTTTGATTCCGGCATAGACTTTAAGAAAAGTAAGTTAAAAAGTTAGTGAAAGTAGACAATTAGTGGGAACAAACGAAAAAAATAAAAATGGACAATTAATGGGGGACGGAGGTAGTATTTGAGTTTCAAAATTACGGGATTAGCTAAAATCAATGAAAAGTTTAATTTTAATAACAATTATCCCTAAATTTAAATAAAAATGGGATTACAAATTTGATAATTTTTTAGTCAAAACAAATTAGAATTGGAATTATTAACTCCTGATCGAAATAATAAGCTCTAATTATTATTTCAAATAATAATGTGTTGATATTGACATTTTATCGATAATTCTACTAGTTAAAATAATTTTTAAATGAGAAAAATATAAGTAACAAAATTAATATTGAACAAAATACTTATTATATAACTAAAATCACTACAGCAAATTATTAAATACTAAGATTTTATTTCATCGACGACGACGGTATGGACGGTAGAGTAGTGCAACATTAATAAATTATTTTTAACTTTAGTCATTGTTTAAATTAATTCATGAGCATTGAACTGCATGAGTAAATTTAATTGATAGTGAAAGTTGTAGAAATTGATATAAAACGCTGTCGTATTTTAGCACACCTATCCCTGTTTCCACTGCAGCAGGGGATCCACCCCATAAAAGGGATGGATAGTCCATATTCATTTCGAAAAAGTACTGTAATTGAACAATAACATATTCAAGCAAGCCTAATTAGCTTTACTCACTTTGATCCACCTAAAACTTATCTTAAAGATTTATATTTTACATAATTCTCTCAATTAAAATTATTTTCTATAAAAAATATACTATTAAATTAAAAATAATTTTAATAGGATTCTTATAAAATCATATTTGCATATATAGGGTTCAAATCTATACAAAACTAATCTTAATACAAAAACGCAGAATAAAATTATACGTAGAGCATTTTTAGGTCATTGTTAGTTATTTTTAGGCTATTTTAATAAAGAATGACCTAAAATGATCTAAAAATGACATAAAACCCAAATTTTATAAAAATGACCTAAAATTGATTAATAATGATCTTCCGTGTTTTTGGTTAGTTATTGACCATTAGATCACTTAATCCTAAGGTAAGATTTGAGTTGTATTTCTGGACTTTTAGATGCATTCTTGTTTGGATCATCTATCTGTAAGATATTTTTTATATAATATAAAAAATGACATTCTGAGTTGTAACTGATATGAAACGATAATTTCCTAATAAGTTTTAGTTTTACATTTGGTGACCAGTCTTACCTTAGTGAAACCATATATGAATATATGTAGAGAAAGATTCAAATGAAAAGCTCATGAAAAAGGAGAATTCCCCATCATGAAGATAACATAATATATTTTGTCACTGAATGAATACATAATAAATCACAAATATTTTTCTTCTAAATAAGATTTTATCAATCTTTACTTTGACAAAATTTTTGTGCTAAATCTACTACAATAACCGGTAGTATTTGATCTCGCACCTATATATATATATATATATATACAATAGAAATATTAATAGTGTAGTGTGAAGTTTTAATTAACTCAATAACTTCAAAACTCAATACTATAATTTACAACTGTAAAGAGTAATAATTCCATTTTTTGAGATGGATTTAATATTAATAGCCTGTACACGTATTCTAAACTTTTGGGGTTCCTGAAATTTGGGGGCCCTAGAAAAATGTCTCAGAAAAAAATGTGGTACGTGTATACATTGAATCCAATTGGCAATTAAATATATTTTTACTATATGTCCCACTTCTCTGAAAGCATTAATAAACTTTGTTGCGATTTGCAAAAGTCCACATTTCATACACAGGCCACATGTGCTATGAAACAACCAATTAAATAATGGATTTAATTAAAAATATCTTACTATAAAATAAATGTGAGTGAAAGAGAATAGCAAATTATAGTATTTTCTAAATAAAGACAAAAAAATTAAAGAATACTCCCTCCGTCTTTTAAAATAGAAACTTTTGAAATTATACGTGTTTAATACAAAATTGATTAAACAAGAGAGATTGAAAGAAAAGTTTCTTAGTGAAAATGGGTCACACCTCGTTAAAGATAAAGAAAATTTCTAAAATTAAGAGTTTTTATTTTTTAAAGAACGGACCAAAAAAAAGAAAGAGTTTGTGTTTTTTTGGTTTTAACCACAGGTATACCGAACGAATCCGACTAATTCTGCTCGACCGGGCTTGCGGATTAAGGCCAAAAGTTGTCCGGCGGGTGGCCGGGTTTGAACCCGTGACCTCATGGTCACCACAGCTCCGCGCTGCCAACTGCGCTGCGACCCGTTGGTAGAAAAAGTTTTTATTTAATAGACAAAGAGAGTATATAAAAACACACGATATATATATATATATATATAGATATAGAGTTGTGATCAATGTCGAACCAATTTTAAAGACCGAACTAGAGACCAAATCTGGGCCATTAGATCTAGTGTTTTTAATGAGATGTGCTGCTGTGTAAATTTTTTCTGCTTTATTACAAGCCCATTTTACTTCATTGTATAGGTTTATTACTTCATTCCGTACGTAATACATTGAAACTACAACATGTTTTTACTTACTTCCAGTATGTTTTGAAATGATTCACCATATGCTTCATTCAAATTCATTGACTTGGATTTTTACTTGATAACATTTTAAAATGCAATTTATTCAAGTGGGTTTATTACTTCATTAAGAAACATTATTACTTCATTGGATAAGATTTTTACTTCATTCCAATAGGATTTCAAATGCTTCTACACATACTTCATTCCAATAATTTATTACATTATTCCATATGTTTATTAAACCATATCAGCGCCGTGGAGGTGGTGATAGATATTGTAGAGAGAAGAATGGCACGCGACTGCGAAACCGCATTTACGTACTGGAATGAAGTAATGATCCTATTGGAATGAAGTAAAAACCTTATGGAATGAAGTAATATATTCTGGAATGAAGTTAAATCTTCGTAACATGTTAGTATGACTTATTTACCTCCGGATGATTTAAAATAGGCTCGTGATGAAGTCGAAAATAATTTATAAATTTGTGTATCTCATCCCTAAAAAATTAGATCTAAAAACCCTAATTTGGTATGGTTCGGTGGTTCGGTCTTTAAGAGTGGATTTGTGTATAATGCAACTCTATATATATATATATATATATAGGTATGATGAAGGAATGTAATCAAATGTAAATTCTAAATATTGTACAAACTCCAAACTATGATCTGGACAGTTAAAAAATGTAACAGATTACAAAATAATAGCAACAGAAAATGTCAACATAGTGTCAACGGTTGACACCATGATGACATTGTGTTAATATTGTGTTGACATCAAAATCTTAAAATTTTACACTGTCATAGCATTGTGTTGACGTTGTGTTCACACTGAGTTAAAAAGTTTGGAGTTTGTACAATATACTCCATTCGTCTCTGAAAATTTGTCACATGTTTCCTTTTTCGTCCGTCCCTAATGTTAGAGTTTGTATACTAGAAATCACGTTTCGAGTGATTGAATACTGTAAAACTCTTATTTTATTTTCCAATGAATAAAACAGATTATTTTTGTCATAATGTTGTTATGTTTTACATTTAATGGATGTTAATGCACGTTTAAATGTATAAGTTAAC
Source organism: Salvia hispanica (assembly GCF_029641045.1). Classification (NCBI taxonomy): domain Eukaryota; kingdom Viridiplantae; phylum Streptophyta; class Magnoliopsida; order Lamiales; family Lamiaceae; genus Salvia; species Salvia hispanica. Next base: position 31,306,821 of record NC_142697.1, on the reverse strand, counting down.
TTAACAAACTCTAAGTCTTTGTTTTAGTAGACCGGTTGTGGGCGTCGTCCACTTTAAGGTAACACGGTCAGTTCTAAACAAAGAAAAAGATAAATTTCACAACCTAGTTGGAATTTGACTATCCATCAAGAAAGGTTGCAATGTCAGTCCGCATATTTCTAAGCCTTACTGAAATAAGATGACATTGGTGTGGTATAGCACTGAACGGATCTAACAGCAAGACTTGCCCTTATGCTATCTACTGAAAGTCGAGGTCTTGATAAATATTCGTTTCTTAATCAATGTAGGTTAGCATTGAGCATACGGTATTGATTATGCATTACTTTGACTTATCAAATGGTGCGGGTTCTTCGTAACCCAATGATCCTGATATATTGGGTAGTGGTGATCAATATCTAGCGGTGCTAGGATTGCTATTATATTGAATCGTGCGCGAGCTGATTCTCGTTTGATAATGTCCTCAAGAGGAGCGCGAAACAAGGTTTTATTATTCGGAACCTAGCTAGTTGGAGTTTGATTACTCTATGAATAATAAATAAGCGTTTCATGCTAAGTCCACTCTTGGAATTAATAATAAGTTAATTAATTAAGTCTATAACAGATATTAATTAATTAATAGACATTTTTATCTTAAGCGCGGGAAATGAAAGATAAACGGAAACCCAGATTACTTGTAATTTCGGATTTGGATGGGGAGAGTTCAATATTACTTCTGTAGTGGCTGCTCGTAATATTCCAATTATAACTTATACTCCCTCTGTCCCATTAGAAATGCAACGTTTTCCTTTTTAGGCTGTCCCACTAAAAATGAAACATTTCCTAAAATAGAAACATCACTCTCTCTACTTTTCCCTCTCTCTTACTTTACTCTCTCTTCATTAACTCACAAAACAACACTGCATAAAATCCCGTGCCAGAAACTAAATGTTTCATATTTATTAGGACGGAGGGAGTATTAAATTGTGGGTTCAATTTAATTAGTAAAAAGTAAATTGGATGAGCCCATATCCAAAACCTTTCATAGATCCCTGTCTGGGCCCAAAAGGAACTTAATATAAATAGGAGAATAAAGGAGACAGAAATAACAAAATTTTATTTCTCAAAATTTTCGAAACTCCCCCGCTGAAGGAGATTTCGAATTCTACTCCTTTTCTCAAAAGGATTTCTTCTGTCTTCTTTATTTAAGTCATAGTATTCTAGTGAGATCAGCCCTCACTGATATTGGAGCACAATTCGGGAACCAGAGAGAAGATTTGTGGTCTAGTATTCAAAGCATCACGTGGAGAAGAAGCTAGCCATCTTCAATTCTTTGGAGAATTAATTAGGTATTTTTTCTGCTCCGTAGAAAAGCATGTTTTAGGTTTCAATATTCTTAAAGCATGATTAACTCAAGTTATGAGCATGATACATGTGAGAATTACGCGAATAGATTTTGTCTAAATAATCTTCTAAATAGATCCGATTATTATGTGATTTATTGGTGTGATTGATAATTGTTAATTATGATAATCCATGCAAAAACACCCGCTTCCGCTGCCGGTTCCATCAATTGGTATCAGAGCCAGTCTTTGGCTCTGATTATTTGGATTTAAATTTCGCGAAATTCATGTATGCATGTCTTATTTGATTTCGAAGCATGTTCTTGTGTGATTATTATTTATCTTATGCATGATGAACTCAAGAACATTCGAATCATAGAACTTGAATTATTCGAACGCACGAGATGTGCGATTCGTCGGCACTTGCGTCGGGACGAATCACACTTCATGCGATCGGAGTAGGGTTGTCGAATTGAGTGGGAGCCTAGGGTGACGGGCATGGGGCGACGCGCCGGCGAGCAAGGACTCGCGCGCGCCGCGGGCCAAACCCGACAAAACCCTAGCCGGCGCCCGAATCAAATTCGACCATTGCCGACGTCGAAGTGGGAGGCGAGGGGCGACGATCACGCGGCGACGCGCTGGCGAGCATGGGCTCGTGCGCGCCGCCGGTCGAGACCGTGACCCCTAGCCTGAATCCGCTGCGTCGCGCGAAGAAGGGCGCGGTGGCTCGTCCGAGAGCTGCCGAGGCGCCGGAAACCCTAACCCTAACCCTAGAACCCTAATCGCCCAGCCCTAGCAGCGCATGACCGAGAGCAGCCGCCGCTGGTGGTTCGTGCGAGGCCGCCGGAGCAGTTGGGAGCTCGACGGAGCTGCGCGGCCTTCGCTGCGTGGCTGGTTGACGCGACGGAGGGAGTCGCGGCGTCTAATCGCCGCTGAGGGGGGAGGAAGCAAGGCGCCGATCGGCGCGATCTGCCGGCGGCGGTCGGGCGGCGAACACGCCGTCTCCGGCGAGCGTCTCCGGGGATGTCTTCAAATCTTCGTCGTGTTGATACGTGCAAACCTCGAATCACAAGATATTGACGAAAGATTATTTTAATGATTATTTAATTGATAAATTAAAAGATATCCCTAGATTTTAGGAATATTTTGATTATTTTCTATATCTATGAATATTTTATATCCTAGATGATATAGATAAGAATAATTTAATAGTTTAATTATAATATATATCTAGAATCTATATAAAAGGATAGATATATATAACATTACATTAGATAATATAAAATTATTTTCTTCCTAATCTTGAACTTGGAAATTATATGACTTTAATTTTTCATGTCTAATTAAGATTATAAATAATGTACTTTATTTTAGATATATCTTATAGTATGACATGAATAAGAATTAAATTCTAGATTAATAATTCCTAAACTAAGATACTAAAGTTAATAAAAGATTTAATTATCCAGTCAATTAAATACCAACAGAATTTAATTAGTCTTAATCTGCCTTAAGGCTAGAGGATAATTAATGAAAAACCATAACACAAATATCTAAGCAATAATTATGAACTAAAAGTTTATATATGGTCTCCATCGGTTGGACTGCCAAAATTTTGTGAAGCTGATTTTCTAATATTATCGCCACCTACAGAGTAGGGACAATAATCCTATGAAAACAGTAAGTTCATAAGGGCAGACTTCTCACATAATAAATAGAATGAACTAGAAAGTGGTTCCCAATATTATCGCCACCTATAGAGTAGGGACAATAATCCTAAGGAACTACGAGTTTCAGGGTTCAATCAGAATTTATGAGATAGCTTGGTTTTGTTATCAACACATGAACATTGTTATGGGAGTGTGTTGTAGAAAAAAAATTCTGTAATGTTAAATCTGATGGTCGTGCTTAGGCAGCATTAGGCGTGTCAACCTCCAGAGGAGGAAGCTATTGATACGTCGGTGTTGTGACCAGTAAAATTGTCAAAATTTTAATGCGTATTAACCTCCAGAGGAGGATACAATTTATTAATTTTGCTGTTGTAAGATTTTGAAAAGTTTTGTGGTTAATCTACTCAACTTCCTTACATAAGTTTATGACAAATAGTAAATTCTTCTGTTTGCAGTGCAATAAAATTCGTCAAGATGTCTTTTAATCCTTTTTCTGCCATTCTCAAAGAAAACAAACTCGAAGGCCAAAATTACATAGAATGGAAACAAAACTTGGATATCGTTCTCACAGCCGAAGAGTACAAGTTTGTGCTCACTACTCCACGCCCAGCTGTGCCGGCAGCTAATGCCGCGCAAGCATTGCGAGATGCGCATAGACGGTGGCATAAGGCGAATGAGATGGCTAAGTGCTATATGTTGGTGATAAGGCTAATTTCATGCATTGGTTATGTAGTGAAAAACATCACATTTCTGCTGGATCTAACAAGTTTTGTTAAGCCAGGTGTGTGTGTAGCGCTAGATCCAGGAGATGCTGGAGGAGGATATCTAGCGAGGAGCAGGAACGGAATCACGAGGAAAAGCTAGAGGAAGGAAGCCAAAAGCTGAGGGCAATCAAGTCAATCAATACCTCGCTGGGCCCCACCTCGAAGCTTATAAATAAAGGAGTGCGCAACAAGAATGGCAGATCCGTCACACTCCACACACAGTCACGCTCTTAGCTCACACACACTAGGGAAATGGGGAATTGGGGGAGGTTTTCGTTTTCGTGAATTACGTATCAGTGCACCACCGTCCCTTGAGGGCGAAGAAACAATTGTTCTCTTAATTTCTGTTTACTACTCTGTTCCGTCTCGAACTTCACTTTTGGAAGTCGAGCTTGCTGTTTTTGTTGCTGGATTAGTTTAACCGTTCTGTTTACGTTTGATTTGCCTTGATGAAGTTGGATTTCGTGTTGATTATTATGACGCTTGCTATTTTGGTTTGTTTATTTGAGATGTTCTCTTGAATTTGTTGCTGAATATTTTAGGAGATTCGAGAATCGTGGTATTGAAGTTGTGTTCGGTTGGATTTTTGTTCGGATGCTTGGATCCGGAGTGGATTTAGCATCCGAAGTGTGGATCTGAACAGGGGAGGTGAAATTTGTGCATGAGATTATGGGGATTTTGTTCTGCTTGGTTTGCTTCGTCTAGTAGTGTGATTTCCGTCGTTGTTTCGTTTACCGTTAAAATTATGTTTCCAATCTACATCTGAGTTTGTTTTTCTCGATCTCTGCATTTATTTGTGTTCGTTGAAGAAGATGAAGTCATTTTCAGTTGATGCTTTAGTTAGTTAGGCTGCAGATTCGATTCTGTCCGTACTTACCTTTTTCAGAGTTTGGTCCCCACTTGTTTTAATCTCCTTGGTCTAGAGATGTTCGTAGAAGTCCCAGATCTAGTAGTTGATTTGATTTAGTTCTTATACATAATTCATTTTTTGCCTAGATCTAGCAGTTAGCATAGCATACTTTATTTCCAAATTCACTTAGTTAAATTCCTCAACCCAAAATATGCGTGGCAGCAGCCAACCCAAAAATAGTTTCCAATTCTCTACGCATGTATTTTACGAGTCCATCTCTGTGGGATCGATCCCTACTTCCCTGTGCTAGTTTAGTATCTGTGGTTGAGGGTTTTGAAGGTTTGCTTGCGTACCAACGACCAGACTTCCAGTCTTGTGAGTCTCTAGACCTTGTGATCTAGTTGATTTACTGGATCTAGGAAGTGTGTAATTAGAAATTGATAGGATACAGCAAGCAAGAAAATCAACTCTTCAAATGGCGCCGTTGCCGGGGATGGATGGCGTAGTTTGTTTATGTGTTTAGAGATTTGGTGTAAATAGTTTTAATCTTTTGAATTTCGCTTTTGGCAGTTTATGAGCAAGGGCTCAAGGTCAGGAATCTGGAGCAACCCATCTTGGTCAAGGAACGTGCAGTTGAAGTGGCAAGTTAAGGAATCAACATCCGCCATAACTACCAGATCGGGGTTGTCAACTGTAGATCCATTTCCGTTTGAATCAGGGAGTGAAGAAGAGTGGAATTCATCGGGGAAAGAGGATTCACGGTCGTCGTCAGAAACTGAGCATTCGGAAAGGGAGGAAGAGGAGTCTGTAATGGCAAACTTAGTGGACCTAGACCCAGAGATTGGTTCGCTAACTGCACATCTCGACGGAGAGCCAGCTCATGCCATAGTGTCAAATCAACGTCAGCGGTCTATTGAGATCAAGACGAATGTGCTGGGCGTTTTACCTACATTCTCTGGACGGAGGAATGAGTGTCCTTATGAGTTTTTGAACGAGTTTAGTAAGCTATGTAGCATCCAGAAAAGGCCTAACGAAACTACCGAGGAGGACTATCGCCTGCGAGCGATTCCATTTGCATTGAAAGGAGAGGCAAACACTTGGTTGCTGAGGCTTCCACCTGACTCGATCACCACATGGAGGGATTTCAAATTGGAGTTCCTGGACTATTTCTTTCCGTCCAATAAGACAAACGCTTTGAAAAAAGAAATTCAAGAGTGTAAGCAGGACTACGATGAATCTTTAAGCCAATATTGGTCTCGGTTTAAAGGCCTGCTTGACGCTTGCCCAAATCACAGGATGACGGAGGCTGAAACATTTTATCTATTCTACGAAGGGGCAAATCCTGAGTCCAAGGACTTAATGAATTCCTCGAGCGGGGGGAATTTCACCAAGAATAAGGCAAGCGAGGCACGCGAGATTCTGGGAAGATTAATCGACGCGAAGAAGGCGTATGACTGCCCGCGTGCTATCATGAGGAGAAGCTCCGCGAACACAGTTAAGGAACGAGAAGGAGAAGAGGTTAGAGACAGAATAGATCGACTGGAGAAGGCACTGCTAAATGCCATTGAAAAGAAAAATACCCCTGGGTCGACTGATAAGGAAAAAAACCCAGGTCAAGAGGAACATCAGCTTCAATTTTACAATAATCCCTCACTCGATGGAGATTTCCAAGCTCAAGTGAATGCAATGGGGAATTGGAATCAAAGTAATCAAAATACCAACTGGAACCAGTGGAAGATTAAGGAGGCACCATGGAGGGACAATCCTTGTTTCAGATGGGCTGAAGGGAACCAACAACCACAGTCACAACACCCAGGTCCAGCGGAGAACCAGCAGACATGGCCCAGCCGGAATCAGGAAGGACCACAGCATAATTCTAACTGGGCAGGGAAGCAGCAAGAGGGGCTGAACAACTGGAATTTCCGTAACCAAGGGGATCAGCATAACTGGAACAACAGGAACCAGAGCAACCAAGGGAATTCTTATGTGCCACCGCATCAGAGGAACAATTCAGGAAACAATCAAAATTTCCAACAGAGTCACCCAGGTCCAGCAACCCAGTACAACAATAATCAAGGAGGTCAGGGAAATTTTCGCCAGAACCAGGTGGTTGGAACCAATCAAAATCAAGGATTTAATCCCAGTTCAATTCAAGGTTTCCGACCACAGCGGAATCTTGATGACATGGTGCATGACCTAGTAAATTTCCAACAACACATGCAGAATAACATGCAGGCTAACAATGACGTGGTGCACAAAATTCAAGATGCCCAGCAGGAGCAGAAGTCTGCCATGGACATGTTGGCAAAGCAGATGTCCCAGTTGGCCACGTCGCTGAACGAAATGCGGGGAAATGAAGGGAAATTGCCTGCCACTGTCAAACCACCAGACCGAGCAAATATTAGTCAAATTACCTTGAGATCGGGGAAAGGCTATGAAGGACCGAAGCAAGTGATAAACGAGGAGACACCCTCACAGATGAACGGAGAAAAGGGGAATCAGAAGTCTCGAGGAGATGATCCTGGACTCAGAGAAATTCCTATACAGGATGACCTCCAGGAGGGAGATTTAAGGGGATCTATGCCTCGACTAAGTGACCCATTTTTCCTTGATCCAGAACCTGAGTTGGAACTTAAAGAGGGAAGCAGGGAGACAGGTGCAGCCCCAGCAGGGAGTTCCACGAATGCAGTAAAGCGACCCAAACCATTCCCATATCGAGGAGAAGCCAAGAAAAAGAAAGATGATACTGAGGACCTTGTGGAAATATTTAGTAAGCTGGAGATTAACCTACCCTTTTTGCAGGCTCTGAAAATACCCACCTTCAGCAAGTTCATCAAGGAATTCATAGCAGGAAAAACCAAACCTGATGGGAAGATTGTTATAGGAGAAAATGTATCCGCCGTGATACAAAAGAGGAGGATGCCGTCAAAGTGTACAGATCCAGGTATGTTCACTCTTCCTATTTCTATAGGTGATATTAAAATTGAGCATGCCATGTGTGATCTAGGTGCTTCGATAAATGTCCTACCGCTGTCAATATATAAAAAATTGGTGGGAGTCAGTTTGGTCGATACTAAAGTAGTGATTCAGTTGGCCGATAGAACATGCATATCGCCTGAGGGAGTATTGGAAAATGTCATAGTCAGAGTGCATGATTTCCTATACCCAGCTGATTTTCATGTGATAAAAATGAGGGGTAATGAATCTGCTGAGTCTAGTGGGGTGTTACTGGGGAGACCTTTCCTTCGCACCGCGAAGACTGTTATTGATGTGTTTGATGGAACCATATGCCTGGACTATCATGGGGAGAAATACACCTTCAACATTGAAGAAGCTATGAAAAAACCGCTTGATGTTGAAAACTTGCATGTTGTAGATGTAATTAACCCCCTAGTCCAAGAATATCTTGAGACTGAACTAATGCAGGAACAGTTTGACAATTCGGAGCTGAGCCAGACTGTAGAAAAGGAGGTGACAGGATGGTGTGAAACTTTTTTCACACAGGACTTGACAGATGATCAGATCAATGAAGCGATCATGGCATTCTGCCACCAGCCACTATCATTCCAATCAGCCAGATCTGTTCAGGAGAAGAGCCCAGACGAGGGAGCGAATCTAGAGGAAATGGCGCCAAGAAGTAAGGCGGAGAACCCTTTACCTCAGGAAGCCATCACACCGAAGAAGGAGTTGAAAACTTTGCCTGAAAATTTAAAGTATGCATACCTGGAGGAAGGAGAAACTTGTCCAGTGATAATTAACAGCCGCTTGACTGAAGACCAAGAGAGTGCGCTGCTGGAAGTAATAAGGAGGAACAAGAAGGCCATAGGGTGGACACTTTCTGACCTAGTTGGAATTAGCCCTGATCTTTGCATGCACCACATCAGACTAGAGGAAGGGGCAAAGGCTCGGCGTGATCCACAAAGGAAACTGAATCCAAACATGAGGGAGGAAGTGCTCAAGGAAGTTCTGAAACTACTGTCCCTTGGAATCATATACTCTATTCCAGATAGCGAGTGGGTCAGTCCGGTTCACATGGTACCGAAGAAATCTGGAATACAAGTGGTGAAGAATGACAAGAATGAGTTGGTGCCTACTCGACTGGTCACTGGATGGAGGATGTGCATCGACTATAGGAAACTAAATGAAGCCACCAAAAAGGATCATTTTCCTTTACCATTCATTGACCAGATGCTAGAGAGGCTGGCTGGCAAACAGTATTTCTGTTTCCTCGACGGATATAGCGGTTATTTCCAGATTTTCGTGAACCCAGAGGACCAGGAAAAGACCACATTTACATGCCCTTTTGGAACTTATGCCTACCGAAGGATGCCATTTGGTCTATGTAATGCACCAGGTACATTCCAACGTTGTATGATGAGTATTTTTTCGGATCTACTAGAGGTATGCATCGAGATATTCATGGATGATTTCACTGTATATGGAGGCTCATTTGATACTTGTTTAGCCAGCCTTGACCTAGTGCTGCAAAGATGTCAAGAGAAACATCTAGTCCTGAATTTTGAAAAATGTCACTTCATGGTAACTGAGGGGATTGTTTTAGGTCATGTGGTCTCTGAAAGAGGAATACAAGTGGACAAGGCAAAGGTGGAAGTGATTGCAAAGCTACCTTACCCTACAAATCAAAAGGAAGTTAGAGGATTCCTCGGTCACGCAGGGTTTTATCGAAGGTTTATCAAGGACTTTGCAAAAATTGCGCAACCACTCACTCATTTGCTGCACAACGATGTGGAGTTCGAGTTTGATGAGGGATGCAAGAGGGCATTTCAATTGCTCAAGGAGAGACTAGTGTCCGCACCAATTATCAGGGCACCGGACTGGAATCACCCTTTTGAGATAATGTGCGACGCGAGCGATTTCGCTGTGGGAGCCGTCCTAGGGCAGAAGATAGGTGGGAAAAACTACGTAATTTTCTATGCGTCCAAGACACTAAATCAAGCTCAGAAGAATTACGATACTACGGAGAAGGAAATGTTGGCTGTCGTCTACTCGTTCGAAAAATTCCGCCCTTATCTTCTTGGGTCAAAGGTTATTGTTTTCACTGATCATGCAGCAATAAAGTACTTGCTAGCTAAGAAAGAATCAAAGCCAAGGCTAATTCGATGGGTCCTACTTCTACAGGAGTTTGATTGGGAAGTAAGAGACAAAAGAGGAACAGAGAATCGAGTGGCTGACCACTTGAGTAGAATTCATCAAGGAGATACGGACGAGGCTATTCCCGATGTTTTTCCCGAAGAACATTTGTACTATATGGACGAACCACCTAGACCGATAAGCTGGGAATCTGTCTTAGTTTTAACAGGTCCAGGAGAATCTGATCGAGGAAAGCGCGTACGTAACGCAGAACCATGGTACGCAGACCTGGCAAATTACTTGGTCACGGGAGAGGTGCCAAGTTCAGGGGAAGCCTCCCGGGCCCAGAAGATGAAGCTTAAAAGCGAAGCCAAATATTACTTCTGGGATGATCCTTATCTTTGGAAGATGTGTGCAGATCAGATAATTCGACGTTGCATTCCTGAATGGGAACAAAGAGATGTACTCCATCATTGTCACTCCTTGGCGTGTGGAGGGCATTTCGGACCAAGGAGAACCGCAAGGAAAGTTCTAGACAGTGGATTCTACTGGCCTACATTGAACAAGGATGCCTTTGAATACTGTCAATGCTGCGAAAGGTGTCAACAGACAGGGGGAATCTCGAGACGAGATGAGATGCCCCAAGTGCCCATAGTGATCTGCGAAATTTTCGATGTTTGGGGGATGGATTTTATGGGCCCATTTCCGTCGTCGTACGGAAATGCTTACATATTGGTCGCTGTAGACTACGTTTCCAAATGGATAGAGGCGAAGGCTACGCCCACTTGTGAGTCTAAAGAGGTGGCCAAGTTTCTGAAGTCAAACATTTTCAGCAGATATGGAGTTCCTAGAGCGATTATCTCAGATCAAGGAACACACTTCTGCAACCGCACTATAGAAGCGCTCATGAGGAAATACGGCGTGCATCATAGATTGTCTACACCATATCACCCCCAATCGAATGGGCAAGCTGAAGTCTCTAATAGGGAGATAAAGAGTATTTTGGAAAAATCAGTTAACACCACAAGGAAGGATTGGAGTAAACGCCTTGACGATGCTTTGTGGGCGTATAGAACTGCTTACAAGACACCAATCGGGATGTCACCTTATAGGTTGGTGTTTGGGAAAATGTGTCACTTACCCGTGGAAGTGGAGCACAAGGCATACTGGGCCATTAAGGAAATGAATATGAAGTCTGTGGCATGTGAAGAAGAAAGGAAGCTGCAATTACAGGAGCTGGAGGAACTACGGCTAGAGGCATTCGATTCAGCAATGTGGTACAAGGAAAGAACGAAGCTCTGGCACGACAAGAACCTCCGGGTCAAGGAACTTCAGGTGGGGCAGAAAGTACTTCTATTTCAGTCCAGACTCAAGCTAATGCCAGGGAAGTTGAAGTCAAAGTGGGTAGGTCCATATACCATCGTTGGCCTCCGCGCACACGGAGCAGTGGAAATCCAGGGAAGTGCTCCTAACTCGGTCCCTTTTCTTGTTAATGGCCATAGATTGAAAGTCTATAGGGATAATTCTGAGCTATGCGTAGTGGAGGAAATACCACTACGTGCGCTCTCAGTTATCACTTAGCCAGACAAAGGAATATTCTCGATGAACTCCTGGGTCAAGGGAAATGTTATGTTTTTACACACTGATCCAGGGGATTCGAGAATATTCAAAGGTAATTGTACATAGTTTAATTGCTTTAGAAGACAAAGAAAATCCAAACAAAATAAAAATTCAAAAATTTCCAAAAATATTTTCGAAGACCCAAACTCAAAGGGGATTTATGTCTCGTACTTTAACCTTGACCCAGGAGTCTGGGGTCTTCATATTTTTTTTAGGTCGCGGTCAAGGGAATCAATTAGAGGAAGAGTGCATGAAGGAGCAGTTGAGGAGGGAAGTTATAATTTGAAATTCAAAATGCCGACAATTATGGAGGAGTACGGTCGCTGATGTCATGCCTGCAACCGTCTCTCTCTTCTGTGTAAAAGATGCGAACCGACCTTCTCTCTCCACATAATAATTTCACAACTTGCTCCTCCCTCTCTCTACTGTCATTCTCTCTCTAAGCTTACAAACCCTAACCAAATCGGCCGAGTTTTTGTTTGAATTGCAGATCTGAGTAATGGAATCCACTAATCCCGCCGGAAATTCTCCACAAATAGTCTACGACCCGGCCTTGCTGGCCGATCTGACGCAGAAGGTAGGGTGCGTCGAAAAGGCGAAGGAGGTCTACGCCCTATTCTTTGCCAATATGATGCCATCCGCGGCGATCACTGTGCCGACGTCGGTACCAGACGATTCGTCAGCCCGACCTTCCGTCTCTCATGAGAAAGCGCTGCAAGGAGAGGCGGAAGCGTGTAGATCTGAACCGACAAACACAGAAATAGTCCCAGAGGAGGCGGATGATGTCGGAGGTAGGCAAAAGGACGGCGGAAAAAGGGACGGAAAGGAAGGCGGGGACGGTGACGATACAGAGACAGGTAATTTTGAGAACCCTAATCTTGAGGGTGACGAGACAGAGATAGGAAAATTCGAGGACCCTAATCTTGAGGGTGATAAGGGGAAGGAAGGGGGTACCCCTGCCGACGAGGAGGGTACTCTACTCGATATTGGGGGGGGAAGCCCCGTTTACATTGAGGGGGCAACCCCGATGGTTGAAGGTGAGGGGGCAACCCCTGAGAAGTTTGAGGATGCTGCGGAGATGCAGCAGACTGATGTACAGGAGCCCGACGTGGAGGGGCTCCATTTAATTGTGGATTTGGTAGATGAACCGGAAGAGAAAGATGAGCCCGCTGTAGACGAAAGGGCTGAGCGAAGGCGCACCAGGAGAAGCTTACTGGATGAAGTTGACGAAGTGGCACAAGAGGACTCAACGGCTGAGGAGAGCCGTCTGGAAAACGAGAAGAAACAGAAAGGGAAAGGCCATGCAACTACCCGATCGAGGAAAGCTACCTCCGTCAAGGAGGTCGAGGAACCTTTTTCCCCAGTGGTCGAGGAACCCTCCACGGAGCATCAAGACGAACAGACTCCCCTGCCGGAGTCTGACTCTGAGGAAGTGGAGGAGGAGCCTATCGCTGGACGCCCGAAGGTGTTGTTAACGAAAAAATTGTTGCAAGCTATGAGGAAGTTCGACGATCCGAAGAGGGCCGCTATTTACAAGGAAAGGTGTGGCACGGGAAAGATGACGAAGTCTGGGAAGCAATATCGGCCGAAGGAACTAGTAAAGATTGCAAGCGACGAAGAGTTCTGTGCTTGCATTTCCTCAATTGGTTTTGAGTGGCTGCTGCAGCATAGCAGAGTAAAGGTTCCGGTGGATCTGGCGAGGGAGTTTTTCTCCACCTTTCGGTTTAAAAACACTACTGACTTGGATGCAGACTCCATTACCTTCCGGATGTTCAACGAAGAACATGAGATTAGCATCAGAGAATGGTCACTCCGTATGGGGGTGCTCACTCCAGAGGAGGATGATGAAGGGGAGTGGAACGAGAGGATGATTGGGCTACCAAAGCACACACCCGGTTTCAATGTGCAGTCAGCATGGGAGTCGCTCACTCACTCTCAAGCGGGTGCATTCAAGTCAAGCTACTCGAAGGCCTCTCATATCCAAGACCGCATCCTTCGTTTCGCCCAAACTTTTATCAGCTACAATCTGATGGGGACAGCAAATGCCGCTCTTACAACCACCGACCTATATTTCACTTGGTGCATGGCCAATGGCATCAAGGTACATTTGGGATATTGGCTGGCTCAGGCCTGTCACCAGATGACGAGCAATCCCTCACGCCACATGTATACTTGCCACCTCATCGGCGCCTACCTGCAACGAAACATTGAGGTGAAGATCGCCGAGCTTGCTCCCGAGGTCGTGATGTGCGACCGCCCAGAGGTTTTCAGCGTAGACTACTTCTTCAACAAGGGCTTGTTGCAAACTCAAGGCAACAAGACTTACTTCTATTCGCTGGGAGATAAAGCGAAGGCGGAGCCGGAGGAAGCTGAGGAGGCCATGCCAAGTGAAGAGGTGGAAGAGCTTAGGAAGGAGGTGCAGGACATGAAAAAGGAAATGCAACTGATGAAAAAGGAGATGATGAAGGAACTCGGGGGAATACGGAAGGAACTCAATGGGAGTCGGGAAGAAGTAAAAGTTCTGAGCAGCAACGTAGCAGATTTGGCCACGAAATGTGCCAAACAAAGTGAAAGAGTGGCGGAAGCTGTGGAGATATCTACGCGGATGTTGAAATGGCTGCATCAGACGCTTCCCTTGACCCAGTCGAAGTCGACTCCTGGGTCAAGTGGCGAGGCACAGAAGATCATCCACAGCAGTCCCTCGATCAAGCCATTCCAGCAGTTGACCACCCCGACTATTCCCGAGAAAGTTCCAAATCCACCGAGGACGAAAATGCTAATGAGGAAACCAGGACTCGATCAAGCTGCAGAAGGAAAGGAAGAGCTGGAGCAACCAGCGAAGAAGAAAGTGAAAACAAACCGCCCCAGTGTTCCACCACCGTCTGGCTCTCGCGGGAGCCAGCCCCAGAAATGAGCAATTTCCCCAGACCAAGTAAATTTTAGTTTTTGTGTTTCTTTTTCTGTGTTTTATTTCCATGCGTTGCTGTGTTTTATGCTATCTTCTCCCACTTAGCCCAATGCTTGGTCTAAGTGTGAGAAGTTCTATGTTTTCTGTTGGTTTATTCTTCTCCCACTTAGCCCGTTGCTCGGTCTAAGTGTGAGAAGTGAAATTGTTGTTTAATTCTGCATTGAATTCTCTGTTTTCCCCCCTTCACGACGATGGCTTGAGGACAAGCTTGAGTGAAGTGGGAGGGGGAGAGGAATCAATGCAGTGTTATTATGCTTTGAGGAGTTGTAGGTCTAGGATTGTATCGCATGAACTAGTGGATATAATACGGCAGATTCCCTTAGGGAGAGTAATTGAAAATAGGAGGTATTCCAACTTAGAAGCCTGATTCTTTAGTAAGCCGAACCAATCTGAATGAAGCAAGAACGATAGTAAATGCCTTTACTTGCCTAGTTGTGAAGCCCTACTCTAGAGGTGAGTTATAAGCCTGTGATAACACTTAGAGCTAACACATGTCAAAAGTCTGCCACTGAATGCTGAAGGAAAAGAGAAAAGAAAAAAATAATAAAAAAAAGGGAAAGGAGAAAATATATAATCGCAAAAATTTGGAGGTATAAGCTGGACGAAGTCCAGAGGAGGAAATAAAAAGAGAGAAAAAAATCAAGGAGGTATAAGCTGGACGAAGTCCAGGAAATCAAGGAGGTATAAGCTGGACGAAGTCCAGAAAGAAAAAAAAAAAAAAAAAAAAAAAAAGAAAAAAAGGGGGATAGTGACGGAGGATAGAAGGAGGAATTCTCATAACCCGAGGTTTCAGTGGTTTGGCAATAACTTAAGAGAGAATCGGTCCTAACATCCCTGGTAAGGAATGAGCGATCGAGTGAATCTAACAATTGGGGAAGTAAAAGGCTATCTTGACGAGCTGACAGATTGGCTAGGTAGAGGGGAGAAAAGGGCCTATTTGGAGGAGTGCAGCCTGTTGGATTGATCTTAATCTTGTGGGGACGGTTGCCTAAAAGTTGAAACCAGTTCATGCATATGTGTTTATATGTTTTCATCCTATGTGATTATGTACTCTTTGTTTTAGTGTCTAGCTTTGCCTCAGTTGTGTCTAGGTGTAGGAGTTTTGTCTAGAGTCTGTAGAGTCGGTCAAGGGGATAACCATGCTTGAAATTCGCCTTATTCTTCTTTTCTTCTTGTCTTTATACTTGAGGACAAGTATGGTTTAAGTGTGAGCAGTTTGATAAGGCTAATTTCATGCATTGGTTATGTAGTGAAAAACATCACATTTCTGCTGGATCTAACAAGTTTTGTTAAGCCAGGTGTGTGTGTAGCGCTAGATCCAGGAGATGCTGGAGGAGGATATCTAGCGAGGAGCAGGAACGGAATCACGAGGAAAAGCTAGAGGAAGGAAGCCAAAAGCTGAGGGCAATCAAGTCAATCAATACCTCGCTGGGCCCCACCTCGAAGCTTATAAATAAAGGAGTGCGCAACAAGAATGGCAGATCCGTCACACTCCACACACAGTCACGCTCTTAGCTCACACACACTAGGGAAATGGGGAATTGGGGGAGGTTTTCGTTTTCGTGAATTACGTATCAGTGCACCACCGTCCCTTGAGGGCGAAGAAACAATTGTTCTCTTAATTTCTGTTTACTACTCTGTTCCGTCTCGAACTTCACTTTTGGAAGTCGAGCTTGCTGTTTTTGTTGCTGGATTAGTTTAACCGTTCTGTTTACGTTTGATTTGCCTTGATGAAGTTGGATTTCGTGTTGATTATTATGACGCTTGCTATTTTGGTTTGTTTATTTGAGATGTTCTCTTGAATTTGTTGCTGAATATTTTAGGAGATTCGAGAATCGTGGTATTGAAGTTGTGTTCGGTTGGATTTTTGTTCGGATGCTTGGATCCGGAGTGGATTTAGCATCCGAAGTGTGGATCTGAACAGGGGAGGTGAAATTTGTGCATGAGATTATGGGGATTTTGTTCTGCTTGGTTTGCTTCGTCTAGTAGTGTGATTTCCGTCGTTGTTTCGTTTACCGTTAAAATTATGTTTCCAATCTACATCTGAGTTTGTTTTTCTCGATCTCTGCATTTATTTGTGTTCGTTGAAGAAGATGAAGTCATTTTCAGTTGATGCTTTAGTTAGTTAGGCTGCAGATTCGATTCTGTCCGTACTTACCTTTTTCAGAGTTTGGTCCCCACTTGTTTTAATCTCCTTGGTCTAGAGATGTTCGTAGAAGTCCCAGATCTAGTAGTTGATTTGATTTAGTTCTTATACATAATTCATTTTTTGCCTAGATCTAGCAGTTAGCATAGCATACTTTATTTCCAAATTCACTTAGTTAAATTCCTCAACCCAAAATATGCGTGGCAGCAGCCAACCCAAAAATAGTTTCCAATTCTCTACGCATGTATTTTACGAGTCCATCTCTGTGGGATCGATCCCTACTTCCCTGTGCTAGTTTAGTATCTGTGGTTGAGGGTTTTGAAGGTTTGCTTGCGTACCAACGACCAGACTTCCAGTCTTGTGAGTCTCTAGACCTTGTGATCTAGTTGATTTACTGGATCTAGGAAGTGTGTAATTAGAAATTGATAGGATACAGCAAGCAAGAAAATCAACTCTTCAGTTGGCTTCTATGTCATCAGTACTCAAGCATCAACATTCTGCCATGGAGACTGCCGCCGAGATTATGACGAATCTCACAAATCTTTTTGGTACTCAGAATCGAACGTCTAAGTCTCAAGCCTTTCGGAGTATCATGACGAAGTCTATGAAAGAAGGCTCGTCTGTGAGGCAACACGTCCTCGAGATGATGAGCCACCTCAACCAGATTGAGGTTTTGGGAGGGACGATCGATCCCGAGTCCCAGGTTACTATAATCCTTCAAAGTCTTCCCCCTAGCTTCCAACAGTTCAAGCTCAATTTCGAGATAAACAAGCGGAATTACACTTTGGCAGAGCTGCTGACTGAACTTCAGTCGGCGGAGGACCTTATGGTTCAAGCTAAGGTAGCTATGCTGAGTTTGACGCCTAATTCCTCTGGCTCTAAGCCTAGAAAAGGAAAGAAAAAGGCACCGAACCCAGTGGCAGCTAAGAATGCTAAGGGAAAGAAGAAACAGCGGGGTGACAAGAAGCCTACTGGAAATTGCTTCAAATGTGGAGAGAAGGGTCATTGGAAGCCAGATTGTCCTAAGAAGGGCAAGGCTACATGTATGCACCATGCTCTAGTAGTCGAGTCATGTTTAGCTTCGACATCTACTCATACTTGGGTTATTGATACTGGAGCAACTGATCATATATGTTTTGATCCTGACTTAATGCAGGTGACAAGACGGTTACATGATCGTGAGATTGAAGTCCAGCTGGGCGACGCTACGAAAGTGGCGGCCGTTGTAGTGGGAGACGTTTATTTGCGTTTTTCTAGTGATAGATTTTTGATTTTGAAGAATGTTTTGTTGATACCTTCCTTTAGAAGAAATTTAATTTCAGTTTCTAAATTGTCTTTTGATAGATATTCGATTTCTTTTAATGACAATTGCGTTATTAAGAAAGATGGTTCTTATATCTGTCGTGGTATCATGGAAAACAATCTGTACACAATCACTTCTACACAATTTAATCAACGTAAATCAGAACTCAATGCTACATCGAAAATTTCTAAGAAAAGAAGAGAACCTTCAAGTTCAATGAATGAAACGTACTTATGGCACCTTAGACTTGGTCATGCCAACGAAAGAAGAATTCATGCGATGGTTGATCAAGATCTTATCAAAGGTCTTGAGAAGGAACCATTTTCGAAGTGTGAATGCTGTCTCAAAGGCAAGATGACTAAGAGACCATTTAGGTCAAAGGGGAATAGGGCCAAGGAAGTACTTGAGCTCATTCATACTGATGTGTGTGGACCAATGTCAACCGAGGCAAGGGGCGGTTTTCGATATTTTGTCACTTTTATAGATGACTACTCGAAAATCGGATAATCTATTTGATGCGTTACAAGTGTGAAACTTTTGACAAGTTCAAGGAGTTTAAGGCTAAAGTAGAGACGCATCATGGTAAGAGTATCAAATGCCTGCGATCTGATCGCGGAGGCGAATACCTAAGTGTCGAGTTTTTGGACTACTTATCAGTGGCGGGAATTCAATCCCAAACGACTGCGCCGGGCACACCCCAGCAGAATGGCGTAGCTGAAAGAAGGAACAGGACCTTATTGAATATGGTCCGCTCGATGATGAGTTATGCACGGTTACCTATTTCGTTTTGGGGGCATGCTTTGCTATCAGCAAACTATCTCTTAGACAACTTACCTTCTAAATCAGTTCCTACTACCCCGTATGAGTTGTGGAATGGGCGAAAGCCCAATCTGAAACATCTCAGAGTGTGGGGGTGTCCGGCCCATGTATTGGAAAATGATCCAACTAAGCTGGAATCTAGGACAGAGGTTTGTGTGTTTATAGGATACCCTAGAGGAACGAAAGCTTATGAATTCTATAGTCTCTGAGATCAGAAAGTAATTGTGAGCACTCAAGCCACATTCTTAGAGGAAGACTTTGTAATGAATCATAAGTCCAGCAGTGAGATAGCTCTAGAAGAGCTGACTCAAGTCACAACTTCCATTAACTAAGAACAATTACCTAGTGTAACAACAATTCCAGAAATTTCAACTAATACTCCAGATGTTGTAGTGCCGCGTCGCAGTGAGAGGGTCTCTCACGAGCCCGAAAGATACATTGGTTTGGGAGAGTGTATGGATCACTCCTCGGACAACAATGTACTTGATCCCTGGAATCTAGCAGAGGCGCAGACAGATGTCGATCATTGCGAATGAGTGAAAGCAATGGATTCAGAACTACAATCAATGGTAGACAAAGACGTCTACGATTTGTCTGTTCTACCCGAAGGATGTACTGCCATTGGGAGCAAGTGGATATACAAACGTAAACGTGGAACCAATGGACGAGTTAAAGTCTTTAAGGCAAGATTAGTGGCTAAGAGGTATACCCAAAAGGAAGGCATTGATTACGATGAGACCTTCTCCCCAGTGGCCATGCTCAAATCAATCTGTATACTTTTTCTATAGCAGCTTACATGGATTGGGAAGTATGGCAGATGGACGTTAAGACTGCGTTTTTAAACGAGAGTCTTGAGGAGACCATCTACATGGAACAACCCGAATGCTATGTGGTAAAGGGCAAGGAACACATGGTTTGGAAGCTTAAGAAGGCCATTTATGGCCTCAAGCAAGCATCTAGATCATGGAACCAGTGTTTCGATCAAACCGTTCAAAAGTTTGGATTCGAAAAATGCCCTAATGAAAGCTGCGTGTATAAGAAAGTTGAAAATGGAAATGTTGTGTTCTTAGTTCTATATGTAGATGACATTCTTCTAATTGGAAACAATAAAAAGATGTTGTCATCAGTGCGAACTTGGTTGTCCAGCCAGTTCGAGATGAAAGATATGGGTGATGTAGGACACATTCTCGGTATCAAGGTTCTAAGGAACCGTGCAAAGAGAATGTTGTGCTTATCCCAAGAATCTTACATCGACACAGTACTTAGACGCTTTAGCATGCAAGATGCCAAGAAAGGTTTCCTACCTTTTAGACATGGCATCCATTTATCTCAAGAGATGTGTCCTAAGACAACATCTGAGATAGCAGAGATGAGAAGAATACCATATGCCTCAGCAGTTGGTAGTCTCATGTATGCTATGCTTTGTACTAGACCTGATATTTGCTTTGCTGTTGGCATGGTAGCAAGATCAAATCCCGGCCAAGGACATTGGACTGCCGTAAAGAACATACTCAAGTACCTTAATCGGACTAAACACTATGTTCTAGTTTACAATGCAGCCGAGCTCTGTCCTTTAGGATATACAGATTCAGATTTCCAAGCTGATGTAGATTCGAGAAAATCAACTTCCGGATATGTGTTTACCTTAGGAGGTGGAGCTGTAATTTGGAAGAGTGTAAAGCAGAAATGCATTGCAGACTCTACCATGGAAGCCGAGTATGTGGCCTCTTCGGAGGCTGCAAAAGAGGCTGTATGGCTTAAGAACTTCCTTCTGGACTTAGGTGTGGTTGCGAATATGCCCAAGAGCATCACCATTTATTATGATAATTCTGGTGCTGTGGAAAATTCGAGGGAACCACGTGCTCATAAGGCGAGCAAGCACATAGAGAGGAAGTATCATATCATTCAAGATATAGTGCAGAGAGGAGACATAAAAGTGGTCAAGATTGAGTCAGAAAACAACCTGGCAGATCCTTTCACAAAGGTATTAGCGGTAAAGCCGTATGAAAGCCATGTTGAAGGAATGAGAGTTTGACTAATTCAAGACCTCAATCCGCTTTCAGTATAAGTGGGAGAATTATTAGACGTTAGCACATTTTGTATAATCGAAAGTGTTTTGAGTATAAGTGGGAGATTGTTAGAGTTTGTATACTAGAAATCACGTTTCGAGTAATTGAATACTGTAAAACTCTTATTTTATTTTCCAATGAATAAAACAGATTATTTTTGTCATAATGTTGTTATGTTTTACATTTAATGGATGTTAATGCATGTTTAAATGTATAAGTTAACTTAACAAAGTCTAAGTCTTTGTTTTAGTAGACCGGCTGTGGGCGTCGTCCACTTTAAGGTAACACGGTCAGTTCTAAACAAAGAAAAAGATAAATTTCACAACCTAGTTGAAATTTGGCTATCCATCGAGAAAGGTTGCAATGTCAGTCCGCATATTTCTAAGCCTTACTGAAATAAGATGACATTGGTGTGGTATAGCACTGAACGGATCTAACAGCAAGACTTGCCCTAATGCTATCTACTGAAAGCCGAGGTTAGCATTGAGCATACGGTATTGATTATGCATTACTTTGACTTATCAAATGGTGCGGGTTTTTCGTAACCCAATGATCCTGATATATTGGGTAGTGGTGATCAATATCTAGCGGTGCTAGGATTGCTATTATATTGAATCGTGTGCGAGCTGAGTCTCGTTTGATAATGTCCTCAAGAGGAGCGCGAAACAAGGTTTTATTATTCGGAACCTAGCTAGTTGGAGTTTGATTACTCTGTGAATAATAAATAAGCGTTTCATGCTAAATCCACTCTTGGAATTAATAAGAAGTTAATTAATTAAGTCTATAGCAGATATTAATTATTTAATGGACATTTTTATCTTAAGCGTGGGAAATGAAAGATAAACGGAAACCCAGATTACTTGTAATTTCGAATTTGGATGGGGAGAGTTCAATATTACTTCTGTAGTGGCTGCTCGTAATATTCCAATTATAACTTATATTAAATTGTGGGTTCAATTTAATTAGTAAAAAGTAAATTGGATGAGCCCATATCCAAAACCTTCCATAGATCCCTGTCTGGGCCCAAAAGGAACTTAATATAAATAGGAGAATAAAGGTGACAGAAATAACACAATTTTATTTCTCAAAATTTTCGAAAATTTCGAAACTCCCCAGCTGAAGGAGATTTCGAATTCTACTCCTTTTCTCAAAAGGATTTCTTCTGTCTCCTTTATTTAAGTCCTAGTATTCTAGTGAGATCAGCCCACACTGATTGGAGTACAGTTCGGGAACCAGAGAGAAGATTTGTGGTCTAGTATTCAAAGCATCACGTGGAGAAGAAGCTAGCCATCTTCAAGTTATGAGCATGATACATGTGAGAATTACGCGAATAGATTTTGTTTAAATAATCTTCTAAATAGATCCGATTATTATGTGATTTATTGGTGTGATTGATAATTGTTAATTATGATAATCCATGCAAAAACACCCGCTTCCGCTGCCGGTTCCTTCACCTAAAAATTTATCACCTTTCACTTTTACCATTTTTTTAATGGACCCCACATTCCACTAATTCATTTGCACTCACATTTTATTTTAAAACTATATATAAAAGTAGGACCCACATGCCACCAACTTTTTCAACTCAGTTTATATTACATTTCTTAAAACTCGTGCCGAGTCAAATGGTGACGAATTTTGGGAGACGGAGAGAGTATGAGTTTGCATTTTAGCACTAACCGTGGTATATATAGCATGGAACCCTGCAGTACAGATAGTGTCTAGCACATGCCCCCCTAAAGAAACTATAAATTCTCTTCCTTATTCACAGTTGGATCACCATTGAATCAAATTCCTTCATTAAATCGCGCACCCTTAATCACGTAGCATATTCAGTCCACTCTCATACTCATGAACACACATAGTACAAGATGTCAAAGTCAATGTGTTATTTGGCTTTAACTCCTATGTGTGTTTAGTCATTAGTCATTAGTGTTCGTAATGGAGTCTTGTTGGTTGCTTTATTAAACCTTTGGTCACTATCCTCAATAATTTAATTATTTTTCTTTTATATAAAAAAGTACTGTATTTTAATTCGTTGAGGACCACAAACAACAATGGACCCCAAAAGACGATATCTTCAACCCAATGGAATAATAGCAGCTATGAGATGAGGGACTAGGATGAAGATGTAGAGGTCAAGACTACATGCAATATCTTAAAATGGATATGAACACGTGAGATTATTATTATTATTATTTTTTTTAATATATTGGCCATAATATTATGAAATTTTTAAAAATTTGAATTTTTTCCACGAATTTTTAATTTAGCAAATAATATTACAAACTTTATCTGAGTTTGTTATTTCCCATCAACGAAAAAATTCCACCTATATTAATGGATTGAAGAACAATTTTGGTGGGTGTACTTCAAGAAAAACCATCCTCAAAGATTGAAAAACTTGAAGCTCTCAAAATTTATTGTCGAGAAATTATGAGAAAAAATTCTGTATCATGATATTATTTGCCGTGATTTTTTCGTCGGTGAGAAATAACAAACTTGGATAAAGTTCGTGATATTATTTGCCAAGTTTAAAGTTCGTGGGAAAAAACCCAACTATTTGAAAGTTTCATGATATTAGGAGCCAATACTTTTTTTTGTTTTGGAAATTAAAAACAATCTTTTATCAAAATAATCTTAATAATGTTTGGGATAGGATTTTGTGTTGGAGCAATAAATTAATGAAAAAATAGAACATTTACAGGTGATCAATTATGTTTTTGCAGGATATCAAATGTATTTTTTAAATCTATATAAAAATTCAATTAAAGAGGAACTAATTTTGTGGCAGGGAATGCTTTGTAAAAGATAATTATAGACTTATGGATTCATTCAAAATGTAGATTGAATTGCTAACTACCAAAGGGCCTACTCATAATTAAGCTACATTATGTGACAAAAACACATGCCCTTGATTTGCCTATAAATACAGAATGAGTAGCACCATCATTCTCATCAAAAACCAAAATCTTATCCTATAATTTTGAGTAGCAAAAATGAGTTCCAAAGTGCTTCTTCTCCTCGGCCTTGTCTTGGCTGTGGCTCTTCTCATCTCTTCAGATGTAGCTTCAGCTAGAGAGCTTGCTTCCGTTAATCCTTGTAAGCCGTTTTTCTTCAATATTTTCCTGTATATATGTAATATGTAGTGTGTGTGTTACAAATTAAAAACTACAAATTCAATAGAGAATATTTTTTTGTAATTAATTTGTAAGTACTCATTTTTTATATAAAAAATAGATGCATGTGTGATATTAACAAAAATGTAAAAAGAATAAAATCATGTACTATAATGTTATTATAACGAGATTATTTTTCGTGGACGCGGAGTATTATACTTTGAGTGTTGATTTAAAACAGCGGAGGAAACCGATGGGCGCGGCGGATACAACCGGGGCGGAGGAGGATACAATGGTGGCGGAGGAGGATACGGTGGCCGTGGAGGAGGATACGGAGGTGGAGGAGGTCACGGAGGCCGTGGAGGTGGATACGGAGGCCGTGGAGGCGGATACAGCGGACGTGGAGGCCACGGAGGGGGGAAGGGCGGAGGAGGCCACGGAGGCAAGCGTGGTGGGCGCGGAGGCCACGGAGGAGACGAAGGTGGCAACTAATGTCCCCATGGAAGCTGAGACTCAAGAATTAAGCCATTGTTAGTGTGTATCTAAAATGCTATGAATAAAATGCAATGGCTGTATTTTATCTCGTGTTGTACACTTCTACTTCTATTATATGATGGCTATTAGTGAATCCATCTTAATTATATCAACCGTTATGTTGGTCATAAAGAAGAAATTAGATAAAAAATAACTAACTTGGGTAGTGAATACTCAATCCTAAATTTTGTTTAATTTAGAAAAAGAAGTTCATTCGCCCATCAACGAGGATAAATATTGTCGTGGACCTTAATTTTATTTGGATAGTGGTTTAATCGTGTAGGGAATCCATGGTGCACACCAAAATTCCATATTAGTATGATATTGTTCGCTTTGGACAAAGCCTTCACGGTTTTGTTCTTGGGGACTCTCCAAAAGGCCTCATACTAATGAAGTTGGGGTAGCTCATTGATATGCTTGCAACTCTTGTTCATTCTCCAATGTGGGATATTGTTTGCCCTCACAAATCGCAAATGTGTACGTCAAACAAAATGATACTCCCTCCATCCGACACTACTTAACACGCTTCTTTTTCACGGTCATTTTAAAAAATAGGAATAGTTAAAGTGGAAAACAAAAGTAAAAGTAAGAAAGAGAATAATGTAGATGGTTATTTTCGGTCTTACTTTACTCTTTGTCCACTTTAACTATTTATTACCTTATTGTTTTTCTAAAATAACTGCGAAAAAGAAGTGTGTCAAGTAGCGTGAGACAGAAAGAGTATAGAAGAATGTTACTCTCTTTGTCCGTCTTTTATAATCTCATTTTAATTAAGTACGAGATTTTAAGAAATTACTCGATCTCCACTTCTTTTGGTACAACATTTAAGAAATTGATATTTAAAAAGTTAAAGTGGAGAAAGTAAGTATAAAAAGAGAGAAGTAGATGAGGGAAAAGAATAAAGCATT
The DNA here is from genome assembly GCF_029641045.1 of Salvia hispanica. Classification (NCBI taxonomy): domain Eukaryota; kingdom Viridiplantae; phylum Streptophyta; class Magnoliopsida; order Lamiales; family Lamiaceae; genus Salvia; species Salvia hispanica. Next base: position 31,281,641 of record NC_142697.1, on the reverse strand, counting down.
TGGAAAAATAAAGTAAGAGAGATAATTTTTTACTTAAAATAGAAATGGTCACTTATGATGGTACATCCCAAACAGAAAAGTGATTTGCTTACTATAGGGCAGAGGGAATATATATTTTAATTTTAGATTGATATTAAAAAAATTTCTAGAAAGATCTCTATATAATGGAATTTCTTATTTTCAATTAATAATATTTCAACTATACTTTTTTCTTGTCTCTCTAATTTTATCAGGTATTAAAATTTACTTTCTCCGTCTCCCATTATTTGTCATTGATTCTTTTTCGATTTTTCTGCCATTACTTGTTACTCATTCCTTTTCGATTTATTCGCCAACACTTGTTATACATACTATTTTTGGTAATGAAACCCACATTCCACTAACTTATTTTACTTACATTTTATTATTATAATACTAATCATTAATATATAAAAGTAGAACATAAATTTCACAAACCTTTTCAACTCATTCTCATTTCATTTGTTAAAATCCGAGCTGGGTCAACTTATGACAATTAATGGCAGATGGGGGAGTATGTTATTTATCATTTTACTCCCCCTTCATAAAATAATGTAAACATTTGTCATTTTTGTCCATCCATGAAATAATATTCACTTTTTCCATTTTTTTATTTTTGATAAGTGGACCTCACTTTCCACTAACTCATTATACTCACATTTTATTATAAAATAATAATAAAAGTGGAATTCATATTTTAGTAATTTTTTCATCCACTTTTCTTTACACTACTATTTTTTAACATTCATATTGAATTAAAATGACACTTTAAAATATTTTTATAGACAGATAATAGTAGTATTTCGTCCGCCCCATAAAAAATATAGGCATATAATATGGCATGAGAATTAAGATAAAATTGGTAAAGTAATTGTACCTAAAGTAGTGTTAGTGGATAGTGAGACTCAAATTATTACAATGTTTTGATAGTGGTATAAATTGTAAATAATTTATAATATATAGGCAATAAATTGTTACTTCTTCTTTCCTTCCATGTTAATAGAAATTCCCTTATTTTATAAACTAAACGAAAATGAAAAATGCATAAGTATCATAAATGAAAGTCAATATTGTACGCAAGACAGGGATAGGAAAGTGGCAACAGTATTTGAATGCCTTTGTCGGATTTCTATGGGCCTTCATAGAATGGCCCGAGTCTATTAAATTCATCGACAAGGACAGTATAAGCAATTAGTCGACTTTTGTATAGTATTTAGTTTCTTTTTGTGCCGACTAGACTTATATACTCGCTCTATATTAAAACAGAAAATGTTTTTTTAATTGTCCTACTAATATTTTTAAAACAAAAATAATACTCCCTCCGTCCCATTAAATATGCAACATTTGGATATCGGCACTGATTTTTATCTAGTGTTGTTTTGTGAGTTAATGAAGAGAGGGTAAAGTAAGAGATATAAAAAAATAGAGATAGAGATGTTTCCATTTTAGGAAACGTTTCATTTTTATTGAATAAATTAAAAAGAAAAACGCTTTATTTCTAATAGAACAGAGGGAATATTATCTCTTCTTTTCTATCTTTTACTTTATTTCTCTTCACTTAAGTTACAAAACCACATTATACAAAATTTCATACCGAAAAACATATGTGAAGATAAAGAGAGTAGTATTAAACAAATTTAATAATAGACAATATAGATTTAATTAGATAACACTTATGTTGAAAAGTCTTCTAAATTTATCTCATGACTGGATATTGGCGCATTGCAACACTTTTATTTAAATCTCATCAGATTAAAACTAAAACTTAGTATTTAAATATTTATCTCTTATTCATAGATTAAATGTATATATTACTTTCCTTATTGATTTCGATAAAGATTTGTAATTAAACAATAACATATTCAAGCCTCATTAGTTCTACCTAATCACTTTATTTCTCCTAAAAATTTTCTTTTATATTTCACATAATTCTCTCAATTACAATTATTTCCTATAAAAAATATATTAAAATATAGATAATTTTACTAGAATTCTTATAAAATCTTATTTACATATGTTCACATATTTTTTTATAATATCAAAAATGACATTTTGATTTTGAGTGGTAACTGATATGAAATGATAATTTCCTAATAAGTTTTAGTTTTGCATTAGGCGACCAGTGTTACCTTAGTGAAACCATATATGTAGAGAAAGATTCAAATGAGAAGCTCATGAAAAAGGAGAATTCTCCATTATGAAGATCAACATAATAAATTTTGTTACCGAATGAATACATAATAAACCACAAATAATTTTCTTGTAAATATGATTTTATCAATCTTTACTTTGACAAACTATTTTGTGCTAAATCTACGATAACCAGTAGTATAATAGTAATATATCTACATGGAATAGATATATTACTAGTGCAGTATGAAGTTTTAATTAACTCAATAACTTCAAAAGTCAATATTACTCTTTACAATTGTAAGAGTATCCACAATGGTGTGAAGATAGTCCGGACGAGGCCTCTCACTCATCCTCGTTTGCGATCGTCCAATCATTGTAGGCGGACAGACGATCCTTCGAATGAGCAAGACGACCGACATTTCGGTCGTGGACGATGTCGAAGATGAGCCCTTGTCCGCCCATTGCAGACCGACGGACGGGGTCAGCCGAGGACGATGCACCCATTTTCTCATTTTTTTCACACTTTATATATACTCCTTCAATCCATTTTTTTAATTAAGTAATGTAGTTTTTTTTTAATTAAGTAATGTAGATGTTTGTTTAAATTCGTTGTGTTTAATATTATCTATTTTGGTATTTTAATAATTGAAAATAAAAATAAAAAACAATAACATTACAAATTAAATGAAAAATGGGTTTTAATTGGCAGGACAGACAATAATCCGAAACCACTGCAGAAGGAAGAGCCGGACTAAGAAATGCTGATATAGCAATCACTAGTACGCCCACTAGGACGGACACTTGTTCGATCATGTGGATGCTCTAAAGAGTAATAATTCCTTTGTTTTTCGAGATCGATTTAATATTAGTAATAGCTTATAGAGTTAATATTAGTAGCCTGTACACGTATTTTAAATTTTGGGGTTCCTCAAATTTTGGGGCCCTAGAAAAATATCTCAGAAAACAATTCGGTACGTGGATACATTGAATCGAATTGGCAATTAAATTGACGTCTCACTTCTCTTAAGGCATTAATATACTTTGTTGCAATTTGCAAAAGTCCACATTTCATACACAGGCCACATGTGCTATGAAACAACCAATTAAACAATGGATTTAAATAAAAATATCTTTTAAAATAAATGTGATAAAGACAAAAAAAAAAATCAAACAATTCTCCCTCCGTCTCTCAAAAATAAAAACTTTTGAAATAACACGGATTTTAATGCAAAATTAGGAAAATAAGAGAGAGAAAGATAAATTTGTTAATGAAATTGGGTCTCACCTCATTATAGTGAACGAAATTTCCTAAAATAGAAAGTTTCTATTTTTAGAGGACGAACCAAAAAGGAAAAAGTTTTTATTTTAAGAAACAAACAAAGTATAAAAAAACCCATACTATATATCATGCAACCCTGCAGTAGACAGTGGCGGATTCAGAAAATTTATATTGGGGGTACGATAAAAAATCACTTTAAAACTTTTCATTTTAAAGATTCTTATATAATAATAATAATAATAATAATAGGGAATTTATTTTAATTTAAACAGAGTTTTTAATATATTTAAATAAAATAAAATGCATATAGTTTCAAATTTATGCATAATTACAAACCATAACTAATGTTTATAATGTACACGTTTTTATTTATTGTGTAGCATATAAATGCGAGTATGAATAATAAATATGGAAATGTAAACAGAATAGAAGAGCCCAAATTAAAACAACATTAAAAATGAAATAGCAAAATTGAAAATGGAACAATAGAAATGCAGCTAGAGAGACTCGAACCTGGGTCTTATGTGTTGATACCTGAGTGCATTACCACTAGGCCACTCACATTTTTGGAGATACTATCGTCCCCCCTTGTGTTTAATTAGATCCGTCACTGGCAGTAGAGATAGTGTCTAGCACATCCACACCCTATAGAAACTATAAGTATAATGCGACATGAAATCCACAAACGTTTCTCTTCCTTATACACAGTTGGATCACCATTGAATCAATTTCCTTGAGTAAATTGCGCACCCTTAATCACGTATCATATTTAGTCCACTCTCATACTCATGACCAGACATACTATAAGATGCCAATGTCAATGCATTGTTTTGCTTTAGCTCTTTTGTGTGTTTTGTGTTTGTTATAGAGCCTTTGGTTGCTCTAGTGAATCTTTGTTCACTGTCCTTAATAGTTTAAGGGTTTTTCTTTCATATAAAAAAATATTTTAATTCTGTCACACCTCAATCCTTACGAGGTATGCAGTTACTATAAATAAATTCAAATTTTAAAACAAATAATCCACACGTCAAAATAAATAAACACACATATTATATAATTTAAAAAACCAACATTTATCAAGTACATATTTCAAAATATTCTAAATCGTAGTGGGACCCTCTCACCACTCTATATATTATACATTTATCTACATGCAAAAATGATGAGGAGGAGAAGGTTGCCAAAAACGCGTCAGCCGCCGACCCTTATAACACGTGGGGTTTGTACGACCCATGTCAATCAAAAACTTCACTGATATCTTATTCCTGAAAAATATTAGTGGTTTATATGAGCCACAACTCAGTGTATATAAACCTTACCTTTAATTCCACATACAAATATTTGACCTTTCCACGAAGGCCCCTCTTTGATTTGACCTTTCCACGTAGGTTCCTCTTTGCTCTTTGTAGTGACCCGTGTGTCTATTATCATTGTATATGACCCGTAGGTCTATTTTCATTTCCATTGATATCAGACCTAGGGCAAGATTGTCACATATTCTCTTTAATCCAATGATGCAAATAATTTTAATGACAGATAAAAATATATCAATTGCACCACTCACATATCCATTGCACCCATCAGATATCCATATCATATTCCACTAAATAATTCCAACATAATATATAAAATATATCCATACTAATTTCACACCATATAATTCAATTACTCATTCAAATTCAACAATTAGCAATCACTCAAATATCACATATAAAATTAAAAGTGTGATTTATACACACCTAAATAAGATAGATAATCAAGTCAAACTCCGGATTCCATCTCCTGATTTACCACCCACGATTGTTTATCTCATCAATCTACTCTTCTCTAACCATTTGTTTTCTGCTCTCACGTTCGTCTCTTTTTTCTCTCTCTCTAATTTCCAAGCTTTTCTCTCTCACTGCACTCTTATATGTGTATGTATATTTGAGCATACTAACGTCGGCTAATTAATCCATTTGTATGTAGTTCAAGAACTCCATCAGGATGCAAGGCATGCATTTATTCTTGGGACTACACGTGCCCTCAAAAATTGGACTTTAGAATACATAAACAAATTATAAATAAAGCTAATTTAAAAAGTCACACTTATCAACTTTCTAAACAATATCATATGCGTGTGGTTTGATAAAATTGTACACGCCATACACTCACCTTTCATTAATTAGATTCATACTTTTCAAGTTGAAGGTAAAATGGAATATTACAAATATGTGTGTAAACAATGTCATAGTAAATAGATATTACTAGAGCAAGTATATAAAGAAATTTAGTTAGACAAATAGTACGTACACACATATATATAAATAGATGCACACGTTATTACACAATTAGACATATGTATGTGGTTTAAATAAATATTATGTGTATGGCTTACTAATTGGAAAAGTACTCGTACATATACGTAAACACCTAACATATAATTCAATTACTTTAATAACTCAATTACATATAATTCTGTGATATACAATTGTTCATAATGAAGGTATATTTCTAGATACACTTATATAATTAACTTAACGTCTCATAATTTACTAAATACCATATATAGCAACTCACTTATATCTCTATAATTCTAATAGTAATATATCATGTAGTAATAAAATATGTAATTATGCAATGTGACGTATGATTTGGGTTACGGATGTCACAAAATTCACTGAGGACCACAGGCAACAATGGACCCCAAAACACGACATCATTCACCCCAATGGCAGCTATGAGGCGAGGGACTAAATGTTGAACTTTAGACCAATTTCAAATTGATTCTTCATATAAATATACACTGAATTATTATTCTAGTGGTAAAGAAAAAAAAACACCTCACTGTGAACTAGGTTGAAGATATAGAGGTCAAGAGTCAAGACTACATGCAATATCCCAAAATGGATATAAACACATGAGATTCGTTTTTTTTTTTTGGGATATTGACTCCTAATATCATGGAACTTTTAAAAAGTTGAATTTTTCCCACGAACTTTTAATTTGACAAATAATATCATGAACATTACCTGAGTTTGTTATTCCCGACCAATGAAATTTTTTGGATATTTTAATGGATAAAGAACAATTTTAGATGGTGTACTTCAAGAAAAACTATCCTCAAAGATTGAAGAACTTGAAGCTCTCAAAGTTGTTATAGAGAAATTACGAAAAAAAAATTATGTATCATGATATTATATGCCGTAATTTGTTCGTCGATGGGAAATAACAAACTTAGGTATAGTTCGTGATATCATTTGTCAAATTTAAAGTTCATGGTAAAATCCCAACTATCTGAAAGTTCCATGATATTAGGGTCAATATCTTTTTTTTGGAATTGTGTCCTAATATTTTAGTCTAGTTTTAAAATTGAAAACAATCTTTTATCAAAATAATCTTAATAATGTTTGGGAATAGGATTTTGTGTTGGAGCAATAAATTAATGAAAAAATAGAACATTTACAGGTGATTAATTACGTTTTTGTAGGATATTGAGAGGTCGGGCTGAGAGGACAATACATATCAATTAATTCATAATCCTCAGGTCAAGGAAATCCGCTAAACTGCAAAGTCTAGGAATTCGATAACAAGGAAGATTACGGTCGTTGGACTCACCTTCAGCCTACTGTAAAAGAAAATAATACTTCAACCCACTACACTGTAACTAGCATAGAGAAGCAAGGGTCGAACCCACAGAGACAGATGGGACGCGAGTAAGAGTTAAGAGGACATTGGACTGGTTTGGATGCTGCCACGCAAACTTGGGTTGGGAACTTAACTACTAGACTCGGGAAATGCAAATGATCTACTCTAACAGCTAGACTTAGGAAAAGGAAAACATAATGAAAACATGCATGATGAAAACAGAGATCTAAATAGAGTAACACTTCAACGATGCAAATGACCAGACCTAGTGAACAACTTTCCTAAAATGACTAGACCGACGAAGAACAGCTTGTGGGGACCATTATCCTAAAACAGAAAAAGTACGGAATAAAGCTGCAAATCAGGTTCTAACTAACAACTAACTTCATCCTCTCCAACGATCCATGATCACATATGCAGAAAACAGAGTAAAACATCAAGTCGAAACAGAGCATGTCGAATTAAACGATGAAATTATGATTAAACTGAAAATTAGAACAGATCTACTGTCACTAGACGAGGTAAACTAAAAACAGTAAACAAAAACAAATAACCATGCAGAATTCAACAGATCTAAACATTGGATGCTTCATCCGCTCCGGATCCAAGCCATCCACAAAAATCGACAGCAAATTCCATCTCCGATCACTCCGATCTAACCAAATTCCTCCGATCAACTACAATTCCAGCACAATTCAACTCAAACAAAATAGATCAAGTGCGAAAAGCATCCAAAGTAGACATAAAATAGAGATCAACGTGAATCGAGAACAGAATATAAACTTCCATAGCAAAATAGACTAGAATTCAACGATGATTCAACAACAAAAATAGTCACCGAGCCTCGAACAGCGAAGACTCGGCTCAAGAGTAGCAAAAACAGAAATTAAAAGCAATTGTTTCTTCGTATTACGTAGAGACGGTGGTACACAACAGCAACTGAAAAGATGAACCCTAACCCCATGAATTCCGATAACCCCCAAATATGTAGAACTGTGAAACAGTGAGCTAAGAGCAAATTGTGAGTAGTGATGATCAGGTGTGTTGCGTGCTCTTCTATTTATAGCTGAGGAGGAAATCTTCTAGAATCTTCATTTAATTTCCTTTTTTTTTGCCCTCTATCTAGTAATCTTCTCTATTTATAGTGAACTAAGAGCAAATTGTGAGTGATGAAGAGCAAATTGATAGTATAACCATTTGAGATAGGAATGTCACATTTATAGAAGTCAATATTTTAACTATAGACGAGGAGAGGAAATTGAAAGCAATATAACTCGACTCTTGAAAGAATGGCCCAGAGCATTAAATTCATGGACCAACCCAGTTGATATGCACTTTGACTTAATAAAGTTTTCAATTCATCAATTTATGGCCTTGTTTATAAGTAAATCTTATTTTTCCACTCTGCAAATCCTTAAGGTTTACAATAAAAAGAAATATTTCCTAAATATATATTTTTTTACCCAAGACCTATATTTCTCTAATATATTATGTTTGAATGCTGTTCTGCACTTTGCCCCATTTTACGGCCCATTGAGAATTTTTAGTGGGTTTTAGACGTTGTGGGCTTTAAACCTTAAATTCGTCATGAATTTCATTTATTGATATCAACATTAGTTTTTATTTCCACATACATATTTTAGTTTAATTGATTATTTTTAAAATTATGGAATGGATCATAAATTGATCAAATTTGGTGATTTTGTTCAACAATTTATTATTATATAATTTGATTAAGAAAATGTCAAGCCCACAACAGGTTACGCTTATATCATAACAAATGGATAGTTTTATTTAAGTTAATTCTATTTTAATTCATTTTGAGTAATTTATATCTAATGTAATTTGAGTCGAGCGTAATTATAAATTCCATTTCAGTTTTTTTGTTGGTTCGTTCTCATAATACATAAGAGAGTAATTGAACCAACCCTAGGATCCTTAGAAATAAAAATAGGGATTTCGTAAGTTGAAATCAAATAATTAGAATCAGAATTTCCTTATTATTTTCCTGTACTAAACCCTGAATCATAAACCCCAAAAAACAATTCCCTTCCCCAAACCCTATTTTGGCGAGGAACAGGTTGCTCAACGGGAATCTCTCTTGCGGACGGACCGTCCTGCTCGTCGATCTCTCATCGTCAATCACCTGATACGAGTAATTAACCAGTAATTAACCACCTATCAGAAATGCTATATAGCTAGGTATCATCTCTGACACATGCAACCCCTATTGAACTGAATATAAGATAAAATTTGTAACAATATTCTCTTTTATATGCACATATTGAATCGGAGTTGAATCAATATCGTTCAATAAATCACAAACCTAAAAGTATATTGATGCGTATTTTAGAGTATCTGATTCAGTTCACACAAGATATCAAGTTTAATTAATTAACTCTAATAATACTACGATACTACAAGATTACAGCGTCGTTAGAAGTATTTCAAGTGTCGATCCACAGGGAGGTAGAAGATTGTTTAAAACTTAAAAACTTAAAAAGATGTATCATAAAGATTTAATTTTTTTGGTTTTAAAAGATGTTGACAAAATAAAGCTACAGGTTAACTAAAGAAAGACTATTCAAATGAGAAAATACGCCACTCCAAATCGCTTACTAAGCTTGTATTGTTCTACACCTATACAACGAAACATATGAAGGGATTAAAACATCAACCTAATCACATACACTGAACATGTACGTACACGATGAGTAGTTCATAATTAGCTGAACACATAACCTATGAACCAATTTTCAATGTTTATAAACTCCTGCGGAAGCGCTGGAGAAATAAACATCTACTATAATCACCTACTTAATCCACTATCAAATTATCCTCTGAAAAATTCTAATTCAATAGCATGCCAACAAATAAACATTCCTAAACTATGTTAAAGAGACAATAGCAAAAGAAAGAACAACACTACATTATTAGCCAAAAACATAGTGTATAAACATTGAGCACATTGTTGGTAACAAACACATGAGTTCAAAAGTGTAGAAACATCCATACAAAGCCTAGATTACAACTTGGAGCAACATAGAGAGTTTAGCCTAAACACATGGTGGAATTTGCAATAAAAACCATAGGAATCATGCTCTCGATGAGTGGAATTGGGATGTGGAGACGGATCGTCGGAATGTTGGCCGGAATTTCTTCCTTCTCTTCTTCCTCCTCTCTTTCTCTCTTTTCCTCTCCCTTTTTTCGTCCAAGAATGTCTGAATCCCCCTCTCAAAACCGCCTCCAAACTATATGAAAACTGAATTTGGAGGTTAATTCGTCTTCGTACCCGGCCGGGTGCATTATTGGGCATTAAATTCACCCGGCCGGGTGGCCAATTTTGAGGGCTTTCTGGGATTTTCGTGTTCTGAACATCGTACTCGGCCGGGTGTAATTATTGGGCATAAAATTCACCCGGCCGGGTGCCTCATTTTGAGAGCTTTCTGGACTTACGACGCTGAAGAGTTGATTTTCTTGCTTGCTGTATCCTATCAATTTCTAATTACACACTTCCTAGATCCAGTAAATCAACTAGATCACAAGGTCTAGAGACTCACAAGACTGGAAGTCTGGTCGTTGGTACGCAAGCAAACCTTCAAAACCCTCAACCACAGATACTAAACTAGCACAGGGAAGTAGGGATCGATCCCACAGAGATGGACTCGTAAAATACATGCGTAGAGAATTGGAAACTATTTTTGGGTTGGCTGCTGCCACGCATATTTTGGGTTGAGGAATTTAACTAAGTGAATTTGGAAATAAAGTATGCTATGCTAACTGCTAGATCTAGGCAAAAAATGAATTATGTATAAGAACTAAATCAAATCAACTACTAGATCTGGGACTTCTACGAACATCTCTAGACCAAGGAGATTAAAACAAGTGGGGACCAAACTCTGAAAAAGGTAAGTACGGACAGAATCGAATCTGCAGCCTAACTAACTAAAGCATCAACTGAAAATGACTTCATCTTCTTCAACGAACACAAATAAATGCAGAGATCGAGAAAAACAAACTCAGATGTAGATTGGAAACATAATTTTAACGGTAAACGAAACAACGACGGAAATCACACTACTAGACGAAGCAAACCAAGCAGAACAAAATCCCCATAATCTCATGCACAAATTTCACCTCCCCTGTTCAGATCCACACTTCGGATGCTAAATCCACTCCGGATCCAAGCATCAGAACAAAAATCCAACCGAACACAACTTCAATACCACGATTCTCGAATCTCCTAAAATATTCAGCAACAAATTCAAGAGAACATCTCAAATAAACAAACCAAAATAGCAAGCATCATAATAATCAACACGAAATCTAACTTCATCAAAGCAAATCAAATGTAAATAGAACGGATAAACTGATTCAGCAACAAAACAACAAGCTCGACTTCCAAACGTGAAGTTCGAGACGGAACAGAGTAGTAAACAGAAATTAAGAGAACAATTGTTTCTTCGCCCTCAAGGGACGGTGGTGCACTGATACGTAATTCACGAAAACGAAAACCTCCCCCAATTCCCCATTTCCCTAGTGTGTGTGAGCTAAGAGCGTGACTGTGTGTGGAGTGTGACGGATCTGCCATTCTTGTTGCGCACTCCTTTATTTATAAGCTTCGAGGTGGGGCCCAGCGAGGTATTGATTGACTTGATTGCCCTCAGCTTTTGGCTTCCTTCCTCTAGCTTTTCCTCGTGATTCCGTTCCTGCTCCTCGCTAGATATCCTCCTCCAGCATCTCCTGGATCTAGCGCTACACACACACCTGGCTTAACAAAACTTGTTAGATCCAGCAGAAATGTGATGTTTTTCACTACATAACCAATGCATGAAATTAGCCTTATCAAACTGCTCACACTTAAACCATACTTGTCCTCAAGTATAAAGACAAGAAGAAAAGAAGAATAAGGCGAATTTCAAGCATGGTTATCCCCTTGACCGACTCTACAGACTCTAGACAAAACTCCTACACCTAGACACAACTGAGGCAAAGCTAGACACTAAAACAAAGAGTACATAATCACATAGGATGAAAACATATAAACACATATGCATGAACTGGTTTCAACTTTTAGGCAACCGTCCCCACAAGATTAAGATCAATCCAACAGGCTGCACTCCTCCAAATAGGCCCTTTTCTCCCCTCTACCTAGCCAATCTGTCAGCTCGTCAAGATAGCCTTTTACTTCCCCAATTGTTAGATTCACTCGATCGCTCATTCCTTACCAGGGATGTTAGGACCGATTCTCTCTTAAGTTATTGCCAAACCACTGAAACCTCGGGTTATGAGAATTCCTCCTTCTATCCTCCGTCACTATCCCCCTTTTTTTCTTTTTTTTTTTTTTTTTTTTTTTTTTCTTTCTGGACTTCGTCCAGCTTATACCTCCTTGATTTCCTGGACTTCGTCCAGCTTATACCTCCTTGATTTCCTGGACTTCGTCCAGCTTATACCTCCTTGATTTTTTTCTCTCTTTTTATTTCCTCCTCTGGACTTCGTCCAGCTTATACCTCCAAATTTTTGCGATTATATATTTTCTCCTTTCCCTTTTTTTTATTATTTTTTTCTTTTCTCTTTTCCTTCAGCATTCAGTGGCAGACTTTTGACATGTGTTAGCTCTAAGTGTTATCACAGGCTTATAACTCACCTCTAGAGTAGGGCTTCACAACTAGGCAAGTAAAGGCATTTACTATCGTTCTTGCTTCATTCAGATTGGTTCGGCTTACTAAAGAATCAGGCTTCTAAGTTGGAATACCTCCTATTTTCAATTACTCTCCCTAAGGGAATCTGCCGTATTATATCCACTAGTTCATGCGATACAATCCTAGACCTACAACTCCTCAAAGCATAATAACACTGCATTGATTCCTCTCCCCCTCCCACTTCACTCAAGCTTGTCCTCAAGCCATCGTCGTGAAGGGGGGAAAACAGAGAATTCAATGCAGAATTAAACAACAATTTCACTTCTCACACTTAGACCGAGCAACGGGCTAAGTGGGAGAAGAATAAACCAACAGAAAACATAGAACTTCTCACACTTAGACCAAGCATTGGGCTAAGTGGGAGAAGATAGCATAAAACACAGCAACGCATGGAAATAAAACACAGAAAAAGAAACACAAAAACTAAAATTTACTTGGTCTGGGGAAATTGCTCATTTCTGGGGCTGGCTCCCGCGAGAGCCAGACGGTGGTGGAACACTGGGGCGGTTTGTTTTCACTTTCTTCTTCGCTGGTTGCTCCAGCTCTTCCTTTCCTTCTGCAGCTTGATCGAGTCCTGGTTTCCTCATTAGCATTTTCGTCCTCGGTGGATTTGGAACTTTCTCGGGAATAGTCGGGGTGGTCAACTGCTGGAATGGCTTGATCGAGGGACTGCTGTGGATGATCTTCTGTGCCTCGCCACTTGACCCAGGAGTCGACTTCGACTGGGTCAAGGGAAGCGTCTGATGCAGCCATTTCAACATCCGCGTAGATATCTCCACAGCTTCCGCCACTCTTTCACTTTGTTTGGCACATTTCGTGGCCAAATCTGCTACGTTGCTGCTCAGAACTTTTACTTCTTCCCGACTCCCATTGAGTTCCTTCCGTATTCCCCCGAGTTCCTTCATCATCTCCTTTTTCATCAGTTGCATTTCCTTTTTCATGTCCTGCACCTCCTTCCTAAGCTCCTGCACCTCTTCACTTGGCATGGCCTCCTCAGCTTCCTCCGGCTCCGCCTTCGCTTTATCTCCCAGCGAATAGAAGTAAGTCTTGTTGCCTTGAGTTTGCAACAAGCCCTTGTTGAAGAAGTAGTCTACGCTGAAAACCTCTGGGCGGTCGCACATCATCTCAAAAGGGTGATTCCAGTCCGGTGCCCTGATAATTGGTGCGGACACTAGTCTCTCCTTGAGCAATTGAAATGCCCTCTTGCATCCCTCATCAAACTCGAACTCCACATCGTTGTGCAGCAAATGAGTGAGTGGTTGCGCAATTTTTGCAAAGTCCTTGATAAACCTTCGATAAAACCCTGCGTGACCGAGGAATCCTCTAACTTCCTTTTGATTTGTAGGGTAAGGTAGCTTTGCAATCACTTCCACCTTTGCCTTGTCCACTTGTATTCCTCTTTCAGAGACCACATGACCTAAAACAATCCCCTCAGTTACCCTGAAGTGACATTTTTCAAAATTCAGGACTAGATGTTTCTCTTGACATCTTTGCAGCACTAGGTCAAGGCTGGCTAAACAAGTATCAAATGAGCCTCCATATACAGTGAAATCATCCATGAATATCTCGATGCATACCTCTAGTAGATCCGAAAAAATACTCATCATACAACGTTGGAATGTACCTGGTGCATTACATAGACCAAATGGCATCCTTCGGTAGGCATAAGTTCCAAAAGGGCATGTAAATGTGGTCTTTTCCTGGTCCTCTGGGTTCACGAAAATCTGGAAATAACCGCTATATCCGTCGAGGAAACAGAAATACTGTTTGCCAGCCAGCCTCTCTAGCATCTGGTCAATGAATGGTAAAGGAAAATGATCCTTTTTGGTGGCTTCATTTAGTTTCCTATAGTCGATGCACATCCTCCATCCAGTGACCAGTCGAGTAGGCACCAACTCATTCTTGTCATTCTTCACCACTTGTATTCCAGATTTCTTCGGTACCATGTGAACCGGACTGACCCACTCGCTATCTGGAATAGAGTATATGATTCCAAGGGACAGTAGTTTCAGAACTTCCTTGAGCACTTCCTCCCTCATGTTTGGATTCAGTTTCCTTTGTGGATCACGCCGAGCCTTTGCCCCTTCCTCTAGTCTGATGTGGTGCATGCAAAGATCAGGGCTAATTCCAACTAGGTCAGAAAGTGTCCACCCTATGGCCTTCTTGTTCCTCCTTATTACTTCCAGCAGCGCACTCTCTTGGTCTTCAGTCAAGCGGCTGTTAATTATCACTGGACAAGTTTCTCCTTCCTCCAGGTATGCATACTTTAAATTTTCAGGCAAAGTTTTCAACTCCTTCTTCGGTGTGATGGCTTCCTGAGGTAAAGGGTTCTCCGCCTTACTTCTTGGCGCCATTTCCTCTAGATTCGCTCCCTCGTCTGGGCTCTTCTCCTGAACAGATCTGGCTGATTGGAATGATAGTGGCTGGTGGCAGAATGCCATGATCGCTTCATTGATCTGATCATCTGTCAAGTCCTGTGTGAAAAAAGTTTCACACCATCCTGTCACCTCCTTTTCTACAGTCTGGCTCAGCTCCGAATTGTCAAACTGTTCCTGCATTAGTTCAGTCTCAAGACATTCTTGGACTAGGGGGTTAATTACATCTACAACATGCAAGTTTTCAACATCAAGCGGTTTTTTCATAGCTTCTTCAATGTTGAAGGTGTATTTCTCCCCATGATAGTCCAGGCATATGGTTCCATCAAACACATCAATAACAGTCTTCGCGGTGCGAAGGAAAGGTCTCCCCAGTAACACCCCACTAGACTCAGCAGATTCATTACCCCTCATTTTTATCACATGAAAATCAGCTGGGTATAGGAAATCATGCACTCTGACTATGACATTTTCCAATACTCCCTCAGGCGATATGCATGTTCTATCGGCCAACTGAATCACTACTTTAGTATCGACCAAACTGACTCCCACCAATTTTTTATATATTGACAGCGGTAGGACATTTATCGAAGCACCTAGATCACACATGGCATGCTCAATTTTAATATCACCTATAGAAATAGGAAGAGTGAACATACCTGGATCTGTACACTTTGACGGCATCCTCCTCTTTTGTATCACGGCGGATACATTTTCTCCTATAACAATCTTCCCATCAGGTTTGGTTTTTCCTGCTATGAATTCCTTGATGAACTTGCTGAAGGTGGGTATTTTCAGAGCCTGCAAAAAGGGTAGGTTAATCTCCAGCTTACTAAATATTTCCACAAGGTCCTCAGTATCATCTTTCTTTTTCTTGGCTTCTCCTCGATATGGGAATGGTTTGGGTCGCTTTACTGCATTCGTGGAACTCCCTGCTGGGGCTGCACCTGTCTCCCTGCTTCCCTCTTTAAGTTCCAACTCAGGTTCTGGATCAAGGAAAAATGGGTCACTTAGTCGAGGCATAGATCCCCTTAAATCTCCCTCCTGGAGGTCATCCTGTATAGGAATTTCTCTGAGTCCAGGATCATCTCCTCGAGACTTCTGATTCCCCTTTTCTCCGTTCATCTGTGAGGGTGTCTCCTCGTTTATCACTTGCTTCGGTCCTTCATAGCCTTTCCCCGATCTCAAGGTAATTTGACTAATATTTGCTCGGTCTGGTGGTTTGACAGTGGCAGGCAATTTCCCTTCATTTCCCCGCATTTCGTTCAGCGACGTGGCCAACTGGGACATCTGCTTTGCCAACATGTCCATGGCAGACTTCTGCTCCTGCTGGGCATCTTGAATTTTGTGCACCACGTCATTGTTAGCCTGCATGTTATTCTGCATGTGTTGTTGGAAATTTACTAGGTCATGCACCATGTCATCAAGATTCCGCTGTGGTCGGAAACCTTGAATTGAACTGGGATTAAATCCTTGATTTTGATTGGTTCCAACCACCTGGTTCTGGCGAAAATTTCCCTGACCTCCTTGATTATTGTTGTACTGGGTTGCTGGACCTGGGTGACTCTGTTGGAAATTTTGATTGTTTCCTGAATTGTTCCTCTGATGCGGTGGCACATAAGAATTCCCTTGGTTGCTCTGGTTCCTGTTGTTCCAGTTATGCTGATCCCCTTGGTTACGGAAATTCCAGTTGTTCAGCCCCTCTTGCTGCTTCCCTGCCCAGTTAGAATTATGCTGTGGTCCTTCCTGATTCCGGCTGGGCCATGTCTGCTGGTTCTCCGCTGGACCTGGGTGTTGTGACTGTGGTTGTTGGTTCCCTTCAGCCCATCTGAAACAAGGATTGTCCCTCCATGGTGCCTCCTTAATCTTCCACTGGTTCCAGTTGGTATTTTGATTACTTTGATTCCAATTCCCCATTGCATTCACTTGAGCTTGGAAATCTCCATCGAGTGAGGGATTATTGTAAAATTGAAGCTGATGTTCCTCTTGACCTGGGTTTTTTTCCTTATCAGTCGACCCAGGGGTATTTTTCTTTTCAATGGCATTTAGCAGTGCCTTCTCCAGTCGATCTATTCTGTCTCTAACCTCTTCTCCTTCTCGTTCCTTAACTGTGTTCGCGGAGCTTCTCCTCATGATAGCACGCGGGCAGTCATACGCCTTCTTCGCGTCGATTAATCTTCCCAGAATCTCGCGTGCCTCGCTTGCCTTATTCTTGGTGAAATTCCCCCCGCTCGAGGAATTCATTAAGTCCTTGGACTCAGGATTTGCCCCTTCGTAGAATAGATAAAATGTTTCAGCCTCCGTCATCCTGTGATTTGGGCAAGCGTCAAGCAGGCCTTTAAACCGAGACCAATATTGGCTTAAAGATTCATCGTAGTCCTGCTTACACTCTTGAATTTCTTTTTTCAAAGCGTTTGTCTTATTGGACGGAAAGAAATAGTCCAGGAACTCCAATTTGAAATCCCTCCATGTGGTGATCGAGTCAGGTGGAAGCCTCAGCAACCAAGTGTTTGCCTCTCCTTTCAATGCAAATGGAATCGCTCGCAGGCGATAGTCCTCCTCGGTAGTTTCGTTAGGCCTTTTCTGGATGCTACATAGCTTACTAAACTCGTTCAAAAACTCATAAGGACACTCATTCCTCCGTCCAGAGAATGTAGGTAAAACGCCCAGCACATTCGTCTTGATCTCAATAGACCGCTGACGTTGATTTGACACTATGGCATGAGCTGGCTCTCCGTCGAGATGTGCAGTTAGCGAACCAATCTCTGGGTCTAGGTCCACTAAGTTTGCCATTACAGACTCCTCTTCCTCCCTTTCCGAATGCTCAGTTTCTGACGACGACCGTGAATCCTCTTTCCCCGATGAATTCCACTCTTCTTCACTCCCTGATTCAAACGGAAATGGATCTACAGTTGACAACCCCGATCTGGTAGTTATGGCGGATGTTGATTCCTTAACTTGCCACTTCAACTGCACGTTCCTTGACCAAGATGGGTTGCTCCAGATTCCTGACCTTGAGCCCTTGCTCATAAACTGCCAAAAGCGAAATTCAAAAGATTAAAACTATTTACACCAAATCTCTAAACACATAAACAAACTACGCCATCCATCCCCGGCAACGGCGCCATTTGAAGAGTTGATTTTCTTGCTTGCTGTATCCTATCAATTTCTAATTACACACTTCCTAGATCCAGTAAATCAACTAGATCACAAGGTCTAGAGACTCACAAGACTGGAAGTCTGGTCGTTGGTACGCAAGCAAACCTTCAAAACCCTCAACCACAGATACTAAACTAGCACAGGGAAGTAGGGATCGATCCCACAGAGATGGACTCGTAAAATACATGCGTAGAGAATTGGAAACTATTTTTGGGTTGGCTGCTGCCACGCATATTTTGGGTTGAGGAATTTAACTAAGTGAATTTGGAAATAAAGTATGCTATGCTAACTGCTAGATCTAGGCAAAAAATGAATTATGTATAAGAACTAAATCAAATCAACTACTAGATCTGGGACTTCTACGAACATCTCTAGACCAAGGAGATTAAAACAAGTGGGGACCAAACTCTGAAAAAGGTAAGTACGGACAGAATCGAATCTGCAGCCTAACTAACTAAAGCATCAACTGAAAATGACTTCATCTTCTTCAACGAACACAAATAAATGCAGAGATCGAGAAAAACAAACTCAGATGTAGATTGGAAACATAATTTTAACGGTAAACGAAACAACGACGGAAATCACACTACTAGACGAAGCAAACCAAGCAGAACAAAATCCCCATAATCTCATGCACAAATTTCACCTCCCCTGTTCAGATCCACACTTCGGATGCTAAATCCACTCCGGATCCAAGCATCAGAACAAAAATCCAACCGAACACAACTTCAATACCACGATTCTCGAATCTCCTAAAATATTCAGCAACAAATTCAAGAGAACATCTCAAATAAACAAACCAAAATAGCAAGCATCATAATAATCAACACGAAATCTAACTTCATCAAAGCAAATCAAATGTAAATAGAACGGATAAACTGATTCAGCAACAAAACAACAAGCTCGACTTCCA
Source organism: Salvia hispanica (assembly GCF_029641045.1). Lineage (NCBI taxonomy): Eukaryota > Viridiplantae > Streptophyta > Magnoliopsida > Lamiales > Lamiaceae > Salvia > Salvia hispanica. Next base: position 31,262,435 of record NC_142697.1, on the reverse strand, counting down.
AACGTGAAGTTCGAGACGGAACAGAGTAGTAAACAGAAATTAAGAGAACAATTGTTTCTTCGCCCTCAAGGGACGGTGGTGCACTGATACGTAATTCACGAAAACGAAAACCTCCCCCAATTCCCCATTTCCCTAGTGTGTGTGAGCTAAGAGCGTGACTGTGTGTGGAGTGTGACGGATCTGCCATTCTTGTTGCGCACTCCTTTATTTATAAGCTTCGAGGTGGGGCCCAGCGAGGTATTGATTGACTTGATTGCCCTCAGCTTTTGGCTTCCTTCCTCTAGCTTTTCCTCGTGATTCCGTTCCTGCTCCTCGCTAGATATCCTCCTCCAGCATCTCCTGGATCTAGCGCTACACACACACCTGGCTTAACAAAACTTGTTAGATCCAGCAGAAATGTGATGTTTTTCACTACATAACCAATGCATGAAATTAGCCTTATCAGACGCAGACTGGGCTGTCTGTCAACTTGGGCAATCTGTCAACTTGGCCAGTCTGTCAAATTGGGCATTTTGCACGACTTTTTCAATGACATCCAAGCTTCATTCCACGTTTCGTTTCACCATTAATTCCTCTTCCTACACCATAAAATATACTTTTGCAAGCATCAAACTATATAAATCATGTAGAGTTATGGGAATAAAAATGTACAATTTGATTCGCATCACATATACTCCTTCCGTCCCGGCTAAGATGACACATTGCTTAGCCGGCACGGGATTTTAGGAGTTATTGGTTAAAGTGTTTAATTGGAGAGAGAGAAGATGGATGTAAGTATTAAAGTAGAGAGATAAAGAAAGATGGATATTTTAATAGGAGTGAGAAAAAGTGGTTGAGTGTATTAATTGGAGAGAGAAAGTTACCAAAAAAGGAAATGTGTCATCTTAGTTGGGACAAACTAAAAAGGAAAACGTGTCATCTTAAACGGGACGGAGGGAGTATATTCCAATAAAACTATCATACTCCATCTTCAAGTTTCTAAATACCAAAATCTTACAAAACAAGCACTAAATCTTTGGCGTTAGAAAGGAGCAAACTCCAATATTGATAGCAACCTCATATCTCCAATCTCCCATGGTGTCATGGAACAACCATCTCTAAAAGCATAACTCGAACCCCCTCCCAAAGAAGCATCCATATTTAATTTGATACTCCCTCCGTCCCATTGATCCATTTTTTCTTTTGGTTTGTCCCAATCAAGATAACTCATTATTAAAAATGGAAACACATTTATCTCTACTTTATTCTCTATCTCTTACTTTACTCTCTCCACATCACACACAAAATAAAGTTACATAAATTCTCGTACCGTCTAAGGAATGGGTCATCTTCCTTGGTACTGAGGTAGTAGTATCTAGTAAGGGTAGCCATGGTCATGATTTGATAGTACTATTGAGTAAAGGGTTTATTCAGTCATTATAACCAGTGGCGGATCTACATGGTTTTATAGGGACCAATACTAGAATTCCCACATATAATTACAATGTTTGAGCTGAGTTCTTAGAAAAGCAGAAGAGCAGTTGGGCCGGATGGAATTACTTTATAAGGGTGTTTGGGCTGCACATTAATTTGGCTTAGTGTTGAAATTCTAATTAAGTTCTTGGGCCAAGATTTCTTAGGGGCATGCATTCTAATTAAAGTATAAGAACTTCTTGAGTCTTATTAGTATGTTGTTTGCTTTCAAAAGGCTATCTCTGCGAGTAAAGGCGGATTGAGGAAAAAAACCAAGTTAAGGAGTTTTAAGCAAACGAGGTGGGCTTTCTGTTAAAGTTACAGTTTTTATGAGAAGTATAATTTGTAGGCTTTCTTATCCAAAGTATGACGTGCAAGCTTTCTATTTAAGATATGATTGTGGACTTGATATTTATTAGCACTAAAAATACCTGCAAGCATACATGGTAGATCTAGTATAACTAAAGATCAATACCGGGATATCGAACACATGGAATAAGATTGCAACTGACTACCATATACTAAGCATCACATACTATCTAGAGACACAGAGTTTTTGGTTTGATTTTATAAACTAGACATAAAATAAATAAACAAATAACAAGAAGCATAAAAACATATGATACAAAGCAGGCTAATGGTGTAGAATTTTAGGATCCAAAACACAATCCACCTCCTTGAATTACGGTCTCTAGAGTTATTAAGTCGGTCACTTAACTAGATTAAACCCCCTCCCGAGGTGAGAAATCCGTAGATTAGGTGTAATAATTGAAGTCCCCTTCTAATTCTTAGACATAACTCCTAAAAGATCGTTTAGACCAATGACCTTATGTGAAACCTCAACTCCCGAGTTCTATTGAATTAAAGTGTGAGTTATCCCTTTTCCAAGTCAACTATTTCGTCTCCCGAGTACTCTAATTAACTCTAACATGTATTCAAGAGGTAGATAATCAATTGAATATAAAAGGTACAAGGACAAATCAAATAACTGCAAGAGCTAACTAGGGAAATCAATTGAATATCTTCACCAAAAAATCCACAAAAGATGTTCCACTCATAGACAAGTAAAAACTACAAATAAAGTACGAGACATGGAAGAAATTGATAAAACTCAAGGTTGAATCTTCAATCTTTAGTCTTCTCTTGAATGGATCTGCAGAGCTCCACTCCAATGTAAGATGGATGAATTAAATGTGGAAGATGGAATTGAAGAATATTGTGTAGAGGGTGAAGAAATTGGAGGCTCTGAGATGACGTATGAATTAGGTTAAGGAGGTATTTATAGGTTGTAAAAAGGTTTAGAATGCTAAATAATATCCTTCAATTAATTGAAATATGATATTTTCGAATCCTTCAGTTAAAAGGAGAGATTTGGGCAATAATATATTCCTTTCTTGAATTTCCGCCTAATTTCCGCCAGCTTTGACTGCACTGCGCAATGTTCGTAAAATAGACATAACTTTCTCCACAGAACTCCGATTGAGACGTGCAAGATATCCACGCGAAGCTCTTTCGATGATAAAGAGAATAGCATGTAGTAAGCACAGATTGGACTTCAAAATCGCTGGCAGAATGGGCTCGAACAGAGGCTGCTGCACTTTGGCCTTTTTTTTCACCTTTTTCTATCTTTTTCTATCATTTATCAACAAACACATCAAAAACACCAAATGTATAGAATACGCAATTTAAGAACATAATTTGCATGATTGATATTTAAAACGAGTAAAATCTAGCCTTTAAAAACATGCAAAATCCGTGTTTGTCAGGGCTTTCTAGTTACTATACAGGTTTTACAAAAAGTATATGTGGGCTTTCGAAATTATTTTAGTGAGCTTTCTACTTATGATACGATGCTACATGAGCTTTCTTTTAGAATTCAGAAAATTGATGCTACATGAGCTTTCTTTTAGAATTCAGAAAATTGCTTTGAAGTATGATTTCAGTTATTTATGTTCCTAGTGTGTGAAAATATCTTGCAAGTATGCTTACAATTATTTTCATAAAGTGAAAGTAATGTGATTTATATAATGTTATGTGTTGCTTTACGAGTGCTTGTGAACAGTCAGCCTTTGTTGATATTGTGTTCGACTTTGACCGATAGAAAAATAAGTTTATGTTTCAAGAATGTTTTATGAGAAAACTAAAGTTGCAAAGGTTATGTCAAGCCAGGTTCTGTTTTGAACTTTGTATATCTGTTTGTCTAGCAAGGGCGATGTCCCTACTAGACTAGGAGTTAGTGAATGCGCGGTTCAGCAGGAGTTAGTGAATGCGGGTTTGTAAGTGGGATGCGCCCATACATTCCAGTTCACCAGGAGTTATTGAATTCGCGGATCACCAGGAGTTACTTTCAGATACGCCATACGGTCCAGGAAAATAGATTGATAGATAGCTTTTAATAAAGGAAAAGAAAAATGTTTTAGTGCTCTCGGATCTTTTAAGTAAAATCTCGAATTCACTTAGTAGTGGGCTTGACAAAACCAGTTTCAGTAAAATAAATTTCGGCACATGTCCACTGAATACACCAAGTACTCAGCCCTGCATAGACCTGCCCAAGGTTTACCGAACCGGCGGTTAAAACCGAAACCGTAACCGTCGGTTACGGTTCTGAACCGAAATCGTGATAATTTATCCGAACTGAAACCGTCGATTTTTTGAACCGTGGTTCGGTTCAGGTTCAAAATTTTTTGAACCGAAACCGTGCCGGAACAGCCGGTTCCGAATCGGAACAGCAAAAAACCGTCGGAAAACCGTGAAATCAAGCCGGAACCGCAAAAAATCACAACAAAACTGGCGGTTCGAAACCGTGAAAAATCGTAAAAAACCGTTGGAAAACCGTCGGTTCGGAACTGAAACCGAAACCGAAACCGGCAGTTTTGGAACCGGAACCGGAACCGGAACCGTAACCGCAAAACACCCGCGTGGTTCGGTTCCGGTTCAACAATTTCCAAAACCGGAACCGGCGGTTCCGAACCGTAACCGCCGGTTCCTGAACCGTGGGCACCTCTAGCCCTGCATATGTTTTAAAAATGTGCTGGTTGAGCAGTGATGGCAGCGGGCGGTGTTGAGCATAGACGATGAAGATTCTTCTATAGAATAGTACTTGGATGCGTCGTGTCTCCATACACAAAGTCATCTACTCTTGACTCTTCCGCTACAATGTAAACCTCGAGATTTTTTTCTCTTGTATCATGCACTCTGATTTATACAAGTCAAGTTCAGTTGTGCCACAGTTTTCCCCTTTCTTCCCCGCTTCTTCCATCCTCCCCTAGTTGCGATCAACCGGGCTTTTAATCCTTAGAAAGTGCAGTCATGATAGAGTGGTATCGGATCAATTTTTCTTTCCGCCCTGGACCCAAAAGTCTTCTTTCAGTCTTAGTCTAGAATGACACCTCTAGACTAACAGGTTAAACGTCGAAGGCTCAACATCCCGACTCGTCACGCTCACTAGAAATGGAGGTAACTTTTTATTTTCAAAAAGAGAGGAAATTGAAAAAAAAAAAAAGTTTTATGCTGTAAATGAATTATATTCCCTTTGTGGAACAATTGTACAGTTTTCAGTTTTAAAGGAAAGGTGTTGTGTATTCCTTTTGAGGGACAATTTTCAGTTTAAAAGAAGGAAAGTATGTTGTTGCGTTTTGCAAAAAGAGTGAGTTTCGATGTGAGAAAATAGTTTGATTTTCAAAGTGAAAGTTAGAAAAAAAAAATTCTACAGTGATGTTTACTTTCGGTCAGAAAGTTAAAAAAGGAACAGGATATCTCTTATAAGTCGAGGTTTCAAACTGCGAGACCTGTAGAGTAGAGAACTTAGACGTTTCTCACAAAATATAGAGTATCTTAGGATGCATGCCTTCTAGAACATTGTTCGACCTCCAATTGGCAATTAAATTTGGCGTCCCACTTCTATGAAGGCATTAATATACTTTGTTGCAATTTGCAAAGAGGATGGACCAAAAAGAAAAGAATTTCTAATTTTAAGGGACAAACAAAATATAAAGAAACGCATAATATATACTCCTGCAGTAGAGATACGATCTTGCACATGCACCCCCTATAGAAACTATATAAGTATAATGTGACATGAAATCCACACACGATTCTCTTCCTTATACACAGTTGGATCACCATCGAATGATTTGAATCAAATTCCTTGAGTAAATCGCGCACCCTTAATCACGTAGCATATTCAGTCCACTCTCGTACTCATGACCAGACATACTACAAGATGCCAATGCCAATGTGTTGTTTTGCTTTAGCTCTTTTGTGTGTTTTGTGTTTGTAATAGAGCCATTGGTTGCTCTATTGAACCTTTGTACACTGTCCTCAATAGTTTATGCGTTTTCTTTTATATAAAAAAATATTTTAATTTGTTGAGGACCACAAACAACAATGGACCCCAAAAGACGACATCTTCACCCCAGTGGAATAATAGCAGTTATGAGATGAGGGACTAAATTTTGGACTTTAGACAGATTTCAAATTGAGTCTTCAATATAAAAAATACACTGACTTATTATTCTAGTAGTAAGAAATAAACAGCCCACTATGAACTAGGATGAACTTGAAGATTGAAGAACTTAAAGCACTCAAAGTTGTTATAGAAAAATTACGAAAAATATTATGTATCCTGATATTATATGCTGCAATTTTTCGTCAATGAGAAGTAACAAACTTGTGTAAAGTTCGTGATATTATATGTCAATTTTAGCATTAATAGGAAAATCTCAACTATTTTAGAGTTTCATGATATCAGGGACCAATATCTTTTTTTTAATTAGGTCATAAAATTTTAGTCTAGTTTTAAAATTGAAATCAATCTTCTATCAAAATAATCTTATTGGGGTTCGGGAAGTAGAATTTTTATTGGAGCAATAAATCTATACCACTTAAAAGTGGCAGTTTGTTGAAATTACTATGCTACCCTTTTAGGCGGGAAAACAAGCACCTTGTGTGTATTTTTATTTTATTTTAGTATTCTTGCTATATCTTTGTCACTAGTATATTAAAGTTGTTTAGACAACAAGTTTTATCTCCATGTGAAACTGTGAAAATGATATCAAGAAAAATCTATTTTCCCAATGCTCGATTGGAGTGAAATTTCTACAATCTATTTCCCAGGTGAGCAAGGAAATATAATCACATTTTTAGTATTATTATTCTGCAACTAAGAAATAATGATTTTGAATCTATTTCATTATTTTGATAGGTATCTTTATTTCAAAGATCATATCTCATGCAATTGAAATCCTTATTGAACTAATATCACCATTTTCTGTAAATTAAAATGCAAAGTTAAAGGGAAGAGAATTAGATCACAAATTATAAAATGAAAAATAGGACAGAGAGAGAGAAATCGATAGACACATTCATGGGGTGAGAGAGAGAGAGAGAGAGTGTGGAGACAACCTAATAAATACACCAATCTTTCTTGCTAAGCAATTTTCCGAAGTCATAAATCTGTTTCCAATGCAATTTATCCCTGAAAAAGGTAAATAATCTGTTAGTATTCATGTATATATATTTTTAAGAAATTCGCATCTGTAAATATATGCAGAATCAGTTCAATAAATAATGGAAATTACTAATTAAAGCTGTAACATACCATATCTGCAAATAAGATTTGATTGTATTTCTGAGATATATACATACACAAGTTTTGAATAACTAAATAAAAGAAGTTTGCTTGATTTATGGTTTTAAAGCAATTGGGATAAATGATATGTATCTTGTCCTGTTATTGATGTTGTATATCTCTAATGGTGATAAGTGCAATCAGTATACTGACCTATTTATCTTATAATCATATACAAAAAGTGTATGGACATAGTTAGATATATTGTGGTGTAAACTTTGATGGGAAAACATATTAATCAGAGAGAGAGTTGGAATTCGAAAATGATATTAGAACTAAACTGAAGTTTAGAAGGGCATGACATAAAATCCTGGAAATTTATTTTTTACCTTAGAAGTAAGTTTTTCTTGAATGTACTTATAACAGTTGCTGGTTTTTGCTTTATGTATGGATTCGTTTTCTTCCTTAATGAATTCATAACCTGTTCATAAAAATGGAGATAGTTAGGTGTATTGTAGTGATATCAGAAGTGGAGTTAATGATTGGTAATCTGTAATAGAAAGGGTACTAAGATACTTATTGGAATGTATCTAAACTAATATTGTTTAGGAAATTTGATACCTTTTGATATGCATATTTTTGGCCTTCTTCTTCTGTATATAGACTTGAAGAGGTTGTTATGGAAGGATCTATTTTCAGAACTTTTGCAGCCTCTTTGTAGGTAGCAGGCTCTATCAAGCTTTTTGTCTCTTTCCTTTTCCTTTGGAGAATGTGGCTGGCGGCTGCTTTCTAGGGTTGCATTCCTGTAAAAATTGATTAGTTTAAATGGAGGAAATATGATATGAAGCGAAAGGGTGACAACCAGGGAAAGCCCTTGATCGTGTATCAAAGGACGAAGAAGCGTGAGGATCGGGATTGAGTCTACATTCGTGGGCTGTGTAATTAGTGTAAATATTGTAAATAGTGTGTATCTTGTAAATAGAAGTGTGTATCTTGTAAATAGAATAAAGGGCGGTTATGATGCGCCTGTTGGGGGGGGAGGTCAGTTATTATTATTATTATTTCCCTATTAATAGTTTAGGAGATAATTATTGAAGGGAACACAGATTGTATCAAAGGGAAGCCTGGGGGCTTGGGCGGCACTGCCGATTGAATAAAAGAAATTCTACATTTGTTTTCTCTTCAATTCTGTTGTGTTCTTAACAATTGGTCCGACCTGCCGGATCCCGTCCTCACGTGAAGATGACGAGATCGCAAACGGAAAGGATGGAAGCGCTGGAAAAAGAGCAGCAAGAGATTCGAGAGGATCAGAGAGCGATGAAAGAAAGTTTGGAGATAATTACTGCTACCCTCACCGAATTATCGGTCGCCATCAAAACTAAGTCGGAATCTCACTCCGACGGAGGAGGGTCCAACAACGACGACGGTAATAAATCAGAGGAAGGTAGCGACACGGGCGAGAACCCCAACCAGGGAAAGAACAAAGGGGCTCTGCAACTGCCGTCGTTCGACGGAACGGGCCCCATTGGTTGGCTAGCCCGTGCCAACCAACAGTTCGAGATAGCCGGAACTGCGACGGAATCCCGAGTGGCAGCGACGGTGGTGGCAATGGAGGGACCGGCTTTGTATTGGATGACTTGGCTGCATTCTCGTAAGCCCTCCCTCACATGGAAGGGATTTTCGGAAGCATTGGTATCTCGGTTCGATACTCGTTTCCAAGGGGACGCATTTGAGAGATTGGCTGATATTAAACAAACTAAGGGAGTCGAGGATTACGTCAATTTATTTTTTCAACTCTCAAGTCAAGTACCGGGCTTAACCGATGCTCATTATCTCGGCTACTTCATGAAGGGTCTTAAGGATCCAATACGAGGATTTCTACACCTATTCAGGCCGACTGAACTGGAATCGGCGATGGAATTAGCACGTGATGTAGAAGATAATTTGGCTATCCAGGGAGGAGGACGTACAAATATGAATTGGAATAATTCAACGCCAAGGGGAAGCGGCTGGAGTCGAAGCGGAACAATGGCTTGGACTGGCTCGGTAGGGGGGCCAAGTCAGAATTTCACTAGTAGTAACTCACGTCCGGGTGAGAAATCTTTTATGTCAAGGGCCAGTGAAGCGATGCAGCCTCCACAACGGCCTCGTTTTACGAGGATCTCTTCGCAAGAATTGGCGGAATTAAAGGCTAAAGGATTGTGCTTCCGGTGTCGAAAGCCTTATTCTCCGGGGCATGAGTGTCGCCTCAAACAGTTGCGAGTTATGATCGCCGAAGGAGAGAAGGTGGACCTGCAGCAGTATGAATTTTATCAGCCAACGGGACTCGAGGAGATGAACGAGGAGCATGAAGAGTCTGGCGAATGAGACGTTGAATTGCCATTATATTCAATGGCGGGCATTGATACCGCTCGGACTATGCGCCTGCATGCAAGGTTGGGAGAACACACTATCATAGTTCTTATAGATAGCGGAGCAAGCCACAATTTTATATCGAGGGCGCTCGTGGACCGGCTGCAACTACAGCCCGATCGAGAGGAGCGATTCGGCGTTCTCTTGGGAAACGGTTTACGCCAAGAAGCGGAGGGTGCATGCCGGAAAATTGAGATAACATTGGCAGGATGTCAGTTCCTATTAGATTTTTTTGTGTTTCCGCTGGGTGGTGTAGATATGATCTTGGGTATGACATGGCTTTCGACCTTGGGAGAAGTGAAGCACTACTACGACAAAATGTTAATGAAGTTCGAAAAGGGCGGTCGTTGCATCGAGCTGCGGGGCGATCCTCAATTGTGCCGGGGACCTATCGGGTTGAAATCATTAATCAACTCTCGCGATGCACAAGTGTGGGCAATAGTACTAGAAGAAAAGGGCGCCGCTGAGATACACGAGCAAGAAGGGGTACAAGAAGTGCTGCAACAATTTCACGAAGTATTTGGGGACCCGAAATCCTTACCACCTGAGCGAGTGACAGACCATCGCATTACCTTGGAAGATGGTACTCGACCAGTTTCTGTGCGACCATATCGTTATGGGCATCACCAGAAGGACGAGATTGAACGATTGGTGAAGGACATGTTATTGGCAGGGATTATAAGACCGAGTTCTAGCGCCTTCTCAAGCCCAGAATTGTTGGTTAAAAAGAAAGATGGGAGTTGGCGATTCTGTGTCGATTATCGAGAATTAAATAAGGTGACGGTACCGGATAAATACCCCATTCCGGTGATTCAAGAGATGCTCGATGAGCTGGCTGGGGCGGTCGTTTTCTCCAAAATTGACCTTCGATCCGGATATCACCAAATCCGAGTGGCAGCCGCGGACGTACCCAAAACTGCATTCCGAACTCACAGTGGTCACTATGAATTCTTGGTCATGCCTTTCGGCCTCACGAATGCACCGGCGACTTTCCAATCCACTATGAATGACATGTTCAGGCCCTATTTGTGGAAGTTTGTGTTAGTATTCTTCGACGACATACTCGTCTACAGCCGTTCGTGGGAGCAGCATCGAGTGCACTTGGAAACAGTGCTTCGGATTTTACAAGAAAATCAATTTTTGGCAAATCACAAGAAGTGTACATTTGGTTGTCGGCAAGTTGAATACTTGGGTCACATAATTTCGAAGGATGGAGTAGCAATGGATCCGGATAAAATTAAGGCTGTGCTAGAGTGGCCGAGACCTTCGAGTATACGCGAGGTACGTGGATTCTTGGGTTTGACTGGGTACTACCGCCGTTTTGTCCGGGAGTATGGCTTGATTGCGAGGCCATTAACGATGTTATTAAAGAAAGACGCTCCCAAAGGCTTTGAGTGGATTGCTAAAGCGGAAGAGGCCTTCTGTCACTTGAAGAGGGCTCTTACGGAGGCACCGGTGCTGGCATTGCCCCAATTTGATCGACCCTTTGTTATCGAATGCGATGCTTCCGGAACGGGCATAAGGGCAGTACTAATGCAGGAGCGTCGACCGATTGCCTATTTCAGCAAATCTTTGGCTGATCGTACCTTGACAAAATCAGCGTATGAACGGGAAATGATGGGCCTCGCTTTAGCCGTTCAACATTGGCGACCTTATCTACTGGGAAGGAAGTTTGTGGTGCGAACCGATCACCGGAGCTTGAAGCATTTGCTATATCAAAAGATTGTTACTCCCGCGCAGCAAGTTTGGATTGCTAAGTTGATGGGTTATGACTTTGATATTGAGTATAAAACCGGAATTTCTAATGCTGCGGCAGACGCTCTCTCACGACAGGACGGTGATGCCGAGTTGTCAGCGTTAAGTAAGGCGGAGTGGCTGGGCTTCGAGGGGATCGAGAGCGAGCAACGAAGTGACGAGTATCTCAAAGCCATCATCGAATCAATTCAGCGGCAGCCGGACAGTAGGACGGGTTTTCGGCTTGTGGGAACGAAATTATTCTTTCACGATCGCATCACGCTACCGGCAGCATCGCGATGGATTCCCGAACTTCTTCATGAGTTCCATGATACCCCATCTGGGGGACACGTAGGGGTATTGCGAACATATCGACAGATCGCAGCCAACGTTTATTGGAAAGGTATGTTCCGTACTGTTAAAGAATATGTTGCTAAATGTTTGATTTTTCAAAAGATGAAATACGAGGCAATGTCGTCGGCCGGGCTACTACAGCCGTTGCCTATTCCGCAACAAGTTTGGGAAGATATTTCTATGGATTTCATCACATGCTTGCCTAAGTCGAAGGGATTTTCTATGATATTGGTGGTGGTTGATAGGCTATCTAAGTATGCTCATTTCTTACCATTAAAGCCTCCGATCACTGCTCGCTCGGTGCCGGAAATCTTCATGAAAGAAGTGGTCCGCTTGCATGGAATTCCCAACTCCATTGTTAGCGATCGTGATTCCATGTTCGTAAGTGCTTTTTGGAGTGAATTATTCGAGCAGTCCGGTACTCGCCTCAAGTTCTCTACAGCCTACCATCCTGAAACGGATGGTCAAACGGAGGTGACGAATCGGGTGTTGGAGACGTACCTCCGTTGTTTCACTAGCGAGCAGCCCAAGCAATGGGTGAGATGGTTGGCATGGGCAGAATTTTGGTACAATACTTCATACCAAACCGCGGCGCGAATGACTCCCTTCGAGGTGGTATACGGTCGCCCGGCTCCAACTCTTCGCCGTTTTCTGCCCGGGGAGTGTAATATACCGCCAGTGGTCGAAACCTTGGCCAGCCGAGATGAAGTTTTGCAACGGCTTCGGGGAAATCTAATGCAGGCGCAGCAGGAGATGAGCATTCAGGCCAACAAGCACCGTCGAGACGTAGAGTTTATGGTTGGTGATAAGGTGTTTCTGAAGGTCCGGCCGTTTCGGCGCACCTCGTTGCAGGATGGTAAGGATCATAAGCTGTCGGCTAAGTTTTATGGGCCTTTCGAAGTTCTTGCTCGGGTGGGGAAAAGAGCATACAAGCTGCATCTTCCGGAAGGCAGCAAGGTACATCCGGTGTTTCATATCTCTCAACTAAAGAAGGTGGTGGGGAATCATGAAGTTACAACTGAATTTCCGGAATCTATAGAATTGCCGGTCTTGCCAATGCTCGAGCCCGAACAAATCTTGGCATTGCGGGTGATTCCAATGGGGGAACGTGAAGTTGAGCAACTATTGGTGAAATAGAAAGGCGAGGGTGAAGATGGTGCTACTTGGATCGACTTGCAACATTTTATGGGGCAATTTCCAGATTTTGACCTTGAGGACAAGGTCGATTCTAAGGGGGATGGAATTGATATGAAGCGAAAGGGTGACAACCAGGGAAAGCCCTTGATCGTGTATCAAAGGAGGAAGAAGCGTGAGGATCGGGATTGAGTCTACATTCGTGGGCTGTGTAATTAGTGTAAATATTGTAAATAGTGTGTATCTTGTAAATAGAAGTGTGTATCTTGTAAATAGAATAAAGGGCGGTTATGATGCGCCTGTTGGGGGGGGGGGGAGGTCGGTTATTATTATTGTTATTATTATTATTATTATTATTATTATTATTATTTCCCTATTAATAGTTTAGGAGATAATTATTGAAGGGGAACACAGATTGTATCAAAGGGAAGCCTGGGGGCTTGGGCGGCACTGCCGATTGAATAAAAGAAATTCTACATTTGTTTTCTCCTCAATTCTGTTGTGTTCTTAACAAAATACCAATCATCAAGGTCATTTATTGGGCAATGCAAATGATTTCTTTTATTGATTCATTCGTTTTCCAAGGCAGAACTCCCACTCATTTATATTATTACTTATCATTAATTCGGGTAATGCATTAACTAATATTGCTAATGCATTTTTAACATTGTTTTATTGTTTTTATACTGATTTAATATATTCTAATATATTATTTGGTATATATTTTAAATGATATATATGAAAGGTTCCCCTAATCATTCGGTTTTTTTGGGAATCTGGTATGGTGTCCATGTGTGCAGTGCATGTTGGTCTCCTTCTTCTATAAATATGGTTACTTACTCAGTTTACAAATCAGTTTGCTAATCTCTCTTAAAAACTTACATCAACTTCCACTCACAGTGATACGCTCCATTTTGGTTGTTCTTTCTTTCTCTCATTCTTTTAAAATCAGTAGGAAGTATGTTAGATATCTTAGTGTCTTACCATTTTCTGAAAGATCCACATGGCATCCCTTTGCTTCTCCCTGATCTCTCTCCTTTTGTATCATTTTTTCTGCACAAGTAAATGGATTCGTTGTTATAAGTTGCTGTGAACGATAAGTGGAATAAGTGTTTATGGTCTTAATGTTTTACCATTTTGCTGATAGATCTTGGCATCTTCTTGCTTTCACAGCTTTCTCTCCTTTTGTTCCACTATTGCTGCAAAAATGAAGATTTATATCGTTATTGGTTGATGTTAATAATAGGTGGACTAAGTGTTTAATCTCTGAGTTTATTACCATTTTGGTCAAATATATTCTTGGCCTTCTTGAACCTTTCACTGAAATCTCTTATTTTGTTGCATTATTTATGTACATGTAAACAATGTATTGTAATTGCTTGCTGTCAAGACCAGTTGATACCTGGATGTTTAATCTCTCTATGTCTTACCGTGCTGCTGAAATCTCATTTTGGCCTCCTATTTCCTTCTCTGATGTCTTGCCTGTAGTTGGGTGGTTTCTGCATTTGTGTAAAGGTTAAGTCATGGAGAAAGATGTTCAAATTTTTCAGTAGACTAAGTGTTTCATTTTCAGTTGTCAAAATGGTGTGATATTATTTTTTACCAGTTTTGTTGAAGATCTTCTTGGCTCACACTTTCTTAAATTCTATACCCTTTGTTACTTCTTTTTGTCTGTACCTCTTTGTATTGTATTTTAATTTTTTGACAAATTATGTTCAGATTTATTGTTTAATAGAAAATCCTTCTAAACAGACTATTGTTTTATTCCATTTTATAGGTCTGTTACCCAAGCAATGGCTCCCTTTATTACATGTTTTAATGTTTTAATAATCTAAGCAAGGCAATAACGAATTCAACTCATTTACAAGCCTCTAAAGTTGTTATAGATGTTGATGTTGAAGAAGTTAAACAGTTTAGAAATAAGTATTATTTTTAAGAAATGGATTTTTAGAATAATACTGTTTTGATATTCTTCATATTTAAATTGATTTATTACTTATGAAATCTGATTTTTCTTGGTTCAGGATAAAAGATGATGTCAGATTTCTTAACCTTGTTCCTGTTAGTCGGACAGATGATTAGAGGGGAATATGATGATCTCCAGTTGAAATCCCTTGAGGATTTGTCTTGCTTAGAGGTATAGCATAATTTTTAGACTTTTAATATCAATATTGTTTCTCTTTTTGAAGTTTAATTGTAAAATTTCAATAGTTTCTTTCTGGATGTGATTTTCAGGAGGGGTCATGTTGGGATTTTGGCAAGATTGAGTCAATTGAGTGCCACTATAATGAATGGTTTTATTTGGCTTGCAAGACATGCATGAAGAAGGTTAGACAAGTGGACAATAAGTATAACTATACTGGATGTCACAAGACCCATTCTTATGCAGTTAAAAGGTTTGACACTCATATTTGAATTTATTGTAATACATATAAATGTATTATTTTCAGCAGTTTGCTTAAACAAGTAATATCAAATCTGTTATCTTTTGTAGGTTCAGATTTATTGTGAATGTTGTTGATCACACCAACAATGCTTCTTTGTTGTTGTGGGATAGGGAAGGGTATCCAATTATTAGGAAGATATGTGGCTGACTTAGTTGGAGATGGTGGTCAGGTTTGTCTTTTTAAATTCTCTAGATTCATAGTCATGCAAATTTAATAGTACTAATGTGGATTCTGTTTTTGCAGGCTTTTCCTATTAATTCCATTCCACGTCAGATTGGAGAAACTGTTGTTGGTCAGCATGTTTTGTTCAAGCTTTGTTGAAAATTCATATTGAGTATTATAGGAGCTATCCATACACTGTCAACAAAGTGTGCACTATACCTGAAGTAGTTAGACAGTATATTCCTAAGGAGTTGGATGAACAGATATTTGAACCTAATGTGAAGTTATCTGATTTTCTTTTTAGAAATGATGTTGCTGAGGTATATATATTATTTATTTTAGATTTTATCTTTATATTTCTTAGTGCAAAAAATGATATTTCATTTTTGTTTTAGGTTTATCAGAAATCACCTGATTTGTCTATTCTTCTGAATGAGAATATGAATGGTTGGTCTGTTGAAGGACCTGAATTTCCTTTTGGAGCTGATGTTGATGAGGTATTTTAATTTAGTTTTTGGGATTTTTCTTTTCTTATTTTCCTGATGTTTGAACTGTTTACTAACTTAATTTTCAAACATTTATAGGTTTCTCAGAATTGCTTTTCTTACCCCTGATCTCTCAACTGCTACTAAAGGGAAAGGGTAGGAATGAGTTGCTGAAGGTTCTGCCGAAAAGATGTCTGAACTTGGAATTTGGACACTGTGATGCCGGTGATGATGTTAATGGTGTTCAACTAAAAAAGAAAGAGAAAGTTGGTGGTGTTAATTAATGGCTTTTGAGGGAAGTCAGTAGTGGAGTTTTTGTGCTTTGCTTACTTATTTTATGTTTTTGGGAAGAATCTGAACAATTTTTTATGTTAAGCTATCATTTTCGATTATTCTAAAGGTTTTTTGATATTTTTCAGTTATTTCCCTCTTATTACATCCTTTGTTGTTTGACTCAGTTATTTCAGTTGAAAAATATGATGCATGTCAGTAGAGGAGTTTCAATTATTAAGTCCTAGACTTAGAATTATTACCATAACATGATGTTGAAAGTTTTTTATGCATTCATATTTACCAAAAACCATGATTTAAGCAAGTATATCATGCAAACTTAATGAAAAGCACTCAGAATTTTGAATAGAAGATTTCTATTCCTATAGCCTATATTACTTTAGAAATTTTTAACTTACCTTTTAAGCTCCTCTAACTTCTTTCCTTGGTTGCATCTCTCTTCATTCAAAAGCTCATGATGTCTTTATTGTTGTCTACCACTTGGCCTACTGAAATCAGAAGATTGTAGATTAGTCTACTATTCAAGGAAAGATCATGGCATATATATACTGTTTATTATTGCAAGAAGATAAAAACATGAAGCTTTTTTTATATTAAAATTATAATATCATATTTTGATATTATCAATTAATTAATTATATATACATATTATTATAATATTATTTCATAAATAAATATAATTATTATATATATATTGATTAGTGTAAACATTGTAGTATTATGTCACAATATACTTACTAGATATATATTCTAAGTAATATACATTCAAATGTTGTTTTGTGTTATATTCATTTATTAAGTTATAGAAAAAAATATATAATAGGGACAAGATGAATTTTGATTTTTAAGCAAATTATTGGAGTGTAAATTAACGAGTCCTTAATTTTTACCAATTATATCCTTCTTTCACTCAATTATTTTTTTATTATTACTCCTATCTTATTAAGTCAATCGATTTTCAATTCAATTTATAATTAGTTTCATGAAATTTAAATAAATTTTATATTTAATTGAATAATTTGATATTCAAATGGAAGATCCATACATAGTTGAAATAATTGGATGTTTTATTGATTTTATATTGAATTGGTAATTTCAATTAACCTTAAATTTGTTTGAAAAAATACAAAATTTAAAAAATTAAATAAAAAACACTATTATTAAGATTATATACTAAAGTATAATATAAATAGAAATAAAGTAGCAGTAGTAAAAAGTTGAGTGGCGAAATACGTCAAAAAAAAGAATGGAACAAGTGAGTTATAAAGAAAGGGTAATATTGTCAACTGAATTAAGCATTAAATGAAACAATTATTTTATTAATATCTAAAAACACCACTATTTACTAAAATGTCATTTATGGCCAGCCACATTATGACCACGTAGACTTACCCTTTCTCTTAACCTTCTTTTTTATCCTATATACATAATTTGTTTACAGAGTTAGAGGTCATCATGGTTTAGAAGTATTTCTATACCTTCTAAATCTTAGATTTTCCATTGAGCTTATTTGTCATATTACTCTATAATCGCTCTCTGTATACCAATATCAAAGGAATATATAATGAAGAAATTGAGAAAATCTGCAATACTCAAGAGTTTGCCATCTAAGGACTTAACACATAGTTCAGGTACTCATCTTATTTCTGGATTTTCTTGCATAGTTGAATCAGAAATTTCCTTTATGTTGAGCTTTTAAACCTTGATCGTCTTGTTCAAAAAAGTTTAAAATTCAGTATTTTCAACAATACCATAGATATAGTTTATGCATAAAATTACATAATAGTACATGTAGAGTCAAGTCATGGTTTTAGATATCTGATCCACTGTATTTCATGAAAATCTAAGTGATAATGTTGGAGTGCTCATCAGTATTGTTCTTCCTTGGTCTAACATATTTTCAGATATTTATAAGCATATTTTTTGCCTTTTCTCAATATAATCCCGTTTTTAACATATGCCATCAACATACATACTGCATTAATATAAACCATGTGTTTAACATAGGAGCATTTGTTTCAGTACAGGTTATGTACTTATTTTCTTATCATCAGAAGTTTAAGGACTCTTCACAAATCTCAACCATTTAAAGATTGATTTTGAGTTCCTGCTGTTAACCATAGCATTTCCTATTGAAAAAAAAGTTTGAAGTCATATTTGGAAGAATAAAATAGATATTGTTCAGGTGGTCCAATTTTTCAAGAAATTTGACTGGCATTTGATTTAGTTCTAAATCTCATTATTATCCCCATTTTGAACTAATGAAAGGTCATATTGGTTTATGTGTAGTTAAACCTTTAAAATGCCAGCTTTATGTTTGACACAAATATGATTTATTTCCATTTTTGAAGCTGTTATGTCTAAATTTTTAACATGCACTCAAAAATCAATTCAGTTATGTGTTTTTTGAATCTGACATACATTTTTCTAATAGGTGTTTGAACTTAATTTCCCAGAAATCCTTTCGATTTTATGCTTAGATTTATTCTATTTTCAGCAATATTTGGCAGATGATTTGTCTGTGAAAGGACTTTAAATACCTTCTGCTGTTTACGCTGTTTTTGATTTTCAACCGTAGTTGTTCCACCGCCTTCAAGCGGTGTCTGGTCGCTTAGTTTTGTTGCCTCATTCCTGCTAGCAGTTTTACCAATTTGTGAGAATCGTTTAGACAAACAAATTTTCTAGGGCTGGGATAGAGTTTTGGATTACCTTTTCGCCTTGATTGTCGTCGATTGTTTCGTGATTTCACCGGAAGCTCCATCGATTCCGTCGCGCTCCTCTCTTATCTTATCTCGATTTTTGAGTTTTCGAAGTCTCTTCGAATAGCAGAATAGTGCAAATCTAATAGTGCTTTAGGCGATCTTTGTGAATATGTGTGTTGCAGCGTTTTAGATTGGCAGGAGGCGGCGTTGTGGTGGTCGAGGGACGGCGGCGACGGGTTTGGGTAGCCTTTTAGAGCATCCGCAGCGGTGGCGTCCGTCTGTCCGTCCGTCCGTGCCGCTGAGCACGAGCTCGTCCGTCTGCCGCTGCGAGCTGTCCGTCCGTGCCAGCGGCACGGCGCTGCTCTTAGCTAAGAGCACGTCCGTGCTGCTGAGCAGCCTTACGTGGCGGCACATGATTGGCCAACGACAATTTCGTTTCTTTTTGTAATTTTTTTAAAAAATTCGAATTTAATTTTAAAAATTATTTTTTAATTATAAAAAAAATATTTTCCCACTTCTCAATAAATTATATCCATTTTCTACACACTTTTAATTTATTTTTCAATTTTTCTCCCAAAATTCACTTTTTAATTATGTATTTTTATTTTTTAGAATTTTAATTATGTATTTTTTATTTTTTAGGATTTAATTATGTAATTTTTATATTTTAATATATTTTTATATTGTAGAAATATTTTTAGTAATTGAAGTATTTAAATTAAATAATAGAATAGTGGGACCCTTGAGCTTGTCCTTGCGGAAGAGCACGGATGTGGGTGTTGTGCTCTTGCCTAAGGATAAGGAGTAAAAGTGGATCCGGACTCACCTCCATGCTCTTATTTAAGAGCACGGATGGGGATGCTCTTAGGGTTCCGAATGGAGATAGGGTATTTTTTTTATTTCATACTTTAATTTTTAGAGTAAAGGCCAAAATTGGTCCTGAACATATGACCATTTTACATTTTTGGACCTAAACATTATCTTTTGGATTTTTTGGTCATGCACATATGAAAATTTGATCATTTTGGTCCTCCGCTAATATTTACGTTAAAAACTAACGGTCAACATGTTTAATCCCTATTTTGACCAAATTAAACTTTTAATTCTGATTTTTTACTCCCTAATTAATTCTTTAATTATTTTTATAAATATTCTCCATAGCATTTAGTTCAAAACAAAACAGAGCAAGATAAAGGGATTCTTGATGAATTTCCCACTTACATAAACCAATAACCAGTGGCAGATTTGCTAGCTTTGCATAACTTATCCCCTGTATTTCCCAAGAACAAATCCCTAATCAAAATTCTATAAATTGAAATCAAGAAAACTCAAATTTGCATGAAAAAAAAAAATCGATCTTTGACGAGAATATTCAATTTTTGTGAAGAAATTGAATTCTTAAAATTAGGGCACCTGGGAAATGGCGAGCTGGCAGTGGTGACGCCGGAAACGACGTCGGATTTGAAGAGCTGGAAGGTGTAATTGGGGGCCCAATAGAAAATTGGGAAGAAGAATTCCAGCGCCAAAATCAGTTTCTGAAACCACGACTGATCCTTGAACTTGTGGAGCGGGTCGTCGGGGAAGGATATCTCGGAGAGGTGGTGGCGGAGCTTCTGAGAGGTAGTTCTCGGCGGCGGTGGTTGTTCGACCTGGCGGTGATCGACCTGGCGTCGCCGGAGTCACGGCCAGAGGCGTCGAAGAAGCTGGAGTAGATCTGGGGTGGTGATGATGGGTTTAGAATATTTACAAAAACAATTAAGGAATTAATTAGGGAGTAAAAAATCAGAAATTAAAGTTTCATTTGGTCAAAATAGGATTAAACCTGTTGACCGTTAGTTTTTAACGGAAATGTTGAAGGAGGACCAAAATGACCAAATTTTCATATGTGTAGGACCAAAAAAATCCAAAAGATAATGTTTATGACCAAAAACGTAAAATTGTCATATGTTCAGAACCAATTTTGACTTTTACTCTAATTTTCAATATGTTTGTATATGTGCATGGGGAATGATGTTAACTACAACTAATTTAAGGCCAAAGGATTTTAGAAAACGTGTGATCTACAATTTGTCACTTGTAATTTTCATTTTTATTAATAAAATTAAAAAAGATAAAAAAAACTCCAAATTAGGGTTTTGGATGAAAATGTCAATATAGTGTTTCGAAAATATCAACACAATGCTTTAAGAATGTGAACGCAATGCCTTAAGAATGTTAACCCATTGCTTATATTGACATTCTACATGTATTATATTGACATATTTTGTATAGTATGTTGACATTTCTGCTTGTACGAAAAAATTAAACATTTTCGAAAGAAATTTCAAATTTTGACGTTGGAACATATGCATGTAGGATATCGTTGGAATCCTTATGAAATTATCTTTAATTTGATATATGTTATATGAATTTAAAGTTTTGGGATTTCTTTTAAAAGTTAGTTATAACTAAACATGTAGTTAATTGACATTAATATCCCTATTGATATTTTTTGGAATTAATCCTATGGTCTTATTGACGTTTTTCGTTGATCGTATTGACATTTAGGGATTAATGATCTAAGCCTTTAATTTGAATATCCAACGGCTATTATTTAGTTGTAGTTAGCAATTAAGTTATAAGTTATCAATATAACTAGGGATGTCAATTGGGCTAACCCGCTCGGGTTCGGGCCAACCCGCTCGGGTTGTCGGGCTATTTGGGTGCGGGTTATTCGAGTTGTGAATTTTTCGGGCTATAAATTTTCGGTCCTAACCCTTAATCTTCGGGTTTCGAGCTAACCCACGGGCTATTCGGGCCAAAAGTGATCTTATATGTTACTTTCTATACAATCCAATATTCTAACTTATAAAAAAAATTACAGATTATCACAAATAGTAAAGTATTATCAAAGTGATCAAGAGAAATAAAATAATAACAATTGAAAATTGAAACAAAATACATAAACATATCGTTAATTAGTAGAACACGTGAGTCTGACTATAATTAAATGGAAATCATGCATTTAAAAGGAGTTGAATGACATTCTTCTACATCAATAACTTTTGAAGCTTCGACCGGATCATTCTCTTCGAGAGGAAAGACGTAATGCGACATTTAATATGAGTAAATATTACAAACATCTATATTCCATATGACCCTAACTTTCAATTTGAGAGAGAATACATAATTAACATATATAGTTCATATCAATGTTGCTTTTAATATTGTAATTACCATATATACTTCATATCAACGTTGTTTTTAATATTGTAATTACCATATATACTTCATATAAATATATAACCAAAAATTTTAATTATATTTTTATTTTAAATGCTCAACCCATGGGCTAACCCGCAACCCACTCGGGACAGCCCGCATAACCCGCTGACCCGAACGGGTCAGCCCGTGCAGCCCTATTCTATACCTGGGTTGCAATTTTCCGGCCCTAACCCTGTGATTTTACCAGATTATTTAAGTCGACCCGCGGATTTCGAGCTAGATTGACATCCCTAAATATAACACTCCTCGTATTGCATTGTATCTATAATCAGAATACGATTAGGGTCAGACTCATTAGTAAGTTGATTTAATCTTTTATAATTTTAAAATCCTAATGTAGTGGTATTAATTGTAGCAAAAACGGTTTGGGCCATTTTTTTGTTGTTTTTGGGCTCTTTTGAATTTAACAATTGGGCCATCTTTTAATCTATTTGGGCTATTTTATTTGACATTTTAATATATTCTTATTTGGGCTGTTTGGAACACATTGTTTGGGCTGTAGTCTTATACTCCCTCCGTCCAAAAAAAATAGAATATATTTACCATTTTTTGTCGTCCACAAAAATAGAGCACAATCATTTATGGAAAGTTTTCAACAAATAATAACCCTACACATCATTCCACTAACACTACTTCTAACTTACTTTTCTCCTTCTCTCTTACTTTTTTCCCTTTTCTCTTACTTACCAATTCTACATTAAAATCCGTGCTCTACACCAATTGCTCTATTTTTTGTGGACAAAGGGAGTATATATTAGTTGCCTTATTTTTTGCGTGGAATGTTTTTATTTAGGATTTAAAATCAGATCATCGTCCTGATATTGTATGTAGGATTTTTAAAGTTAAGTTGTATGGTTTTATAAGAGATATTAAAACCAAAAAAATCTTTGAGTTGTGAAAGTAGGTTTGATAACATTCATTGATAATTTTTTTTATGATTTTTAAGTTTATTTAAAAAATTGATAAATGTTTTGTTTAAACTTTTTGCAGTGGTGTATACTGCTGTGTTTAAGAAGCGTGGATTGCCTCATTCCCATATTTTGCTTTTCTTAAGCAATGAGGATAAACAACCTCGGCTCCAACATATTGAGAGATTATTTCTGCTGAGATTCCTGATCCAGTAAATGATCTTGGCTATTATGAGAATTTAAGGAGTACATGGTGCATGGACCATGTGGTGTTGTTCGAAAATCTTCTTCTTGCATGCATAATGGAAGATGTTCAAAATACTTTCCAAAAAAATTTGTTCATGCCACGGTGTTCGATGATGAGGGTCATCAATTAAGTAATTAAATTTATATATTAATTAATTTGTCTTCAATTTGATTTATTCTACTACTAGATAAGATAATTTTATTTATAACTTTGAGTTCTATTTTTTTTTATAATTTTCAAAATATTTTCATGTACTATTGAATTTAATTTTGATGAAATGGATTTTAATTGTGATTTTATTTTATTCGTTTTATCATGTCTACTTAATTCTAAAAAAATATATTTTTAGTTATAAACAATTATGTTGCAATTTCAAAACTTATGAACTACTGGTTTGTTATTGGTTTTCTTATTTTTTGTTTGCATTTATGAATACTTATGTTTTGTTAATCGAAACTGGTGAACTATTTATACATTCAAATAGTTTGTTTTATTTTCTTTTGTAAATAGTAGTATTACATTTTTCTTTATTTGTATTTCTTATTCTATTTCATCCACACATCTTCTCCTTTGTTATTTCTTTTATTTTATACTACTGCACTCATATCAATTATTAAAATAGTACTCTCTCCGTTTCATAGTAGTGGAGTCATTTTATCATTTTGATTCGTTCCATAATAATAGAATCATTTCCTTTTTTTTAGTAAAGTCAACATATTCTTCTCACTCATTGTATTCTCTATTACTTTATTCTCCTTTCATCTTTCTACCTTTTTCATCTCTTACTTTATTCTTCACTTACTTAACCCACTTGACACAATTTTTCTTAGATTGCGTGCCAAAAAGTAACGCCTCCATTACTATGGAACGGAGGGAGTATACAATCATCTGCTAAAATATGAAATGTTTCATTGATAGTGAGTTAAGAGAAGTACAAATATCTTTATGTTGTTGTTTTTAATATTTTAATTATTTATAATAGTACAAATACTTATTTTAATTAGTTCTTATCTCTAATTATATTTTTATACTTATATACTCTATATTCTTTATTTTATTACCTTTTCTTTTTCTATTCTGTAGTTATTTTTACTACTAATTTTTTATTTTAACTAACTCATACTCTTTTATTTTTATTTACACATAATTTAAAAATTTTATGTTCCATGTATAGCACCACTAGTTAGTGAAAAAGTAGAACATTTACAGGTGATGAATTATGTTTTTGTAGGATATTAAATGTATATTTTAAAGCTACATAAAAATTCAATTAAATAGGAACTAATTTTGTGGCAGGGAATGCTTTATAAAAGATAATTATAGACTTATGGATTCATTCAAAATGTAGATTGAATTGCTAACTACCAAAGGGCCTACTCATAATTATATGACAACAACACATGCCCTTGACTTGTCTATAAATACAGAGTAAGTAGCACCTTCATTCTCATCAAAAACCAAAATCATATCCTATAATTTTGAGTAGCAAATATGAGTTCCAAAGTGCTTCTTCTCCTCGGCCTTGTCTTGGCTGTGGCTCTTCTCATCTCTTCAGATGTAGCTTCAGCTAGAGAGCTTGCTTCCGTTAATCCTTGTAAGCCATTTCTTCAATATTTTCCAATATTACTCATTTATTTTACAAAAATTAGATGCATGGGTATTATTAATAAAATTTATGAAAAAGAATCATGTATTATAATGTTATGCAACAAAAAAATTATTAAGGACATTTTTAATGTAATTATGGATGTTATTTTATGTTTCTAAATATGTCACTAGCATTTCAAAAAACGTCTTTATTATTGGTGTCCTAACTAAAATTAAAGGACGTAGATAGAAGCATTGTAATAAAAAAGTAAATATTAAGCTAATTTGTCCTTAATTTAGGAATGCTTTCTTTTGCGCCCTATTTTTTTTAATTTCAAGCGCAAATAATTGGGTCTCAATTTTTGTGTCCTTAAAAGATACAGGAAGTTTTTGTAGTGTATATTGTATAGTAATTTGAGTGTTGTTTTAAAACAGCGGAGGAAACCGATGGGCGCAGCGGATACGATCGGGGCGGACATGTCGGAGGAGGATACGGTGGCCGTGGAGGCGGATACAGAGGTGGAGGAGGTCACGGAGGCCGTGGAGGCGGATACGGAGGCGGACGTGGAGACAGAGGAGGGAAGTGCCCCAATCCACACGGGTGCTGAGGGAAGATCGGTTACCGATGCTGCAGCTATGGCGCCGAGCCTCACAACTAAGCACTTGTACTACTTTGTATCTAAAAAACGCCATCAATAAAATGCATTGGTATATTTGTATCTCATGTCTACCTCTATTACCATACTCTTTCTTAATTACTTTTCATAAAAATGAATGGTTTGAATAAATCGGAATTTATTCCGACCTACATACTATAATTTTATCAATTTTATCCTAATCTTTTAATATAAACAGTTAAAAACATTTTTTAATGCAATTAAGGAGGTTAGTTTGTGTTTCTAAATATACAAATGACGCTTAAAAAAATATGTTTACTGTTGGTATCCCAATTAAAATTAGAGGACGCAAATGGATTCAATCTAAAAAAGCAAAAGATTAAGTTAAATGTCTTTAATTTAGGATTGTTTTCTTTTGCGTCATAAATCATTGTTGTCTTTTTTAAAATTTCAACGCACGTAATTGTGTTTCGATTTTTGCATCCTTAAAAATAAGTACAAGTTTTTGATAGTGTATGTCAATTTTTATTATCTAAGGATTGAACTATTAGTAGTATTTTTTTCAAGAATAAATCATATATATGAAATTTAATACTCCCTTTGTCCAGATTACATGTTTATGAAATGAGACGAGTTTTAAGAAATACTATAATAGAAAGTGTGTAGAAAACGGTTAATGGAAGGTGGGTCGGTGGGTCCTACTTTTATATACTCCCTTCATCCCAAGGTAGTTGAGACATTTCTTTTGGGCACGAGACTTAAGAAATTGATGTGTTAAAGGTAATGGAAGGTGAGTCTTACTTTAATATACCCCATCCGTCTCAAAGTAGACGAGACATTTCTTTTGGGCACACACTTAAGAGATTGGTGTTAAAGGTAAGAGTTGAGAGACTAAAGTAACAGAGGGAATAAAGTGAGAGAAAGGAAGAGAGATTAAAGTATGATATAAGATAACGTTTTTTGCTGAAAATGGAACTGACTCAACTATCTTGAAAGAACCTTAAAAGGAATACGACTCAACAACTAATTTGAGACGAAGGGAGTATTAGTTTTATAATGAAATGTGAGTGTGACAAAGTTCGTGGAATGTGCGGTCCATTACCAAAAATATAATTGAATTGATATGTTATTGAGATCGGATATGTCACATTTTGTATTGTACTACTAAAGATAGGATAGGAAATTGCAGCAATATAACTAGTGGAGTAGAACAATTTGTCGACTCTAGAAAGAATGGCCCAGAACTTTAAATTCATGGACCAGAGCTTTAAATTGACTTAACAAAGTTTTCAATTCATCAGTTTATGGCCTTGTTTATAAGTAAATCTTAGTTTTCCACTCTGCAAATCTTTAAGGTATACAATAAAGAGAAATATTTTCTGAATATATTTTTTAACCTAAATTTAAAGGTTAGTGTTACAGTGGGCTCGAACCCAAGAACTATATTTCTCTAATATTATGTTTGAATGTTGTTATGCACTTTACCCCATTTTCCGGCCCATTAAGATTTTTTTTGTGGGTTTTAGACACTGGGGGTTTTGAACCTTAAATTAGTGAATTTTATCTACTGATATCAATATTAGTTTTATTTCCACATACATTTTTAGTTTAATTGATTACTTTTAAAATTGTGGAATGGACCACAATCAAATTTCGTGATTTTGTTCAACAATTTATTTTTATACAAGTTGATTAAGAAAATGTCAAGCCCACAACAGATTACGCTTATATCATAGCTTAATTCTTTTTGAGTAATATATATCTAATGTAATTTGAGGCGCGTGCGTAATTACAAGCTCCATTATAGATTCTTTGTTGGTTATTTCCTAGAGTTTGAACTAATCCTTGAGACCTTATAAATAAAAATAGGGATTTTTTAAAAGTTTGAAATCAAATAATTAGAATCAAAATTTCCTTTATGATTTTCTTTTACCCTGAACCCTAAACCCAAGAAATAATCCCTCCCCCCACCTCAACAAAAAAAAAATCCAAGTTTGGCGAGGAACAGGTTGCTCGAACGGGAATCTCTCCTGCAAACAAACTGCCCCTATCGTTGATATCTCATTGTCGATCACCTAATACGAGTAACCTCATATAGAAAAACCCCTATAGTTAGGTATCGTCTCTAACACATGCACCCCCTATGGAACTAAATATTACATGAAATTTGTAACAATATTCTCTTTTCTATGCACATGTTGGATCAACTTTGAATCAATATCATTCAATAAATCACAAACCTAAAAGCATAATGTAACAGCCCGCCCTCTTAGGGTACAATAAATGCAGCAACTGCTACCAAACGGACTCGAAGAAATGAACAAAGGCTAGGGTTTCATTTAAAGAGTGTTGATCAAAAGATTAGACAGAAGTATCAGAGTATTTAAAACAACAATTTCACCTAGAAACTTGAATAAGAAAAAGGAAGGTATAATAAATGACGTTCAAAAATCTCAAGAGTATGACATAGTTTCCAAGATAAAAACCACAAGTTAGTCTAAGGCCTCTAAACCGAAAAGAGAGTGCAAAATATTCAAAATAAACATAAGTGTATCAAAACTCAGCGGAAAGCGACCAAGAGAAAGAATAGCTATGTATGAAGACACAACTACGCTTGAAGTTCAAAATAACCATCTTAATTAATTATCATGCTCAACACCCGTCACCGCTCGTCATCGTTCAACCTGCACATAAGGAAAACACATGCAGGGCTGAGTATTTTGAAATACTCAGTGAGCTCATTGCCAAAACATTGTATAAGTTATGCCACCCTTACCAAGTGAACTCGAGTTTTAAGTAGTTATAAGAGAATATCACGAGTATCACAAAATATATTTTCCATAGATTGGCCAGTCAAAATAACTCCCCACTTTTCTCATCAAATTCCACAATCACAATCCTTCCATGGTGCGACGAAAGTGTGGCCACACTTTTCGCCCACGAGACAGGCCGACTAGCAAGGACGGCTCCCGATCCCCTCGTGTACACAGCCTGGTAGGGTTTGCGGCCCATACTCAGACCCGAATTCGTTAAACATATCCATAGCCCTATAGCCCAATGGAGCGAACTCTCAAACTGGGCATCAGGCGCACAATATCACGACAAAACAGACATAGGCATGGCATAACAGTTAAACCACCCTTATTTCTCCACATTCATATATTTGCACATAAAAGAGTTTAAGAGTAAAGCCCACCTCGACTGCTTAGGTTTCAAGTATGTTCTTTCTTTTGTTATCCGGTTTCGCAACTGAGGTTTCACCTTTTTAATCACATAGGCACATATCACAAATCAGATTTAATACAACTCCTAATTCATGCATGTCCCAACGCCTTTTTTTCCCTTTTCCCATCGATTCATCTTATTATCACTAATCAAACTTAAGTCATGATCATCATATAAATTCCATTCGCATCTCAACTCTAGATCTAACACCAACATATGCCACACAAGAGTATTTTGCCAACATACACACAACACACACACACTCACAACACGCACGCACGCACGCACGCACGCGCGCACACACACCACATGCATACATATTTACATATCCCTTTTATCCCACTTTCACTCAAACAAGATGCATGAGGGTTCAAGAATACCGATTAATCGGTTAGAAAGAAGATGAATCGTGTAGAAAGAAGAAGATTAACATAAGAATACCTTTTTAAGGAAAACGAACGGTAGAAATTAAGTATTAGACTCGGTTCTTCAAGATTCTTGGATCAAACTTCAATTCTTCACAAAAGATGACAAAGTATGGAAGAAAAATTGGAGAGAGTGAGAGAAGGGAGGGGGCAAAAATTATGGGTAGGGGGCGAAAATTTGTGATGGTTAGGGTTAGGTTTTTGGCTTCTTATTTATAGAGTTTAATAAGATCTTTAGGTAAATAAAATAGAATATTTGGTAAGATCTTATTCTCCACAATTAAATAAATAAATATTGTGAAGTAGGGAAGAAGAATTAACAAAAATAGACTCTAGGGCAAAATCTCATGATTTTCGAAAATTAGGCTCTTAATTAGCCAAGATTTCGTTTTGAATATTTTACGGAGTAGAATAAAATATCACGGAGCAAAATAAAATAAAATCCTCCAAGTATATAGGGTAGTAGGCGTGTATTTTGGGGTTTCTCCCATAAGGAATATATTTTGAATATTAACTAAAATAAGATAAGGCAAAATCTCTTGAGGTATGGAAAGATTTGGTAGAATATTTAAATTCTAGGTATGGAAGGAAATCAAATAAGGGATTAACTAAAATAAAATAATTCTTTCCTTCCCACAATAGGTGATTTTTGAAAATCACCAAGACACAAGGGGGCTAGATTTTTCCCCATAAAAAAAAAAAGGAATAATTGGGTTTTGGATTTAATTTGGATAAATATCCCAAGAATTAAATTAAATCCGGAAAAATTATAATTCCTCCTACAAAAGGCCAAGGGGGTCGAAAATCACAAGAATTGGGTGACAAGTATTTATGGAAATTTTCTCTAATATCCTCACTCACCCTTAAACAAATAATTCATCTCATAAATTAATAAATCACATGCCACATCATATAATCAACAAGTTTGACTTTTCAAACTTCCAATGCAAACCCTAGACTCGACTCGGCCATAACATCTCATGCAATAAATGCATTCATAAATTAATTCACGTCTCCACGTCATCAATAATAAATTTTAGGGCTCTAAAATTAGGGTTCGGGAAATCGAGATGTTACACATAAATATTTCAACAAAACTATCACACTTCACCTCCAAATTTCTAAATCCCAAAATCTTACCTAATCAAAACCATAAAACAAACACTAAATCTCTGGCGTCAGAATGGAATAAACTCCAATATTGATAGCAAACTCACATCTCCAATCTCCTATAGTGTCATGGAACAACCCTCTCTAACCTCTTCCCAAAGAAGCATCCACATTTAATTTGATAGTATCTAGTATAGGGTTTAGACCATGGTCATAATTTGATACTCCCTCCGTCCGCCATTAGGAGTCCCATTGCATGGCGACATGGGTTTTAAGAAGTGTTAAGAAAAGTGGGTGGAAAAAAGTTAGTGGAATGGGGTCCCACTTGTATAAATTATTTTTAAATGAAATGTGAGTGGAATGAGTTAGTGGAAGGTGGGACCCTATTACCATTTATGGTAAAAGTGAGCCGGGACTCCTATTCACGGACGGACTAAAATGAAAAAACGAGACTCCTATTCGCGGACGGAGGGAGTAGTATCTAGTAAGAGTGTCCACAATAAGGAAGCCTCCACGACGGCTCCCTATTGCGCTGGACGGATGTGCCGGGGCGGGGAGGGGCGGACAGCCCACAGCCGAGTAGTCGGCGTGGACGAGGCGGGGAGCAGCGAGCCGCGGCGCTGACCGTGGCGGCCATAAGTTTTTTTCTTTCTTTTTCTTTTTGCATTTTCGGATTTGAAAGATTTAAGTAATTTTTGTGGTGTTTTGAGAAGAGATAAGAAGAACGAAGAAGAAGATGATATGTAGGTTTAGATCAATTTTGGGCTTTTTAAAATGAGTTTTGATTAATTTGGTCAAACGACTTCAATTAAAATGATTTGGTTTATAACCCATTAAGTACTACTCCCTCCGTCCCACAAAAGATGTCACACTTGTGGGACGGCATGAGATTTAGGAGGTTTTGTTTTGTGTGTTAAATGGAGAGAAAATATAATTTATATACTTATGTGAGAGAAAACTTTTTCCAAAAAGGGAAATGTGACATCTTTTGTGGAACAAACTAAAAAGGAAAGTGTGACATCTTTTGTGGGACGGAGGGAGTACTATTTAAAAAGCTAATAAGCAAGTTTTGTCATTAGTTTTAATTTTTTTAATTAAATTAAATATTTTTTTAATTATTTTTTATCTGATAATTTTAATTTTAATTGAATTAAAATATAAAAAAAATTAATAAAATAATGTGATTTGTGGCTAGGGCGTGTCCACTATTGTTGTGGACATAAAAAAAATTTGCTATGGACAAAAAAAAGTGGTTTGTCCACCGAAGTGTCCACATTATTGTGGACACTCTAAGGGCCCGTTTTGTAGGCTGGACAGGATTACGGTGGTGTGGACTTGGGCCTTGATTATTTACATGGATTGTGTTAGTTTGTGAACTTATGTATCCAGTGTTTTGTAAATTGGACTAAAGTAAAGTGGGCCTTTTTCCCATCCCATGTTTTGTAAGGATTTTATTTTGCCTACTGGCATTGATCTGACCAAAATGTCCCCCTATTTTAACCAAAATACCATAGATACCCATAGAACCCTAAGACGTCTTTCCAACTCCCGCCTAAATTTCCCTCTCTAAAATTGCAGAGGCGCACCTCCTCCCGCCATAAGCTTCAGATCTCCCGCGAAAAGCAGAACCCTTCATCGAGTTGCATTCACAAAGAGGTATATCTTTTCTGAATTCATCATTGATGTAGGAGTCTCATTTCAATGTAAATTCATTTTGTGTTACCCATCGCCAGTGAAGATACATTTTTAAAATCGTGTGACTTATTTTGTCCAGATGTCGGAACAAATTCGTGCACGCCGGGGTCGGAGGCAAGCCAAGGCTGACAGAAGCCGTCGCGCCTGGAGCGAAAAGGAATAAAAGTTCTTACTTGACATAACGAAGGAGTTGGTCGCTACTGGCTGGAAGACCGACAACGGCTTCAAAGTGGGCTGTCTGATGAAAGCGGAAGAGTCAATGCGGCAAGAGTTCCCGAGGAATGATTTGAAGACGAATCCTCATATCCAGTCGAGGATTCACACATGGAAGAAGCATTTCTATGCTTTGTCCCGTGTTTTAGACCGGAGTGGTGTTGGCTTTAATGTTCACAATGACTACAAGATCGACGTTGACGACTAACAATGGAGACAAATTGTGAAGGTAATTGGTTTATTTCAATACTAATTCGGTCATGTATTGTCACTTGTTTGGGTTTGTAATAAGGTCAGTATTGCAGGCCGACGAGAGTGCTCGTCCACTGCGCACAAAGTCATGGCCATACTACGAGGACTGGAAGATTATCTTTGGTAAAGATAGGTCTACTAGGATGAAGGCTGAAGACATTGTCGATGCCCATGATGACTTGGATCTGATTGAGAAAATGGCATCCAATAGAGCTGGGGGTGAATACGACTTTGGTCTGGATGACGTTGTTGGTACTGATGCAAGTCTAGATGGGGTCTCTCCAACTACGCTGACTGATAGTGGATTCTCTGCTGCACCAGATTCCACTCCGACTACAAACACGAGCAAGAAGCGCAAACAGCGTGACGCTTTGGAGGGCCTTGTGGAGGTGATTGGGAAGATGCATGAGGCCACTAACACTCGACTCGAATATCTGGCGACTAGGATTGGATATGAATTCGACCTCGCGAAAGCACGTAAGGATGTTTTCGAGCTTGTTGGATCCATTAACGGACTGAACCTTGCCCAAGTCTTTGACGCTTCGGAGTTCATTCTGGCCAAGGTTGAGCGCATGGACTTCTTCATGAGCTTACCTCATGCTGCAAAACATGCTTATGTCTACCGTGCCTTGGAGAAGTACTCCGGTCAGTGAAGGGGATAATGTGTGGGTGTGGAAGAATGTGAACTTGCTGTTGTTTTGGCTTATTTGAACCACTTATGTTTTTGTAATGTAAATATGGGAAGTGAAGTATCTCTGTGGTTCGTATGGTTTGCTATCTCAGAAGTAACTATATGCAAGTTTATGAATCTGCAGGGGATGTATGTATGAACTCCTCAACCCTTTTGTAATGTCTATATTAGTAATGAAGCATATTATATTATCAAAGATAGCCATTTGTGTATGCAATGTTTCACCATATGTTAGGTTCTTATTTTGGTCATTACAGAGGTTTTAAAAGGTTTTAAGATATAGAACTGCCAGGAGAAACATAATGCTTCATCTTCACAATGCAATATATTGTCTCCATTTCATACATACCGAAACATAGTAGCACTAAACGATCATATAGTTGTCTTAGGCCATACCAAAAGTGCCATATAACCGACTACATACTAGTGCTTGATACCCCCAAAAACCAAAAATAGTGAGACAATAGCTACACATGCATCTATTACATAGGAACACTCAACGGTGAATGGTCACATAAAACTGCACTTCATCCTTCTCCACCAACTGGAAGCATAGTCGATCTCCTACCATTAAGGTATTATCCCGCACGAAACACTTCCACCCATGTCGAACCCAAAGCTTGCCATTGCTGGAACGTGTATGCATCTCCCAAGTATTTTTATCGAGTGTGAAATAGGCAAGTTCGTTCTGCAACGACGGCTCGGGGACGAATACATTCAAGAATCGAAGAGGCAGTTCCTGCATCATAAAAACAATATTTTACAATGAAATTTTGGATGAGCCATTTAGAGAAAGTAACACAGTATGAAACTACAATACTAACGAAGGCACCAGCAATGCTTTTTTTTTGTCAAGGTCA
The DNA here is from genome assembly GCF_029641045.1 of Salvia hispanica. Taxonomy (NCBI): domain Eukaryota; kingdom Viridiplantae; phylum Streptophyta; class Magnoliopsida; order Lamiales; family Lamiaceae; genus Salvia; species Salvia hispanica. The sequence goes on along the minus strand of NC_142697.1, from coordinate 31,228,599 downwards.
CTTTGAATGAAGGGTATTCGCCTTCGCCTGGAACCACCATATCTTCTGCATCGACTTCATCCGAATCTGTGTCACCCTCACTTCCAGGTGGATAGTTGTCGTCAGATGACTCTATGTCTGGAGAGTAGTAGTCTTCTTCCGGTGAGCACACTCCATGAACTTCGACAAAGAAATAAGAAAAATCAAATTTTTCTTTACTGCTTGTATACAAGAGATCATGAGGTTAATTAATTTGTAAAACACAAAATTACCATTGAAGTCAATTTTAGGCGGGCAGCCACTGCCGAAATCATACCGTTTCACATGGAAGGTACCTCCACCAAGCCATGTGAAGGTCAAAAAGTCCAGGTGAGTGATATTATTGTCTTCAACAAACTGACGCCACCCATTCCTGAAGAAGTAACCATTTGCAATTTTCAATAGAGTTACACCCCAGATCCTTCTGCGGGGCATTACAAGAATACATTGATGGGGGAGGCCACCCCCGTGGCGGCCAACAAATTCAGGAGGCAAACGCTGCACAGTTTGAAATTATATCAATTGTGTTCATCGACGACCAAGTACAAAAAACTAGCATATATTCATTGTAAAATGTTCAAAAGTTAACGAAAAAATGAAATGGCTATGGCTATTACAATTCCTTTGTGGTGCAGACTCTGAGAGTATCGCTTGAAGAACCCTGGTAACCTAGCATAGTCTCCGTCATTTAGTGGGCGTGCCACCATTGTGTGCTGGCCTCTACTACGACTGAAGCTATGTATATGGAGATGGAAAGTGGGAAACAGAGGTAGCACCAACCACTTTTGCAATAAATGATAACTCACCGCCCAAAATAGTGGCGGCAAATTGGATATTGACTCCGAGAATGGTGCGCATTAAACGAATTGTAATGAATATGAATGAGTGAGGGCAGGTGGGGCGGATGGATGTCAATCGACTCGGTATGTACTCTATGAAGATGTAGACGCAATGCAGATTTCCCTCATTTCCTAATAAATTTGATTGAACTTCACTTAAAGCAAAACATTTATTTCTTAGCCAGTATGGTAGTTGAAGATAATATATGACCACCTAACACCACAATTGAACATCGTCTATTATAAAAAAAGGCAATGTGCTTGAACCTTTCCATAAAGATTTCCTTTCTAAAAATATCTCTAACTCTCGTTTGATTATGAACATACCACCGCAATATGTATTTCTCTACAAAGGGAAGTGGACGCCACCTCTCGACACACTGATGTTGTCCACTATCATAAGTTCTCGCGATGATGCACGTTGGCAAGGAAATGATATACCCCCGTCGGTTGTCGATGCTTATGGACGGGCTCTTAAGCACGAGTTCGGGATCGATTTCTCTTCAACTGAATTGTCCAACCGACCACAGGTGCTCCATAGCCGATACTACACGTTTAAAGAGGTGACGCGCACTTCAGGTGTGTATTGGGCAGGAGAATATAACTTTGTATCAGCTGATGATAGTGTGTGGTCTGAAATCATCAAGGTAATGTCTCATACGTACATTGTTATGCATATATCACCTATTGTGTGCAGTATAACATAGCATATTTATCTTATTCGTAGAAAAACCCATTAGCTGGTGCATACTATCACAGAGACGAGCCGGAATATCGTCGACTATGCATCGTATTGATGAACTTTTTATTAGCACTAAATAAACCTGCAAGTATACAGAGTATATATAGTATAGCTAAAGGTTAGTACCGGATATCGAACACGGGGAAAACGAACACAAAGTGTCTATCCTCTACTAAGACTCAAATACTATCTGGAAAAACAATTGGGTTTTGAAAACTTTTGAAAAACTAAAAACAATAGAAAGCATAGATCAACTAAAAGCGAATAAAACACGGAGAAAGACGATAGAGATAAGGGAATCCCAGAGATGTGTGTTCACAGTTATGGTTATACAAAATTCCAACTACCATACCCTAGCACAGTTTATACTTTGAAAGGACGAGTCACCTAGCTTATGCTCATGCGATACAAATGTTGATTACAAGATTAGGGTTGTCAATCCTAACACGTAACTCCAAAAAGCTCCTAAGACCCTTGAAAAGTCCTCACTCTCAATTTAAAGTGCCGTTTTAAGGGAAGCTAATTGTAGTGTCTACTAAGTGAATCTAACTCGCTAGAACTCTGTCACAGTTATGAAGCAAGTTATATTAAATCATACACGATTGTGTCACTCAATCATGCAGCATCAAAACTACTTAGGGAAGAAACAAAGTAAAAATAAAACGAATATTAAATAGAAAAAGGAATTTGTATAACCAAAGTCGTTACTAACACATCCCTAGAATCCTATGAGTTTAGTTACACATAATTGAATAAGCTAAAAACATAGATTGAAGGGAAGACAATTTGAACATAAAACTAAAGCAAATAAAACCCGTGGGTTGAATACTTGTCGTTCTTGATGTTCTTGAAATCCTTCTCTAACTCCTTGCACCAATGAAGTACTCTAGGTCTTGATCTCTATGAAGTATTTTGCAAGTAGAAGTTCTCTCATCTTTTTTAATGAATCTTAAGGTCTTATTTTTAGGGGAAAGCCACTCCTTGTTGAAAAAGGAAAAGATCTCCAAAATATGGTAAATCTGGGCGCAAATCTAGGGCTTCTCGAATTCGCAACCTTTCTCCGACGGTCGCCGCGTTGGAGTCCAGAGAGTCTGTTCCCTCGGCGGCGGACCGCCGCACGTCTTTCGGCGGTCACCGTAAGAGACTTCTCTTCCAAGCATATTTTTCCGAGGCGGACCGCTGCATTGATCTGCCCGCCGGGCGCCGGCGGTCGCCGCACACATACGCGGCGGTCGCCGGTCGCCGTCTGACTCCAGATTTCCAAACTTGGCGTTTTGGCTCCCTTTTTCGGCTCAATTATGCACATTTCTCACAAAACACGTCAAAATACCAAAATAGACAAAATATGCAAATAATGGACGTGTAGAGTGACTTTGACATTAAAAACGGACCAAATAATGGCCTTAAAACAGCGAAAAATCCGAGCGTATCAACTCCCCCAAACTTACATTTTTGTTTGTCCTCGAACAAAACAATAAAGACACAAGAATAGACGCACGGAATGCACAAGGACTAGATGTCATAATTGCCTCAAAAGATGGAAGAACAGTTTAAACATGTATTAACGCAATCAAATCAAGCAAGGCTTATTAGTGCACTTTCATTACTAACTCGTGGAACACCTTGAATTCAAGCCCTCGCACGTGACAAACTTCCAAAGATGGGAAGTGTTCTCTCACTCTCAAAGTGTATACGGATAATGTGTAAATAAGCACTCAAATCATGCATCATGCAAAGTTTATCATAGGCTTGCTCAAAGTCAACTCCCTCATCTACAAAATGTGATTAAGCTTTAAAAGTCCGAAAGGTCTTTATCTTAGGTTGTAATGTAGGCTCTTTGGTAGGTGAGGAATATTTGGCTAAAAAGTGACTTAAAACTAAAAATATCCCAAGTAGAGTAAAGATAACTCCACTTTTCTAAACCCAAGACACTTTTAACACTTTATTTATTTCTCCTTCAACTCACTTTCCAATCCTTTGATTTTCTTTTCGTTTCACAATCTTTCACACATTTTTTTTTTCTTTTTTTTTTAAGATCAAGCACATATTTGGAATTTTTCTCAATTTCACAACTTGTACTTTCTTTATATTAAGCACACTACTTTTTATACTTTTTTCCTTATCTCTCCAATTCCTTTACAAAATAAGATAGCACAAACTAACTAACCCAAGGAATTGTCCCCATTATGTTGGCTTCCAAAGAAAAGGCTTAAAGGCTCAAAATTGGCTCCAAATGGAAAAATTATTTGAAATTTTTGAGAGGGTCATAACTTTTGGATAAAAGTAGGCTAAGAAAAGATGGCCAATCATCCTCCTAAATCAACTTAAACACTATGTAAACTTAGAAACAAATACATGAATGCAGATAAATCGCACAAGAATGAAATTTAGGCTCAAATCCTCACAAGGTATAAGCATGATTCAAGGCGAACAAGCAATTCACTAATTATGCACCTCTTCACCAAAATATCAAATCAAAACGTTAAGCCACACTTAAACATAGATGGAATGTAATATCATTGGAAACTCGATCTAAAGTGTGTCCCTAAGCATGCGTGTTTCTAAGTTCTTCATGTTAAGTTCACGACATGGATTCAAAAAAAAACATTTTTAGAACACAAAATTCACCTACGGGTTTTTAAAAAACAAAAATAAAAACTTAAAACAAAAAGGAAAAAATCCTAAACTCACGGTCCACCACTTCATCCCCCCAAACTTATTTACAACAAAGTGTAAAATAAGTTTGCAGAGTCGGTAGGGACGTGAGTGAACTACTGAAAAAAACATACCTTGAAAATTCTTGCGTCGAGGCTTGACCGGGTGAAAGTTGAGAAACTTTGGAAAAATCGCGCTGGAAAAATACGCCCAGGCGGCGGCCCACCGCAGCATGTCCGACGGTCGCCGCGCGATAACAGATCGTTCCAGCGAGCAGGATCCGGACCGCCGCAGCTCATGCGGCGGTCGCCACGGAGAGGTCAGAGCCTGCGAAAAAAAATTTCAATGCACAAAATTAAACTAAAACCAAAAATACTTAACTTAAAGCAAAAATTGTCAAAAACAAGAAAACAAATTGTCTTAAAAACATGAAACAAATGCTCATTTAAATTCATTGAGCTTGACTTCTTCAATCATGAGAAGGAGGAGGGAAACGGGCGTTGATGTCGTCGAATGCACCAATAAGATAGGCGATGTCGCCACTCATTGTTTGGCGCTTTTGTCGAGCCTCGGTGGCCATCCGGTGGAGCTCTTCAATCTCACGACGGCGATGCACGTCTTCAAGCCTTTGTTGCTCCCAAAATTGTTGCTCCGCCGTGCGCCAATCGTCTTGAGCCGTCCATCCTTGGCGGTTGTGGGCGTTCTCCCGTTGTTGCTCCGCCCATCGGGTGTCCCAAGTGTTGGGACACGTTTTGCATGTAGGAGTAGATATTTCCTAGTTGGGTGGTGGTGTTTGCTTGAAACTCCTCATCGGGCTTCGGCCTTCCACGGCGGCGGTTTGCTCTAGTCCGGCGGCAATGTCCCTCGACTTCCTCTTCTTGTTCTTCTTCTTGGCGGCGTTGGGGCGGCGGTGGTGGCGACACTTGATTCTCTTGGGCGTGCGAGTGCTCCCCTTCTTCGGTGTAATGATCGATAGCATCGAAGGCGGAGTCCTCATCAGCCTCAAAGATGGGGATGCGAGCCGGGATGTTCCTCTTCCTAAATTCCCCATTGACGGGGTTAGCCTCAATGGCCCTTCGGTGCGCCGGGGTGTCGAGCTTCCAATTAACTTGGTTTGCCCAAACGTCGACCTTAGTCAACTGCGGGATGGGAACGGGGAAGTGATCCCCCGCCACTTGTAGAAAAAATCCTTGCCCCCAATAATCGGTCTTTAAGAGCCCCACTGAAAATAGCACCTCATAAGTGATGAAGCGATCCCCGCCATCTTCCGTCAAACCCGTGAAAGACACCTCCAAATGCTCGGAGATTGTCGTGATCAAACCACCACAACATATGACACCGCCATCCTTCTTCGTGATCCGATCCACATAGATAGTAAAAAGGGTTCCATAGTCGAATCCCTTCTTGTTGAGGAGGCACCAAATCACATTTAACTCCATTTGGGAGACACTTCCCCCGTCGACCCTAGCAAACATAAGTTGGGTCATGGCTCGGTGGAGGTACCGCAAAACTGGGTTGCGGATTGAGGAAGACTTGGCGTAACCCGCGACATGCTCGTGCTCATTCGTCATCGCACCCCAAACCTCATCAAAGTCATACTCATTATCGGTCTCGGGGTAGGGGTCGAAGCAATGGAAGATTCCGCAAAGATCCTCCATGGTGAGCGAGTGCCATCGGTTGCCTAGGCGGAAATCAATGCTCAGCGGGATGTTTTGCCGGCGATCCTTCGTGACCTTAAACGAGCTTAAGAAATCGAGAGTATACTTCCTAAACGACGACCACTTCCTCTCAAACATGTACCGGAGGCCGTTCCCGTCACCTATATCACATAATGCCCAAAAATCCTCCGTGATCCCCAAAGTTTGAAGAGGGAAATCGTGGGGGTACCGCGAAGGCGCCGTCTCTCGCGCCGACAACTTTTTCCACATAGCCTTTTGCTCGTCCGAGGCAAGGCTTACACTGTAGTTCTTCGCGTTCTCGGGTTTTCCCTTTGATCCCATATTTCTACAAACGAGAAGTACAACAATTAGAATATATACCAATAATGGGAAAATCAAAGGTTCCCCCATACTTGCACCCTTTTAATCAATATCAATGGATCAACATATAAGACATGTAAGTGCAAGCTTAGGTGTAAAAAAAAAACTTCCTAGATGGTAGCGTGGAAACATATAGCACATGATCATCCAAACTAGGAAACACACATCCATCCCCCAACATAAATTCATCCCCCATGCAGAGACGTATCAACAATAGAACAATACATATCAACAATCTCTATTGGATACTAAAGTATTGCAATTCATGGAAGTAATAATAGCCTCACAATGCTATGAACATGATTGCAACATAAAAACAAGTAGAAACAAGAAGGAATCACTATTCACAAAGCTTCAAAACTTATCACCAAAACACAATATCACCATGGAAATCCATAAATAAGCATACACAATCATCCCCCATCATAAAATAAGAGTTTTCACCGAGCAATTTATCCAAAACATGCTTAAATCCATGGAAGAAGTAGAACAAAACTCAGAAATTTAGTTAGGATGCATACCTTGTGGTGATTGAGAATTGGAGATGAAGAACTCTAAACTTGAAGAGAATTGAGAGAATTATGCTGTGGGTGTGTGAAATTGATGATTTATAAAGGTGGGGGTTGTGTGCAAGGAAGGGATTTGAGAAGGAATGAGAAAAAGAATGGAAAACTTACCTTTTAAACTGCATTCCCGTCTTCTGGACTGCGCGCGGCGGGCAGCCACACGGGCATTCTAAAACAGCGATTTCTGGCGAGCTGCCGCGGCCCATTCAGCGGTTCATCCAGCCCGCCCTAAGCCTGCCCTAAGCCCGACCTATCCTGCACATGTGAAAATACGTGTGGCGACCGCCACGCGTTGAATTTTTTTTTATTTTTTTTTAAAACAAAAATGAAAACGAAAAATAAAAGAAAATAGGCTAAATCAACGAAAAAAATTGGGTTGCCTCCCAACAAGCGCTTTTGTTTTTAATCGTTAGCTCGACTTGAAGTGGCCCACTAATTGGGCGGATCAGCGACCCTATTGTTGAAAATGGCCATAGGGAGCAACTTGGTCCCTAGCTTCTTCCACCACTTGTATTTCCCCTTATTTGTTTTGATAACATAAATCTCGGGGTCCTCCTTGGTTGCCTTCTTCCTCTTTTGCTTCTTTTTCTGCGGGATAGAGGTGGAGGGGTTAGTATCGTCCTTTTTGGGAGAACGTCTTACCTCGTTGACAATGTAGATAGTGGAGGTAGTAGGATCCTCCACTTCAAAGGGGTCTTGAGGTTTGGTCAAATCCGTGACCATGAATGCCCTACACTGCCGTTCCATCTTTACCTGCTTTGCTTCCTCAGACTTGAGCATCTCGATTTCGATCTTATAGGTGGATTGGCTATAGTTATCGCTAATTGTGATCTCGCCACGACCTACATCAATCAAAGCTTTGCAAGTAGCGAGAAAATCTCTCCCTAAGATTAGAGGGACATTCTTGTCTACTTTCATGTCAAGCACAATAAAATCGGCGGGAAAAACGAAATCATCTATTTTCACTAAGACATCCTCAATCATACCAAAAGTTTTTATGGTCGGCCAACCTGAGTGTTACGTCTGAAGTTTTGAGTGGCCCAATGTTGAGCTTTTCGTAGTACTTCAGCGGCATGAGATTGATGGAAGATCCTAGATCGCATAGGGCCTTGTCAACCTTTCCCTCTCCAATCCGGCATCGGATAATGAATTGGCCCGAATCTCTCTGCTTCACTGCCTTCTCCTTTTGGATGATCTCACTGCAATGATGTGGTAGCTTAAGGACGGCTTTTGTCGGCTTTCTCTTTCTCATCACTGTCTCCCTTAGTAGCTTCACATATTTAGGTATTTCCTGCAACGATTCAACTAGAGGACTGTTAGTATGAACTTTACAAAACATGTTCAAAAAATGTTTGAACTGTTCTTCGAGCTTAAACTTCCTCTTTGGCTGGAAAGGTAGCACAATCCCATTATGCCGCACGAGTCCCTGCTGAGCGGGTGCTTCTGTCTTCTCTGTGGCGGCCCGCCGCGTAGTGTGCGGCGGTCCGCCGGCGGCTGGGCAGACTCCATTCTGTGCTTTAGTGGCGGTCCGCCGCGTGGTGTCTGGCGGTCCGCTGACGACTGGGCAGTCCCCAGTTTTCTGCTTTGCCACCCACTTTTTGTTGACGTTGTCCACTAGTGCAGCTGCCTTTGCCCTGTCCTTATCTAACTTCTTTTGGATTTGCTCCATTTGCGTGTTGATGTTGGTTATGGCAGTTGAGATCGTGTTCATTCCCTGCTCGAGGTTGTTTATTCTGGCTTCAACCACTCCGATATTGGTGGCATTAACCTTCCTGTCTTGCGCGATTACCTCCAAGATCCTTGTGATCCCTTGTTCATACTATTCCTCCTTCTTGAGTGTCTCAACTACTCCTCCCTTGCTAACATTAAATCCTGCGGGGGGTTGCAAGTAATTATTGTTAGAATAAGAGAGATTAGGATGAGGTCGGTTTCCATTATAATTATTGAAATTACCGCCCCCCCTAGTTAGGGCGATAATTATTGTTGTAATTTCTATTGGGACCGCCTCCTTGCATGTAGTTGATTTCCTCCACTGTCGGGGTAGGAGTTTCGGGTTTAGAGACTACTATAATAGAGGTTGGTGGAATCGGGTCCTCCTTCCGTGATGAATCCATTTGGTCCACCCTAACTCGAAGCTTGGCCAATTCCTTTGCAAAAGAGCTTTCCTCGGCTTCTTCAACTGCAGCTATCCTTTTTAGGTTATACCTTTCTTTCGACCACCCCCTGCTGTTGGTGGCGAATTCCTCTATCACCGCCATGGCTTCCTCACCTGACTTCCTTAAGAACCCTCCATTTGCACCTGAATCAAGCATAGCACAAATTTTCTCGTTAAACCCATTGTAGAGAATTCCTACCTGATGGTCCACGGTAAAACCATGGTTAGGGCACTTTCGGAGAAGGGCTTTGAAACGAGCAAATGCCTCATAGAGGGGTTCGTCATGGCATTGTATGAATTGGAAGATCTCGCTTTTGAGCTTCAAAATTGTGCCCGGCGGATAGTACTTGTCGAGGAAGGCAGCTACAATGTCCTTCCATGTGGAGACCTTTTCTCTGGGCATACATTCAAACCACTCTTTAGCAGAATCAGTTAATGAAAATGGAAAGAGTCTTACCCTTATGGCATCGTCATCGACACCGTTCAATTTGAGAGTATTTGAGATCTTCACAAATTTGGAGAGATGGCGATTGGCATCCTCCGTGGCCCTTCCTGCAAAAGGAGTTTGCTCGACCCTTTGAATAAGGGGCATGCGTAACTCGAAATTGTTAGCGTCAATACGAGGTCCTTCGGGAAAGGTAATCATATTCCCATGATTGAACATGTTCATCACGGGTTGTATTTCCCGATTCTTCTTCTCCAAAGCCTCTCAGGCTGCCCTTTCCGCATCTCTCTCATCCATCAGTAGCTTCACCATTTCCTGCAATTTCTCGATGTCTGTTCGGTCACCCATTGTTCCTGATCCTTTTTCACTTCTTATTTTCCTACGAGTTCTTTCAAGTTCCAAATCTAGCGGTTCTAGGCTGTCCTTTCCAGAGCGCGTTCGCATACAAAACCTGCAAGAACCTAAAACAAAAATGAATTGAAAACTAAAATTGAAAACTGATGGAAATTAAAATCCAAAGTAGCAAAATTATCCGTTTGAAGATATCACTCCAAAGTGAATTGTCTTCCCCGGCAACAGCGCCAAAAACATGATGCACTTTTTATTAGCACTAAATAAACCTGCAAGTATACAGAGTATATATAGTATAGCTAAAGGTTAGTACCGGATATCGAACACGGGGAAGACGAACACAAAGTGTCTATCCTCTACTAAGACTCAAATACTATCTGGAAAAACAATTGGGTTTTGAAAACTTTTGAAAAACTAAAAACAATAGAAAGCATAGATCAACTAAAAGCGAATAAAACACGGAGAAAGACGATAGAGATAAGGGAATCCCAGAGATGTGTGTTCACAGTTATGGTTATACAAAATTCCAACTACCATACCCTAGCACAGTTTATACTTTGAAAGGACGAGTCACCTAGCTTATGCTCATGCGATACAAATGTTGATTACAAGATTAGGGTTGTCAATCCTAACACGTAACTCCAAAAAGCTCCTAAGACCCTTGAAAAGTCCTCACTCTCAATTTAAAGTGTCGTTTTAAGGGAAGCTAATTGTAGTGTATACTAAGTGAATCTAACTCGCTAGAACTCTGTCACAGTTATGAAGCAAGTTATATTAAATCATACACGATTGTGTCACTCAATCATGCAACATCAAAACTACTTAGGGAAGAAACAAAGTAAAAATAAAACGAATATTAAATAGAAAAAGGAATTTGTATAACCAAAGTCGTTACTAACACATCCCTAGAATCCTATGAGTTTAGTTACACATAATTGAATAAGCTAAAAACATAGATTGAAGGGAAGACAATTTGAACATAAAACTAAAGCAAATAAAACCCGTGGGTTGAATACTTGTCGTTCTTGATGTTCTTGAAATCCTTCTCCAACTCCTTGCACCAATGAAGTACTCTAGGTCTTGATCTCTATGAAGTATTTTGCAAGTAGAAGTTCTCTCCTCTTTTTTAATGAAGCTTAAGGTCTTATTTTTAGGGGAAAGCCACTCCTTGTTGAAAAAGGAAAAGATCTCCAAAATATGGTAAATTTGGGCGCAAATCTAGGGCTTCTCGAATTCGCAACCTTTCTCCGGTGGGGCGCCGCACCTTGGCCGGCGGTCGCCGCGTTGGAGTCCAGAGAGTCTATTCCCTCGGCGGCGGGCGCCGTCAGACTCCAGATTTCCAAACTTGGCGTTTTGGCTCCCTTTTTCGGCTCAATTATGCACAATTCTCACAAAACACGTCAAAATACCAAAATAGACCAAATATGCAAATAATGGCCTTAAAACAGTGCAAAATCCGAGCGTATCACGTATTTGGCCTAGAAGACGTGAAAGAAGAAGAAGTGCAGACGGTGATTGTTATATCTTACTCCAGTGCAGGTGGAAACCCCATTCCAGTGCATTGCGCGACTCCATCAGTAGATCCCGACGAGGTAAACTCACCTGTGTTTGCAGACGCCTCAAAGGTCCGACAGAAGCTATTTATCAAAGATGAAAGTTCCAACGACTGTGAATCTTCAAATGCGAATGCCTTGTGTCACCTCGGTCGGTGCACAGGTGGCATACATGATTAGAAAATGAAAAATTCCCTCGCCCCACGTCGCGCACAACAAATACTACCACATGGACTCAATGTGTCACCGTACGCGAGTTCATGTGCCTTGTGTAGCCCCACCCCTAACAGCCGACGTACTGCTCCTTAGGGAGATGAGTGGAGTCTGCTTGCGATTACTACTGCTTATGAGATGCATAATATATGTAGAAATACTATGCTTAGTAGGCCTATAAGCTTTAATTCTAGATCATATAGGCAATATTATGAATGGAATCAAGCGTCTCCCTTTATGTAATGTGATTTTAAGTAGGTTGATGCTCTAGGACATCCACTTAAATCATTGTGGGTTGTAATTTTCTGAAGATATGCATGTATTATATGTGCACCCATGGTGGTTTAGACATTTGTGGCTTCAACTATTTTTTTGCTACAAATTTGTGTTGTGTTTCACACAAAAATAATTATGCAGCCAATAAAATTCATGTCTCCATCAACTTAGATTCAACAAACATAGAGTAAATTCTCCAAACCAACGTCTAATAAAATACATAGTAATAACATTCATCCATACAGTCCCAATGCTAAAACAACTAAAAGGGAGATGCTTGCACTTCATGATATGCATCACGCGAGGCCGCCAACATGCTGTCCAATATCAGATTTTGTATTAGGTCCCCCGCAAGTCAAAATGTAACAAAAAATTATAATCGGTTAAAACAAATTCAAATGTAAAATAATAGCTGCGGAAACATACCACATTCCACATGGATTCTGCTAAGGCATCTCGATGATTATTCCATTCTGTTGTAGGTTCGACGGTGTCCACAAACTCAGGGGGAGCATTGTCATTAGCAGCAGCCGCAACATCCATATCATCTTCAAGTTCTCCTGCATCCATCGCCAGCTCGATTGGGTCGACCTCCATCGCACTTCGTACGTAGTTGTGAAGTAAAAAGCAGGCCATAATCAGTCTGATTTGCACTTTCAGTGGGTAAAATGCTGAACTCCTTAGTATTCCCCAGCGCATTTTGAGTACAGCGAAAGCACGTTTGATCACATTTCACGCACGTGTGTGTCTCATGTTGAAGATTTCGCGTGTAGATTGAGGAGCCTCATTTCCGTAGCCCCATTCTTTGAGGTGATAGCGGACACCCTTAAAAGGAGTTAGGAAACCATCGCTATTTGCATAACCGTTGTCGCATAGATAGTAATTATCTGTCATTCAATTAACCACAACGCTCATTGATACAAAAATATTCATCGACCTGTGCTTGGTAAGTGCGTGCTTACAAATAACATTATTCACACATTTAAACCATACCTCGAGGAACCTTCAGTCCGTTGGTTCGATTCAAGCATCTCGGAGGACTAGAGCATCACCTGCAGAGCCCTCCCACTCCGGCAACACATACACAAAGTTCATATTTCTATCACACACGGCTAATGTGTTCGTGCAGATTTGACCTTTCCGCGAACGATACCGAGGCTTATCTGCCGCAGGCACTTGAATATTTATATAAGTTCCATCTAAAGCCCCAAGGCATCCCTATATCGGAAGCATAAGTTGAAATTACTAAGTTCAGATGAAGTAAATATAATTATTGGTAAGAGTACACTGAAATAGCCACGTACCTTGAACCACTTCCATCTGTTTTCGGTGCATTCGTCGGTCACTGGTTTCAGTGTAACTAATAGAGAAGCATGCAACTTAATCACAGCTCGTAGGACACAATGAACGTAGCGAGACATCGTGTACCCAGATCGCATGAAATCAAATTTCACAGTATGATTTTTCTTGTGGTGTGCCAAGATAGAGAGAAACAATGCAATTTTCTCCTCAACTTAGATCACCAATCTACCTCAATATGAGACATAGCCTTCCGAAAGCATTCTGATCCATACGCAAGTTATCCAAACATGCCACGTCGGACACGTTGACCAATCGATTGATATGCCTAACTTGGTCTGGTATCCTAGAAAGACGTTCATAAACAGCTCTTATATGTCTGTGGTGGCTCCGTTGACCCCGCACATTCCGTTGAAAATATAGGAGAACAATGGCAAGAACATCAAGTTGATGGTTATGCATAATCTCCTCCGTCAATTGAATTACAAGTGCCGTGGTTGAAATCGGAGGAGCCATTCACCATACGCAAGGAAAAAAACCGCACCTCTGCATACATAAATCTTGTTTAGGTCACAATTTACCACCAATATAACGAACCCTATAACTGACGATATTTTGTTTCAGAAAATTGGATGCTGGAACAACACAAATTGCTAAAAATTACACGAAATTAAATTAATGAAAAACGCAAACAGCCCATCCATTAGCCAACATATTCTGAATCTAAGATTCAAACGATGCTGAATTGATGCTATGAATTTAAAAATATCGTTATTGAAAAAGTTGAAAACCGCCAGATTTGGAATCGACAAAATCACCATAGATGAAAAACACCCACAAAGCAAGCATCGCAAAAGCATACATAATATACACCACGATCGCGAAAATTAAAAAAAAAAATTCCCACCTGGGCACTTCGATAAGATGCTGAATGAGGGTAGAAGGGGGAGATGAATTTTTATCCACTCGCGTCGCCCCAATGTGGAAAACAAACCCACACATTTTCAGGATTAATTATCAACAACATTCAACCCTAACCAGTGAAAAAGTACGGGTCAAAGAGGTTAATCCCAGGTCATGCGGAAAAAGTGCCCATTCTACAAAACGTTGGATTTTGGATGGATAAATGTGCTTTTCCATCCCTGTCCAGCCTACAAACGGGCCCTAAAGATAATAAATGCATCAAGATGGAGAAAATGTAGTATAACTTTCAAATGTTAAAAGTGGCTCAAGTGGCGATTAAAAGAAAACAGAGTGCTTAAAATAGGGCAGTGATAAATTAACAAAAACTATATAATAAAATTGGGCATTTTTGATATTTTACATTCGTAATAGTTTATACATTAGGAATGTGATTAAATGCAAACTCTAAATATTGTACAAACTCAAAACTTTAATCTGGACCGTTAGAAAATGTCAACAGATGATAAAATAATAGCAACAAAAATTTCAACACAATGTCAACGGTTGATGTTGTGTTGAAATTGTGTTGACACTGTGTTGACATTTTTTGTTGCTATTATTTTGTCATCTGTTGACATTTTCTAACGGTCCAGATCATAATTTGTAGTTTGTACAATATTTGAGTTTGTATTTTATCACTACCCTTATACATTATATATTTACCCCTTTATTACTATTTAGAAAAGATTAAGTTTCTAAGTTTAATAACTGCACATTTAGAAAAGATAATTCATTCTATAATAAAGCTACATAATTATAGCTAGATTAAAAGTTCTTCACCATACATTTTTATAAATATTGGGTAAGTATTTGAAAAATATTAAATTTCTTCTATTTTCTCAACACTTAAATAGGGGCGAAGCAAGAAAATTATATAAGAAAGGGCAAAAATATAGATATATATACAAATAAATGAATAAACATAAAACGATAAAGATAATAGTATTAAGTATGAACCAAACAATTACAATGTTCCCGACGAGGTCTCATAACTTGAAAACTATTCAAAATTCTTGCAGCATACAATCATTCATCCAAGAGTCTCCTATCTTATTACGAAAACGGCTTTTCACAATTTTCATAGCCGAAAAATATCTCTCAACTAGGGCTGGGGAAAAATAATGAAAAAATGATATATCGCTCGTATCGTATTGAAAAATATCAAAAAATTATCGAATTTTCGGTATATCGTAATTTTCGATACGATACGATATCGTATCGTAAGTTTTCGATACGATAACGATACGGATTTCCTTATATCGCGATATATCGTTTTATATCGAATATACGATATATATCGATATTTTCGATATATCATTTTGTGTCGAATATACGATATATCGTATATATCGAAACATATTGAAATTCAATACATATTGAAGTTTAATATTATAAATATATATAAATCCATTTAATTCATTAATATATTTAGAAAATATATATATGAAACCCTAATAAGAACACTATTTATTTTATTGTATTGAAGTTTTATTAGTTTTTTGTGTTATTTTCAGTTTTGAAATTATATTTTTCGATATAATTTCGATATACAGGTGTTCGATACGATAACGATATTTCGATATATCGTATCGATCTTTGATATATAGTATCGATCTTTGATATATCGTTCTTAACGATATATCGAATTTCGGTACGATATATCGAAATATCGATACGATAATGATATTGATATTATCCATATCGAAAGTTCTTTCATATACGATATTGATATTATCCATATCGAAACTTTCGATACGATAACGATATGAAATTCTTTCATATCGATATTTTCGATACAATACACGATACAACGTTTTCGATACGATATATCTTATCGACACACCCCTACTCTCAACTGATGCAGTCGCAAACTGGTAGGACCAAAGCCAACTTCACAAGCAAATAAACCATACTTTCAAGATTTGAGACAATATGTTTTCCTGTAGCAACTAACCTCTGAGAAAGATCACCCATACTTTCAAGATTTGAGAACTCCTCATTTGATCTCATGTCGCAGATGTAAGTCTTGAGTTGTTTGTCAAGCAACCGAAAACTAACTTCAGAGAGCTCCAAATGATAACAATGAGCAAGTTCAATCAATTTGGATTTGTTAAAAGCAGCAAAGGAACTCTTTGGGCTTAAGCAAGACACACAAAGAAGCAAATTTGTGTTAGCCTGATTGAAGCGATTGTTGAGTTCTTGTAGTTGCCAATCGATCACTCCATTAAAAAGCTCAAACTTGAAATAATTCAAGTAAGTCAAAACTTCACCTTTCCTTAAAGGTCGACCTGGAGTCTTATACAAATCCTTTGTTAGAGTTTGTATACTAGAAATCACGTTTCGAGTGATTGAATACTGTAAAACTCTTATTTTATTTTCCAAGGAATAAAACAGATTATTTTTTGTCATAATGTTGTTATGTTTTACATTTAATGGATGTTAATTGCATGTTTAAATGTATAAGTTAACTTAACAAAGTCTAAGTCTTTGTTTTAATAGACCGGTTGTGAGCGGCGTCCACTTTAAGGTAACACGGTCAGTCCTAAACAAAGAAAAAGAAGAATTTCACGACCTAGATGGAATTAGACTATCCATAGTGAAAGGTTGCAATGTCAGTCCGCATATTTATAAGCCTTACTGAAATAAGATGACATTGGTGTGGTATAGCACTGAACGGATCTAACAGCAAGACTTGCCCTTATGCTATCTACTGAAAGGCGAGGTATTGATAAATATTTGTTTCTTAATTAATGTAGGTTAGCATTGAGCATACGGTATTGATTACGCATTACTTTGACTTATCAAATGGTGCGGGTTTTTCGTAACCTAATAATCTTGATATATTGGGTAGTGGTGATTAATATCTAGCGGTGATAGGATTACTATTATATTGAATCGTGCGCGAGGTGAGTCTCATTTGATAACGTCCTCAAGAGGAGCGCGAAACAAGGTTTTATTATTCGGAACCTAGCTAGTTGGAGTTTGATCACTCTATGAATAATAAATAAGCGTTTCATGATAAGTCCACTCTTGGAATTAATAAGAAATTAATTAATTAAGTACATAGCAGACATTAATTAATTAATGGACATTTTTACCTTAAGCGCGGGAAATGAAAGTTAAAACTGAAACCCGGATTACTTATAATTTCGGATTTTGATGGAGAGAGTTCAATATTACTTCTGTAGTGGCTGCTCGTAATATTCCAATTAAAGCTTATATTAAATTGTGGGTTCAATTTAATTAGTAAAAAGTAAATTGGATGAGCCCATATCCAAAACCTTCTATAGATCCCTGTCTGGGCCCAAAAGGAACTTAATATAAATAGGAGAATAAAGGAGACAGAAATAATTATTCAAGCTCAAATTTTCGTTCCCCTCTACCTTGAGGAGTTCGAAATTTTCCTCTAATTGGAAAAGGATTTCTTCTGCCTTCTTTATTTAAGTCCTAGTATTACGGTGAGATCAGCCCACACTTTGGAGTACAGTTCGGGAACCAGAGAGAAGATGCGTGGTCTAGTATTCAAAGCGTCACGTGGAGAAGTAGTTTGCCATCATCAATTCTTTGGAGAATTAATAAGGTATTATTTCTGCTCCGTTGAAAAGCATGTTTTAGGTTTTTAATATACTTAAAGCATGATTAATTCAAGTTATGAGCATGATACATGTGAGAATTACGCGAATAGATTTTGTCTAAATAATCTGCTAAATAGATCTAATTATTATGTGATTTATTTGTTCGATTACTAATTATTAAATTATGAAATTCGAAGCACGCTTCCGCTGCCAGCTCCTTCATCCTTCGTATCCAAGATTTCAATATCATTTTTCTCAGAAAATATCCCTGATCAGAGACTCTCATCCTTCACCCCGCATATCTTGTAGATGTTGTTTTGCCACGTCAACTAAGGTCATCGCATTCACAATATCTTGATCTTTCCTTTGCAATGCCAAAGATAGTTGATTCGTGATTGCCAAGATTGTCTTCATCAAGAATTATGTGACTGAACAATGTTAGGATTGTCGACTGCAACATTAGTTTGATATTGTCCGCTTTGGGTCAAGCCCGCACGAATTTGTTTTTGGGTCACTCAAAAAAGGCCTCAAACTAATTGGGGTTGGACAGGAATTATATACACCTTCCAACTTCCCTCTCTCATCCGATGTGGGATGGGTTTGTAACCTAACAAACCTCCCCTCAAACCGAGACCACATCGAGAACGCAGTCGACACGAACATGTGTCGTTCCAGCCCTGGCCCCTAGGTCATCTAGGGCCCGACTCTAACCCGAGTCCTTTAGGACCCGACCCTTACCGAGGCTCATCCAAGCACGACCCAAGCCCACCTGGGCTCTGATACCACTTGTTAAGATCGTCGACTGCAACATTAGTTTGATATTGTCCGCTTTGGGTCAAGCCCGCACGGATCTGTTTTTGGGTCACTCCCAAAAGGCCTCAAACTAATTGGGGTTGGACATGAATTATATACATCTTTCAACTTTCCTCTCTCATCCGATGTGGGATAGGTTTGTAACCTAACAAACAAAGGAAAGAAAAACCACCCTTTTCCTCTCCTCATTCTTTCGTTCATTCATAAGCACATAGGAACAGAGAAATGATAATCATCAACGTTTATAATTTCATAATAATCAAGTGCCAAAATCTGGACAAAAATTTGATATTTTGAGAGATAAATTCACAAATCCTAGTCTAAAGAATGTTGACATTTATTCTTGAAGTAGCATATCAAAGATGCTTCATTGCAAGCTTTCTTGCAATTATTTCATCCTCCATTTGGGTTCGAGAAATGCGATCCCACGGCATATTCGTGCGAAGCTCGAAAGATCGTGGATCCACGACTATCTTCTCTAGCGCAACACCATGTCGCACCAACCGCCTAATCATTTGAAGATGATTACGCACTCCACGATAGCCAAAAAACTCTACTTCCTTGATGTGAGAATAAGCCCGTTGAACATTCTCACTGTTGTTAATCTCCGAAACTTCATAATCACTACCATTAATCAAGTAATCCGTTTCTGAAACCCACGGCACATAATTTTTTGCATTGGTCTCATCTTGGTGCGACGCCTACAAAATCATTAATTAATCAACAAAGTAATTCATCTTATCTATTACTCCCTCCGTCCCGCTTTAGCAGTCTCATTGACTTTTCTGCCATCTTTTTGTAAAAATGATAAAAAATAGTTAAAAAAGAGAAATGGTAAATTAAGAGAGAGAATAATATAGAGAAGAGTTTTATCTACATTATTGTCTCTCTTACTTTACCATTTCTCCACTTTAACTACTTTTTATCATTTTTACAAAAAGAGGGCAGAAAAGTCAATGGGACTGCTAAAGCGGGACGGAGGGAGTATTATATAACCACAAAAGATATTGGAAAGGGAAAGTTTTTTACAAAAAAAAAAGCCAATCCTTTAACTTTTAAAAAAATGATTAATTATATCATATATTTTGATATTTTTCTTAATTACTTACAACAGGAATTGAGACGAAATTTAGTATGACGTAGATGTCGTGATATCATAACTTTTCCATTCTTTCAATTCCCATCATTAGTTTGAGATAAAAATAAATAAATAAATAAATAAAAGACCAGCCACATCATACATAATTTCGACCACCAAATTTTCACAATTAATGAAATTGTCAAAATTATGATATATATTTGTATAAGTTATGAAATTGATCAGAATTTAACTAAATTTTAATTTGGCAATTTTAACTTAAGAAAGAAAATGAATAGGTAGTTACCTCTAGAACAAATCTTTGCAAGCAAGGTGCCACCTTAAACCACCTTATTATTGGCATGAGAGAACAATTGTCATTATAACCACTCCCAACCACCACCACCAATTCCTTGAGTTTAGGCATCATCTTCTCCAAAGTGTCCTTTATACAATATGTATATCATCTTAATTAACATGTTATAGCTAATTTATTGAAAATCAAATCAATCACAAGTGTACATTACATCGTGGTTAATTCTGTAGCTGGAGTATATCTTGAGCGTGTGTAGTTGTGGAAGCACAGAATCAAACATGTCTATAATGCCTCTGATGTTCATCATATAATACAGCATCTCCTGCCCGTGCGCGGCCTTAATCCAAAGCTGAGTAAGACGAGGAACGCCGACTAGCTCGAAAAGACAATGTGGTCTACCTAGACCGGCGTACTTGATGCATACAATGTTCGAATCACGAACAACAACTGAAGAGAGGCTAGGGCACTGGCTGATTTCTAGGCATTTGAACACCGGCAACGTCCCAACAACAACCTTGAGAGACGAAAGCATATTTCCACACCGGGACAAAGACAATTGCTAGAGGAGACTACAGTTCCCCAACAAAAACGCCACAGCCTCATTACTCACATTCACACAATGCAAACTAAGTTTCTTCAGCAGCTTCAGATTGTCGGGGAAATTCCCTTCATAGTATGGGAAATAGTAAAACTCTTCCAGTGGGTAGGAGTAGGCATACAAGATCAAATCAAGACTCTCAACCTTTCTACTCACAGCGGAGTTAACCCAGTTATCGATACATCCACTAAAAGATATAGGTAAATCGAACGCCACTCTGAATCTGACAAGGTTAGTGGAGGATTTGGGGAGTATGGTGAATATGTGATCAACCCATCTAACATAATCGCATCTTAACTTGTTTAACTTGTCGAGGTTATAAGGTCTCCGGTGGTGTTGTAGTAGTATTGTTGTCGAATCGAGATCAAGATCTAGTTTGGGTAAGAGGATCCACAAGTTCCTCCATCGAGAGGAAAGTAAGCTACTCCTTATAGCTTCTTTCAAGCTCAACAAAGATAATATTAACACTAATAAATCATCAGGAAGCATGCTAATTGAATCACCCTGAAAGTGAAAACTCAACTATGTCACCTATGTTCCATTGATTTAATTAATTACAATAGTGAAGTTCGTAACAATTGAACTATGTATTAAATATTACTTACATAAACAACAATCAATAATGATAATTAGGGAGACTTTTACCGTGTAGTCATCTTCAACTAGTCGCCTCCGTAGCCTTTTCACCATTGTTAGTTTACTCCTAATTCTACCTTTAATTTATTTGTGTTGTGCATATGTTATACTCCTTAAAAAAAGGATCAATACCAATTACCAAATCTTTTTTTATTAACTATCGGTTACAAATAAATCTTTATTTTTCTAAAGAGATATCTGTTATCTACTACATGTATATCTATATCTATATTATCGGCATTTGTATGCATAAATTTATTGCAAGTATTTATTTTAATCTCGATGAAACGTCTACCTTGGGAATTACCGCAATCTGTAAATAAGTCTACATAATTCATAAATTAAACTTTCAAAAATATTTTCAGTGTATCATAGAGAGTGTTGCCTTTTGCATACGACAAACTTGACATAGACAGGTGATTTTTGTTTGATGAAAATTTGTTTAGTTTAGACACTAAATGAGATATATGTGTGATGGGTAGTGATAAAATGCAAACTTATATATTGTACAAACTCAAAACTCCTAAACACAGTTTTAACACAATTTCAATACAATATCAACAATGTAAAATTTTAAGATTTTAATGTCAACACAGTATCAACACAATATCAACACAACACAACATCAATCATTGACTGCCGTTGGAATTCTGTTAACATTTTTCTGTAGATGTTTTTTTTTATCTGTTGACATTTTTCAATAGTACAGATTATAGTTTTGAGTTTGTACAATATTTAGAGTTTTCATTTGATCACATTCCTATATGTGATTGTTGATTCTAACAATCCTGAAATAACCAGGATGAAAACTTCAAATTATTGTTCGATTCAATGACGGACCCAGAAATCTGAACTCGTAGGGTCGAAAATAATTAATACGTAAAATATAAATATTCTTTTTTTAGGCTTGGTAATTAATTAATGTGATTATCCATATTTTGAAAATAAAAAATACACGTCACACAATATATTGTTTAGATTTATATACTACAATTTTAATATTTTAAAATATTTTAACTTAAATTAGTGATATGTTATGCAATTTTTTTTTATCATTTTTATTATTTTAAGTATGCTTTTGTTAACTTTTAAGAATACCATTTAATTTATTTGTACTTTTAAAAATATTATTACTATTTTTAATCTACAAATAAAATAAAACTCAAAATTAAGTTAAAATTATTGAGTCATATCGTACTAATAATAAAACACAACTAAACTAAACAAGCACATGTTAAATATCTTAAATAAATTAATTAGTCATGCTAATAATAAAACACAACTAAACCAAACCGCTAGGTTTACTAAATCAAAACAGTGCAGCGCCGTCGTGTTCTCTTCTCTATTGTATTTCCAAAACATCTATTTTTCTTTCTTTTTTCTCAAGAAGTTCTCTTCATTGGAATGATTTCTTAAATGAGAGATATGTGATTGTTGATTCTAACAATCCTTAAATAAACTGGATGAAAACTTCAAATTATTGTTCGATTTAATGTACAATAGGACATGGAGAACACATCAACTTGAAACATCTATAGTAGGTACATGTTAAGCAGGGCCATAGCCAGTAGCCACCTTAGGGGGATATGGGGCATTTGCCCCTCCTCATCCACTCATTTCTTAATATATTTATAGGAGTATATAAATTTTTGATCATATACTTCCACCACACTAAATGCCCCTTCTCAAATAAAATCCTAACTCTGCCCGATGTTAAGCAAATACTGACTCTTTGGTAGCTAATTAACACTTATCTTAAAGCAAATTTTTTATTGATTCAAGATCCTATGGATGTGCAAGAAACTAAAACCAATTACTATGCATTCAATAATTCAATTCCAACAACTCCATTTTCAAACTATTGTAGAAACAAGTCAAGTTCAATAATTTGTCGTCTACGTTATCTGTCTAATCCTGAGTTAAAAGACAAATAGGAATGGCTAAAACCATCAACTACAAAGGCGCACATGACGACAAAGAAAATAAATGAAAAATAATAATTCGAGGTAATTCATCCAATCATTAGTCTTACATGTTTGGAGCAGCAACGAGAGAATTAGCAAACCATAATGAACATAAGAACACTTGATACACTCGAAAACCTGTAGTTCATAGTGGTCTTGTGTTTGGGATGATGACTCGATCCATTCTTGGAATACCCCTGTTGTTCATAACAACAGTCTTGCAATTTAATGGAGTAATAATCAAGGGCCAAAATCTGGATAAAAATTTGATATTTTGAGATATGAAATTCACAAACCCTAGTCTAGACTACAGAATGTTGACATTTATTCTTGGAGTGACACACAACTGTTTAAGTTGGTCTTGGAGTGACTACAGAATGTTGACATTTGTTGTAGATTCACCGAAGTTCTCCTTTTGAAATTCCTTGATTCTTGTGCATGATCAGTTACAATGGCCTTTCACCGTTTCATGAGATTTTCGCAGATTTGAGGTTTTATTCATACTCGAACTACTCATACTTTATGGCATGGATAATTCATAGCCGTTACATAAGGTGCGTATTGGTTTAATTTTCGCCACACGCAGTAGCATCTAAATGCTAA
This sequence comes from Salvia hispanica, assembly GCF_029641045.1. Classification (NCBI taxonomy): domain Eukaryota; kingdom Viridiplantae; phylum Streptophyta; class Magnoliopsida; order Lamiales; family Lamiaceae; genus Salvia; species Salvia hispanica. Next base: position 31,204,902 of record NC_142697.1, on the reverse strand, counting down.
TCAAATAGTACAAGGCCATTTGTTAGCACATTCAAAAATGGGACCGGACCATGAGAATTGGCGGTGCAGGCCGATCCAAGCACATTGGTGGAGAGGAAGAAGGGGGCATGGTGGTGCGAGACCGGGGCGTAGGATATTGCCTGGCCCCGATAGCGATTGTGTTGTGTAGGGCGCGCACTGCAAACTTTTCCTCCTTTTTATTTAAAAAATTGTTGCTTTTATTTATATATTTATTTCTTCTTCAATAAATACAACAATCAAACAATTGGAGTACTATAATTCTTCTAATAAATTTGGCTGCACAACAACACAAATGTATTTTAGCAATGAAGTTCAATTTATCTAAGTTATTTTATAAATTTAAATTATGTAAAATTTAATTTTTTATTTCATTTTACAATATATGAAAAAAAAAATATGAAATTGAAGAATAATTAAAATAATATCTGAAAAAATAAATTATACTAACATAATTTGAATTTAAAATGAGAGTTGGTTGCAATCATCGATAAGGTAAATCACAATTGAAAATCAGGTGATTTTACAAAGATAAGAAAGAGAGCAAATTGAACAAACAAAAAAATGAGACCAAAGTGAAGAAAAAAACAGAAGAGGAAATCCATACACATGTTGTGAGGGTGTATTGGCATCAAAAAGGCATATGATGGGCTCCCTCATTCCAACAAAGGAAAAATTGGAATAATTGATGTAAGCAAAAGGTTTTGCACCTAATATTTAGAAGGATTTGATTTTAAAGTTTATGGCACCCGAAATGATGAGTTGGACCGTTGGAATTCTATCATGTGTCATCTCTGTAGATTTTTAAAAAATGTATTTTTGACAAAGTAGTTCATCTTCCAGAGATCGAAATAAATTTACCGAAGCATTACATTATGGTATTTTTGAATATTTTAGGGTACAAAATGACAATATATGCAGGCGGACCTTCCAGGCGAAGGAAGCCGCCTACAGTACTTTGAACTCATGTTTCTTTCACGATAAGGTTGTTCTTCACCTCCCAAATAGGGATGTCGGTGTAGCCCGAAATTCTTAAAAGGGGTTTTCTACCGAGAGGAAAGGATTTGGAGAAGAAGAGATCATCTTTTTTATTTTAGTGTATATTCTTTACAGACTTTACATCCTCTTATAGAGAGGAATATATGTAAATAAGGCAGAGTATAAATCTATCCATAATTGAATCAATTACATATCAATTATATGCTAATTGTGATACTTTTTCGGTTTAAATTATTCTTTGCTATCTTCACTTCTTGACACACCCCCTCAAGTTGAGCAACGGCATCTCCGATGTTCAACTTGTCCAGAACTTCCTTGAAGAGTTTGGTGTTGACTGCCTTGGTCAAGATGTATGTCAACTGTTGTTCGGACTTGACGAACGGAAGCTCAATAACTCCCTTATCTAGTTTCTCCTTGATGAAGTGACGATCGACTTCTACATGTTTGGTTCGATCATGTTGAACTGGATTTCCGGAGATACTGATCGATGTCTTCTTGTCGCAGTACAGTCGACTGCTCTGTGTACGTGGAAAACTCGTTTCTGACAGTAACCTTCGTAGCCATAAGATTTTCGTTATGCCACTTTTTATTCTACGAAATTCGGCCTCGGCACTTGATAAAGCTACCACCTTCTGTTTTTTACTTCTCCATGTCACTAAGTTTCCTCCAAGAAAAGTAAAGTACCCTGCTGTAGATCTTCTATCATTTGGATTGCTTGCCCAATCAACATCTGTATATCCATCAACTTCTAAATGTTCCTTTTTCTCAAGGAATATCCCATGTCCAGTTGTGCCCTTCAAATAGCGCACAATCCTCAATGCTGTCTCTATGTGACTCTCTTGAGGTTGGTGCATGAACTGGCTTACCACCCCAACAGCATAGGCCATGTCTGGCCTAGTATGTGCAAGGTAGATCAATTTCCCGACCAAGCGCTGGTACTTCACCCGATCAATCAACTTGCCTTCCTCTTCAATCTCCAATCCATGGTTCAGTATTATTGGAGTTTCTGTCGGTTTACACTCGAGTAGACCAGTCTCTGCCAATAGGTCTAGGACGTATTTTCTCTATCCAAGAAATATGCCATATTTTGATCTCAGAATCTCGATTCCCAGGAAGTATTTCATTGCTCCTAGATCTTTCATCTCAAATTTTTGAAACAATCGTGTCTTCAAGTTCTCGATTTCTTCCTCATCGTCTCCAGTAATGATCATACCATCAACATAGATGATTAAGTAGGTGATCTTCTCGCCCCTTTTCTTTAAGAACAATGTGTGGTCAGAGTTGCTTTGTTTGAATCCAGCGGAATTCATAACCTGACAGAATCTTCCAAACCATACTCTAGGGGATTGCTTGAGTCCGTAAAGAGTCTTCTTCAATTTGCAAACTTCTCCATTTCTAAAATCTCCGGAGTAGCCAGGAGGAGCTTCCATGTATACTTCCTCATTTTCTTTCAGTTCTCTATGTAGGAAAGCATTGGTCACATCAAATTGGTATAATTGCCAGTCCTTGCACATAGCTACGGAAAGCAGCACCCTCACAGTGCTCATCTTGGCGACCGGGGAGAAGGTCTCATCATAGTCTATCCCATAGGTCTGAGTGTATCCCTTCGCTACCAATCTGGCTTTGTATCTCTCTATTGATCCATCTACTCTGCGCTTGATTGTAAACACCCACCGGTATCCTACTGGCTTTTTCCCTTTAGGGAGAATACATTTCTCCCATGTTTTATTTTTGATCAAGGCTTCCATCTCCTTCTCCATTGCTGCTCTCCAGTGCTTGTGTCTCATGGCTTCTTCGACAGAGCGTGGTATCTCCTCATCTTCATATAGAGCTACTTCAAAAGCTCTGGCCATCTCAGTCATCTGTCCAATCTGGAGAGTACCGTTTGGGTGGGACTCCCCTAGTACATCTGTAGGGCAACTTGTATAAACCTGTGTCTGGATCCACCCCTTGATCCTCATCAGCATCCCTTCCACTGGTCTCCCCCTCACTTCTGGTTCCACTATCCTCTTGTCTCACATTGTTAGTCTCATTAACTTGAGAAATATTACTGGGACTTACCTCAGGAGCAGAAGACGGTGAAGATAGATTGGAGTGTTGATTATGAGACATTGTGGATGGCTCGGTGGTGCCGCTAACCTCCTCTGTGGGACCGACAACGGGCTCCTGACTTGACACTGGATCGGTTAGAGGAACAGGGAAGGGTGAATGTGGCTGTGGAGAATTAGTGGGATAAGGGCAACTTGGAGAGTCTCTAGTTTCTGTCTCCCCCCGACTCCCAAGTTGGTGGTAAAAGTATTCTGTTTCAACAAAGTCACAGTTCATGGTAGTATAGAGCTGGCGAGTTTTTGGATCATAGCACCTGTAGCCCTTTTGATTGATGCCATATCCGACAAATGCGCATTTGACCGCACATGGTGAGAATTTTGATCGGTCGTGTTTTGGAATGTGGACAAAGACTGTACATCCAAAGATTTTGGGTTCGAGGCACAAGGAGGATGGTATTTCTGTGAAGGTGGATAAGATATCGAGAGGAGTTTTGAAATTTAGGATGTATGTAGGGAGCCGATTTTGTAGGTAGAGTGAGGTGGCTATTGCTTCGGGCCAGAAAGATTTTGGTGTATGGGATTCAATGAGAAGGGCCATAGTCATTTCGAGGAGGGTCCTATTTTTTCGTTCTGCTACCTCATTTTGTTCGCGTGTATATGCACAGGTGGTTTGATGAACATTATCAGAGAAAAAGGTTTGCATTTTTGTGTTAATGTACTCGCCCCCATTGTCGGATCTAAGAATTTGGATACGTTGCTTATATTGTGTTTGGACAAGGTTGTAAAAAATCACAAATTTCTCAAAGACATCAGACTTGGATTTCAAGAAATAAACACCAGACATTCTAGTGCAATCATCCACAAATAATAAGAATTATCTAAATCCATTCCCACCAGTAACGGGTGTTGGGCCCCAAATATCAGAGTGTATCAAAGTAAAGGGATTACCCACATGAGTATTATTCAACTTAAAAGAGTGTCGATGGCTCTTGGCCAAAAAACAAGTTTCACAATTTAAACTATCTGAAGCAGAAATTTTTGGAAAAAGTAGGCGTAAATATCCTAGAGATGGGTGCCCTAACCGACGATGCCAGAGCCAGGTTTGCCTGTCAGCCAGTCCATGAGTCAGCATCACAGCCCCGGGTTGAGCCATCATGTCTACATAGTATAGTCCTCTGTGCTCAGTGCCACGCCCAATTATCCTCCCCGTCTTCGTATCCTGTAAAATGCAGAATTGAGGCTGCATTAGTAAGTTGCAGTTAAGTTCTCTCGTCACTTGACTAACAGATATCAGTTTGTGAGACAACGAAGGAACATATAGACAATTATACAGCTTCAATTCTGGTAAAATAGTAATTGGGCCAGCTCCTTGGACATGTGCCAAATCTCCACTAGCAGTCTGTATATAAGTTTTTTGTGTGGTGGAGATATTGGCAAAATCAGAGGCATCATAAGATATGGTATCGGTGGCTCCATAATCAATTATCCAGTCAGCTAACGCTTGGAAGGCATTTTACACTCGATATTGGGCTCGGTATCAAAATTTTCAACACTTGGGGTCTCTAAACATGATTTTATTTGTCCATGGCTTATTTTCAAATTCACAGACTTTTGGGGTACAGATTGACGCATAAAGGACATAGGGGGTCAAAAATCATATTTGGCAGAAAATTGGGGTTCTTTTTCGCATAAAGGGAATGTATGGGGTATATTTTGAGAGATTAGGAAATTTGAGGGGTTTAAAGAATAAAACCCCTCTTTACCTCCTGGAGCCCTAGCCGCCACTGTCAATCCTTTTCTGATCTCCGCCTGTTGCGCTCCGTCCCCTCTGTGGTTTCCGATCATTATCTCCGATGGGGCCGAGACCGACGATGTGGTGCTGCGCGCTGGGACTCCACCACCGTTTGGAGGTAGTCCGGTGATGGTAGCATCGGCAGCCCAGCCTCCTCCTGCCACTGCCACCGCCACTCTTCTGCCACTGCCTCGATTTTGGTTCTGGTTGGTTGCCCTTGCTGCCATTGTTTTCTTCATTTCATCCCACCATTCGGGATATCCGATTAGGAGAAAGCATCCCTCTTTGGTGTGCTTCTTTCCTCCACATTGAGTGCAAGTGATCCTACTCTTGTCTTCTTCCCCTTTTCGGCTGCGATTCGTGGCTTTTGAGGAGTAGCCGAGTGGTGGTGGCCGATTTATGGCGGCTAATCCAGCGCTGATGCCTCCCGTCGGTGGCGGCTCCTTCGATTCAGGTTTGAGGAATGCCTTCTCTTCAAATAATCCCATATGCTTGCTTCACTATTGGAAGGGGATCTTTGTTGATGATCTTCTTGTTGACTGCATTATACTTGTGATCTAGGACTAGCAGGAACTAGTATACTCGAAACCTTTGTTCTCTCTGGTTGTATTTCTCAATCTCCGATGGGTAACTCATCAGGTTTGGGTCTCGGGTGTCAATCATGATCCATAAGTCCTGAAACTTGTTCCATAATTCCTCCAATGTCATTGTTCCTTGTCTCATGTCGTATGCTTGTTGATGCAGATCCCATATTTGGACAGGATCATAACCGCTCCCGTATGTGACGGCAAGTCCATCCCATAGGTCTCTTGCCGTCTCATACCGGGATACCTCGTTTACCAGGCTTGTTTCGAGGTTGCTGATGATCCAATTGAACACCGTATCATCCCGTTGTTGCCATTTTGCGTAACCGGGATCTTCGATCGGGGGGGTGATAAGGCTAATATCATGCATTGGTTATGGGGTTAAATTCAACAAATTTCCGGGTCTAACACAACTTTTAAGTTAGGTGTGTAGAAAGAATCGCCAGATCCAGGAAAGAAGGAAGAAAATCACCTAGCGAAAGAGTTTGGAGAGAGTGAGCAGAAAAGAAAAAAATTGCCAGACGGAGGAGATTGCTAGATGGAGGGAAAAGAAGGGAATTCAAGAAGATTCTAGAAGATCACCTCCACGTCTATAAATAAAGAGCACGCAACACACATGGATGATCTCACTCACATTTTGCTCTTAGCTCATTTTCACACACTTCTACACACACTTGGGGGATATCGGAAATTTATGTTCTTTTTCGTTTTATATTTGCGTTGATTGTTGTCTTGCTTTGGATGCTTTTCGCACTTGATTTTTGTTTTGTTGAAGTTGGATTGTGTTGGAATTGTAGTTGATCGGTTGGATTTGGTTAGATCGGAGTGATCGGAGATGAAATTTGTTATGGTTTGTTGTGGATGGCTTGGATCCGGAGCGGATGAAGCATCCGGTGTTAGATCCGTTGAATTCTGCATGGTTATGGGTTTTTAGTTATTGCTTCTAGTTTACTTCGTCTAGCTATTGTAGATCTGAGCATTTTCCGATGATCTGTGTTTTTCCGACGTTTGAATCGTCATGTTCTGTTTCAATCTGGGTTGTTGCTCTGTTCTATTCGTGTTTATGCTTGAATCGGTTGAAGATATGAAGATGGATGTTAGTTAAATTCATAGTTAGTTATTTGCAGCTTTTCATTCGTACCTTTGCTGTTTTTGGAAATGGTCCCCACAGTCTGTTCTTCGTCTGTCTAGTCATTTTAGGAAAGTTATTCACTAGATCTAGTAAGTTTCGTCGCTGAAGTGTTACTCTGTTTAAATATCTGTTTTCATCATGCCTGTTTTCGTTATGTTTTCCTTTTTCTAGGTCTAGCTGTTAGAATAGATCATTTGCATTTCCCGAGTCTAGTAGAGTTCTCAACCCAAGTTTGCGTGGCAGCAGCCAAACCAGTCCAAAGTCCTCTTAACTCTCAATTGCGTCATATTTGTCTCTGTGGGTTCGACCCTTACTTCTCTATGCTAGTTACAGTGTAGTGGGTTGAGATATTATTTTCTTTGCCAGCGGGCTGAAGGTGGGTCCAACGACCGTGATCTTCTGGTTATTGAGTTCCTAGATCTTGCAGTCTAGTAAATTTCCTTGACATGAGGATTATGAATCAATTGATATGTATTGTGCTTCCAGTCCCGACTTATCAGGGGGTTTTGAAACTCAAACTATGTGAGAGGCCAAACCTTTTCCCCCGATTGCTCGTTTCATGAGTGTTATCCACAGAGGATAGTTGTCTCCATCCAGTTTGGCTTTCACGGAGATTTCCCAGAAATTCTCAGGGTGATCGGGTTGAATAGGTTGGGTTGTTATCGGTGGTGTTACCGGCTTTATTTCTAGTGGCATATTGAAGTTCTGTTTCATGAATTCCGCAAGTTGTGCAACGAATTCGGGTGGGAAGCCGATTGGATATCCCCGGTAGAGGTCTTTTTGGGAGTTTCTGGTTTAGAATCTGACATGGTTTTGGTTGATTGATTTGCAGGTTCTTGGTTGGGAAAGGTATGGCTAAAGGCGGAGAAGGGTTAAGGGCAATGATGACTCTGTTTCTGAGCCCTCGTGAAGGATTTTAGCCTGCTCTGTTACCATTTCAAAAGGGGTTTTCTACCGAGAGGAAGGATTTGGAGAAGAAGAGATCATCTTTTTGATTTTAGTGTATATTTTTTATAGACTTTACCTCCTCTTATAGAGAGGAATATATGTAAATAAGGCAAAGTATAAATCTATCCCTAATTGAATCAATTACATATCAATTATATGCTAATTGTGATACTTTCTTGGTTCAGATAATTCTCTGCTATCTTCCCTTCTTGACGGAGATCCGTGGGCTGGCCCGAATAGCCCGCCAAATTTATAAGGTTACGGCTGGAAATTTCTAGCCCGATAAAATTAAAACCGGATTAGCCTGCACCCGAAAACCCGATAAAATTTATTTTATTCTATTTTTTTACTCCTAATTCGACACTTCATTGATTAATTTTATAATATAGATAACTAATATAATACTCCCTCCGTCCCGCTTTAGGCGCGAGTTTTAAGAAATTTAAAGGAAAGTTGGTGATAAAAGATAGTGGAATGTAGGTCCTACTTTTTTATACTCCCTCCGTCCCGCTTTAGGAGTCCCGGTTGATCAATTTTGGGCGTCCCGCTTTAGGAGTCCCGGTTGAGATAAATTCATAAAAATGCCTACAAAGTGTTAAAAGTGGGTCCCAACATCCACTACAACTAATAAAAAAGTGTTAAAAGTGGGTCCTAACATCCACTATAACATTTATTTATTGGACACTCAATTAAAAGTGGGTCCCAACATCCACTACAATAATTATTTATTACACACTCAAACACTTTTTTCTTAAAACATGTGCCGGACTCAACCGGGACTCCTAAAGTGGGACGGAGGGAGTATTAATTTTATAATAAAATGAGAGTGGAATAAGGTTAGTGAATGTGGAGCCTAATACCATTTATCGAATATTCCAACCGGGACTCCTAAATTGGGACGGAGTGAGTAACTTTCAAATTTATATTAAATGTACAAATTATATATGGAATTTTTATTAATATAATAATTAATAAATAAATTAAAAACTCCCAATTCAATAAAAAAAATGTTTAGATTTCTAAAACATGCATTAAAATTTCATGAAATGTCTTAAATATTAGTATTTGGTCATATTTATGATTGAGTTTAAGCATATATCTCAAATTTATCATAATTAAATATTTTACATTTTATGAATATAACTAATTTCATCATTATTTATTGGATTGATCGCATGTTAATTTTATCGCTAGCAACCCGATTAACCCGTCGGGCTAGCCCGAAACCCGAGCTTTTAGGGTTAGGGTTGAAATTTCATAACCCGAAAGAAATCACAACCCGATTAGCCCGCAACCCGACTAGGGTTGGCCCGAAACTCGACAGGCCGACCCGATTGACATCCATACTCCCAGATGAAGGGATCAGGTGATTGTTTTTCAGGTGGTAGTGGAATTTTGGCACGTCTTGAGTCACTCATCAGGGTACTCTTTTTTTCCTTGGGAAGTTTTTCCCATGGGGTTTTATTCCCAAGGGGTTTTAATGAGGCCGCCCACACAGGGTTACGGTGGGTTCTCAGGACGGTGTTCTCTTTGGATGCATCGATTTTGTTGATCATATGTATCTTCCATGGGCTTGCCCATGTTATTTTGGTATGCTTACTCTCCTTATTGGCTAGTTGTTGATGTTTTTCTCCGGGTATGCACGAGAGTATGATGTAAACGATAAGTTCTGATGAGATTCTAATAAACTTAATAAGTACAAACATGAGCACCACCTTATATACTACTATGAAGTTGGTGGTGTAGGATATAAAAGCTCTACGTCTAACTACTTGCTGCAACGGGAAGTAACTTAACTCGAACTAACTATTGACAGCTGTTATATTCAAGACTTCACTTGAACATAAGTAGCTCGCATGCATGTGTTGAAGTGAGCTAAGTCGAGCTCTAATATGGAGTATTCTATTACTCCCTCCGTCCCGCTTAAGATGACACGTTTTCCTTTTTAGTTTGTCCCAACTAAGATGACACATTTCCTTTTTTGGTAACTTTCTCTCTCCAATTAATACACTCAACCACTTTTTCTCACTCCTATTAAAATATTCATCTTTCTTTATCTCTCTACCTTTATACTTACACTCACCTTCTCTCTCTCTAATTAAACACTTTAACTAATACTCCCTCCGTCCCATTTTAGGAGTCCCGGTTTACCATTTTTGGATGTCCCACTTTAGGAGTCCCGGTTGAAATATTCCATAAATGGTATTAGGCCCCACATTCCACTAACCTTTTCCCACTCACATTTTATTATAAAACTAATATAAAAAAGTAGGACCCACATTCCATTATCTTTTTTCACCTACATTCCTTTGTATTTCTTAAAACCCGTGCCGAACTCAACCGGGACTCCTAAAGTGAGACGGAGGGAGTAACTCCTAAAACCCTGTGCCGGCTAAGAAATATGTCATCTTAGCCGGGACGGAGGGAGTATATTTTATGCATCGTATAAAGGGTTATGTTTCGTATCTTAATGTATGTTAAAGGTTGTTTCCCAGTCTGTAGCTTGTAACATATACTAGGACGTACTGACATTTATTGTACGTGGAAACATTAATTATTTATGACACTTTAATTTGTCATTCAATAAAATACTCCCTCCGTCCCGCTTTAGGAGTCTCGGTTGAGTCCGGCACATGTTTTAAGAAAAGAGTGAACTGCCTAATTAGGCCCTAGACTTGTAGCGTCTCACCTTTGCGGTACCTAAACAAAAAAAAATATCATCAGCGGTACCCAAACTTGTAGTTATGCACGTTTGAAGGTTTTTTGCATTTTTTGATACAGTTTTTGGACCTTTAAACCCCCAAAAGGGTGAAGGGCAAATTTGTTAATTCATTCTTCATTTTGCTGACATCACACTCTCTTTCACATTTCCATTTTAATTTTGTAATTTTGCATTCACTCTCTCTCCTGGGACGGATCTCCTCCTGTCCAGAGCCATAACAATAAAAATTGGGTTGAAAGCTGTATCAATATATGGAGAGAAAGGAATAAGGAGAGAAGAGATACATTGAGCTCATTCTTGGTTGGCGAGCTCATTCTTGGTATTGGAGGAGAGCTGAAGAAGGTGCTAAAATATTGTATGGAAGGAGAAATCACAAGTTTCATCTAGGTATGGCTCTCCACTTATCTATCTCTAACCTATTGTTACATCACCGCCACGATGTTGCGGAGCTCCGGCGCCGGGCTTGCCTCGTTCCTTCCAGTGGTATGCCTATTTACCACCGGCTTCTTCCTCGTCTGGCTTGCAACCTTCAAACTCCTCATGCTCGCCTTCCACCAAGTCCCTCTCTCTCCCTCCCAAGAATTCTAGCCGTTGCTTGTCTCCCAATCAAGCTCCGTCAAGATGACTAAAAAAAAATACACCGAAAGGGGCTCCAAATCACTGACTTATTAACAGAGAGAGTGAATGAGTGCAAAAATACAAAATTAAATGAGAATTGTGTGAGAGAGAGATTGATGTCAGCAAAATGGAGAATGTATGGACAAATTTGCCCTTTACCTCTTTGGGGGTTTAAAAGTCCAAAAACATGCTAAAAAGTGTAAAAACCCTTCAAACGTGCATACCTATAAGTCTGAGTACCGCTGGTGATATTTTTTTTTTTAGATACCGCAAAGGTGAGACACTACAAGTTTAGGGCCTAATTAGGCAGTTCACTCGAAAAGAGTGAACAAGTGTTTAAGTGTGTAATATTCCCTCCGTCCCAAGATAAGTGACCTACTTCTTTTGGGCACGGGATTTAAGGAATGGTATTTAAATAAGTTAAAGTGGAGAGAGTAAAGTATGAGAGAGGGAAAAGTAGAGGAGAGAAGAGAGAATAAAGTAAGAGAGATGACTTTTTGCTAAAAATGGAAATAGGTTACTTATAGTGGGACACCCCAAAAAGGAATACAAGTCACTTATCTTGGGACGGAGGGAGTAAATAATTATTGTAGTGGATGTTGGGACCCACTTTTAATTGAGTGTCCAATAAATACTCCCTCCCTCCACGAAAATTCGTCTCGGTTTGACCGGGCACGAGTTTTAAGAAATGTAATGCAAAGTGAGTTGAAAAAGTTAGTGGATTGTAGGTCCTACTTTTATATATTAGTTTTATAATAAAATGTGAGTAGGAATGAGTTAGTGGAATATTGGAATATGGGGTCCACTACCAAAAATGGTAAAAGTGAAATGGGACAAATTTTGGGGGACGGACGGAAATGGAAAAATGAGACAAATTTTCGTGGACGGAGGGAGTAAATGTTATAGTGGATGTTAGGACCCACTTTTAACACTTTTTTATTAGTTGTAGTGGATGTTGGGATCCACTTTTAACACTTTGTAGGCATTTTTTATGAATTTATCTCAACCGGGACTCCTAATGCGGGACGCCCAAAATTGATCAACCGGGACTCCTAAAGCGGGACGGAGGGAGTATAAAATTAAATTGACATTAGGAAGACATTTGTGATGTCATAAAACATAATGATGATTTTGTTTTATTAAGAACTGATACACAACATCAATTATATTCATTAGAAAATTTGCTATTGCATGTATTGGTGTGGTCGACAAGAAAATTCGTTGCTCAACTATTTTCGTATAATGGATTTAGAGGGGATAGTCCTTCATTATGTTATATCAAGTGAATAAAATGACGGATGTTATTTGTTTATTTATATATTGTAAGAAAAACTAATCTCCAACTTCAAAAATATGAATTTGGACATGATATTTTTGTGAAGAAGTATATTCAATCAAGTACTACTTTTTTACAAATCAAGAGTCGGTGATCGATTAGATTTGAATCGCATAATAATAAATTTATACGAGGACTACATTGCACGTTCTATCCAACAAGTGGTGTCGATTTGATGAAACAAAGATACAATTTATATATGATCATCACAAACTTGTATCAATCCTAGAAAGCACACTTCAAAATCAAATAATTGTTCTTTACAAAGATACATAAATCTACCCATCACACCCCAAACCAAGGAAAAAAAACACATTTTTCTTAAAGAATCTGAAAACCTAGGAAGAATGGAAGCTACATGAAAGAAATCAGGGTTCTTGACAACGATGTCGTACATGTAAACGGAGCTGAACTTGTTGAAGTCTTTGGGGAGAGAGATGAGGTCGATGGAGGAGTGTTTGGGGTCACCGCCGTAGTACCTCTCCCACCCCAAATTTCGTAGAATTTTGGTAGGGGAAACAACCAGAAAGGGGTTATACTAGACAGGGTACGACCACCACCACGCTCTCAGCCTTCTAACTCTTTACACACATAATGTTGATGATGTTGCTAAATTGGTGATTTAGGTAAAAGAAGCTCCACCAAAAGGGAAGCTGAGGCTTATGGCATACAAAGACTTAAAGAGTGACTATGACGAAACAGAGCTCAAGGAAATGGTTCAAGTGGCACTCAGTTCAATCCGTTGCATCGCCCTAAAATGTCGGAGGTTTCGAGAATGTTGGAAGGCGACAGCCTAGCAACCGATTATTTGAATCACTAACAATTCGAAATGGCAAAATGAGACATTAATAGATATTAATTGAATCTCCGCCTATTTATATAATTCATGTCATACTGCTTTTTTCAGTGTAACAATAAAATAAATCAACATTATAAACATAAAAAAAACTGAAAAAATGCGAAATAGTTATGAAAATCAAGAATAGAATTGCAGCGGTTACTTAATTCCGGTATATATATAAAATGGTAAATGTAATATTCAAAATTCTCTTCGGCATTCTCTTCCACTGATAATCCATTTGAAAAATCGGATCTCTTTCAAACGCCTCGCCCAGGTGATTACGGACCTCGACGCCACAAACGGCCGAATTCAGAATCTTGATATTGCCAATGCCAATGTAAGGCGCCGAATTCAGAACAACGACGGGCAATTGGTTGCAGAGATTAAGCCTGATACAGAAATAACTGTCACAGACCCAATAGGTCATAGGCAATATATTTTAATAACTATCAATCCAGTACTTATACTGTTGGAAATATATAAGATATATGTTGGAGGAGTAATTTAGTTTGAAGGAAATATTTGAGAGGAGAATGGGTGGAATATGTCGGAAATGATTTAGGAGATGTTGGTGATATGGGCAAAGGAAGACACTTTTATTTCTCAAACTTCTCAAGTTCTCAACTTATTCAACTTCTCAAGTTATGGGCAATGATACAACTATGCCACATTTATAGGCATTCATCCCCTATTCTAGAATTCTCTGCTAGATATTTTATATTTTATATCTAGATTTTTTCTCCATAAAAATCTAGATAGTTTCCTCCAATATCTAGATATTTCTACTAAAATATCTAGATATTTTCTCAAGCCTATTTCTAGATAATTCTACCTAATATCTAGATTTTTCCATTACAAAATCAAGTTTATATTTTAATATTCCAACACCCCCCCCCCCTAAACTTGATTTGTCATCCCGAGCAACGTGCTGAACTTGATAAAGTCGCCGTACTTGAGGGGCTTTGTGAAAATATCGGCAACTTGATCGTGCGATTTGGCATACTCGACTTGAATCTCCTGTTTGCAATGCATTCTCTGATTTAGTGGGAGTGGGTGTCGATGTGTTTGCTTCGGCTTGGATAGTGCAATTGCGGAATTGTTATCAACACAAATAGTTGTTCCCTCCTTTTGTGGCCACCCGAGCTCCTACGTGTCATTCTTCTATATGGCTTTGATCTCTTCATCCATCGCGACTCGCCAATTTTCACTTGTTTAGCTTCTTCAAAGCTAACTGGTTCACAATCAGTAGATAAGCAAAATAAGGTGAGATCCTCTAACCTTTCAGTGTCTTCATACACTCTTCCTAAACTTCGTGTGCGTTCTGTGGCTCTTTCATTCAAGAAAGATGGTGGTGAGCTTCTAACAGCTGATATAGGAGATGCAGGTGGAGTTGTTTGTTCTTGTTGCTCCTCTCTCGTTGCTCGCCTGTTCTTTGATCTCCAAACGGAGGTATGAAGGTGAAGTCATTGTCTGAGCCGAAATCCCATACTCCTTCTTCATCGAACTCCACATCTTGGCTAATCATGGTTTTCTGTGAAGTTGGATCATATAACTTATAGTCTTTAGTGTTAGAGTTGTACCCGATGAAGATGAATGGCTTATTTTTGTCATCAAGTTTATTCCTCGTCTGATCTGGTACATGTGCATAGGCTTTGCTCCCGAACACTCTTAAGTGGGAAATCTCTGGCTTTCTTCCACTCCAAGCTTCTTGAGGAGTCATTCCCCACAAACTTTTTGTTGGGGACCTGTTAGACAGGTACACGGCGTGCGCTACTGCTTCTGTCCAAAGCTCTTTGGGTGAATTCTTCGTCTTTAGCATACTCCGAGTCATCTCAACGATGGTCCTGTTCTTTCGTTCAGCCACTCCATTCTGCTGGGGGGATCTCGGAACCGTTAGTAGCCGCCGAATTCCACTTTCTTTGCAAAATTCCAGAAACTCCCTGGATGTGAATTCTCCACCTCGGTCGGTCCTCATTGCTTTGATTTGTAGACCGCTTTCTTTCTCGACGGCAGCCTTGAACTTCTTGAAGGCGTCAAATGCTTCTGATTTCTGCTTCAAAAAGTATATCCACGTTTTTCTTGAAAAATCATCAATGAAAAGTAGGAAATAATTATTTTTACCGAGGGAGGTTGGCTTGATTGGTCCACACACGTCTGCATGGATTAACTCCAATGGCTTCTGAGCTCTCGAACTTGACTCCTTTGGGAACGGCTTTCTGAAGTGCTTCCCAACTAAGCATCTTTCACATAGTTGATCAGGGTACTCAATGGGCGGTAATCCTCGTACCATTTCTTTATTTGATAGAAATTTCAAGCTACCAAAATTCAGGTGCCCAAATCGAAGATGCCATAGCCAAGACTTATCTTTATAACATGCTTGAAGGCACATCACCACATCGTTTTGAACATTTAATAAAAACATCCTATTCTTGGACATTGGCACTTTGGAAATTAAATCGTTTTTGCCATCTCTTATTGAAAGGCTATAATCTTTCATATGAATGTTATAACCTTTCTCTAAGAGTTGTCCAGGACTCAGTATATTATTTCTCATATTGGGCACGTAATATACGTTAGAAATGAAATCATGATCTCCATTCTTTAGACGAATTAGAATCTTGCATTTTCCTTTAACTGGAATTTTAGATTCATCGCCAAAGAAGACGTTACCACTTACTGATCATCAAGCTCCACGAACATGCTCCTGTTCCCGCACACATTCATGGAGGATGGCATTGCCTGCATTTTTATTTGTCTCAAGTCTTGCTAGCCACCTAAAACATAAGGGAAGCTACAAGATTTTCCTTTGAAAGTACTGAATATTATAAGTCAAGCATCAAACATCAAAATTAAGGCTTTTAAAGAGGAAATTAGCTTAAATTTTTAACAATGATCAAATATTTGCCCTTGTATCTTAGAGAAACACAACTAACTTGCCTGAGCAAGGACATCATTCATAGCACCACTAGCAACAATTATGACTCTTTTCTCATACAATAGCAATATATAGACGTTTTTCTTAACAATTTTGCATAACAAATTTACAATGGTCTCTGACACCTATTCCAAATGGCCTTTAAAACTATCACGAATTATTTTGCAGTCTTCCAGATGGCTAAACGCATCAACCACCTGAAATGGATGGAGATTCAGGATGTTTGGTGTCAGTTACGTTTCTACTGCCTTGACCTTGAGGACTTTCCTTACTTCTGCCTTGAGGACAAGGTTGTTTCCGCTGGAGGCACAATTGGTACAGATCAACAGCCTTGGCATCCAAAAACATAGTGAAGGGGCGTTGCGGGTTATCTTAGCTTGGAGATAGACTATTAGTTGTCAATTTGTCATTAGTATTTATCTTTAGTTTATCTGTCTTTGTTAAGTTGTTCTTTTGCGTAAGGAATATTGTGTGGAATAGATTTGTTTCTGAGTTCTTTTAGGAGTAGGAGTCTTTATGTAGTTCTTATAAATGGCCCCTTGAGCTTTGGTCATAGAGTTGTGAATGGCAGTAGCTGTCAGCCTCAGTGAGAAATTTTTATACCAGTTTATTTATGCACTCATTTTTTGTTTCGTATATTAAGTTACTTTCTTGCTCTCTCATGCCTTTACTCTATCATGTTTTGTCAAGCTAAAAGAAATTAAACCATTCTAGACAATCAAGTAATCAACACAAAAAGCAAATGAGATTTCAATTTTCGTATATGCAGTTCACATTTGTTTCTTTGTGGTGAATTGTGGTGCATGGAGCAAGACAAGGAATAATCAAATAGCCCGATAAGATAAATAGTCCTTTTTCGAAATTTTACCACCATTTCATAACCATGTTGTCGCAAGTAAAATGTGATAATTCTGGACTCATTTCTTCTTTAAAAAAACCAAAAAAACAAAAATATCTTAATAAGCATTCAAGAGAAATCAGAATGCTTACTTTCTTCCTGATGTTAGGATCCCTGAATTGAAGCAATCTTTCGACTTCTTGTGCAAGATCACAAGCCATTTCTGCAGAGCAGATATTACCCAAATAAGGCACAAAGATCAAGTCCAACAATATATTGGTTTGTATAATGTGTTAAGAATATTAGCATTCCACATCGGTCGTTTGACATAGTCTAACTCAGTCTCTTGTACTATATATACGTGGCCTATGTTGAGTAATGAAATACGCCTACTATTCTTCTCTACTATGTCTATATACTTCACTGTACTGTTATCTATATTTTACTGCTCTACAGTATGATTTAGATCTGTATATCCAAAGGCAAAATAAAGAGCATGTGCCAAGGAAAAATAAGTATGATCTGTAGTGATCTCTAAAGATTGAAATAGAAGCCAATGATCAGGAAGAAATTGCACAGAGACTTCTAGATGAATTCAATTGTGTACCCACTTTTCTTCCTCCTGATGTCCAGAAAAAATTCTATTTCGGTTTTTGTAAGCAACAGCTCTGGCCTCTTTTCCATTACATGCTGCCTATGT
The DNA here is from genome assembly GCF_029641045.1 of Salvia hispanica. Lineage (NCBI taxonomy): Eukaryota > Viridiplantae > Streptophyta > Magnoliopsida > Lamiales > Lamiaceae > Salvia > Salvia hispanica. The sequence continues at coordinate 31,187,391 of NC_142697.1, read as the reverse complement.
GCCCGGACCACGGAGATCGATTTGACAGACAACTGTGTCTGCAAATAAGATTTTTGACGGTCATGGAAATAGCCAATCCAGATTCATGATTACCATCTCATGGTGCTGCCTACATTTTTAAGGAAGCGCTATAACCGTGTCAAGCTAGGCTTTTTTCTTCGCGACCCATTTCCTTCATGCATCAGAGATTTACAGAAGTGACTGTTAGAGATGAAATTCTGAAAGGAAATAGGTTTCCACACATTTGACTATTCTTGTCATTTCCTATCTTGCTGTGGCAGAATGCTAGGCCTCGACTATGAATCCAAGAGGGGCACATTGGTCTGGATTACTTTGGTCGAACAGTCTACATTAAAATCCTCCCAGTGGGTAATCACAATAAAGTCAAAGAATTACAAGAACAGTTCAATAGCAAGAAAGTGATTCTTGGAGTTGATGACATGGATATATTCAAAGGCATCAGTCTAAAGTTGCTAGCTTTTGAACAACTCTCTTGCTACAGCATCGAGAGTTGCAAGGTAAACTAGTGTTGATTGAATGTCTTAAAAATGACTCTCGTGCGATAAGAGGTGCTATCACAACTGGCTTATAGTCATAGAAGATAATTAAGACATAGAGTTGCTACAAATTCCACACAAACACGCCAAAAAATTAGATTCATTCATCTTAATATGAAACTAGTAGTACTTACTAGTTACTACAAGTCCAGCCTAAAAAAAAAAAGATGTCTTCCCCGCGAGACTCAGAACTCAACTCCCCCAAAATTGGAGATTAAACTCACAATCACATCACAAAATATATTTAAGTTTAGTCGAAAACTTGAACGCTATGAGTACAAGATTAAGAAACGCAAAAACACACCATACTCCAACTTATCTTGCAGTAAATCAAGAGCATCTCCAATGGCTTTAGGCCAGCCATAGGTCAGCCACTCTCTCTCCCTGACACGTCATCAGCACTAAAAATTCACCTGCCACATCATCATTTTAATCAAATAGGCTAGCCTAAGGCCAGCCACAGGCTAGCCGCAATAAAAATAATTCAAAAACAACTACATTTATGGAAATTAAATTTACATAAATTACGGAATTAAATTTACGAGACATATACGGGAAAATTCATTCATTTCATTTAAAAAAAAGTACATTCATTTAAAAAAAATTACATAATAAAGAAAAAAACTATCGCCGTGCAATCTTCCGTGCCCACAACTCTTCAATTATATCATTTTGGAGTTGAATATGAGCATTCACTTGGCGCATGTCTGCATGTGCCTGGAGGCGGCCGGCTTCATCGTGAGGTACCCCACGTTGTACGTTAGGGTGGCCATTCCGTGGCTTGGACCGGCTTCATCGTCATTAGCCCAATTAGTCAGTTGTACGCCTTCGTCTTCGACGATCATGTTGTGAAAGATAATGCAGGCGTACATTATATCAGCAATGCAGCCGACATCCCACAAACGGATTGGACCCTTGATTGCTGCCCATCGAGACTAGAGCACACCAAATGCGCGCTCCACGTCCTTGCGCGCCGACTCCTGCCGTTCCACAAAGTAGACCTTCATGTCATCATTTGCGTGCCTGATCGTCTTCACAAAGACGGGCCACCTAGGGTATATCCCATCCGCCAAGTAGTAGCCCATATCATGCCGGTTGCCGTTGGCCACAAATGAGACGGGCGGACCGATGCCCTGACACTGCTCGTTGAAGAGGGGCGACGAGTTGAGGACGTTGAGGTCGTTATTCAAACCGGCTACCCCAAAATACGCATGCCAGATCCATAGCCGGTAATCAGCTACGGCCTCGAGGATTATCGTGGGATTCATTCCCTTGTAGCCGGTCGTGTGGGCCCCCTTCCAGGCAATCGGACAGTTCTTCCACTCCCAATGCATACAATCTATGCTGCCTAACATCCCGGAGAATCCATGCTGCTCCCCGTGCATCTGCATCAGATCTTGACAATCTTGGGGGGTAGGGCTTCGAAGGTACTGATCACGGAATATTTCAATCACGCCCTGACAGAAATACATCAGACATTCCAGGGCTGTCGACTCACCGATGTGGAGGTACTCATCCCACATGTCTGTCGCACCTCCGTAGGCCAACTGCCTGATTGCCGCCGTGCACTTTTGAATAGGGGTGTGGCCGAGTCTGCCAGCCGCATCGTGCCTGAAGCGGAAATACAGATATCGACGCTCCAAAGCGTCAACGATACGCATAAACAATTCTCTGTGCATTCTAAAACGCCGCCTGGACATGTTTGCGGGAAACCGCGGGTTCTCTGAGAAGTAGTCGTCATATAGCCGCTGATGTGCAGCTATGTGATCCCGATCAATCACTGCTCGACGGTGGACAATGGGAAGAGGGCGAGGTACCGCCTGCTGTTCGACCTTTCGCATGTACCGCTCTATCTTCCGGTACATGTAGGCCTGCATAGCCTCGTTCATCCGCCGTTCGTACTCCTCAATATCCCCACCACTACCACCACTGCTACCACCCGCGTTACTCATCGCTCGATGTTGCTCTTGTACAGAAAATTAGAGAGAGAGAAAACTCGTTAAAATAAGGGGTGCAAATGAAAATGAAACTAAAATCGTGTATATATAGTTTTTCAAAAAATTTCAAAAAATAAAAAATAGCGTTGGCCGATAGCTCGCCGATCGGCACGCTACAATGGCGGCCAGCGCATCGGCCAGCGTTCACAAATCGGCGTGCGCTCGCCTATTCTCTCACCGAAAACGCGCTGGCCGATTCCAATGGTTCGGCTAGCCGACCGGCTAGCGACGCGAATCGGCTAGTCGATGAGCTAGCCGCTATTGGAGATGCTCTAAAAACACGAAAAGCAGGAAAAAAAATGGCTCCACAACGCAATTAATTCACAGCAATCCAAGAGTCAGTGTTTTAAAAACCGGTTTTGACCGGCCGGTCGGACCGGTTTTGCCGCGAACCGGTGACCTCTCCGGTCCGATTCACCATATAAAATCAGTGGAGCATTGAACCGTTTTGGACCGGGTGATCCGGCCGGTTGGACCGGAAACCGGGAACCGGTCGAACCGGTTACTAAATTTTTTTATTTTTAAAAATGAATTAAAAATCAATTTAAAAAAAATTTACACTAAACTTTCATTTCATATTAACCCATACTTGTATTGGGCCTATGAATTTATAAAAACTAGCTTAAAAAATCATTTGTGTCTTTCTTTTATAGAAGTATTCCACAAGATTGTTCTTTCATTTTTCAATGTGGGATGAAAAGCTTATTTTATAGTCATCTTTTACAATCTTTTGCCTTTACTTTTTCAATGTGGGATATAGTTTGTTTTGTTAATATGTATTACTTCATATTATATCAACTATCAACTATATACTAATTGTATATTAATAATTAAAAGCTATATACATATTTTATATCATAACTAAAATTAATAAATCTTAATTAACTTTCAAATAAAGTTTTAATTACTAATGCTTAGATTGAAAATAAAATAACAAGAATATATAATGGGAGAAGTGTTCATAACATGAAAATTAATACATAGTATAATAAACATATGAATATGTATTTTTACATTACTAGTATTACTCGTTAAGAATTGGTATATATATGCTTTATCTATACTTATATATCTCTATATTATTTAAAATTAAATTATATATTGCATTAATGCTTGTTTATTTACATGTTTTGAAACCAAATGTTTTATAATAAATATGTATTTAAATATATACTCATAGGGATGTATTAAGATGACAACCCTCTTTATTGTAACACCATACCACCATTTTAGGCCATTGGATCTGAAAATCGTGTGCTTGTCATGCTGCCACGTGTAAAAACACGGAGGGGTAAAATAGAAAATTTCTAATTTTACGTTACCAGATTGCAGTATTGTTCATTGAATATTGCAGTCTTACCACAACAATATTGCAGTTTACCACGACTGCAATATCTAATACAGTAGACTGCAATATCTGATACAGTACACTGCAAACCCGTGTTTTTTCACGAAACTTAATCCTAGGCGTCCATAAACGAGATCTAACGGACTATATTGGTGGTATGTTAGGGTGCCACCACCCCTTAAAATAACACCATACCACCATTTCTAGTCAATCATTTGTACACGTAGACGAATCATAAGCTGCCACGTGGCAAAAAAAAAATAAAACAAAAAAGACGGGCAGCAATTTTGTAGCCTTTAAACAGCAATTTTTCTTGAACAGCAATATCCAACACGTTAGACAGCAATCTATAGATTGCTGTCTAACGTGTTGGATATTGCTGTGTAGCGTTTATAATATTGCTGTATAAGCGTTGTCACGTTGTCATTTTAACACAAACCTATATATATATATATATATATATATATATGTTACATTAAAACGGTTCGACCGATGGTTCGATCGATTGGACCAGTTGAACCGTGAACCAGTAGCCTCGCCGGTTCGCTCGCCGGTCCGGTTTTTAAAACATTGCCAAGAGTCAAAGCAAGTTGGAAAAAAAAAGCAAAAAATAGAAAAGGAATGAAGACATCTCTTGAGCACATTTCCATTTTTTAACATTCTTATCTCTAAATTAACTAATGTTATCTTTTAATCTATATCACCTCTCATCAAAATAATTTTGTTTACAATTCATATTTAAGTTTCATTGATTATTTTTGTTAAATTTAACATTCTTTTCTCAAAATTAACTAATGGTATCTATTAATCTATATCATCTCTAATTCAAAGTAATTTTGTTTACGATTCATATTTAAGTTTCACTTATTATTTTATTTTTAACAAATGTATTTATCAGTTTAACCACTAACTTGCCCTTTTTAATTTAAGTGTGTAGTCTTTCATATTTATTTTCATTAATTTTTTTAATTGATATTTATATGACTAGTATAAAGTATTTTTGTAATAGTGTAAAAAAACCTCAATATAAATTACTAAATTAAAATAAGTATCATAAAATAATATTCATAAAACTAACCTCCTCATTATATTTATATCTATATAAGTATATTTCTAAGGGATAGTGATCAATTGCTAACTAATTAGCAATCCCAAACTAAGACTAAATCTTAGCCATTAGATTAGAAGATCTAGTGGTTGAAATAATATCACATGAATTATATTTTTAATTAAGAAAATTAATAAATAAAATTAGAGGGTATTAATGTCAATTCTCTCTTATTAAAATCATCTTAAAACTTTAAATTTGCGTAGCTCTCTCGATTTAAATTGTTTTTTCGCAAAAAATATATCAAATTAAAGATAATTTTATAAGGATTCCATCAAGATCTCAATTGCATATGTTCCGACGATGTTCGGATGATGAAATGTGATATTTTTTATTTTAGTTTTCGTAAATGTTGATAACCAGATTTTTATCAACAAATACATCAAAAAATCTCAATAAAACCATGTAAAAATCTCAATAAATATGTGTTGATATTTTCTTGTACTAGTGTTTATATTCTTATGTCATATTGTTGATATTTGCAATACACTATGTGGATATAAAAAAAACATTCACGAAAATTATCATATGATAACATAATGACGATATTACCCTTTTGTTGATATTTTGTCTACTATTTATTGAGATTCGTAAGATTTAATCTCATCCCCTCATTTTAAAATCTAAGGGTGGAGATTTGGTCTTGCTTTTGGATTAAGGTGCTATAAGCATTTGAATATGACCCTATTTCTAAGCAATAATACATGGATACTTATAATTTAAGTGATACTACTATATAATAATAATTAAAATGAAATTTTTTGATAAAACTTTTTTTTTACCCCCAGATAAAAAATCTTGGATACGCCACTTGACGGGGGGCCAGTACTAGAACCTCTACAATGCACAACCTGCACTAAGTCCGTGTTCGAATCCTGATGTTGCAATATACATTTTCTTGCCCTTTTTTTTCATTATTCTTGTGTTACATGATTTGGATCTCATATAGTGTAAAATTTCTGAGTTCGCTCTATAAGTTGTGCAGGGTCACAGCATGTCCATGTAAAAGTAAATCCAACTCTTCTTCCAAATTTGCCAACATCCAATATAGTAGTACTCCACATAACGTGCTCACTTGAACCCACTACCCAGAAATAATCCAATTTTTGTGGGGAACTAATTTTGTGGCAGGGAATACTTTATAAAAGATTATAGTAGATATTTTTGATTCATTAAAGTGTAGATTGAATAGCTAACTAAGAAAGGGCCTATTCATAATAAACTTACCCCATTATGTGACATAAACACATGCTCATGAATCATAATTTGTCTATAAATACGGAATAAGTGAAAGCATCATTCTCATCAAAAATAAAAATCTTATCCTATTTTCATTAGAAAAAAAATGAGATCCAAATTGCTTCTTCTTCTTCTCGGCCTTGTCTTAGCTCTTCTGATGTCTTCACAAGTAGCTTCAGCTAGAGAGCTTGCTTCCGTTCATCCATGTAAGCCGTTTCTTCAATATTTTTCCTAATTAAATAGAGAGAACAAATTTCCATAATTATTTTTAAAAAATAGATGCATTTGTGTTATTAATAATATTAAAAAAGAACAAAATCAAGTACTATAATGTAATGTTATTTTATTATGTTTTGTAGTAATTTGATTGTTAATCTAAAACAGCGGAGGAAACCGATGGACGCGGCGGATACGGAGGCCATGGCGACGGACGCAAACGCAGTGCAGGAGGCCGCGGAAGAACGGGAGGAGGACACAGAGGTGGGAAGCACTGCCCCAGGAGCGGGTGCTGAGGGAAGAGACTCACAACTAAGCACTTGCTAGTTCATATGTAGCATGTCATGAATAAAATGCTATTGATATACTTAATTATAGTAGCTGATAAATACTCTTGTTAGTTACTGCTCCATTCGTTCAGCTCTAAGTGAAATGGTCATTTTGAGCACAAGATTTAAAAAAATTATATTTTTATAATTAAACAGAGAGATAATTAGAGATGTAACAAGGTTATAAAGTAAACGGAGTACTTTGAAAAAAGATAGTTGTTTCAAACTCACAAATTTTTCACTCTCTTCTCTAGTATATCTACTTGACCAAGCAGAGATTATAGCTCTAATTTGCTTTTAATAATGGAAAATAAAATGAGAAAAAATGAAGACATAGAGACGATTGAATGTACAACTTGGATATATGATTTTTGATAATCACTCTCCATTTTAAATAGACCAAAAAGATACTAGCTATCCACTAAACACTTCTTCATCAGCCCATTAACACACTAACTAAGCCACTAATAACAATCTTAAAAATAACAACTGACTTGACTCTAGCAAGATACTGGAAAGAACAAGTCAAAGACATGTTTTTACAAATTATTCGAATAACTTGAATAAGAAAATACTAAACTTGAAATTCAAAAATAAGGTGTAATTGAGTAATTCACTTTACCACAAAAGGTACGATGGTTATGAATAATTCAGAATTTATTCTGATCTACTCTACAAATCTTATCAGTTTTATCCTAATCTTTTTAATTTATAGGAGTATCAACTTTATTATCTAAAGATGAACTGATTTTTTTTCATGAATAAATCATACATATATGATTTTTTTTGTTTTATTCCAATATAAAGAATGAGATAGAATTGATAAACTAAAAGAGGAAAGATATAATAATTAAAAAAATAATGATAAAATAAATAAATTTTACAATATGAGATAGGGTATATGTTACAGGGATGATCAAATGCAAATTCTAAATATTGTACAAACACCAACTTATGATTTGAACCGTTAGAAAATGACAAAATGACAGCAATAAAAAATGTTAACACAGTGTCAACAGTTGATGATGTGTTGAAATTGTGTTGACATTTTTTATTGCTATTATTTTGCCAATTGTTGACATTTTCTAACTATCGAGATCATAGTTGGAAGTTTATACTCCCTCCATCCCCCAAATTTTGACACGGTTTGACCCGGTACGAATTTTAAGAAATGTAATGGAAAGTAAGTTGAAAAAGTTGGTGGCATGTGGGTCCTACTTTTAAAGTATTAGTTTTATAATAAAATGTGAGTATGGATGAGTTAGTGGAATATAGGGTCCACTACCAAAAATTGTAAACAGTAGTGTATCAAAATTTAAGGGACGGACCGAAATAGTAAATTGTGTCAAAATTTAGAGGGAGTATTTGCATTTTATTACTGCCGATGTGTCACATTTTTAAATTTGTCGCATTAAGTAGGGACGAGGAGAGTAAATTGACAACAATAAGTAGTACTGCTACGATATGTCGAACTCTATATATAAAGAATGGCCAGTGCTTTAAATCTATGGACCACAAACTCTATAAAGAATGGCCCAGTGCTTTAAATCTATGGACCAACCCAATCAATATGCACTTCGACATTACAAAGTTTTCTTCTTCTTTTAATATTTTTTAATTCAATTCAGGGCCTTGTTTATAAGTCAATATTTAATTTCTTTTCATTTTTCTAAATTAACTCCTATATTAAGCAGGAAATTACAAATAAACTCCTAAGAAATGAGAAAATTATAACTAATATCAAGAGGGTTCGAACTCAGCACCCCATACATTGATGTCTAAGCTCATTGCCGCTGGGACAAAGGCTCTGGACAAGTCAATATTTATTTTCCAATCTTGCAAATTTGCAATAAAACGAAATATTTCCCTAAATATATGTTTTGAGTGTTGATCTGGGCTTTGCCCGATTTTCCGGCCCATCAAGAATTTTTGGTGCTTTAAACCTTAAATTCGATAAAAATCATCTGTTGATATAAATTGTGGAATGGATCACAAATTTAGTGGTGTTAAAAAATTAACCAAATCCTAATTTATAACCAAATAATCGAACACGGGGATTTTTTTTAGATGCCAATCAAGTCCTTCTTATATCGATTTAGTTCATAATACGAAATGTCGTTTTTAGATAATTTTAGTTCATAGTGAAAATGATCAATGTATTATTAATCTCATCTTTCCATTTTAATTTGACATAATGATTAAGATTTGATTTCTAGTTATACAACCCTATTTTGTTAACTAGAAACCAATCTAGTCCTCAAATCTTGATTGATGGATATGTAATTAAGACGATGATTAGCTGTAGGACTAAATGAGTCAATTAATATTGTTCATTTGTTTGGGATGAAAAATGCACCTGGACGTTTGCACACCTACATTCAGATGTTCTATGTTCCTCTTTCTAATATGTAGTGGAATGAACAAGACAAGTACTTGAATTTTATGATTGAAAAAAGGCCTAGCAATATAATGCTAGGTGACTAGTTTTTATATGAAATAAATACATAGAGCTATGCAAATATAGTTCAAAACAAAAATAACAAAATCCCTATATGGAGTAGATTTTATTCAAAATCCCTATAGAGGAAAAACATGTTGATGTCTATCTTTGAAAAGGAAAAGTTGATAAGGAAATGTCGTGTGCTAAAATATCATGGGAAATGGATCGTTTGATTGGTTAATTAAAAACTTAAATATGTAGCTCAAATATTATCAAAATGAAAATTATAGTATCATGTGATAAATGTAAGTTTGAATTCAATAATTTTATTTGTCTAGTAAAATCTATACGCTTAAAATGGATTTGCACAAGTTTATATATATTCTTCTTCATGTGGGATTCCATTAATTAATGGTTATATAAGTTTGAATGATATCTTCTTCACTTCTTGTTGTTGTTTTGTTTGGTTTGACCGTTCGTATAAAATACTTGAACGAAAATAATTTGGAGAGTTCTTACAAGTTAAACAAGTTTTGTGGTATGTGGTGTTGATTATTAATTTAACAGTTGATTGTTGAATATTTCAAAATAGATTTATTTTTCAAACATAATGTGAATGCAGCGATGTATTAACTTTAACTAAATTATAACTGAGATTAATAGATTTTAATTTCATTTAAGAACTAATAAATGATACTAATTAAATCTATCTAGTAAAAAATAGCAATCAAAACTATACCTAGCTAGCCTTTAATTGCTAATGAATTTATAATTGACATGAGTTTTGGCATTTAATACCCTGTATGAATGGCGGCACATGAGTCTTCTCGTTTAAATAATTTGGGCACTAATTAATTGTTATGATTTTGCAATGTAATCTAGTTCTTATTACAAAAAAAGAGCTCGAGTTGGCTAGTATTTGACTCGTTTATAGCTCTAATTTAGACATCAAATATTATACTTTATCAATCATGCATATCATAAAGACATGTTTTAAAAAAAAGATCATAATGAATGTCAAATTATAGTTTATCCTAGAATATTGAAAATTTTAGTTAAATTAATTTGATACAAGAGAATATTATCGATAAGAGTTTACTAATGTAAATTGTAAGTTGCTTGAAGTCGTGAGGAAGAAACTCTTAATAATCCGAAGAAACTTAATAGTTCAACTTTATTAATTGTTTAACTCTACATAGTTTGCAAATGCACGCATTACTTCGACGAAGTACACGTTCCTTCATAAAGTTGTTTTGACTTTTTTTACAAAATTAAATAAAACATGCCATATTTCAATTTGAGACCATCGTTAGTCTTGCAATTTAATTAAGCTGTTCAATTTAAGGTGAATTAAGAATTTGACAACTAATCGCGTTTCAGTTTATGAAATTTGATCCATATGTTTTCATTATTCTAGCTTATTGAAAACGTTAAATATACTTTACCTTGTTTAAGAATTTTTTTTTCATATCGATAATAAGATTTGATATTTTTTTATCTCCATTACTAGGACTCTCTAATCATGCCAATGAAATATGATCAAGTAAAATTAGTTCAGAATGATATAAATATATAAAAACCCAGATATTAATCATATTCCAAGCTATCTAATAAACAAAAAAAAAAGTCTAGCAATTGGCCGACACATATATAGCAATTAATATTCATTGCGTCTTTTCTTTAACTTCATATTCCTTTCTCTTTAATATTGTGATTATACCTTAACTTCATTTTATTCTTTATGGTCCAAATTATTCTCAATCCTATAGGATATAAACCGATAGTGGAAAGTCGCTCTTGTTACTTTAAGAATATGCAACCCTTATTAGAATTTATATATACTTACTTTTTTACGCTTTTATAGTTGATGGGTGCATTATATAATTAGTTATATTAATTAATTTTACTATTCTTAATTATTCCATTTTCATTTGTACTTTATTTTCAAAATTTTATCAACAATATTGTTTATATTTATTAAAAAACACTATTTTTTAAAAGTACCCTAAATATGGAGACCAATACTCATAATCAATCATTGACATGAATTATAAAGTAAATGTTAAAGTTAGTTATAAAGTATTATTGTATTGGTGACTCCGAAATGATAATCACAAAATTGAACTAAAGAACAAGACGTTGATTTTTATAAAAGTGAGAATAAATAAAAAAATAAATGTTGGAAATGAAACATTAACAAACTCTAGTTAAAATATGAGAGGAATATCGATTTGAAATTCGATAGATCCAATTAATATTACCGGTAATGTAATTGCAAATGAGTCCTTTTTTTTAGCAAAATTTAATTATTTTATTTTATATTCTTAGTTTATTTTTTCATTTATTTAATTTATTCTCTCATGCTTTCTTTATTCTCACAACTCACAGCTTCCTTCACTCATGCACCGATAAAAATATCTCACTTAGTCTGAAATTAAGAAAATATTAAAATTATTGGTCATTGTTAGAGAAAATATATGCTCATACATTTGTCTATGAAAAGCCAGTCTTTATTTCTATCGTGGGACATTCATAAAATGTGCATTCTCTTTATCTATTTATAGTAAATCTTTTTTTCTCTAATTAGTTAAACCTTATTTTTATTAATAATAATTTAATTATTTTTTCTCTACATCTCTTTCTTACTTTACTAATTTTATACTTTTCCCCCTCACATTTAAAATAGTCACCTTTCTTTTTTATTTGTATTATTTAAAATGTTTCTTTTCTATATTTAGAAATAAATTCATTTCTCCTATTTTTTATTAAAATAATAAACTACTTTCTCATTTTTTCTTATTATAATATTTGACTAATTGGTACTAACTACTCTCGCTAATATCTGGTTCCATACAAATTCTGAGTGGAACGGAAAATAATGAATGCAATAATTTTATCACAAAAAGGTTTAGAGAGAGAAATTGCACTTCTTTAAAACACACACGGCTTCTTTTTTGCACATAAAGATGGAACTTGATGGAATTTGATTTTGTGCCACTCAATTTGGTTTTGATGCAATTGTTGATTTCAACGATGCCATCAATCATTCGCCTTTTCAATTTCTTTATTGAATTCATTTTATTAATTTCTATATTCCTAGACTAGGTCTCAGTTCAAATCGCTGTCACGTCAATTTATAGATATATTTCCTCAATGCACTTCTTTTTTATATAGAAATTAAAAATATAAATAAATAATAAATAAGGTAAGAGAAATAAAGAAAAATAAATATAAAAGAACAATGAAGAGAGAATTTTTTTTTAATAAATATAAAAATTACCCAATGTTAAAATTTTCTAAAAAAAATCGACTCAATTAATCAATGGACCCTACTTATGTATGGCTTCGAAATTGAAAACAGTATTCCGTTTGACTCCACAATTTTTTTTTTCCAATTAGATGGTAGTACTCCACAAGAGTTTATTTGAAGATAAATGTTAATATGGGCTCCACAATATTCACTCCAGGCCAAAAAAATTGACCTACTTTCCCTTTTTTTTCCCATAAAAAATAATTCTCTATTAAAAATAAAAATATTTTTATTTCTATTTTTTATTCTTTCTCTTTTACTTTACTCTTTCCACTTAATAAACAAAATAGTTAGATAAATTCTGATGCCACCGAAAAAAAGATCATCTTTTTTAAAATGAATGGAGTACTATTTTTGAAGATAAATAAAAAATTCTAACAACAAAAAGACCCATTTTCATAAAAAAAATAGTAAATATTTATATATTTACTATATTTTACATTTTTATAAAAATATAATATTCCTTGGATCTCATCGAAAATGACTCATTTTTTTTAATTTGTTTCATCTAAGACAATTCATTACTAAAAATAAAAATATTTTTATTTTTATTTTACTTTATCTTTTTTATTTAATTTTTTCTCTCTAACACACAAAATAAGATGGCATAAAATCTTAGACCGCTGAAGAAATATGACATTTTTATTTGAACTAGTAGTAAATATTGGATTAATTATAGCCAATTTATGTTATCACACGCCTTACCGCTAGTATGACACGTGGCCATTACTCATCGACTTATTTTGTCTTCCAGTTGATGCATTCATCTCTCTAAAAGCTGAAACACCACAGCTTAACCAAAGCTTCAACAAAGCAAATTCAGTAGTTTTCCTTTTCACATCATCGAAATTTCCGAGGTAAACTAATCTTCTTCTGCAATTCCCCTTTGATTTCTGCTACCAATAGTAATCTCTGATCGCTCCTTCTACGATCATGATCAACCTTTTTTTCTTCTTGAAAAAGTAGAGAGAAAAAGACCCTTTCAACAATTTCTCGAGACAACAAAAAAAGAAAACGAAAGATCAAATTTTTCACTTAAAAAAAAGAGAATTTTCTAGAATTTGGCTCTGTAATCGAGAACCTGTTTGCGTTGACACCTGTTGTACTTTTTGGTGACTTGTGGCATTGGAAATCAATCACACCTTTTTTTCATTTTTTCATTTCAATTTAGGAAAAGTTTCGAGTTTATCCGATTCACTATCTCGGTTGCAGATTGAGTGATGAGAGAGACCGAGGGTTTGAATTCGAGCTTTGAGAAATTGATGGTTTTCGGCGCTGCTGAGAGCATGAGCATAACAGAGTGGAAGGATGTTCCGGTGGAGCTGCTGCTCAGGATTTTGTCACTGGTGGATGATCAGACGGTGATTGTGGCTTCTGGGGTTTGCCATGGATGGAGGGATGCTATTTCTTGGGGCCTCACTCGCCTTTCCCTCTCCTGGTATTTGCATATTTTCTCTCCCCTTTCTCAATTTTGTGTTCTGTTTTTGGGCAATTTTCAGAGAATGAGTAATTGATGGTTTTGCTGATTTTTTCTATCTTTAATGTGAGATTATGTAGAGATGAATTCTTGGGATATTTCTATGTTTTACAGAGACTAATTCTTTTGGGAGTTTTGATTGATTTGGGAATTTTGAGAGAATTAGTAGTTGATGGTTTTGCTGATTTCTTGGGATGTTTCTATGTTTTACAGAGACTAATTGTTTGATTGAATTTTCTTGTTATTGATGTGTTTGAATTTGTGATGTGTTGTTGTTGTAAACACACACTACACATAGATTCCAGTGTCTCATATGGAAATTGTGGGTTTTAATCCATTTACTATGTGGTTTAAAGGGTAAAGTTAAGTTCTTGATTTGAGATTTATCATGGTGTGAAGTTTCTGATTGATTTTGCATATGGGCAGGTGCAAGAGGAGCATGAATGATCTGGTGCTGTCTCTGGCCCCTAAGTTTACGAAGCTGCAGGCTCTCGGGTTGAGGCAGGACACGCCACAGCTCCATGATGACGCTGTTGAGGCGATTGCAGCCCACTGTCATGAGCTTCAAGAGTTGGATCTTAGCAAGAGCTTCAGGCTCACTGATCGCTCGCTGTACGCGTTGGCACATGGTTGTCCCGAGCTCGTGAAGCTGAATATCAGCGGCTGTACAGGCTTCAGTGATTCTGCTCTTGGATATCTGACTGGGTGTTGCAGGAAACTGAAGACCTTGAATCTTTGTGGCTGTGTTAGGACCGCGACGGATAGGGCGTTGAAGGTTCTAGAAAATCGCTGGCTTGTTTAAATCTGTTTTTTAATGCTCAAGTTGGTCTATCAAATGTTGTTATATGCTTTGTGCAGGCAATTGGGTACAACTGCCATCAAATGCAGTCGTTGAATCTTGGATGGTGCGACCGTGTTGGTGATGAAGGTGTCAAGAGTTTGGCGTATGGTTGCCCTAATCTTAGAGCTCTTGATTTGTGCGGATGCGTTCTTATTACAGGTACTGGTTCGTTTCCTTGTTTTTCGAATGTTGGGAGGTACAAATATTATCTCTAGCATGAATTCTGTTTAGTGTAGTTAACGAGCTACGGTTGATTTGGGAGGTTGACCGCTTGAAATTCGTTAGTTAAGATCACGAATTGATGTTGTGAGGTTAAACTCGTTGTTTAGATTGCATCAATTGCTTGATGAGTTTCAGCTGCTGTCTTCGGAGTTCGTTTATCTCTGACTGTTAGATTTGCTATTTTCTCGTTTTTCTTTCGGCCTGACTGGCTTACATTGGCATAGACGAGAGCGTCGTTGCATTGGCGAACAACTGCCTCCACCTGAGGTCGCTCGGGCTGTACTTCTGCCAGAACATTACAGACAGGGCAATGTACTCTCTAGCACAGAGCCGGGTGAAGAACAAGCACGACGTTTGGGCATCCGTGAAGAGCAGGTACGAGGAGGAAGGGCTTACGAACCTCAACATCAGCCAGTGCACGGCCCTCACACCCCCTGCGGTACAGGCACTGTGCGATTCTTTCCCTGATTTGCACACGTGCCCCGGCCGGCATTCCCTCATAATCAGCGGCTGCCTCAACTTGACGTCCGTCCACTGCGCCTGCGCCTCCATGCATGCCCACCGGGCACCACATGCGATGCCTCATTTCGCACACTGAGTCGAGGTTGGGCCGGATTATGTTGTATGTAAATAAATGGTGTATCTTGAAACCGGACTTTTTATGCATTTGTTGATCCTTTTGAAGGGCTGGATTGGTTTTATGTTGGTTTATGGTTTTAAAAATACTGTGATTTTACGGGATGAAGTATTGCTTTGTGTGGTATTTCTACGACATCAATTAACTGATTAAGGGCACCAAAAACCATCGAGGGGAATATTTGCCCTATGAGAATAATAACTATAGAAGTGTGAATGTCTGAACTATTTGATTTGGATTTAAATGAACTTGTTCGAGGTTGATAATTTGGATCTTACCTGAGTAGACATAAAATAACTAAATACTATTACCTCCGTTCTGCAATAACCATTGTTGACAATAATAGTCGATTGGACATGAGGTTTAAGGTATATAATCTACAATAATAATTGTTGATAATAATAGTCGATGGGATATGAGTTTTAAGAAATATAAAAGAAAGTGTGTTAATAAGTTAGTGGACTGTAAGTCCTATGCATATATATTAAATTTATAATGAGATTGCATATATTAAATTTATAATGAGATGTGATTAAATTAGTGGAATATGAAGCCTAAATATTATTTGTGGTAAAAGTGAAATGCGACTCTTATTGTGGGACGAACTGAAATGACAAAATATGACTTTTGTTGTGGAACGAATTGAAATGACAAAATGCGATTTTTATTGTGGGACGGTGGTAGTACTAATCTTTTTATCCTTAGGGTCAGCAACTTGTGCATGTTAGATCATTATTGGATCAATTTAATTAAATCTAATTTAATTTATCCTGAAATTAATTACTCCCTCCGTCCCGGCTAAGATGACACATTCTTTAGCCAGCACGGGGTTTTAGAAGTAATTGGTTAATGTGTTTAATTAGAGAGAGAGAAAATGTGGGTGGAAGTATTAAAATAGAGAGAGAAAAAAAGGTGAATATTTTAATAGGGATGAGAAAAAGTGGTTAAGTGTATTAATTGGAGAGAGAAAGTTTTCAAAAAAGGAAATGTGCCATCTTGGTTGGGACAAACTAAAAAGGAAAATGTGTCATCTTAAGCGGGACGGAGGGAGTAGTTCTTATTGAGTTGAGAAGGTCATACATCTTGATCTCAATCCTTTAATTTTGTGTTTATTCGTATTGAGTAAAAATTACCAAGCCTAGTTAAAATCTGTGCCGAGTCAAACTTTGGACAATATTTCATGGACGAATTTTTTAATTTTAGAAACTCACTTAAAATCTTCTGTGCCAAGTCAAACTTGGACAATATTTCATGGACGAAGGGAGTATAAAATATGGCTAAATTTCGTGAGTTTTATAACTAAGATTATTTCGTAATGGTCAAATTTGTTTTTAGGTCACTCTAAAAAAGGCTTGGAATTGATTAGGGGATGGAGAAAATTATATACATCTTCCAACTTCCCTCAAATTCTCATGTGTGGGATGAATTTGTACTCAATATTTATTTTTAGAAACACATTTAATTTTTAACCTATAAGATTTAAATTCTCAATGGTACTATTTGAGAGCCAAAACACTCACTCTGTCACACATATTGAGTAGAAGCTGCTACACAGGCTGAAGATTTCGGGTATCCATGGTGTCTATGGAGTTTTCGGGTAACCGATTTCCGGCTTTGACCGTGGGCCCCAGTTTGACCTACTTAGTAACCACTCTATAAAGCAGTACCGAAACCACACCGCCGCAGTCTTTCCCCTCCACCACCCTCACTCTCATCCCATCGCCGTCTAAAGCAGGTAATCCATTTCTTCAATTTTATCTCTCCCACCAAACTAACTGAACAACTTTTACTGCAATTTTTTTACTATATTTTACACACTATTAGAAACTACACCTTCGTGAAGAAAAATGCTAATTATAAAATTTTTGAGACTGATGGGAGAATTTGTCAAGGCTCTTGAATAAGATTTTTTTTTGGAACTCATTCATGTTTTCTTTCTTGGGTGATGCATTATTTTGGGATGAATTGGGTATATGGTTTGGATTTTGGTTGTGTTGCTTGAATGGAAAAAGATTCAATTTTTATGGTTTGTTCTTGAAAATACTAAATGCTGGTTGTGTTTACTATGCTGGGTTGGTTAGTAAACACAATTTTGTGATTTAATCTACTTAATTCTTGAAACTTATTGCGGTCCTCTGTTCCCATTTGCTGTTTAGTTGATACAATTCTCATTTTGTTGTTTTGATTTGAATCTGTGTTGATTAGGATGGAGTCATCTCAAGCTATGAATATGTCTTTAGATAGTCATGATTTGGAGGTCTTTGGAATATTTAGGGACATCAAAGTAGAAGACCAAAGTGAGCATGTTCGAAAGAGAAGAAAGACCGATGAATCTCCGGGATCTATATATTGGAATGATTACACCAAAGTGTGGGTTGAAGAAGGGGATCCTCCAATTATGAAGCTTGAAGGAATGTGCAAACATTGCTGTACCTTCATTTCAGTCGACTCAAGTGGATGCGGCGCCAATGGTTTAAAAAGGCATACGGCTTCGTGTTTGAAGAGGAAAGTTGCATTGCAAGCCGGTAGAGGCCAGACGGTAAAAGGCAACACATCTTTGGCTAAATGGAAGTTTGATCAGATGGCGATTAGACCAGCGTTATGTGAGATGGTCATCCTGCAAGAGCTCCCATTCACATTTGTAGAATGCAAGCGTTTTAGCAGATTTGTCCAACTTGCTTGTCCGCAATTCCATATTCCGGAAAGGCTTGATGTAAGGAATGATTGTGTGAGGTTGTTTCATAAGCACAAACAAGGCTTGAGCAAGTTTTTCCGGGAAGAAGGCATGGGAAGAGTGTCGATCACCTCACACTGCTGGACTGCACTGGACGACACAAACTTCGTTTGTGTTTCTGCACATTGCATTGGGAAAGACTGGAAACTGCACAGGAAGGTTATCGGTTTTTGCAAGGTTGAAAGTCATAACGCAAGTGCCATTGGTGATTCTATAGTCACGTCGCTGAAAGAGTGGGGATTGACAAATCTGTTTTCTTGCACTGTGGATAATGCACCCGGAAATGAGGAGGCAATTAGACATGTCAAGTATCACGTGGAGACGTTGAACAAGGATATTTTGGATGGGAAGTACTTCCATATGCGTTGTGCAACACAAATCATCAGACTGGTTGCACAAGATAGTCTGGAGGAAATAGGCATATCTGTCAGACGAGTTAGAGAGGCCATAAAGTGGCTTAAATCTTCACCACATAAAGATAAAGGTACACAATGGGATAACATCCTGAATCTGTTCACTGATACGATTGATTGCAAAAAGTCGTTGTGCTTGGATGTTCCGACTCGTTGGGACTCTACTTATTTGATGCTAGAGTCGGCTCTGCCATATGAAGAAGCATTCAAGCTTTTTGGAAATCAGCATTCGTGTTTTGTGGAAGATTTGAAGCAGAGAAAACACAATGGTCTTTTTATTGGAGCGCCTGAAAAAGAAGATTGGGCGAATGTGAAGAACGTGATGGAATACCTCAGGAAGTTCTACGCGTTGACTCACGTCTTTTCTGCTACCAGATATCCGACATCACATTTATTCTTTGCAGAGATGTGTGATTTGTTTGACCTCATCGCTACGTTGGAGATGGGCGATGATTCTGGAGTAAGTGCCATGGCTAGAAAGATGAGGTCGAGGATTGGAAAATATTGGAGCGAGGAAACTGAACTAAATCCGAATTTGAATAGAATTGTGTACATTGCTGCCGTGCTTGATCCAAGACAAAAGATGAGACACGTTGAGACGTGCTTTAAAACAATGTTTGGGGATGAACGAGGGGCTGATATGGTGAAAGAGGTGACGGACTCAATGAATGAGCTGTTTGAGTTTTACAGAGCGCAGAGTGTGACTCCTACACTACCTCGAGTAGTTGATACATCTACTGTAGTACCTCGTGTGCACTCTAATCATCGAGTCTCTCTTCGCTTTATGGCTTTGCAGTCTAGTGACGAAGAAGAAACTAGCGATGTGAATGAGCTCACTCTTTATCTCAAAGCAAAAAGGCACATAGTGTCGATGGATGAGATCGACAGCTTTGACATCTTAATGTGGTGGTCGGAGCACCCTTACTATCACGTTTTGAGCAAGATGGCAAGGGATATTTTGGCAATTCCCGTTTCCAGTGTTGCTTCTGAGTATGTATTTAGCACGGGAGGCCGTGTTCTCACTGCATATAGAAGCTCGTTGACTTGCAATATGGTTGAGGCTTTGATTTGCGCGGGAGATTGGTTGAAGATTAGTACTAACATGGAATCGAAAGACAAAGAAGACATGTCGGAAGAAGAACAACAAACTGAATTTCAACGAGGTACGTACGTTCTTTAGTTTCGACGTTATACTTGCTATTTAGATTCTTATTTATTTTTATTTATCTATTTAGTATTAGCAGCCATTGGAGAGATTGCTCAGAAGAGGAATGCATAGAGTCAGAGTGTCCTACACTTGAGATTGATGATGGATGAAGAAAGGCTAAAGATGGTGAGAAATGATGAATGATTAAATGTCTATGGTAAATGATGATTTTTGGATTGTATTTGGTTGTTATTGTCTCTATATTTTAGTAGGGCGGATGATGATATTTGATTTTAAAATTAGGTGGAAATTGAATAAACAAAGGAGACATTCGGAAAATTTGTTTTAGAAAACAAATCATAACAATAAGCAATCAATTCTAAAGTTTAGTTGAAGAGGAGAGCTTAAAAAAGTAAAGCCCATGTTAAAAAAAACTCGGCCCGTTGGGCCCAGTTAAAAAAACACTGTTCATTCTCTTTAAATAAAGATGGCGTGTCTATTATAATTAGGTAACTAATTCAAATATTAAACTTAAGGGTTTTGATATATACAAAACAGTGACCGTAATACCAAATACCAAAACGCAGAATAAAATCATGCAGATGACATGTTTAGATTATTGTTAGTGTATTTTAGATCATTTTAATAATGAATGGCCTAAAATAAACTAAAAATGACATTAAATTCAGATTTTGTAAAATGACCTAAAACTGATTAATAATGATTTTCCGTGTTTTTGGTACTTCATCCATTCTATAAACATATACGAAAGCATGATTGATAAAGTAAGAGAGAAATAAAAAAAATTATTAAATTATTATTAATAGAAAATGAGGCCCCACCATATAAAAGAGAATAAAATTACTAAAAATAAAAATAATCTATTTTTATAGGACATACCATAATTGATAAGGTTTTTTTCTTTACTATAAGATAAGTAAGCCTCTCCAGACCATACAAGGGCGCGTCGAGCCCACGCAAAGGGTTTAGCCTTACACTCTACTATGAGTAAGGACTAATTCGTGGCTTCAAAGATGACTCTTTGGCCTTTAGACTCGCTTCCGCGACTTCGCCCTTTAAGTGTAAGTGACATTTAAAACCGAAGAACCGAAAGAGATGCTGGTATAATATAGGGTCTCCCCCTCCAGCAAGATCAAAAAAGGTTGTATTAAAGTTTCGATCAGTTAATAACATGGTAAAGAAGTGAATCCATAGTCACAGCCATAGCAAGATCCAGTAAAATGGAATGAATAAAGTATGAATTGTTATGATTTAAGCTTGTTATTTATTAGTAAAAAGTATTTATGGATTTTTGAGGATTTTTCTTTTATGGAACAAATAAAGTTGAATTATTATGATTTTGCTCTTTTTTTAGTAAAATGTATTTATGGATTTTTTTCATCAAACTTATTTAGGTGATATCTGGGGAAGGAAAATGACAAGAGTTTGGATTTTTAAGTCTTGGTTTTACTCTAAATTTGCACTGGTGAATAGTCTTAATTTCTTTTTTCAACCCATACAACGATACAATTGAACTACTCCATACAGTAATGTTTTAAAAATCGGATCGGCCAGTGAACTGGCGAGGCTACTGGTTCACGGTTCAACCGGTCCAACCGGTTCAATCACTGGTCGAACCGTTTTACTGTTACAAATTATATATAATATATAAAATATATTCAATTTCAATGAATGATAAAATTTATTAAATTTTTTATCCATAATTATTAAATGTACAAATTACAAGTTAGTATGGATAAAATTTTTAATATTTTAGATATAAAAAAAGATAATTCATAATAATTCAAAAAAATTATATGACAAAATATATAAATAAATATGAATGTTTAATTAGTTTTGATGAAAATATACTATATAGTAAATAATTTATTATAAACCTTAGGTATAACTACTTATATTTACTTAAGTATCTATATTATACAAATAATAGTTAATTTTAGTAAAAAAGAGTGAATTTTAGATGATAAATATATTATCATATTAATACCTACTCACTGTAATATAAATTTAAACTTGAATTATTAGTTTGAGTAAATAAAAAAAATGTTTTAATATAATAATAACTAATGTTCATATTATTAACAAGAAATGCTTGTGGTGGAGTGGTAATGGACTTGGTCTCTTGACCAAGAGGTCATGAGTTCGATTCCCACCAAAAGCACTTATATTACAAAAAATTTAAACAATGAAGAAAACCGGTTTCCAGTTCTCGGTTTGACCGGCCGATTTCGGTGGTTCACGGCGGCTCAACATGCTGGCGGTTTTATGGAGAGAACCGGACCACTCACCGGTTCGCGGCCGAACCGGCCGGTCCAGTCCGGTTTTTAAAACACCGAGTTTATCAATATCTTGTTTTACAAATATATTTAGTTTAACTTATACTTTAATATGCTAAAAGTTAGTCAAACTTAATTTATTATTTTGTTGTTTTATAAGAAACGATTTATTTACATAAATGACCCAATTGTATTTAATTTTTTAATCTACATTTTTATAGTTTTATCTCTCATCGTTGTGTGTCTTTAATTAGTATTTTCTGTCTCTAACTTATTATTTTCTGTATAATTGATAAATTAAATAATCCAAGTACTTTCACCGCTTCTGCACCTCTAAAACCTGAAAACGCAACATTGTGTATTTTGACGTAACTAAATCTAAATTTAGAGAATTAATTAGAGTCGTAACCGATGAATGTTTAATGCTGATGTTATATTTCGTGAGAATCGTGACCAAAGATTCTCTCAGGTGATGAAATTCCTCACCATTCCAACGTGGGCCCCGGCAATTAAATAATACTTGTACCAGTGCTGGTAATTAATACTCTATCCAAAGAGTATGGAGTTTGAGTTCGCCACAGATTTTAATACAAAATTGATAAAGTAATAGAGAGGTAGAGAGAAACAGTAATTAAAGTATTATTAGTGAGAAATGAGTCCCAACTCATTAGAGAGAAGATTTTCAAAATTAAAAAGTGCATATTCTTGTGGGACGGACTAAAAGGAAAGAGTGCATATTCTTGAGATGTTAAAACTCTCTATATATTGTCCCACATCGACTTGATAACGATCCTAGCTCACCTATATAAGTGTGGATAACCCTCCCCCTTATGAGGCCTTTCAAGGGGTGAGTGACTCATTTCTAATATGGTATCAGAGCGGGCCCAAGTCGATGATGGATTTATTTCTTTATCTCTTCTCTTGCCTACCCACGTGATGGAAGTCCGATGTGTCATTCCGGCCCACACGTGAGGGGGCGTGTTAAAACTCTCTATATCTTGTCCCACATCGACTTGGTCACGATCCTAGCTCACCTATATAAGTGTGGACAACCATCCCCCTTATGAGGTCTTTTAAGGGATGAGTGACTCATTTCTTATATGTGGGACGGATGGAATACTCCCCAGCGCATAAACTTATGGACTTTGGTGATGTCACGAGTTTTAATATTTCCTGCGTACTCAAAGAGTATGAACTATTTTATTTTTTGTATGTCACTGAAAAATACGAACTTTCTAATTTTATATAATTCAAACAATCTATTATACTTACACAACATTTTATTTACAACTTATACTATCACCATTAAGAACTTATACAATTAAAATAATGCGAAATCCACTCTTCACTAACATTATTTCTACTACTTTTTCTTTCAATCTTTTTTACTTTTCCTGTTATTTATTAAGTGCATTGTTTATACTCTTTGCGGATAGAGAGTACGAAATTGGTAAAATAGAAATAGAAAGAAAAAATCATTGAAGTATTGTTAGTAGCGAATGTGGTCCATCTTATGAGAGAAAGTGGTTATATTTGAGAACAGACCATAAAAAAATGACTATTTTATAATAGTTTTAATAACATTGGTAAATAATTTGTGTTGATTTACGATTAAAAAAAATCGACACTATTAATAACAATAATAATAATACTAATAATAATAATATAATAATAATAAATGTTATTATTATTATTATTATTATCCTTTATATAAAACTATAAAAGTATACTTAAATTATCAGAGAGATATAAGAGTTCAACAAAGCAATAAAAGAGCGCAAAGGAGCCATAAAAATGAAAACACCAATAAATACTATTGACGAAATATAGCCTTATAAAATGTAACGTCTAACTTTCTGCATCTTAATCTCGTGCTCATCATCTTCTCATTTTGGATTTATACACTTTGCTCAAATCTCCTCCTAATTTTTCAACTTTATAGATAAAAAGTTTATATGAATTCTTATCAAATTAATTTAGGTGATATCTGGGGAAGGAAAAAGAAAAGAGTTTGGGTTTTTAATATAGTCCTTCTATTACTCTAAATTTGCGTTGGTGAATTTTCTTAATTTCCTTTTTCCAATTTTAGAAATCAATAACTTGGACAACTGCAGTTCTTCATGACAATTTTCTAAAATTTCAATTAAGATACAAATGAGTTGATTAACATAAATATACCTCAATTTGGTTTAACATACCATAAACTGTTTTTAGTTTGTTAATATATTTTTACGAACTTTTTGTGTATGTTTGGATTAATTAATTTTTTGGTGGATAGGTGAAAGCTTTCAAATAATAAAAGAGCGTTTAATTAGTCTTATAAAATAATGAAAATTCCAATAAAAGAGCGTTTAATTAGTCTTATAAATTAATGAAAATTCCTCAATTCTATTTTATTTTATTATCTTATACTCCGTAATTAGTAATTTACAAAACTTATACTATTATAATTTGTTATTTTTCAACATATATCGTTTCAATTTTTTCTCTCATCGCTTTTCTTTTTGATATCTCCTCTTTTAACTCGTGATTTTCGATAAGTTCAATAATCGAATTATCGAATTAACTCCTGCATGCCTAAACCTAGAAAAGTAAGATTCTGCATTTTGAATCAATAAAAAACAAAAACTAAATACTTGTAACTGATGCATGTATATATTTTGTGATGTCTATATTTAGACCAAAATATGCTTTCAGGTGATGAAATTTTTGCCCGATTTGGCGGTGGACTGTTTGCCTACTGTTTGTTGTCCGCAAAAAATGATAGTAATAAAAGAAAGAGAAAAAATAATTATAGATTAATTTCTGTGGAAAATGGGGAAAATGATTAGTTAGTAATAGATGAAAGCAAATTTAGTAATTAGTAAATACTCCGTAATTAACAATTTTTTATATTGATAAATATAACCCATTTTTTATAATTCTCTTAAACTTTGAATGTATATAGAGCGACCTAAATCCATCTCTTAGTTAACTTGGAACATCTGACATAGAAGATTTGAGAAGCTCTCCACCCTAAGAAGATTCGATTTAGTATTTCTCATTTTTTAATTAATATAGCATAATTCTTATAATTTGATTGTATATTTAATCATTTGTCAGATTAATGATTATTAATAATCGTCTCAATTTGCTATTCTCGTCTTTCCATAAATAATACTCATTTATTTATTTTATTACTTTTGATAATGAACTTCACATTCTACTAACTTCATCTCAATCGCATATTACTTCATCCGTCCCACTTTAGGAGTCCCGATTTATCATTTTTTAGTGTCCTACTTAGGAGTCCCAGTTGGAATATTCCATAAATAGTATTAGGCCTAACGTTTTTCCACTCACATTTTATTATAAAATTAATATAAAAAAGTAGGACTCACATTCCACTATCTTTTTTCACCAATTTTCCTTTACATTTCTTAAAACCCGTGCCGAACTCAACCGGGACTCCTAAAGTGGGACGAAGGGAGTATGAACTAATACTACCTTCTGTCCCACTTTAGGAGTCCCAATCATTTTTTTGCACTCGTTTTATAAAAATGATAATAAATAGTTAAAGTGGAGAAATGATAAAGTAAGAGATAGAATAATGTAGAGAAGACTCTTCTCAATAATATTCTTTCTCTTATTTTACCATTTCTACACTTTAACTATTTATTACTATCATTTTTTAAAACGGGTGTAGAAAAGTAACTGAGACTCTTAAAGTGGGACGGAGAGAGTAATAGATATAAAAGTGAGATTCACCTTCCACTAACCATTTTCAATTACATTTCTTAAAACCTGAGCCAAGTCAAAATGAAACTATTATTGGCGGGATTTTATTGATCGGTCGTATAGGCTCGAGTTGGACATTGAATTGCTTCGATTTAAATTAATCGAAAAAAGCTTTATGTATCTATAAAAGATACCGACCAATCAAACCGATTCGATTTAAGTCACGATAGAAACATAACGGCTTAATCATTGCGTTGATCTACGTCACGATTAAAAATCTAAAAGCATATTATGCTGAAACAGAGGACGCGGCGTGTTTTTTCTTGATTTGACGTACGTGTGGAACTACAGTTATTGTGAAAACATAATTGTATCTTCTTTCGCATCACAATTTCTTAGCCGCCGTACATATAAATTAATTATCGAATCTCGATCCACATTTCAAATTTGTTGGAGCGAAAGTAAATTTATTTCCGAATCTTGTTACGCATTTCAAATTTTTTGAATCGACCGTACATTATCCTTTCAAATGTTTTTTTCTCTATCTCTTTAACTGTACTAACTACTAAACCTTCCAAACACGAAAGCGCCAAAGTTTTTTTTGCTCGATTCTATATATCGACTCAATCGTTAGCCATTACTAAAAGTCTGGAAGACAGATTATGCTCGGAAAAAGAGGAACACATAAATCTCTTTTTCTTGTCGATACACATATAATTCCTAACTAACTATGCGAAAATTAAAACGAATCTATTTCCGTATCTCAATGCTCTCCGCAACGACATCCATTTTTTGCACAAACATTATTCCGAATCTCAGACACCCTCAATAAATTTTTCCAGATTTCCGAATCTAGTAATTTTTTTTCGAAACGACCTTACATTTTCTCGCCATACTAAACAATTTTCCTCATATAAAAAAGAAAGGATCAATGATAATTCTCCTTTAATACAAACAATCTCCCTAATATTCTAAAATCTTACTCACATACATTTTTCACAAGAAAATGTAGGTAAAAAAAATTAAATTTGCACCGATCCTTCTATCCCAATTCACGACATCAATTTTGTCAACTTCTACATAATACCATGATTTCTCACCTATAAATCCAACCCCCTTCTCCCAACCTAACACCACCACCACCAAGAGAATCAAGATAGTGAGAGGTTCAAGAGAGTGAGAGTGTGAGTGTGAGCTAGAGAGATTGAGATCAGAGTGATGGAGCAAAAAACCACAGTTCTCATCATCGGCGCAGGCCCCGCCGGTCTAGCTACTTCGGCATGTTTAAGCCTCAAAAACATAGCCAACATTGTGCTAGAACGCGAGGACTGCGCCGCCTCTCTGTGGCGGAAGCGAGCCTACGACCGCCTCAAGCTCCACCTCGCCAAGGAGTTCTGCCAGCTCCCCCACCTGCCCTTCCCCGCCGGCTCCCCCACCTTCATCCCCAAAAACGCCTTCATCAACTACCTCGATGACTACGTTGAAAAATTCGATGTCAGCCCGCTGTTCTCTCGCAGCGCTGTGTCCGCCTCTCTGGAGCCCGGGAGCGGGAAGTGGGTCGTGGTGGCCCAAAACCTCGTCTCGGGGGCCACGGAGAGGTACGAGGCCGAGTTTCTCGTTGTTGCCACAGGCGAGAATAGCGAGGGTTTCATCCCTCCCGTGGAAGGGCTGGGCTCGTTCGAGGGGGATGTGCTCCACTCGAGCAAGTTCGAGAATGGGGGCCGGTTCGAAGGGAAGGAGGTGTTGGTGGTGGGAAGCGGGAATTCCGGGATGGAGATCGCGTTGGATCTGGCTAATTGGGGCGCCCGGACCTCGATTGTGATCCGGAGCCCGGTGAGATTCTTACTTCCTTTTTCACTTTCAAAATTTGAAAAACTCGTTAAATCAACCAATTGATAAGAATTTAATTACACAAAAACCACTCAATTCATAATGAGTCAAATCCAATTCATCATTTGACTTATTTTATGTCAATTTTAGTACCAAAATGTGACAACCTTATTGAACAATCAATTGATAGGAATTTAGACAAAAACAAATGGTAAAATCCATTAATGACACTAACCCCAAATTACATGTAATAAATGTTGTTTTCTTGAATTAGGGGTTTGGATTTGGAGATGATTATTTGATTTATTATTTCAATTGCAGGTGCATGTGTTAACTGAGAATTTGGTGAGATTGGGGATGACATTACTAGCCTATCTACCGTTGTATCTGGTGGATAATCTGGTCATGATTCTAGGCGATTTGAGACTCGGAAGACTTACTAAATATGGCATTGTAAAGCCCAAAGAGGGCCCGTTTTCTCTGAAACTCTCGACCGGAAGATCCCCCATCATCGATGTCGGGACCATCGGCAGAATTAAAGCCGGAGAAATCCAAGTATATACATATTTCACACACTCACATAAAATGATACATTTTTGCTCTCACTCTCAAAAGCTTTTTGAAAATATAATTTATTTCATTGAAATAGAACCTTTCCGAAACTAAATAAGGCATGGTGCATTTAAGATTAATTTTGTCTCATTATTTATTTTGTAGATGTTGCATTAAGTTAAGGTGGTTAATAATTAATCAATGGAAAAGTTTTAAATCCAGGGCAGCATGTGCTATACATATGCTTTTATTGAGAATCCACTCAATTCCCTTTAAGATTCTTATAAGTCTTATTTTGATGTAGAGATCTATTAGTTACAACCCTCTTAGGCATAAAAAGTAAAAATTGCTTCTTTTAAGCATCTATTGTATTTCTTTTTACATATTTTTCTTTAAATTTAATAACTACTGTTTTTGTTTCTGAAACCATATTATTCATAAAAATCTCCACTTTCTAGCTAGGGTTTGGTAGTAGTCATGTTTAATTAAATATTTATTTAAATTTTCTTCAATTTTTGCAGGTGCTCCCAGCTATGAAGAAGGTGGAAGGGAACAAGGTTGAGTTCAGCAACGGCCGCGTTGAAAGCTTTGACGCCATCGTGTTCGCCACCGGCTACAACAGCACTGTCAAGAAATGGCTAAAGGTACAAAAAATATATTAATAAAAATAAATAAAAATTTAATTAAACCCTATTTTTAAACCTCATTATATCTGATATATTGATTTCTGTGTAGGGAGATGGTGATAGCCTCTTTGCTGAAAATGGAATGCCAAAGGTGAAGCCACCAAATCACTGGAAAGGCGAAAACGGGCTTTACTGTGCTGGATTTGCGAGCGCTGGGCTGGCTGGCGTTGCCCAAGACGCGAAGAAGATATCGCAGGACATACATGCGACTCTATTCCCCCTTCCAAAATAGTAGAATTTCAATTTGACTATCCTAGAATAAGTGTATCTGCAATGTTTAATTTCATCTTGTCATTTCCAACTACAAGTCTTTCTAATAATATTATGATTCTACAAGAATCATCTTGTTGGGAGAATGTGAGAATTATTTTTAACCATTAGATCGCGAAGATCATATGTGGGTTGAGAGTTCGAATCCCGGATACAAGGGAATTTTCAAACTATTTAAGTGCAATTAAATTAATGGCGAAGACAGTAAATTTATACGTTCAATAATAAGATATATTAATCAAACCGCGGGAAAAAATAATTACTACTAAAATTTCAAAATCCAAAGATTGTTTTCTCATGTAAAGGAGATTAAGAAAATCTCCCTAGCAAATGCATAATATTAGGATTTTATTAATAAAATTATTTTTATAGAGGTATATAAACAAAGTTAATTGCTTTGGGGTTTTGTGATTAGTTTTTCTTTATATTCTTGTATTGATAATTTTTTTTCTCTATTAATGTATAAAGATAAATTTTAGAATTTCTATCTACGCGCCATCAATCCCTAATAGAAGACAATACAGTTTATTTTTGTCAAGGCACACGATTGTCTTTTTTATCGCCAAATTATAGTCCAATTCTTTTTAGCTTGGTGTTTTGTGGGAATGGGATATGATTGAGTATAATTCTTAGAACTCTCCAAAGTGACAAACTATTGTAAAGTTAATATCCTTATTAGGTGAATATAAACTTTACTTCTTATTTTCGTATATCCTACTAAATGTTCTTTACTCGTTTTGGACAATAAAGGCAAATCTTACAATCTAGTTCCTTCATCCCAAGTTAATTGTATAGCTTTTTGGGACGTCCATTAAATAAGTTATTATTTTTTTTAGCAAAAATCATTTATTTTAATCTCCTATTTTATTTTCTCTTTACTTGTTTATTTATTATTTTTCTCTACTTTATTTTCTCTTCATTTAAGTAGTAGACACCACTTTTTTGTACTTCTATCATTAAAAAAACTGAGTAAGTAGTAGCAATTTTGTAAGAACACAAGAATCGAGGCGCAATTGCTTAGATTGCAAAATTATAAAAAATAATAATTTAGTACACAAGCATTTCATCTATCATCACCCTATCAATTCCCCTACATTATTCAATCCTCTCCACAATCATTGATCATATTTACGAGCCTTAAAAGACACCAAGCAAACAAAATCATGGAAGATCGAGATATAAGCAAGAATGTGAATCAACATGAATCTCTGCGTGCGGATTTTTGTGTTATTTCTTACTTAGTTCATGTTTAATGAGCTATTAAATTTTTGATTAATTTGTGATCGGTCTTGACAACTTAGGATTGTTTGTGGATTGTGGATAATAAGTTGACGTCTGAATTTCAAACTAATACTAATATTTTTCGTCAACGAAAAATAGTCATATTTTTTTCTTTTTGATATGTCTATCAAAATTGATTTCAATCTATTTTTGGTAAATTAATTGGTCTCTTTAATAAAATGAATTTCTTGAACAACTATTTCTCTCCGTCTCTCTATTTTATTAATATTGCACTAATATTCGTGTCTTTCATTATCAAGACTATATTTCTGTATTAAATTTTGTAGGTAGTGATATGATATGCAAAAAAAAAAATTAACTTGTAAATTAAATGAAATACTGAAAGGAGGCTTCTACATAATAGTCGTCCTGTTTACATGTAGTTCATCTTTTAACTATAAATTCCTGTGTATTCGGATACTTACACGGACTTCTGTGTTTAAATTAGTTTTATTATTACCTTTTAAAAAAAAAATTGGTTCTGTTGTTCTTTCTTTCCTTATTGTTAAATTTTTGTCTTGTTAAGTAAAATTATTATGTATTTTTTTAAGCAAAAGAATAAAATTTAACATTTGGGCCTAACAATTTATTCCTATTTCCCACTTATTTTATCATTCAATTCTTGGAACACATATCCTTCTCCTAATTCCATCCATTCCATGTTTCTTCATCAATATCTCCACTCCCTAAAATCTCTCCAACAATATTTATCAGTTTTTGCCTACAAATATCCCACAAATTCCGATTCCTTCACATCAGTTCCTTCCCTACACCAGAAGGTATTTTTCTCCTCAACTTCATGTATAAAAAATATCTCCATATTTTTATAGCATAATTTCATGATATCACAGTGTGAAGGAGAACCGAGAGCGTTGTGATTTTTCAATACCTTCTGCTATTGCAAATTTTCTTCCTTCCAAAAGGTATTTTCTTTTCCTCGATTCAATGACATACTTTCATACATTCACTTCAGTGATTATTTTGGAAATTTGCTGAAACTTGTTGAATGATACTCCCTCCCAAAGTTTCAATCTTTAATGCTTTAGAAGTTGCCTTTCGTTGATGGCAGAGAGAGAGATGCGTAAGAGTGCATGTGAGAATGAATGATGAGATAAAAATTGTGAGAGAGACGTGTAGGTGGCTGGAGTTAGGGTTGGGGAAAAATATCGAAAAAATGATATATCACTCGTATCGTATTGAAAAATATCGAAAAATTATCGAATTTTCGACATATCGTAATTTTCGATACGATACGATATCGTATCGTAAGTTTTCGATATGATAACGATATGAATTTCCTTATATCGCGATATTTCGTTTTATATCGAAAATACGATATATATCGAAAATTTTCGATATATCGATATTTTCGATATATATCGATATTTTATTTTCGATATATATCGATATGTATCGAAATTTTCGATATATATCGATATTTAACGATATATCGAATTTCGGTACGATATATCGAAATATCGATACGATAACGATATGAAATTTTTTTATATCGAAAGTTCGATATATCGAAATTTGATATATCGAAACTTTCAATACGATAACGATATGAAATTCTTTCATATATCGATATTTTCGATACAATACACGATACAACGTTTTCGATACGATATATCGTATCGACCCACCCCTAGCTGGAGTAATTTAATTTGTTCTTTTCGAAATTTACGAGAGATGAAAGTTGGAATTAGATGGAGCAACATTTTTTTTCTTTGTTGTTGGGCCTCACTTAGTAGTCCAAATAGTGAAGTATGGTTGTGACTTTGATTTGGGCCGGGAGTAGTGAGTTGTTTTGGGCTAATGGGTTTTGAGAGTGGATCGGCTGCTACTAATAATTGTGGAGGACTAATTTCCTTAGTTTTGTCGACTAATTGTTTGTAAGACTGTTTGTTAATTCCCGAGATGATAATGCAGGAAGGTTTTAGGCATGCGTACGTACAATTAGGATGCATGCGTTGTTTTTAAATTAATTTATTTTGCAAAATCTAATATTTGCATATTATGTTATTTTAGAAAAGGTGAACTTTTGCACGTCGTTTGAGATTGGAACAGAAAGTTGTTTGAGGAGTTAAGATTAGAGGTGGTCTTTCTTTTTAAATAAAGATTATGTTCTAAATATATTTTGATTTGAAAAGGAGGCTAAAATGTTTGTCTTGCCATGTTTTTGTGTTTTATTGGAACCTATTTGAAGTGGTTTTGCTTTATATATTTAATAGAATTCGGATCCCAGTAGGGCCGCAAACCCTGCTCGGACTAGTGTACAACCCGTAGATCGTGCATTATCTCCTTCGAGTTGGCCGGTCTAGTGACTTGGTTCGTGGCTACGTTCCTTGTCATGTAAGTACTATATGTTAAGATATAGTATGGTGATATTGAATGTGGATGGAAAATGGTTGTGCAACTGAACTTTAGTTGAAATATATTTTTAGTGTACTTGGGTTTCGTTTTAAAGTTAAAAGCCCCAAGGTCATTCAATTATGGTTTGACAAACTATATTTTGGCATGTGTCCACTGAGTGAATCAAGTACTATGTCTTGTATATTGTTTTTAAAACGTGCATGTTTAGCGGCGACAGACGTAGTGGATGTTGAGCAGAGTCATTGAAGATTATGTTTCGTTTAGTATTCGGATATGTCGTGTCTTCATACTCAGCATTATTTCATGTCTTGAATGCTTCCGCTAGAATTCTATAATTTCTTTGGGTTGTTTATCTTTGGGTCTTTATTCTTCGAAGTTAGTATTTGTTGAGACAATACTTTTGTCATTTTCCAAGTTTTGCAGTTGTTCATTTGTTTAGGTATACCTATCTTGTTCTTCCCCGCTTCTTTAATCATCTCCTAGTCGTGATCAATTGTGTTTTCTATCCTTAGAAAATGCGAGCGTGACAAAGTGGTATCAGAGCAATGTTCCTTCCACTCTGGACTCAAGAGTCTTCTTTCCTTCTTGATCTAGATTCGTATCCCTAGATACTCTGATACCACTTTGTCACGTCCGCATTTTCTAAGGATAGAATACACGGTTGATCGCGATTAGGGGAGGATAAAAGAAAGGGGAAGAACAAAATATGTACGACCAAAACAATTGAATAACTGCGAAACTTGAAACGACAAACAACCGTCTCAACAAATACTAACTTCGAGGAACAAAGACCCATAGATAAACAATCCAAAGAAAAATATAGAATTCTAGTGGAAGCGTTCAAGACATGGAATAATGTCTAGTATGAAGACCAGACACATCCCGAATACTAAACAAGACATAATCTTCAATGACTCTGCTCAACATCCACCACGTCCGTCGCCGCTCAACCTGCACATTTTAAAAACAATATGCAGGGCTGAGTACTTGATGCACTTAGTGGACACATATCAAAATACAGTTTCTCAAGTCATAATTGAGTGACCTTGGAGGTTTTAACTTTAAACAAAACCCAAGTACACTAAAAATGTATTTCACGTAAAGTTCGGTTGCATAACCATTTTCCATCCACATTCAACATTATCATACCATATCTGTACATACATGACAAGGAACGTGGCCACGAACCAAGTCACTAGACCGGCCAGCTTGAAAGAGATGGCGCACGATCTACAGGGTGTACACTAGTCCGAGCAGGGTTTGCGGCCCTATTGAGATCCGAATTCGATTAAACATATATGGCAAAACCACTTCAGATAGGTTCCAATAAAACACAAGAGCATGGCAAGATAAACTTTTTCACCACCTTCTCACATCAAAATATATTTAGGACATAGTCCTCATTTAAAAAGAAAGTCCACCTCAAACGCTTAGCTCCTCAATCAACTTTCTGTTCCAACTTAAATGACGTGCAAAAGATCATCCTTTTTAAAAGTTAGCTCCTCAATCAACTTTCTGTTCCAACTTAAATGACGTGCAAAAGATCATCCTTTTTAAAAGCCAGAGATTCAAAAATTAGACTTTGCAATATAAAACTAATTTAAAACAATGCATGCAAAACCACCTTTTTAAAAGCCAGAGATTCAAAAATTAGATTTGCAATATAAAACTAATTTAAAACAATGCATGCAAAACCACGCGTGTGCTTAAATTATCCTTCCTTCTTTCATTAAAAAAAAAGTCGTATTTTTCTGCTTTAAATCATCGCCATGGAATCAGCTCAACATTAATCAACTTAAACCCCGACTAAACAAGAATCAAACTGACCCCATTTAGAAAAAAAATAGAAAAAGCAACACAACATTTGTTGTAGATTTAAAGTGCTCATGAAGAAAAAATAAAAAGATAGATTTGGGCTTACAACAAGTTATTCTTTCAAGTAAGAAAAAGAATTGGGTTAAGAAAATAATAATTGTTCAAGTCCAAATTTATAAAATCTTTCTCTCCGTAAAAGAAACAAAGGCTAAAATATTTAGGTGTACAAATGATGTCTTTTTAAGAACAAATAAAAAGGTAGTACTAGAAAAAGTCGGGGTGTTACAAAGCCCTATTAAATAAAAATTTATTTATCTAATAGTCAATTTTTTTTATATTTTGTATGAATTGTTAGGAAAAATTTCGTATTATCACAACAAAATATTTATTATTTTCTTAAAATTTTGTATTAAAAAATTTAAAATAT
This sequence comes from Salvia hispanica, assembly GCF_029641045.1. Taxonomy (NCBI): domain Eukaryota; kingdom Viridiplantae; phylum Streptophyta; class Magnoliopsida; order Lamiales; family Lamiaceae; genus Salvia; species Salvia hispanica. Next base: position 31,152,125 of record NC_142697.1, on the reverse strand, counting down.
ATAACCTCGATCAAAACTAAATTCAAACAAGGTTCTCTATCACACAATTAGCATCCGTTGTCCACTATCAAAACTATGTAGTTTTAGTGTAAATTTATTTCAAATCACTCAGCTTCAATAAGCTGCGATATTGAGGATTGTTTTTTTAGAGCCATTTCCCCTACTGAATATATGATGAAATCCTGAGAAAATCAAAGATTGTTGAAAGGTTTTATTGTGTAGAAAAAAACATGTACGCACACTACTTTGAAGAGATTTCTAATTATATGTTTGATCTAGTGTATTGTCTAGGCACGTCACACCGTATAGTGTTTTTGTGTTAATTATCAAAGTTGTTAGGTGAATTAAAATCTTACAGCTGTATTCAATATTTTTTGTTTACTAGTATTTGTTTACCTTGACTTCAACCCCCTAATTAAGGACTGAAAAGTTGTTAGCTTGTGCCAAAGTCATAAATCTAAAAACAATACTACTCCTAATTCATAGTACTGCATAATTTACTAATTACACTCCATCCGTTCACCATTTAAAATATTTAAGTTATTTTAGGTTATTTCCACTTTTGGTATATGACCGCACATTCTACGGACCTTTTTACACGCATAATTTATTAAAATTAATATAAAAATAGGTCTCATATTTCCACTTACTTTCTCCTTAACTTTTCTTCACAAAGTTAAGCAATTTCATAAAAGTCGTGTCGAATCGAAATAACGCTTTAAATGATAGATGGAGGGAATATATTGTTATTATTATTGTCCAATCCATCAGTTTGAAATTTGAACTAAGTCAAGTTTCTAGCATTAAGATTATTTTAGTCCGATATTGTGATCAACATAATAACTACGAAAACTCTAAAACATATAATTACAAAATAAATTCGCCTACCAAAAGCTAATTCGGATGTTTAGGAAACGGAATTAAACTAATGTGATTATCAAGTACGAATACTATTGTATAACTTTTCTAATTTAATTTTCAGCATTTGATTTTTCATCTTTCGAATCCTCAGCTGGATCCTTCTTGAAATCTTCCTTGAGAGATTTAGCAATGGTTTCTGCCTTTTCTTCTTCTTCTTGAACCTGCATTTACACCACCCATTTACATTCCATGTTTACTGTATTAAATATAAAACTACTAATTAATCATCCACATCAAAAAATTATAACATTAAAATTGTTCGTGGAAAACGAATTATTAAAATCAAAAAGTGGTCAAATGAAATATTAATGAAATGGATGGTTAATATATAATTAGGATACTATCGTTTTCAGTTCCTTGAAAATTATACTGTTAGGTCATTATCATTCTGTAACTTTTTTTATTTAATTTAATTAATCTATAATGACTAACTAGTGGCTTATTAATCATTGACTAAATTGTGTGCAGAATTAACACGAAACATATAGTGAATTTTAAAAAAAAATAAAGAACCTTATCAATGAAGTCATCAATCGCTCCAGCATCATTTCCTGCCCTTTCAGCAATTTTTTCAACAAAATCAACAACCTCCCTTAGTTTTGTATCCTTTGGAATATCGTCGGCGATATCCTCAGCCACCTTCTCCACCTTATGCGCCACCTTCTCCACCGCCTCCGCCACGTCTTCCGCCTTTTGCAAAGCGGCCATAACCTTGCCTACATACACATATAAAAAAAATGGCATGTATTATCTATTTTATTATGCAATAATCGGCTATATACAAAAAAAATTACATTATGGCTTAATTATGCACTAACAAAGTAACTAGTACTCCCACCGTCCCAAGAAAGATGACCTTTTTTTAGGTGGCACAAGATTTTATACAACTTTATTTTGTGTGGAGAATGAGGAGAATAAAGTAAGAGAGAAAGAATAAAGTAGACAGAAAGGTATTTACAGTTTTAGTAATGAGTCATCTTGGTTTGGCCAAACCAAAAATAAAAGTGAGTCATTTTCAATGAAACGGAGTAAGTACTTAGATATATAAGAAATTGTCGAAAAATCATGATATCAAATTCTTGTTCATCCCACAACTTTAAAAATTAGCATAAGACTTACACGACTGATATCGATTTTTTGGCCATAAGATAATTGCGATCAAATAAAAAATTCCTTGTTTTTTTTGGATAGTTTTTAAAATTGCAGGATAGATCCAAAAATTCAATAAACTTCCAAGATTTTTCTTGTAATTTGGCTAATATTTAATATTAAAAAGAGAATTTTATGATATTTTTAAGAATATGCAACGAATCCTTACTCTTAAGCAATGGACCCCATTTGTAGCTGATAAAAGGTATCACTATTGCTACAGCCACACCCGCAGCCCAGCTTCTGTCCAAATTTTTATACAAAAAGAAACATAATAACTATTGGAAAAGGATAGAAATAAGCATAAACAAACAACAAAATGAAATTAATTTGACTTACAAAATATTCGAAGGAGGTCCGGGAGGCGGAGCTCCCGGTTCCATACTACGCACGACAAAATTTCTGAAACCAGCATGTATCAAACGATGTGACAAAATCGATATAATATGGAGTAATATATATACAACTATTCATTTCGGAATTTACATACCTTGTATTTTTGCTATAGCTTTGCAGAAATCTTGTATGGCTCCTTAGAGGTTGGAAAGCTTGTTTATCTTTAGAATTGAAGATCAAAACCATGTTATTCTTATCGATATGTTGTAGTAGAGATTTGGATTCCTGACGATGATTTTTTTTATGATTGAAACCACCCAAAGAAGAATCGCAAACGTGTGGGATCTTGATCAACATATCAGACCAAGATTTTTGCAATCTATTCAAGTGTTCTTTCGATTTTAGAGGAAAAAAGATTTATATGATTTTGTAAAGAAGAAGAAGATGTGTACGTGTGTAGTGTGTGTACTACTTCTATATGGCTCAGATTTATAGGGAGAAAGCTATAAGAAAATAAGAGCTCAAGACTTTTCAATGTGAATAATTTTTGCTGTTGATAAAAAAGTTGAACTTTGAATATACTATTCCTTTTTTTTTTTTTGGGTAATTATCAAGAGTATCCACTGGCAGGCTCAGTAACTACTCCCCGCACTAATTTATAGGCACCTTTTATTATGCACGTTGAAAGTAAATTATAAATTCTTATTTCGCTCTTTGGTTTTTTTGATGAAGTAAAAAATTAGTTATCATCAAGAAAAGGTATTATTATTGATTCTTAAATTCATATTTATGTTTTTTATTCCACTAATCGTGCCGCTTCAACTTCATTTTTGTCTTCTTTTTTCTTGCTACACATCAACTAAAATTTTAAATTTCTAATTATACTAATACTTTGCATATATAGAGAACTAAATGTTGACAAAATTAAATGACAAAAAAAATTTCTTTCTTCTTTCTCTCACTCTATCTGGGATACTTTGTTACGTAAGGTTGTATAATATCTGGGTATGGTCATTATCAAGTAGGAATTAATGTGGTCAGTAAAGATTACAACAAGATATAAAATAATTGTATGATTGGATAAGTTGAAATTGTTTTGTACGTCAAGTATAAACTAATTTAATGATAAATTCATTTTTTACATTCCTAATTGATTTTTATTTCACCTTAATTGATCATATAAGGATGATGATAAGATGTGAATAAAATTAATTTAATTACTCCACTATTTAATTGATCCTCCATATGTAGATATAATTATATAAGTCATGTACGAATTGATAAATCCGTATATAGTTATGGATACATAGCTAGCTAGCTAGATTCTAGGTCGGTATGATGCAAATGCAATATTTGTAAAAGAAAAATTATGATATATGTATGACTTAATTAGTTACATATTAAAATAATAAAATCAAATGTAAAAAGTAGTGGTTGTTTTGAAGCCAGTTTAGTAAAGATTAGTTGTAGACTTTTACAAGGAACAATAAGTGTGAAAATTCATAAATTTCCAATTGTCCTGACTCGTGACCGAATTGCATATCAAATATACAATTCATTTTTAGGGACATGTATCATATATTGAACTAAATTTTTTAAGTTAATTTTCTACTGAAGCAATCCTCGTATTTTAAGGTAATTGGCTAAAGCTCCAAATATAAAGTAATAAATGAATTATTTATCTACCAGTAAGTTCTCTTATCCCAATCCCATGTGTTTTTTATGCCCAAATTATAACTTTATTACATACTCCCTATATAATATATGTGTGTTAATTGTGGTGGTTCGATTTAGAGGTAGTTAGGTCAAAGCTAGCTAACGTTCAAATGAAATTTCATCCACGACTAGTTACGTTGAAAATTTTATTAATTTTATTTCCTGATTAGGATCAGATTTAAGTATTTAACACTAACTTAAACTCAAAGTTTAATACGAAATTAATTTACATTTTCCAGTTTTTTCTGATTTTACAAGTAACTAACTAATTAATATTCGGACCAATATATATGGTGCTATTTATGCTGGCAAGAAGACACACAGATCTTATAAGTTATTGAGTTACAATAAATTATCAATTCAATAAGGAAGTTTAAGTTTGATATACATCGAAAAAAAATTAAGAAATCTAGTACAATATGTCATTGTATTAGTACACTTTTTTTCTTGAGATAAATTTTACTCTACACTTTAATATTAACTAATTAAATGTATAATCACATTAATGTTTCCCTGTGTCATTACCATCTCCTTCTTCTTCTTCTTTTTCTTTGGCTATATTTTCTTCCTCATTTTGTGCTCCATTTTCTTTATTATCTTCTTTGTGATGCTCATGGTTGATGGCACTCTCAACGACACATTCCACATAATCCTCTACTTTTTCCTCTACTTCTTGAACCTGCATATAAAATTAATTAAGTAAATTAACAAAATAGATTAACATATATAGTTAGTAGGGATCTAGCCCAATAAGACTACCATTTATATGAGAACTAAAAACTATTATGGTCCATTAGATCGTAAAATGGATGGTTTCGAATTTCCTGACTTCAATATTGAATGCCTTAATTTGATTCATGGGTAAAAATGAATTTTGAAATATACAAACTAATATTAATATTAAAGAGAATTGATATATTTTTAGATGCAAACTGATATGTTTACTGAGATTAATAAATCAGTAAACTGATATGGTACTAGTAAGCAAATTTAAAATATAATGACACTAGTTATTTGTTTAAATGCTCTATGTATGTAGTGTTCAATCTCCTTCAAAAGTTCAAACACACTATATATGCTATGTGTCCCATTTCTATCAAACACACTATTTCCAAATGAAGAAAATAGCTATTTTCAATATTCATTCTTACATTTTCGTGACGCCAATTGAGTTCTATTCCAAGTTTATACCAATTTTGATTAACGAAAAGTAGTTAATTAATTAGTTTACCTTATCTATCAAGTCTCCAAGTTTATGAGCATCCTTATTAGCTATTTCAGCCACATGCTCAACAAAATCCACTGCTTTTTTTAGCCCTCCGCCCTCGGGAAGATCCTCTGCCAATTTCTCCGCCACCTTCTCCACCCCCTCAGACGCCTTCTCCACCGCCTCAACTATTTCCTCGGCTATCTCCACCGCCGTCTCCACTCCATCTGAAAATTCATCCCCACATTATTATAATTATTCACTATATTAATTTATTTTGAAAAAATAGATTTACTTTTAATTTTGAGAAGCGATGTCCATTTACTACTGAAGAAGGGTAGAACTACTGTTATAGCTACTCCCACAATCCATTTTCTGCACCGATTTAATTCAATAATAGAATTATTTAACCACAAACATAATATATTAATTATATTTTGATGATTAAAAAAATTTAATTTGACGTACATGAAACTGAAAGGAGGCTTGGAGGGCGGTGGACTTCCCGGTTGAACAACGCTGCGTACGATAAATCTCCTAAAGATGGAGAATTAATTAATGAATTATACTACAATATTAATTAATAATGATGAAACTTATATGAAATATTGATCAACCAATGTAACACGTACCTTGGACTTGCGTGATATTGTTTCGATCGAATTTTATGTTCCCAAAAACATGAAGATGAAGAAGAGGAAGAAGATAATGATATCGATTTTCGAGTTTCAGAGGGCTGAGAATATTGAGGTTGGAGAAATCTGAAGGTGATGAGAGATTTGGATATAGACATGATTTATGATGCCTAATTTTTGAATACTTACGTGGAATATGAGAATATTTTCTCTTGATTATGTCTTGATGAATTTTTGAGAGTTGTTAGCTCTTATCAAATAATTAATCTTGTGAAGAAACGTGGTAGATTTTTATAGAAGAGAAATGGTTGCGAGTCTTTAATTCGCAGTAAGTGTTATGCAAGAAATCTCTATTCAATAGTCTTGTTTCCTACCTGCTCCAAGCTGACTTTTCATTTAATTTTATTGGACAGAATATATAAGTCAATTCGTGAGTTATTTATTACACAATTGTAGTAATAAGTTTGTCGATAAATCTCATTAATTTATGTGCAAACAAAATGTAAATTATGTAGGATTTGTGGTTCGATTATAGTTTTGCAAATCATATATCTACAAATCTATTTTGCTAATTCGCACTTATATTGTTAGGATTGTCATTTAATAAATTGTATGAAATTCTCTCATGCGATATATTTTACTGCTAATTTAAAAACTCTAGCCTTTACGTGCAAGGTAGCTAACGACGTGTATCATTCTCCCTCGACTAAAAATAAACTATGGCCTTTGCCGTTAATTGGTCTAGAAAGTTATTGAATATATTAACTTTAGCGTAACTAATCCATTATGCCTGAGTCACTACTTATAATTAATTTTATAAGATGGTTAACATCTAATTAGAATATAATCAAAAGTGATGAGGCAATTCTGATGTCGATTAGTAAGTCCAATAATTTAATTTTCTTTGTAGCTAGCAGCCCCAACTTTGGAAAAGGAGAAATCGAATGTTGATATTTCTATCCTTGATGTCTTGTCCATTTATGGTTTGACACGATCTCTTATGTTTAGAAATCATTTACTACTATAGGAGCGCGAATTCGTATTGTCTATCTGTTGTTGGAAGAGAGGTGTTTTAACATCTAAGTTGTGGTTCATCGTTGTACGTAAAAGCAACTTATACTAAGACCTTGAACTTGCATAAAATAGGCTTTATAGGTAGAATCAATTACGTTGGATTATAAGCCTTAATTTGATTAGTTTTATGATTAGGCGTAAAGCTTTTGGGCCCCTTACCAGTGGCGGGCCAACTTAATTAAAATACGCCACTTAAAAATGGGCTTTATTATTATGATTTGCGATTAAGCTTCAATATAATTCTCATAACTTTGCTACTTGGATTCACAGTTCAGATTAAATCGTCAAGCCCTATGAACTTTTAGATAATACAAATCATGTTTTTCCAAGCTTCACAAAGATTCACGTGTATTATTAAATTCAAGCATAAATCTTAAATTTATTGATTATTATGCGTATTTTACTTAGTGAATTTATACAATCTATAATTAATTAATCCCTGTCGTCTACTCCATAATGCAAGTTATTACATTAATTTACTTACTACTAGTATTCTTTAATATTATGGTTACACCAATACATTATATTTAAGGCCATATCATTACACATTTTTAGATACTAGCTAGGCTCAACATTCAACAATATATATTACATATGAAAGTTAATTTGATTTAATATCCATCATAAATATTGATCGATGCCACGAAGAGATGAACTCAAACGAGAGAAACACAAGAGATCACCAAATATTATAAGAGCAATAATAGAGAGTATAACTAAGTTCCTCAGTCCTTCAAAATATAATTAAAACTCAAACCAAGTGAAAACAATACACAAAACCCCATAGATCCATAGGCTTGATATAATCATACAATCTAAAATCATCCAAAATATGTCGTAACTACTAACATAACTCAAACCCTACCATTATCACTACACTAATTAATTCATTGCTAAACATAACAAGATTTTGTGTGCAACCCTAACCCACTCATCATAGTCAGTTATACTCATACATCACCTATACCTTAGATCTTCCAATCTACACCACACCAAAATGCATATCCATGCAAACCACACAACTTTTTGTAACCCTAATTAATGTCGATTTTGCCGCCATAAAATTCCTCGATCCAACAAACCCTAATCAAGCTCATAACATAAATATCGATCAAGAAGAGATTCCCACACCAAGAAAATCTATGAACGGGACATCTTTCCTCTCGATGGATTTCTCCTCAAGCAAACCATCTACACTCGTCCGCGTCTTGCCAAATTGGTACGACCCCTCCCCACCACGTGACGAATAATTGAAGATGTTTGAAACCGCGGTCTTACCAATTCTGGCCTCAATCGAGTCATGATAGGGGCTAAATATGGAGAAATTGCTTTGATGATTATAACCTCTTTTCCTTCTTCCACATGGATCAGAAGAGTTATAAGGTGGCAAACTATTAGGCCAGCCAGAGAAGGCAGACAAAGCGAAGATTTTGTCCTTGCTTTGGCTTTGAGAATCTTCGAAATTAATCCCACCATTTTGAAAGCTGATTTTGGATCCATACTCCTCTTGAAGCCTTGAATTCCTTTGCCGGAAAATGTAATTAGTGGGAGGATTAGCATCATGATCTTGATTATGGGCTCTAATAATCTTGCCAGAAAGCTTTGATTTTTCTCTTTGCTTTCTAGCCATAATCACATGCCAATGGTTTTTAACAGCATTATCAGTTCTACCAGGAAAAAGCCTTGAAATTAAAGCCCATTTGTTTCCATGTATTCTATGAGCTGCAAGGAGCCTTTCTTCCTCTTCCTCCGAGAACGGCCGCCGATTTATTCTTGGATCAAGTTGGTTAAACCATCTCAATCTGCAACTCTTCCCTACATATCATATTTATCAAAGATTAAAAAATATTTTCCTTTTTTAAGGAAATTTTATATAATGTTATTTTTAGGGTTTTGGACCAGAAACAAGTAACAAATTATAATAAAATAATTATGAATTTATCTTGAAATTATTATCTCCCTATATATGCACTTAAAACATATATGAACTTGATTTTAATTTACAAGAAATTATTTCCATATAAAGATATACTAATATATATAGGGTTAATTAATTACCTGATCTTCCTTGGAGTTTTTCAGCAATGGAATTCCAATTTTGAGGGCCATATTTTTCGACGAGCTGTCGGAGTTTTTCGTCTTCTGCAGGCCTCCAGTGGCCTCGAGGGCAAGTTCTTGGATCATCGATTGAGCCACGACATCTAGTTTCATCCATGGAAATTTCAGCTCTATATATCTAGTTTATCAAAAGAATATCAGAAAAGGAAATCTAGAGAAAGTAGGAAAGAAGATGATATATATCAACTGATGAAATAATTGGCTTTGCACCACAAAATGGACTTTAACATGTAGGAAAGTGAAAAGAAAGAAAGCCACCAATTTTTATTTCTGATTAATTATGGCCCTTGAATATTAAAACTGTTGTTATTACTTAGGTGTACTTGTCAGAATCAAAATATATACATACATGACACAAATCACTTGAAATATCTTTCTTGCTTCGTAATCGAATTTTATACTATTTCGTTAGTGCATCTAATATAATCATCATGATGGTATATATTTGGCGTGTGTTTTTGTAAGATAATAAAAGTATACAATAATAATAATAATAATATCATTATTACTTTTATTAGTTTTACACTGTAACTACTACTACTATTACATCGTGCTATTAATTATATTTAAGGAGAAAACTGGGTATTATATAGCAAAATATTAGGACTAAATGTTTTTTAGAATGTGATATAATGACTAAAAATTTCTAATGCAAATGGCTAATTAATTAGTCATACTCATTTTAAAATATTAGCAAGGGAATATTGCATGGAATTTAAAGAATCATACTCCCTCCGTCCCAGAAAAGTATGAACCATTTACTTTTTAGTCTGTCCCTGAAAAGTATGAACTTTCAAATTTTGGAAACTCTTAAAAAAAATTCTTTCTACCTCTCTTTTACTTTTCTAATTATGCATTAAAACACATGCCGAACCAAATGTTCATACTCTTTGGGGACGGAGTGAGTCAGCAGTAGCCAAAAACAATCTGATAAACTAACTTCAATTAATAAAGCATGAAACATAATTCATACAGTAGAAGATATATTACCTTATATGGTGAAGAAGAAAAGACCAAAATGATCAGAGCAGTCCAAATATTACTGATCAGATACAGACTACAGTTAATGAAGATCTCATAGAAAGAATGATTGATCAGAAGAAAAGAACATCCAACGAGGAAGACTGAAGATTTTTTTCTAGAAACAAGACTATCAAAAAATAAAATTTAGGCTATATAAAGTTTCAAACAGGCCAGGATTGAAAAGCTTGTAGCTGAAATATTGTAATGGTTGGTAGCCTCTCTATTTTTTTTATCTATGGATACACTTCACAATTTAATATTATAGAATTTGAACTATATGTCTGTAACAAGACAATTATTTAGGCTTTGTACATGCTTACACAAAATGCACTTAATTGGATTTAGCAATAAATAATTTTATTTTAGTAACAAACCATAAATTAGTTTCAGAAGTTTATTTTCTTGTTCAAAGGTATAAGGTTGGACAAATTCGTTCCCAAACTAATTAGGATTTCCACGTTTTCCATATATATTAGTTAGGTCAGAAAAATTTAATAAATTAGGGGAAAAAATAAAATTAATTCGGAGAAATTGGCACTCTCTGCTGCCTTCCAAATTTCAATGACCTTTCTCATGCAATTACTTATGTTACTATATATATTATAAACAGACCAAGAAAAACATGTTTAATCAAATATATACATAGTTTTTTAAGGAATTTAATTCTATCTATTTTCAATTTTATAATGATTAATTCAAATGTATATGTATATAAATAAGTAGAAAGATTAGAAAATAGAGGGTTGAGAGTTGAAATATAATGTACTTTCCATGCAGATGATAAGTCAAAAGCAAACTTAGAAAGAAACAAAGCAATTAAACTTAAAAAATTGATTTCTTAACTGACTGATTATTCCATACCCCACGAAATTTATCACTTTGGTTTTCCAAAGGCAGTCTGAAAAATAGTTTATCCATTCACATCAAACGTAGTTTACCAAAGAGCACAAGCCATCTCAAAAATAGTGGGTGCAAAATCAGTGTCTAATCCTTAATCAAACTGCGGTAATATGTCTTAATTTCCCATCATATATATGTAAATATACTCTGTCTAATCAAGAACAAGTGTACTAGTCATCAACTTATTTATTAATCACCACTCTCGTCTTTATTCCATTTTGTCGTATTGGATTAGAACATTCATAATCTAGGCAGGAATGTTTTTTAATGAATGTGGGTAAGGCAAAAAATTTCAAGCAATTTTCACTTTCATTAGTATAAGATGTCTAGTTCGATCATCTTGGAGATAGTTCGATAAGTGTTCAAGAATGCAATTATATCAATATAATAGTATGTTACATACCTCATGTGACACCAGTAGTGTGCATTGTTCTCGTTTAGTTCATGTTAGCATTATTTTATGTATATAGGAGTTTTTAGATGAATGTATATAATTTGATCATATTAAATAGTTATATCGTATAGGAGTATTATTTTCAAATTGTTACATGTGCGTATCTAATTTGATCATATTAAATAGTTATTATCATATATGAGTAATATACATGTGCATAGGTTTGTGTTAAAATGACAACATCATTTAAGATGACACTGTAGCACCAATAACAACCATTACATTTAAAAGCAGATTCAACCTTAGCCTGCCCATATGGCAGACTTGCTTGCCTATGTATCGTAGTTGCTTGATTATCTTTGATTTCGTATCATAGATTGCTTGAAACCATATACCAAGTTGTTTGCATATGTATCGCAAATTGTTTGCCTAGATTGTCAATTTAACTATGGTGTCACCATAGTGCTTTGATTTCGTATCTCATATTGCTTGAGACCATATGCTGAATTGCTTGCCTATGTATCACATATTGCTTGCACATGTATTGCAGAATGCATGTTACTTGTTGTCACGTTGTCACTTTAAGAGTGGTGTCACCCTAACGCACCCCTATGTGCATATATGATGTGTAAACTTGAAAATTTGTTTGGGTGCCTAAATTCTTTTAAGTTGGACTTTTTTGTTGATATATTTATTTTATTTGGGGTGTTCCTAAAATTTGTTAGGGTACCAAATAGTTATATACTTAATTCCCTCGGTTGTCATAGCTACTAGAAAATGGTTAGGCAAAATAATAAATTAATACAGCAACTTAACGAGACTGTAATTTCCTCCCTACAACATATTCCACAAGCATGAAAAAATGGGATCTCAGTTAGTAAAAAAACAAAAGAGTTTAATTTCTTAGAAATTGGACGATTAGAAAAACGATAAACGTAACCTAATCAAGTAAGGTTGAGAAAATGATAAAAGAGAAGAATAATAAATATACAGATTTGGAATAGCTTTCAGTGAATTGATAAAACAAAAATCAGTTAACTTGCAAAGGTAAAATTTGATAACATTTGATCCAAAGTGTCTCTATAATGAAAACAATAATTTACCTCAATTATTTATCTCATCTTTCCAAGAAATCCATTTTAGCAACACATCAACGAACGCTATTAACTTAAACCTCAACAATCAAACTTTGACCCAACCCTCTACCATATTCATCTCTACTTTTAATTATACCTCACTTATACATTTAATTTAATTTAATTTAGTGCAACTACAATTTTTTGGGTAAGTTAATATATTGGTACATATGATTTGTATATTTCGTATAAGATAAAAAAAAATTGTATCTAAAATTCTTTCAAGTTGAGATAATAAATTTGTTCATTTATATCCAAAATAGGACGCCTCTATGTAGAGATAACTACATGCAAAATTAGTGACCTATGTTCTACCACTTGTCAAAGCAACATTTTTTTAAAAAATTGATTAGCTGATGATTAACACTTAATTAGCAGCCTTTTTTTTTTCAAACAAATGAATCACTTGAACATAAAGATGGCGTGTCATCCACCGCATAAACTAAATAATAAAAAAGTAAGAAATTTTCAAAGAAGAAACCCATATAGAATGTATGTGTTTAAATGGATGGACAAACTTTTCTTGTTGAAATTCAGTTAATACCAACCTCCATTTAATTTTGATTAAAGAATTATTAGGTTTAGTTAATTAATAAGAAATAAATGTAAGTATAGTTAGTTGGCATTTTTGTATCTATCATTTCGATAGATTGCCACTCCTTTTCGGTTAGCCATACCTTTTAGTTCTCATTTTTAAGGTGAAGTATTTGGATTTAAGATGCGACACTTTAGCTACCTTATTGTGTAATTATTAATTAATAATGGATTCAGGTTTCTTGATTGAGCAAAAACTGATGTTTTTTTATGTCATTTCTCATTTCGTTTATGCATAATGCATCGATCATTGTAGGTCAGGTGGTTTAAATTAGTACGAAATTAGAATATATCGTTAATTATTGCAGCGGAATTAATGTAGATAATCAAATGCCTATTCTGATTTAGGTTTTCTTGGGAAAAAAAATATCGTACGCTACTAAAAAAGACACGGTTTAGCGAGCACAAAAATGCTCGTTACACACTGAAAAATGTTTGCTAAATATCATTAACGATCCTAACTAGCAACCATATATTGCCAGTGGCGGATCTAGTAAAGAACAAAGGGGTACGATTGTACCAGTGAAACTGCAAGTAGCCTAGTGGTTGTTGATGTTGCTATTTTTTATATAGATAACCAAAAAAAATGATAAATTGAATTTTAAATCTCCAAGTCGATCAGTGTAATTATTTATCTCACCCCAATATGAAATTTATGAATCCACCACTGTATATCGCGATGCTCGTAAACACATCGCTCACTATATTTTGTGGGCACTAGCGATTGTTGTATGACGAACATGCATATGTGCTCGAGAAATCCTCGCATTTCCAGTCACGAAAGCGAGGCTGGATTCGTGAGGAATCTGGTGAGCACAGTTTGTGCTCGTCGTGTTGAAATATTGGATGGAGGAAAAATTTATAATTAGTTTTCTTTTTTAGAGAAACATAAGTCTGCATTTGTGGCGAGCTATTATTCGATAGGCAAACATTAAAAATAAATACTTACGGCACAACCAAGCAAAAACTAACCAACACCTTACTCATAATTACGTACACAAACCTTTAAATAAACGCGCAATTTAGGGTGTCACCAACGGCGCCCTTTCCGTTCGCCCGTTGGGGACGGGCGACCTGACGGGCGCCATAGTGGGCGGGAAGGGCGCCCACGCCCGTCCCGAGTGCCCCTGCGATGGCCTCGCCCCTCCCGTCGACGAGCGAGTGGGACGGGCGCCACTGTGGCGAAGGTCGCCCGTCCCACTCGGACGTCCGACATTTTAGGTTTTTTTTTTTTTTTTTTTTTTTAAAAAAAATACTCTATAAATAGGGCTCCTTCAACGTCATTTCATTCACACCACTTGTGTTGACAAGTTTCTCTCTCTAACCTCTTTTTTCAATTATCTATAATGGCGAGTAGTCGTGCGGGTGGTAGTGGCGGAGGCGCTAGTGATAGTGATGGCTTTAGCGATGATGAATTGGATCTCGCTGTGCAAGCGGCGATTGATCGACGGATCCGGCAAAGGCAGCAAGCGGCGGCGGCCGATCCATCGCCGACGGCATGTACCCCGGGACCACATTGCTGCACATCAGCGGTTGTATGAGGACTACTTTGCTCCAGAGCCGCGTTTTGGGGATGCCTTATTCCGCCGACGTTTTAGGATGCATCGTCCTCTGTTTATGCATATCGTTGGTGCATTAGAGAGAAGGTACGAGTTTTTCAGAATCAGGGAGGATGCGGCTGGCAAACCCGGACACACGCCAATACAGAAGTGTACGGCCACAATCAGGCAACTGGCGTACGGAGGCCCGGCCGACATGTTCGACGAGTACCTCCACATTGGGGAGTCTTCAGTCGTCGAGTGTCTGTTGGAGTTTTCCGCGGGCGTTAGAGCGATATTCGGGGATCAGTATCTTCGGCGTCCGAGCCCCGAAGACTGCCAGCGGCTGATTAATATGCACGGGTCGGTGCACGGGTTCCCTGGGATGTTGGGCAGCATCGATTGTATGCATTGGGAGTGGAGGAACTGCCCCGCCGCCTGGAAGGGGATACTCACTTCCGGCTTCAAAGCCAAGCATCCCACGTTGATCCTTGAAGCTGTAGCTAACTACCGGCTATGGATATGGCATGCTTATTTTGGAGTGGCCGGGTCGAACAACGACATCAACGTCCTCCAGTCGTCGCCCCTGTTCAACGATCAGTGCAATGGCGTTGGTCCCGCCATCAGTTTCGTCGCCAACGGCAACCAGCACAACATGGGATACTATTTGGCGGATGGGATATACCCAAACTGGCCCGTCTTTGTGAAGACGATCAAGCATGCGATCGGGCCAAAGAAGTCCTACTTTGCGACCCGGCAGGAGGCAGCGCGCAAGAATGTTGAGCGCGCATTTGGTGCGCTCCAGAGTCGATGGGCGATGGTGAGGGGTCCGGCAGGACAGTGGTATATTCCCAACATCGGCGACATCATGTACGCGTGTATCATTTTGCACAACATGATTGTCGTAAGTGAAGGGGACGAACTGACTCAGTGGACCAGCGAAGATGACACGGGTGCCGGTCCAAGCCACGGCGTGGCCACCGCGAATGTGAACATGGGGGTACCTCATGGAGAGGTTGAGCGGTTGCGCGCATTTGCCGACATGCGGCAAAAAAATGCCCATATTCGACTTCAGGAGGATATCATCGAAGAGGTTTGGACGCGGAGGGGTGGACACTGATGTGGTTGTTTTTTTTTCCTATCTACTATGTAATTTTTTTTTCGAATGATGTAAGTTTTTTTTTATTGAAATATTCGTATTTTCCGTTTGTATTTGTGTCGAATTTTAATTCCGTGCATTTTAATTTAATTGTGAATTAATTTAATTGTGGGAAGGGCTAGTGGGAGGGGCAAGTGGGAAGGACTAGTGCAATGGGAAGGGCGAGTGATGTGGCAGTGGAATGGGAGGGGCTAGTGCTGACGTGGCATGAGAAGGGCGAGTGGGAGGGGCGCCGCTGGAGACACCTTAGTTAAATTAAAATCATCATGAATCACGTATTTAATTAGTATTGTACTAACAGTAAGATTGCAAAATGGAAAAAGAAAATATGATTCATCAATAATCATGATTTTAGCTACCAAATCAAAGTTGGTTAATTCTATTACGCCGCCATTCTTGTAAGGGTCTTTTTAATAATCTTTTAAATATTTAGGAGGTTGAATGGTTCATTACATCTTACCTACCAAAGTTATTGTTCAAAGACTTACCAGCACACTATTTCATATTTGTATCATAATTGTAAATTTAATTACAAGTTTTTTAATTTTTGAATTGGACTCACAAGTTAAACCAATATCTACATACCTAAATATCGTGGGCTTTAGCCCATTTATCGAACTGGACCCTGTGAAGTGTTATGGGCTGAACCCCATTTGTGAAAACCATGGCCTATCAGCTATCTGGTTTAAGAGAGACAGAAAATGTTTCTTTTTTTATAATATAAAAAATTAAATAGTGTAACACGGACTATTAAGAAATTGAAAAAATAGAAAATATATCAGTCGTTTACATTTTTCTCCTTTATCAGTTCTTCTGTTACTGGATGAATGACAATTGCATACAATTGTGATTATTAATTAGCTTACAACAATATAATGATAGATAGTGTAACACAGACCACAACATGAAACCAGATTTATAACAAAATCTTCATATATATTAAAATTTCCAATAGTCTTGGATTACATAACATTACCAACTGAATTCTGGATTAACCTATTTTTTCTCAACAAAAAAATCAATTACTACAACAGAGACAGAGAGAGATGTTATTAGTGTTTGATGCCAAGAAAGCACAAGCCTACTTCAGCTTGAGCCTGCAACTCCTCCAGCACTTTCACCATCTTCTCTCGGCAATGCACGGTTTCTTTTCGCTCCGAGAGGATATTCCGTAATCTTCACAACAAAACACAAGGTTAGCTAACTCGACAAGCCACTAACATTTAAACACTGTAAATCAACAATTGATCTTACTTCTGTACTGTTGCAGTGTCTCCGTGGCCTGTACAGATAACGAGCATGGCGTTGTCAGGTAGACAGGAATATATGCTCTTTACTCTGCTGTTTATTCGACTAAGAATATCCTCCAGCTCCGACGTGACCTTGTACGCGCTTCTTTTTCTACTGGAAGGCTTCTTGCTACATGTAAGCAACGAGATCATCTCTGCTATCTTTGTATTTAGGCTCTCGTCGTCGTCCGCTTGTTTCTTGAAATGAGTATACAACTCCGAGAACTGCGTCCAGATGAACTGCACCCGGTCGCTTTTTACCTGAGCATTTCAAAAAAAACATGAGATTAGAGGAATAAAGACCAATCAAGGAGAAGAAAAGAAGTATGAATACCTCTTTTTTGGCTTTCATAAGAGCTTCATCGTCACTGGATACAGGAATTGCATGAGATGATTCAGAGGCATATCGCTTCACTATAGATACATTATCAATCAAAGAAGAAGTTTTGCCGGAGTCACTTAATACTGTCAGGAGTTTCTTCCGCATAAGCGCCGGGGGCAAGCCAAAACCGGGACCTGACACCAAAGGAACGACCAAAGAAAATATTATTCAAACATAGACGAGAATACAAAACGAATAGCATCAAAGAAAAAATATTATTCAGAATGATTGAAGACATCAAACAGGACTCGTTGGACCAGATATAGTACATTTGTAAAACTAATTGTTTCGAAAAAATGATAATTTGTTTAGTTGACAGCTAATATAATGCACCATTGAGTTTTAGTAAAAATGAAAACTAAATATGCATTAGCATGATTTAGCATATACTCCTATCCAAAACGCGGATAAATTGCATACCATGTTTAATTTTTAACAATGCAAGCTCCATTGTAGCTCTAGCATCTTCAACGCTATCATGTCCATTTCCTGAATCTTGTATTACCATGGAAAGGAACTTTCTTGTTAACACGCGCAAAGCTGTTTTATAAGACTGGCCTCTAGGGTGTCTATACAAAATTGCGGTATCAATCACCAAATCATGTTTGATCTTCAAAGCTAACAAATCATTTTCCAGTGAATGCCCAACAAGGATAGTCTCCTTGTAAACAAGTCCCAGAAAATCTTCCTGAAGAAATAAGCAGCTGTTAAAACATACTATTAAACAGAGTTCATTGAAAGCTACATAATATCCCTCTCTAATAGCCAGATGAGGTGGTCTTAGACATAGTAATTAGATAGGCAAGCAGAAACAAAAGATGGTGGGCTCAAAATTTAATGCCAGTCTTTTATCAAAAGCAGGTGCCACGTCTAAGGTAGGATTTTGATCTTGTTCAAATATTTAAAATTTATCTAATATCTCATGCAATTAGATGAGGTGAAAATTCAACGTATTACAATAAGAAAAGGCAGAAGGTCAAAATAGACCTGAACATCTTTAAGTGTTGTCGTAACGCTTTCCAGCATCTCATGAGTAATTCCACTATACCTGCAATTGCATAATTCCTCAAAGTGTTAAAATGCTTGATTCAACCCTGCCAAAAGCTAGAGTTCTTATTCCGTAATCAAGAAAAGAATTAAGAATGCTCTATGGGGTAAAGCATAAATTCCCGGAACCACTAGCAACATGCTCTACTGCAGGCGGTTTAAATTTTCCATCAAGCTAAACTAGATTATCAAAGATATTTATGACCATTCCATGATCAAAGGAAAGTAACAACACTTAAACATTATTGATACGCACGAGCAAAATGCTAAGAAAATTACTTGACCAAAAAAGGAAAATAAATTCAATTAATGTTCACAGGCCCCAATTAAGTTAAATCAGGATTCAGCCAATTATTTGGTTCTGACTCATGATTACTGAAAAATATTCAACAACCGTAGTTCAAACCTCATTAGACGACACACATAAGATGCAGTTTCACAGAATAGTTCAAAAAACCATGTACCTTGTGTTGTAATCAGTAATAGGATTTGCTGGTTTAACAAGCTTATCCAATAATACCTGCATGTATAATAAAATTAGGCAATCGTGTACCAGTATAAATTCATAAACTATAGTTTACAACCATCCAATAAACAGAAAATGCATGCACCTTTTTTGTGCACTAAAATGAATCCTACCTGCCCAGTTGTATCAACCAGCGTAATTCTTGTAAGCTCAAAACCTTTTCTTGTAATGCACTGGAAAAACAAATTGGTGAACAAAAACATAATTATAGATAACACTAAATGACTTCAAAAGTGCACTTCTTCAAAGTCAAGAAAGGAATATAAAGTGCGGTTTCAGCATGGAAGAATATGACCTCAATCTTGGCCCAGCCCCAACACTATTTTATTAATTAATACTCTACTTTGATGGACAGAATAAAAATCATGGATAAAAGATGAAACAATCAAGCAGTAGAACCACGGAAAGCCGACCTACCAAACAAGTACAGAACTTGGTCTGGGTTTTCCCTATACAGAGGCATGATATCATATCTTTTCCTTTTCCAATTGATATGAATTAGAAAATTTTATTACAGAGACGATGAGTTGTTACAAAGGGATTAGTAATCCCCACATCCTCTTTCAGGTAGTTAAACGAAGAACAAGGGAACAATTCAATTAATGAAAGAGTTCTATTGTTTTTGCTCCTAATATATCTCCATCTCTAAATATGGTATTTTTTTCTATTTAAGCCCACTGGTCAAATTTAATGTCAGAACTAACATCCGCTATCGTACCATCTCACAGTCAAGTGCCAAAATCCCATGCAATGGAGTTCCAGAAGGAGCGGGAAGTGTTGAAAGAAAGTCTGCAAGAGCCAAAGGTTTTAAAAAACTATTACAATGTGTATCTCATAAAGCTCCTTTTAGAGGATATATAGCATCACCTGGATCTTTGAAACAATATCCATTATCTTCCAATTGCTTAGGTGTAAGTGTGTAGTAAGTAACTGGGAACGGCAAGTTTCCTTTTAAATCAATAGGAGATGCACCACCTGAAGAGTCCCGATTTCCTGCTAAAAGCATGAATTAGGTAGAACCATAATAAATCCAGCAGGGGCATGGCAGCTAGAACCATGTTGTATAATGCTAAAACCAGATGTGAATCTCTCCTTTTCTCATATCATTACTTTATTAACTTTTCTTGCACACATTTCTTAAGTCCCAACGGATATGGCAGGAAGCGCATGCTTCAAAAAGTTCAGATGGAATTTCCAGAATATGAAGTATCCGATGAAACACAAACCTTGAGAAGATATCCGCGCAGCTTTCTTTTCAATCTGTTCATTCTCATCCCTTTTTCTTTTAACTTTGCATGTAAGTAGAGCATCTATAGTCTGCATTCCATCTGATACACAGCTAGCACATAGCAAAAGGGAAATATTAGAAATAGAAGTAAAGAATCTCAATTCAAGACATGTGTACTAATTAGTAATTACCTTAAAGCTAAAACTGGTCTAGGAATTCCACAGCATTCTTTAAGACTTTTTAAAAGTTTGGACTGTGACAAATACAGTGCTGCATCAAGTCCGGGGATATAAAGCATGACGACCTTGGGAATTAAGGGCTTGTTCTGCAAATAACAATCAGAAGATGTAAACCAACAACGAAATGATATTTGAACTGATGCAGCTAGCAAGACATATTCAGAACTGAGAAGCAATTGAGATCTTTACTTTAATAAAAACCCACGAAGGCATGAAGCCCTCAGCAAGCACCCAGGTGGCAAGTCCTTGGACATCCTGCAACAAGAAATGGAAACGAATAACTAAGGCTGCTTTAAAAGAATAGCTGCGGGGAACAATCTATACAAGGTTAAGACATCAGACCACACCTGGAAATTCAAGGCTGAGGTAGCTTTAGTCTCCTTAAATTCGACGTTTGCTCGCGCCTGCACAGCTAAAAAGGAAAGCATGAGCTTAGACCTACGCAAGATTAACGAAAATCGAAGAAGCTCTCTACATTTTAACAGAGCATTCAATAGACAAAATGCACACACAAGCGCACCCAACAAATTAAAACAGAATTTCACAATGTATTTCCTTTCAAATTAAAGAGCCAGCTTTTAACAAACCAATAATTAGGTCAAGACACCATGTCTGTAATTTTACTAGAAACCCTTCTCCTCCACTTTGCTTACATATTTAACAAAATTTCCCCCAAAAAAATAGCTCCCTGTTATGCCCAATCACTCAATCATCAAAGTGTATGCAAACATATAGAATACCCACAAAAAAAAAAGCTATCTTGAAACAAATTCAACGAAATTCTAAGGCGGCAAAATAAGATTTACACATAATCTTGAACGATTTCAATTGAGCTAAAATAACTGGGAATTTAAGAAAAGTAAAACCTCTGGGCCATAGATATCAAAGAAGGATTTCGCAATGCCACTGGCTTCGGTGTTTCCCTCATTTTGCATCTGGAGTTCATCGTCTGTGGAATTCATGTTGTATCGGTACGAGGAAGAGGAAGAGAAAGGTGAATGAATTGTCGATTGATAGTATTGGCTAAGCCCTAAATTTGTTTATTTTTGTCACAGCCCTAATTTGTTTATTTAGATTTCAGTCAATTTTTCAACTTTTTTGCTTTTTAATTTTTCTTATTTTCTTTTAAAAAGATTCTTCCAAAATATAAATTTGAATCAAATTAATTCTATAAATTATAAAATATTAACATTTGCTTAAAAGGGGGGACATTAAATTGGTTAATATTATCACGAGGTACACTCAAAACTAGGGTTGGGGAAAAATACCGAAAAAATGATATATCGCTCGTATCGTATTGAAAAATATCGAAAAATTATCAAATTTTCGATATATCGTAATTTTCGATACGATACGTATCGTATCGTAAGTTTTCGATACGATAACCATATGAATTTCCTTATATCGCAATATATCGTTTTATATCGAAAATACGATATATATCAAAAAATTTTGATATATCGATATTTTCGATATATATCGATATTTTATTTTCAATATATATCGATATATATCAAAATTTTCGATATATATCGATATTTAAAGATATATCGAATTTCGGTACGATATATCGAAATATCGATACGATAACGATATGACAAATTTTTATATCGAAAGTTTTGATATATCGAATCGAAACTTTCGATGCGATAACGATATGAAATTCTTTCATATCGATATTTTCGATACGATACACGATACAACGTTTTCGATACGGTATATCGTATCGACCCACCCCTACTCAAAACATCACTTGTTCAAAATATAAAATTAAACTTTTATGATAATAATAATTTTATTTATAAAAATAGATCTTATGTATCTTATAGGAGTAGAATTAGAGAATGTTTCGTAGTTTTTTTTTCGATAAATCAAAAATCTTCAACCACCCTAAAGTGGCTAGATAGAGTACAACATCATCAAAGTACACATTAAAAAATGGAAGAAAAAAACACAATAGAGCTAACAGCACAACAAGTGCAAAACCAACAGAGGTAGAAAGAAAAAGCTGCAGTCGAAAGCACAGCACGAGGCAAACAACAAGAGGAGTTAAGTAAGACCCAAGGGATACCTGAGAGAACATCAGAGAACGAGTAGGGAGCAAGAGGCAGCGCCCGCCTATTTCGTTTGTTTCTCAAGTCAAACATAGAACGATATATACACGTTCTTTATCTACACATAAATACACCACACACAACACATTACAATAAAAACACACATTAATCAATCGAGACATAGGAACATCTCCTAGGAGTTGTCACATAAATCGAATACTCAATCACACTATAGTTCTCGACCGGATCATTAAAATAGCTACTTGTAATCGCATAGCCACGAGCATTCCGAAAGGCCCCGGTGCCTCCGACCACCGAAAGCTCCCTCTCCGCCAACGAAAACTGGTTCCGGCCAACGACGGTGACGGTGCTCCCCTTGAACACTCCCGAGGTCAAGAAGAAGTTGAGATTCATGGAGGATGCCAAGACTTTTAGGTCCATAGATATGGTCGATCCTTGAGATCTAGCCACCTCTTTGGACCCGATGTCCGGCCCCACCGTGACCTTGTCATCGAAGACGTTGATCCGCCCGAAGCCCGTGGTGGAAGTGGCAGTGATGGAGGCGTTGGCAACGGTGAACAAGGTCGCATTTGGGCCTGCCCGGGGGTCGTGGACGTAGAAATGGAGCGTCGTGGTGGCTTTATTTCCCCGGCACGAGGTTTTGAGCCACGTCGTTTCCCCGGTGCCGGCTCCGGTTGAGGCGGCGGCGGTGGAAAGGCAAGCTAGTGTTAGGAAAAGAGTGATAATTTGGTTCATCATCTTTTTTCCTTTTAAGTATCGGGATTTTTTGACTTACTAATGGAAGGGTTTATAACTATATATAGAATATAGTATACTACTATAGTGGAGCTAACTTATTTGTATCAAGTTGGAGAAATCACTTTGGATACTAATGATTTAAGAATGTGTGGTTGAATCGAATAAAATGTGGATATTAATGATTTAAGAATGTGTGGTTGAATCGAATAAATGTGACATATCTTAATTTAGTGGACCTAGAAAATTGAGTATATCTAGTTGAAAATTGATTATACTAGTGTTAATCCACGCGCATAGCGAAGAGTTAGAATGTTTTTTTACTATCAATTTGATACTGTGAATAAATAAAATAAGTGAGACTAAAAAAATTTAGGAATATATACCAAGAGTATATAAATCTAATGAAATATTTTATATACAAATAAAATATTAGGGGACAATAATATCTTCCAACTTTCACATAATACATGTTAACCTAGCAAAGATAGCTATCATTCTCATCTTCTTCGTCAAATATTCATGTATCATCTTCTTTTCGGACGACAAACATCTTCCTACAGAAGCTTTGTTCATTGGTCAGTTCAAACAGTGACATCTCTCCCTTTTTTTATTCAACAAACAAAGAAGTAATAGTGTAAATGAAATTTGAAAAAAAATATATATTTGGGATGTTATAGTTCAACAAACAGATCGTAGATATTGTACAAAATAGCATAAAAAAAGAAAAGAAAACATGATACCCTTTGTAGAATGATTGAGGAGCTATTCAGTCTTAAAATGAGTTGAAGCATTGTTGAAGTTGCCCTAAGAATGAATTTTCTTCAATTCTTAAAGCTTTTCAGCTTGGTGGAACTCAATATCTTTGTGTTTCTATTTTCGCAAAGTATCCTTGTACAAGCCAAATTTATAGAAAATGGGTACCTTTTCATATTCTTCGTGACTTTAAGCCAATATTATTTGTGATAAACTAAATTAATAACAAATGAAGACCTTTCAAATTATAATCCATTAATAAAAATTATTTGGATTAACAGATTTTTTATCAGTCATCGAATATAACTGCCAGTGCTACATTATAAATTAATTATAGACCATTAATTCATAGATATGATTCAAACAAATTAATTGGGTGGTGGTGGTAAATTGCACTCATTCTTTAATCCCAATATTGAATAATTGTAATGGTAATGGTAATAAATATGATAATGATAATTAGTGTTGTAATGGTAATAAATGGTAGTAATTAGAACGTATATGCTAGTTACAATTCCATGGTTGAATATAAGAAAAACTCCCACCGTAACTTATGGAGTATAGGCTCGATATGTAGTATTCAAATTGATCCCATAATTTGTAAATATTTTAAAATAAGGACAAAATTTATAAATATTTTAAAAGAACGCCAAAACTCGGCTTTTATATTTGTATAGATAGATTGCAAAAGGAATCTTAGTCTGTCCATTGTAAATGATGTACTTAATTTCATTGTAATTATATGCTAGTATAAAACTGTAAATGATGTATATCTTGTATACTCCTACATTACTCAAACTAGTATCACCTATGTGTATTGCACAACTTGAATTTTCTTTGCACAAAAGTAAAAAATGTCAATTAAGTAAACAATTAAAACAAATGATAAAAGATAATATAGAATTTATAAATACAAACAAAATTATATAAAGTTTATGGATCACAGTGCAAACCAATTACATTAGTTAAAAAGCAATCTTGATTATGTAAATTTTTGGTTGCTTCCTATATTGTCTTATATATTATATTTAATAACATTCAAAATTAAATACTGTATAATATTTCTATTTGAATTAATTACACAACCCATTAATATCTTTAATTGCTAATCAATTAATATTCATTAATTCATTAATTGAGAATCGATGAACAATAGCAACTAAAATTTTTAAAAATACAACAGTTGATTATAATGCAATCAAGAAATTAAAAATTCAATAAGAAATGGAATCCAGAATCGCATATGCTCATGCAACTTTGTCCCCCGTCCAACGGCCTCCATCTCCATCTATCTCTGATAGCATTCATCTTATTTGTTCATCGTCTCTAACACTTTTATCGTCCTGCCATCTTTTCCATCAGGCCAGTGTGCCCCCGGTTGTAGGTAAGTAAGAACTTCAAACAAAAATCAACTACAGATCTTATATTGCAATTTGGAGATATATTTGTATTCGTGAACGGTGAAAACACAACTTTGCGTTTACACTGTTAAAAACTGAAATATGCAAGAGTTCATGACTATGAATTTCACAAAATACTCATCAATTCCAAAACCAAAATTGGCAAAGAGAATGCTTCCATAGTTTCAATTGTTGACTAATGGTTGTTAGATCACTAAGGAGGTGAAGCACATTTTATATGGTTTCAATTTTCTAAGAATAAAAATAACAAAATATTAGTAACATAATAATTTCACAAAAAGAATGCATAAAGTAGATGAATATAAAAAGGTATAACAACAACCATACTGAATTCAAATTTTCTTTTTGAGAAAAGTGATGCAATAGGAAAAGTTAGTGAGTAAGTGAATTAGAAGTTAGCAATTGACATATTTATAGCCATAGATTTGAATTGAAGTATCCATTAATTCTCCATTTGTAACGCTAATGTTAAATGATGTAACGAATAAATTCCTTATGAAGAGAATAAAAATAATTAATCATTAAAAATGACATAAAATCTTAGAAGTTTTAAAACATCATATTTATTGCCATGATTTTACATTACTCTTTATCATCATATTTTTGTGTTCGTTAAACCTTATAAACTATGTTACATTTTTTAATATTCGATTCTATGCTTAATGCTTGAAATCAATCAAAATATTTGGTAAAAATTGTCAATTGATTGGTCCAAACTCCGAATTGGCCATGGAATAGGCGGTTACATGATTTCTCAATAGTCATGGAAAAAATTTATAACGTAAAACTTACGCCTAAACTTTATTAGCTAATTAAAAACTTATTATTAAATCAATGACATGAGCTTCCTCCTAATTTTCAGTTCTAGTCTTGATTAAATCAATGACTGTTTCCTAATAATTGTCTCCTCTATTATTAGATTTCTTCCATCGTCTAACTTCAATTTACATCTGAAGTAATACAAATATTCATGGCTGAATTATCGAGCCCTATTAAATATTCATGGCAGTTACTTTACATTTATGCACAATTCATAACCCAAAAATGTATGGTGAAAAATTTAGTGCTATAATTCTGAAAATTGAAAATACTATCCAAAACTCATAAATATAGAAAATCTTAAACACTTACGAATATTCAAAATGTAGCCCAAAACTCGCTTTTTATATATGTACAGATAGTGAAATTCTATAGTCTATGTTTGTCCAATAGGTAAAGATAAAATGATAGGGCTTTCGCCATGACAAGCTGTTTACGGACTCAATTTTCATATTGATTGTGAGAACAACTGGTGTGGGGTACGTATATAGATTAAATAGGTTCTCTCTCCTAAGAAGCTAGTCTTTTTGGCTTAGTTCTCTCGTTTGATTTGTATCAATTGGTGCTTTTATTGAGAGCCCAAACAGCTCGTAGTGGTGGCCGGGCAACGAACTCGCTGTGACCAACGAGTACGTTTGGCACCGACTCGGAGTGGTGGTCGGGCAAAGAATCCACCGTGACTAACGTGGTTGTGACCAACGCAAACTCAGAATGGTGGCCTACAGAGTGATGGCATAGCAAAGAACTAGCCGTGACCAATGAGGACGTTGCTCTAAAAGGAGGGTCAAATGTTACGGACCAATTCTCACATTGGTTGTGAGAACAACTGATATGAGATATATAGACTAAATAAGCTCTCTCTCCTAATAGTTTGGTCTCTATCACATGCGGTAGTTTTATTGTTAGAAAGCTAAGTAGTGTTCTATTGCAAAGTTTTAAACTGTTTTAGTTGCATTTTAAAAATTCCAATCTGAAAAATTGAAAATTTAGATTAAGGTTTTATTCGTCGCCATTAACATTTTTAATCAACTAATTCAATAATCATTTTAACTAAACGACTGACCAAAAACATGTTTAGCTAACTAACTGCTAGTGTACAGTGATCAATATTATTTGAGCATGCCTATGATATTGGACCCACATTTATTGCCGACATATTTGGCTTCTTGCCTACCACAAAATAAGTGAAACGTGAAAAACAATTGAAAATTTGTGCTCATTCAAGTACTTCAAATGGAATTAAATCATGAGTGAATTTAAAAAATGGTACTGATATTTGTGTTCGCATAAAAATGGTATCTAATTTTTTTTATATATAATTTTTTTGTCTATTTCATAATAAAATTAACTCTGGGTACTAAACATGTAAATTTTAAATATAAGTATTTTTAATAATTTAAATTAAATGATACTACAAGGTACTCCCCAAACATGTAATTCTTCCTCTCAGTTTCTTTTTCTTCTTCTTTCTTTTATTCTTCTTCCATTTCTATATCTTCTTCTTTCTATTTCTTCCATTTCTTCTTTCTTTATTAGTGTAATATAATGAGCTCGAAATAATGACGTATGTTTTCCGATGCTAAAGATTATAAAAAAATGAAACCTTTTTAATTTATCATTATTTTTCTCAATTGTAAATCCCGTATCTCAAATTCTCTTTTTGGGCCATCTTCCCTTATAATCATTTGCATCATAAAAAACAATGGAAATAAGTTTCAAAGGCAATAAATTGGATTCTACCTACACATGCCCAATAGGTTAAAAGGATTGAGCAAAATGTATTCCAACATCATTAATCAAACTCTTTCTTAAAACACTACAAAAATTTTGCATCTTTGACACTATGACATTCTTACTTCTATAAAATATAGTAGTACTACTATACTATATAAAACTAATCCACATATTTCTGTCCAATTCTGGATCGAGTTTGGGCATGCCCCACCCCAATCCCACAACCCAAAATTTTCTCTATTTCTTCTTCTAATCTAAGATAATTTCCATTTGATTCTTCCAAAAAGGACCAAACAACACACATGTTACCACTTCCTTCTTCTGTAAAAAAATGTAAAAACAATGCAGCCGGATACTGCGACCAGATCCGGCCAAGCCCCCGCTGGAGCGGCGGCTTAGCCCACGGTAGCTCCGTCCCCATTTCAGCCTCCTTCTTCTTCTTCTCCAACCACTCATTTTCATTCTCCTTTTTCACTAAAGAACAAACAAAAATAAATTATTATACTCTCTCTGTCCCCCATTAATGTCCACGTTTGCAATTTTCGTGTGTCCCTCATTAGTTATTCACTTTCACTTTTTACTATAAATGTTAAGTAAGTTTCACGTTCCACAAATTCATTTCACTAACATTTTATTATAAAGCTAATATATAAAAGTAAGACTCATATTCCATTAACTTTTTCCGACTCATTTTTTTACAATTCTTAAAATCCATATTGGAACCAGAATAGATAATTATTGAGAACGAAAGGAGTACTATATACTCCTTCCGTATTCAAAAAATAGAAATATTTGAAACGACAAGAATTTTAATGCACAATGAGTAAAGTAAGTGATGAATTGGTAAAGTAAGAAAGAGGAAAAAAAAAATAAAGTAAGAGAGATGAAGAGAAAAAATAATGAAAGTAAAATTAGTAGATTGTGAGGTCCACGTATTAAAATAGAAAGATTCTAAAGTTTCTATTATTAAGAAAGGATCAAAAATTGAAATAGTTTGTTATTTTTAAAAGACGGAGGTAGCAATCGACTGTGACAAAAACATGTTTAACTAAATAATTAACTACCAATATGCCTTGTTAGTAATGTAAAGGGGCAGAATGGTCCTCAGAACATAAATGCCTTTATTTAGAACTCACTCAGTCACAATAAAGTTAGACCCCATTCATTGCCAAACCACATATATTTTTTCATATTATTAAAGTGATATTAATCTTTAACATTATGTATTTTGGTCGAAAAATAATTTTAAATTAATCTAAAATATCACATAACTTTTATTTTGTTTGTTATTTTCGCCGCCAACCACCATCGACGATTCTGCCGCTAGCTACTGGACGCCGCCTTATCTCAAATTCTTCGGGTCATGTTTGGGAATCGATTTTTGAATTAGGGTTTTCAGATCGGATGTGATCGTATCTTTGTGTACCGCTTTCAAATCTCAGTTGCTCAATAGTCAATTCATTTATTAACGTGCTTCTTATGCTCCCCATCGATGGCTTTGTTTTGGATTGCACATATTTGATAGTGTTAAGTTTGTAATAGCTACTGAGTTCAATTAAGGCCTATCTCTATGAAAATTGGAAATTAGATACAAATATCTGTTGATCAACTAATGGTATACTTACTGGGGTGTTCGGTTTGCAAGATTGTATCTCGGGATTAAATATATAGTATGTTTGGTTCATGAGATTCAATCCTACAACTTAATTTTAGATAGATAATTATCCTATAATTTTATCTAAGAAACTGTACACTACCACTTAAGTATGATTAATTTGCTTTCTTTATATCATCATCATCGAACGGCATGTGCACGTTCTTCATTCGCACATACATCTATAGACAAAATTTGAAAATAATACTCCTACAAAATATCATACAACACACTATACATATCACACTCACACATTCACTAATTAATAAAGTGGCGTTCAGTTTCCTAAATAAAATAGTACCAATATATAATCTAAAATTGAATTGTGAGACTATTTTAGTGGGAGGAGGTTGCCTATAACTAATTATCCGTATCAATCTCATGAATCAAACACACAACATATTTAATTTCTAGATACAATCTTGCGAACCGAACAACCATATTCTAATCACTCGAGACATAAATCGTATACTCGATCACACTTGAGTTCTCCACCAGATCACTTGAATAGGTACTCGTAATCGCATAGCCACGAGCATTCCGAAAGGCCCCGGTGCCTCCGACCACCGCCAGCTCCCTCTCCGCGTCAGCAAACTGGTTCCGGCCGACAACGACGACGGTGCTCCCCTTGAATTCTCCCGAGGTCAAGAAGAAGTTAAGATTCATGGAGGATGCCAAGACATTTAGGTCCATAGATGTGGTGGTTCCTTGAGCTCTTCCCATCTCCTCGGACCCGATGTCCGGCCCCACCGTGACCTTGTCGTCGAAAACGTTGATCCGGCCGAAGGCCGTGGGGGAGGTGGCCGTGATGGAGGCGGTTGCAGCTGTGAACAAGGTCGCATTTGGGCCTGCGCGGAGGTCGTGGACGTAGAAATGGAGCTTCGTGGTTGCTTTATTTCGCCGGAATAAGGTTTTCAGCCACTTTGTTTTGCCGGCGGTGACAAGGCAAGCTAGTGTTAGGAGAGGAGTGATTATTATTGGGTTCATGTTCATCTTTTCTTTTTAAGCTTGGGAATTTTGAGTTATGGATGGATGTTTTATATGCTCTCTTATTTTTATCAAGATGGAGGAATACTATTTGATTACAATGATTGAATATTGTGTGGTTGAAATCGAATAGACTATAGGTGACTAAGAAAATTGAAGTTGACAGTTTTATTTTTTTCTTCTGACGTCGCGAGATCTCATGCAACTTTATTTCATGTGCTAAGTGGAGAGAACGAAGAAGACTGAGATGAAATATATAAAGTAGAGATAAATGTGTTTTTGTTTTAATAATGAGTCATTTTGGTGGAGACAAAACAAGAAAGGAAAGTGGGTTATCTTCGATGGAACGAAGGGAGTACGTATTAGTATATAGTTTTATTCGTTATTTTATACTCCCTCCATCCGCCATTAAATGTCACACTTTGATACGGCATTAATTTGAAGAAATGTAATAAAAAAGTGGATTGAAAAAGTTAATGCAATGTGAGTTTTACTTTTATATATTAGCTTTATAACAAATGTGAAGGGAATGGATTAGTGGAAATGAGATTCATTACCAAAAGTAATACCCTTTCCGTCCCAACTCCCAACTAAGTTGAGTCGAATTTCTTTTCGGGATGTCCCAACTGAGTTGAGTCATTTTCTTTTTTGACATAAAATAAAATATCTAATTATTTTTACTTTATTTCATCATCTGTTTTACTATCTCTTTTATCTTTCCTATTCTATATCTTTCTTACTTTCCAACACAATTTGTTAATATTCATGCTCAAAAATTTTGAGTCAATTTAATTGAGACGGAGAGAGTAGTAAAATGTAAGCGTGAATCAAGACAAGCAGGGTATAAATGTAATTACATTATACTATGTAAATGAAATTAGTAATTACATTAAGGTGAAGATAAAATGAAAGTGCTTTAGTTGTTACATGTGATAGTTTTATTGTTGAAATTTAAGTGTGCGCAAGTTAGAAATTTGTTTAGTTGCATTTTTTTCAATTAAAAAAAATAGATTAAGGTTTTATTCGTCGCCATTAACGTTTTTATCAACTATTCCAAAAATTATTTTAAATAAGTGACTTCGTTCCAAAAATTTGTCTTTGGACCACACTTATTTCTGACATTGGACTTCTTGCCTACCACTACCACTACCACAAAAATAATACTCCATCTTTTCTACTTTCTCCGTCCTATAATACATGTAACATTTTTTTTTTTAGTTTTATCAAACAAAAGAATTCATATTTCTTCTTTACAAAAAATTTCATCTCACATCAATTATAAAATTATATTTTCTCTCACCACTTTAACACACTAAGAGCACTCCCAATAGGCTCGGCGTTAAACTCGGCGATTTTTCGCCGAAAATCGCCGAGTTTTCGCCGGCCAATGGGACGATTTCGGCGAATTCTCGGCGTTATTCCTCCCGAATTAACGCCAACCGGCGATCCATCGCCGAATCATCGCCGCCCGCTGTGGGCGCGATTCGGCGATGTTCGGCGATAATTTTTTTTTTTTTTTTTTTTTTTTTTTTTTTTTTTTTTTTTACAACGGCTATATCTATAATTCCATCACTATAAATACTTCTTCTTCCTCCTCCATTCATCACACACAATTCTCTCAATTTTTCAATCTCTTATCTCAATCTTCAATCTTCAAAATTATGAGCTCTAGTAGGAAAAATTCTCGAAAAAGTAAGGGTAAGGGCAAAGAGTCGAGTTCGCAAATTCCCAACACTGATGAAGCAAATGAGCAGTGGTTGAGCTCGTTGTTGTCGATGGGTTCTCCTCCCGGCCAATATCCATATGCGGGTCCGTCCCCATTGCAGACTCCTACGCCACTCAGACTTTCTCCGTACTTCCAGTCTGCCCTTAGCATGCCCTCTCCAGCCGACGATGTGTATCGCCCCCAGATAGTCACATCGTTGTTTGACACCCCTGGATCAACCCCAGGCGACGAAGAATCTCAGGCCGCGACGTACACAACGGATCCGACACTCAGCACGGACGACTACGAGGTGGAAGAAACGCCCGCCGAGCCGCCTTCCAGGAGCGGGAAGGGGAAGGCGCCGGCGTCGACGGCTGCGACTGATACGGCTTCCGATGAGAAGCCGAAGCGGACAAGGACTACTTACACTCTCGAAGAGTCCGAGCTGATAGCCAACTGCTGGGCGGACACGACGCAAGACGCGGTGCGCAGCAACTACCGGACTGAGATCATGTTCTGGGCGCAGGTTACGGAGAAGTACACGACCAACAAGACTGCCTCGATGAAGGACCATGGCAGTGAGGCGATCCGCCGGCATTGGGAGCGCCTCATGAGGGACTGCGCCCATTTCAACGGTATATATTCTAACTTGATGACGAACATGACGAGTGGCCAGAACGAGCACATGGTCCGAGATGAGGCCATCCAGATGTATAGTGGCCAGTTCTTGTCGAAGGGCTTCAAGTATTGGAAAATCTATGATAGGCTGAAGGATCTCCCCAAATTCCGGACGGAGATGCACAGCGCGCTGCACGGGAAATCGGTGCGCTCGCGACTTAACGGTGCGGAGAGTGAGGGCAGCGCGATCCCCATCGACTTGTCTGAGGATGGTCCGCACGAGCGCCCTGTGGGAGCGAAGAAGGCGAATGGGAGGCGGAAGGGGAAGGGCACATCGTCAGATGCCCCGTCGGAATCCCCGTTCTTACAACAAGCCACGTTCTCTTCCAATGCCGCCACTCTGGCGCAGTTGTACACGTTGTACTTCACCGGCGGCGGAACCCCAGAAGAGAAGCAGTCCCTCTGGTCGACCATCCAAAATATGAAGATCAAGATGGGCCTCTCGCCGGACGCTCCTCCCTCTTAGTTTTTTAAATCCTTGTTTTTTATGGTTTTTTATTTGTAGTTTTTTTTTTCTCGTTGTATTATATTTTCCAATGATTAATACAACGACGAATTGTTCATTTATAAATCTATTTATTAAACACATTTGTAGTGAAAATTAAATAATATTTAAAATGATGATGTAAAAATGAAATGTTGAGTTAGGGAGAAATAAGGGAGAATAAGGGAGAAACCATTGGAGCAGTTGGCTAAAAGTTGGCTAAAAACTGGGGATAAATTTTGGTGCTGATGTGGCAGGAGTTAGGGAGAAATAAGGGAGTTTTTAGGGAGAGCATTGGGAGTGCTCTAAACAACATCTCTTAAAATATCGTGTCATCTTCTAAGTGTGTCATCTTCTAAGTGTGTCATCTTCTTTGGGACGGATGGAGTAGCTTTTTTTTAGCTGAATTATATTTCTTTTTGAATTATCCCTCTAGCTGAGTTATTTCTTTGTTGCAAAAAATAATCTATTTCTTTTCTTTTATTTTATTCTCTTTGCATTTTTCTACCTTTTTTTCTTTCATACGTTATTCTTCCTTTACTTAATTTACTTTTAACACGACTTGTTAAATCTCGCGTCGAAAAGAAACACATCTACTATAAAAGGACGAGGACTTCATTCCATTAAAGATGATCCACTTTTGTTTTTAGTTTATCTCACTCAAAAGGACTCATTATTAAAAATAAAAACTCATTTATCTCTACTTTGTTTTTTCTTTCTTACTTTATTCTCAATCTCCACGAATACACGAAATAAAATTATACAAATTCATGTACCTTCCAAGAAAGTGGTCCACCGTCCACTTTTTTAGGATCGAGGGAATATAGATGAAAGAAGTAGTACCATTTTTAGTTCTCCAACAATACACCTTAGCCTTAATTGGGCCGCAATATAACCCTAATGAGAAGTTTGCAATAAAGCCCAATTGTAAAAGTGTTGAAATTGAGCCCATTTAATTCAGCTCATCTCTTCCATTGATTTCCATTTCAAATCATCGAGAATTCTAGAACGCCGAAGGCAGCCACCGTAATTCACCGGCGCCGCTTTCAATCGGAGGAGTAGAGATGTCGAAAACACTCGTGCAGCCTGTAGGGCAGAAGAGGCTGACGAACGTCGCGGTGGTGCGTCTCAAAAAACACGGAAACCGCTTCGAAATCGCTTGCTATAAGAATAAAGTCCTCTCTTGGCGCTCACGCGTGTAAGTATAAATTTTTGTGTATATTTGTTTGTTTTTATGCTAATTTGTGTTGATCGTGAATTTTAGGCTATGTAATTTCTATAACTGGTCTATAATTGTGCCTAATTTGGACTGGTAATAGTGAATTGTGTATGATCGTAAATTCGTAACCTACTTTTGTTGTTACTAGTGAAAAGTTACAAGGAAATGGAAGTGATGAGAAACTTTTTGATGCTGTTTTAAGGATTTCGAATTATAGCTTGTTGATGTTTCTAGTTTGAATGCTGATACTAATTTGTGAGATGTTAAACGTAGAGAGAAAGACTTGGATGAAGTGTTGCAGTCACATACTGTGTATTCGAATGTTTCGAAAGGTGTTCTAGCTAAGTCGAAAGATTTAGTCCAAGCATTCGGGACAGATGATCAAACTAAAGTTTGTTTGGAGGTTAGTATGCTCTGCTTGTGAATATAGGTGTTGTTTTGTTAGGAATTGCTTTCATGCTTTCAAGTCTGGTAAATGTTTGGCTGCTACGCACAGTTGTAATGTGGGAATTGGAAGGCATTAGGTGTTTAGATCTCTTCAAAGAGGTTATTAAGGTTCATAGATGAAACAGAATAAAATTTGACTATAGGTAAGGATGAGACAGTGAACTTCTATTAGTTGATCTAGCGTTTATGACGTATACTGATAAGCAAGATCTCTTTTACTAATTTCTAGCAAGTAAAACTGCAACCTATAGCAAAGGAGGATATTCAGCTCATTGTGAATCATGAATGAAAATGGTCATGGAGAACACAATAGTGGAATGTTGCACTCTTTAGATATTGCAATTATGGAATCCGTCTGAGTTCTGCTTTTAGTTGTTGAAGGGACTCTTGGTTTTTATTGATACATTGCTGCACAAGTTGTGATGCATGTCTTGAATGAGTATTGAGTACTATCCTTTCCTACTGCAGATTTTAGAGAAAGGAGAGCTGCAAGTTGCAGGGAAGGAGAGGGAGTCCCAATTATCCAGTCAATTTAGGGATATTGCAACTATAGTTATGCAGAAGACTTTTAACCCTGAAACTAAACGACCTTATACCATAAGCATGATTGAGCGTCTAATGCACGACATACATTTTGCCGTGGAACCAAATAGCAGCTCAAAGAAACAGGTGCTGTATAGTTTATTGTAATTTTGTGACACACTTGCATTTCCTTGAATTCGACTGTACTCCATAGCTCCTTAAATCTCTTTCTTTTTTCACTTTGCCGTTGACTGTGTATTTCACAAGAACGTGTGATTGACCCTCCTGACAAGTTATTATTTTTATTTTTATTTTCTTTTTGTTGTGTGATGGTCTCTTGACTCTCTTCCGTTTTTTCTTTACCTGGTTGTCATATTGGTAACAAGTTCCAACTGTTATACAGGCATTAGAAGTCATACGCGAGCTCCAAAAGCTGTATCCAATCAAACGATCACCCATGAGACTGCGATTAACTGTACCAGAAAAGAACATGCCATCACTTGTGGAAAAGATCAATGGTTGGAATGCTACCATTGTTTCAAGAGACGAATCAGGAAGTCAGCTGTCTGTTGTAAGTTCGATATCTTAACCTCCAACCACGTTTTTTATTTCACATGAAAAACTGCACATTGGAGTTGAAAAATAATTATATTTTTATTATCTTTTCTGCTGAATACACTGAGTACAGAATTCATATTTAAGAAACTGTCTTCTATCTATACCTTGAGAGTTAAGAATTGATGTTATGTTTAGTTACCTATGTTTATGCATATACACTAACTAAGCACATACTTTCTACTTTGAAAATGTGTAATGTAACCAGGGATGATGTGGATCTGATATAGGATTTAGGAACAAAGTGTGATTCTCTCAATGTCAAAAAGAATGTAATTGAAAAACTCAGATTATGGAGTGTTCAAGATTCTAGATAGCTTGTGGTAGCAAATGACTGTGAATTGGTATTTTTGTTCTCTTCGTTTGACATGGTCAACTAACTATATTTTTATTTGATGGCAGATTTGTGAACTGGAACCAGGTTTTTTCCGTGATTGTGATGCTTTAGTGAGGAGTCTGCAGGGAAGATTGGACATTCTTGCAGTGAATGTGCACTTGGATAGTGATACACATGTGGATCACTATGATGATCTTGAGGAGGAATCATCAAGCGTGCAGGTCGTCTCTAAGGCCCCCATTGTTCAACTGACTGAAAAACTGCAGAAGCAAACAATTTCCTCGAACGAGGGGAGTTCCCAGGGAGAGGTAAAACAGCAAAAATGCAACACCTGCAATGCTTTTGTTGGTGATGCAAAGGAGTACCGTGAGCACTTTAAGAGTGAATGGCATAAGCACAACATGAGACGAAAGACGAGGCAGCTCCCTCCCCTTAGTGCTGAAGAATGCATGGGTGACATGGAAATCATTGACTCCAAAGCTGATCTCAAGGACTACTCATTCTGACTTGGGATGTATTTTGTTGTTTGAACTGCATTTATCATGAGTAGATGATTTTGTTCACTTTGTATCACACATGGAAAAAGAAGTTGCTGATTTGTATAAGGCTGCTGTGTAGTGGAATTGAGGGTGTGGTTCAATGTTTGGTATCACATAAATATTTACCATTCCAAATTTCTCAAACTACAATTTGAATTTTATATCCAAAGTAGACAATTATTAGAATTTCAAATATTTGCAAAATTATATACCTTTCAAACATTGCATACCCATGACTAGACATGCCCAAGGTTCTGGCCGCAATTCGGAACCGTTGGTTCTGGTTCCAAAAAATCTCAAATCGGAACCGAACCTTGAGCATATTTTACGGTTTGGTTTGGTTCTGAACTTCTAGTTTTTGGCGGTTTTTGTGGTTCCGATTTTCACGATTTTCTGGTTGTTTTTTGTTGTGTCCGGATTGGAACCTGAATCAGTCCACTGTTCCAAAAGTGGCGGCTTCGGTCCATTTAAATCTTGCGGTTCTGGTTCGAAATCGTAACTGCCGGTTAAGATTCTGCGGTTAACTGCCTGAACTGTTAACCTTGAGCATCTCTACCCATGACACAAATACATACATTGTACACACACAATGCACTGCACATTGTGTGTAGTGTGTGTGCATTTGTCCATGTGTGTATGTTGTGTGCATTTAGTATGTCTATTCATTGAGTGTGTATTGTGTGTAGTTCTGAAGTCTTGGCCTTGCAGCGTAAGGGTTCAAACTCAAGTTGCTATAGAATAAAAGGTTTCTAAGACCAATTCCACAACCACTTGCTTTGATACTAATTACACAATTTTATATTCCCTTCGTCCCAAGGAAATTGCTTTGATACTAATTACACAATTTTATATTCCCTTCGTCCCAAGGAAGATGACCCCTTCCTTGGATGTCAAGGGATTTTATGCAATTTTATTTTGTGTTATGTGAAGAGAGTAAAGTAAGAGAGAAGGAAGAAAGTAGAGATAAAACTGTTTCCATTTTTAATAATGATCCATCTTGATTGAGACAAACTAAAAAGAAAAGCGAGCCATCTTCGGTGAACAGAGGGAGTAGGTACTAATACTATGTATACATAAACGTTAAAATTATTTGGGGGCAGTAGCCTTCATCACCCGCCACTAGTGTATAAGCCTACACAGTGTGTAATGTGTATTGAATGAGTATGTCATGTGCATATTGTGTATGTGTGTGCATGTTTGTATCGTGTGGTGTGGTGTGGTGTGGTGTGGTGTAGTGTGTGTGTGTGAAAACCATTCTGCCACCCGCAAGCTGGTGTGTGTTATTGATGTGTGTATATTTTCCCGAGAGTATACTACTCGATATGAATTAAACTACGTGCTAAAGTGCAAGAACCAAAACACCAGTTAAATAATGAGCAGCCAATAAAGTGAAAAGAATAACGTAGGCACCACCCACCAAAACTTTGCCCCTATACAAGTGATCGTTTTTACTCACTTTTTGTGGTGGGGGTAGGAGGTGGGTGTTGCCTAACAACTTACAACTCAAATAACCTACAACATAACCATTTTATGCAACTAGTTAAATAAAAGAACAGTAGAGAAAAATGTGGGGTAAAAACTGCAATGAAAAATTCTACAATAACCTTCTTTGATTAAATCGAAATCCAAACTATATACACTCACAACCACGAGTAGGTCGACAAGCCGCAGCACAGCACAACGAGCTGTGAGGATAGCTGCTACGAGGTCTCAGTGTTCCTTCCGCTCACTACAGCTTAGTATAGATAGGCTGATGTTATAAGTAATACTAGTACTGAATCTTTCTCATAAATCAGTACAACCAATCATCTTTACTTGTTTCTCCTTTTTATATGCATCTGTCCCAAACACTAACGGCAACTTCTGATCTTAAGCTGCACAAACAGCTGATACCAGATGAATGAGGAAGCGATCAGGGAGATGATTTCCAGTCGAACTGAATATCATTGAACCCATTGACTGTCCCCATACCATCATGCAGTTGGCTACCTAAATCCTGTTGTTGGCTCAAGCTCTGCTCCCGTGCCATCGCCAAACCTGCTCTCCCGTTCATAGACAGGGCGTTATTGCCAACTGCTGATAGGACCCCATTTGCTGGGGTGGATTGGCTGTGTCCATTGCTGAGGTTCCCAAATCCCAAACCACTCATCGAAGGGTTTCCATTTGCTACTCCATGACCTGCCAAACAATTGGTTCCATTCATAGCAGCAGTGTTGTTTGGCGACAGCATTCCATTAACATTTTTTAAGTCAGCGCTCATTGCCCCAGCGCCCATCATGCCAGCCCCTCCAAGCTGTGAAGAAATCATCATGTCATTTATAATTTTTTGTACTGAGCTTTGTGAATCATGCATATCTGCATCACCAGATATAGAAGGTTGTTGCATCGAAACATTTGGTGGATTTAAGGAGTTTGCAGGAGCTCTTGATAAACCACCATATGGAGATGGTTGTGGGTTATTAGAAGATGATGGCGCGGGGGATTGGAAAGGGGAAGGAGCAGATTGAGTTTGCGGCATAGCGCTTGAAGAGCCAGGGGATGGCATCTGGACGTTGTTACCTCCTCCGTATGGACTGTTTGAATTTGAAATAGGGTTTTGATGACGGGAGTTGATCGAATTCTGGTGGAGCAGCATGGCAATGTTGCTAGTAGATGAAGTTGTGGGCCCTGTGTTTGTATTGTTGCTCACACTCTGCATGCCATTACTAGCAGCAGCAAGTTGCATAACAGCAGCCTGTGCAGGATTGCTTGCAATTTGGCCCATTGTTTGCTGTTGCTGCTGCTGCTGACCATCATTTCGCTGAGGTTGCCCTTGAAACCCAGGTTTTGTTATTTGAGGAAATTTGGTCAAGCTCTCTGGAAAACATATAAAATTGCTCATAAATAATCACAAAAATTAGTTGTGAAACTGAAAAATATTAGAAAATAACTCCCGAGGCAGATTAGTTGCACGAAAGTTCAAAACCGAATGAAATAATAAGGCACGTTAAGAATCGTGAAGAGATGGAAGGCTTCATAGCGTTAACTAGTAAAAACTAAAGATGAGGAAAAAGAATCAGAAATAGCACGGAGAGAAATCTAGCCTCGTCTATTGACTCAAATACAGATTGTTACAGATTCACTATCATATTATTTTTTAAGATTCAAGCTTACCCATAGGACCTGTTCCATTTTGGCGGCCATAATCAATAAGATCTTTCATGCTATTCACCACTTCTGATATCTGCAATTTCGCAAGTAACATAAGCATAAGCCAAATGATCATTAAAGGGTCAAATAGTGAAGAAAATGATGTTACTTAGCACCAATCAAATGTGATTCTATCAGCAAAATATAAACCAAATGCCGTCCATGCATGTGAGTAAAGAAAATTATTTATAGCTGTAACAATT
Organism: Salvia hispanica; assembly: GCF_029641045.1. Lineage (NCBI taxonomy): Eukaryota > Viridiplantae > Streptophyta > Magnoliopsida > Lamiales > Lamiaceae > Salvia > Salvia hispanica. Next base: position 31,111,395 of record NC_142697.1, on the reverse strand, counting down.
CATTGTCGGACACTTAGGCAGCAGCCAAAAGAGTATGGATGTTGGTCTCTATATCTATACTTCCCTTAAATGAAGATTGATGGGAGTCAAGGTCATTAATTAGTTAATTCCATATTTATCCTAATTCTTGCTATAATCCTCCTATGCGATGGCTCCCTTAAAACAGCCTGCGTAAATCACTCACAATGATCTCCTGCATCAAGTCAATTTCCTATGAATCCTATCTCAATGAGTCAATGGTTTGTTGTTTTTCAGGTAAAGCATCAGCTACTCCTAGGCCTCTGTCACAGCAACCTAGAACGTTGCATTACGATTCAGTACATTTGTTGGGATGATTCGGACAAGGAGATAGTCAAGATGGGGAATCATTTTGCAACTCTGGACGACGATAATGTTCAGTTTGATAAAGTTGAGGACTATACGTACCCTCCAATATTTGATGATGGCCCATCTACTATGATGGCACACTTGTTTCTCTCCCAGGTGAACTGGTGACAGTGTTCATCATCACATATTATTTTAGTCCACACACACACTAACAATGGAAGTCATAATGTGGGGTCCACTTTAAATCTTCTATGTCTTTCGAGGGCGAATCGCAAAATCCTACTCAATCAGGGGATAATGGTGATGAGATAAACAATTACTTAATTTAATTTATCATCATCGAATTCTTGTTCGTTATAGACGTGTAACACGTGTTTTGTTTAATTTAGGATTTAATGTTTCTGCATTACTTTCCAACTTAATGTTATGGATGACGTATGACAGCTTACGGCGGTGAGACCAAAAACCGCCACAGGGATATGGCGGTCGATAAATAAATTATAAAATACTCCATCCGTCCACGAAAAATAGATCACTTTCATTTTTTGCACTTGTTTTGAAAAAATGATAATAAATAGTTAAAGTGGAGAGAAAGAAAAGTAAGAGAGAGAGTAATATAGACAAGAGACTTCTCTACATTATTCTCTCTCGTACTTTACTTTTTCTCCACGTTAACTATTTATTATCATTTTTTCAAAACGAGTGCAGAAAATAAAAATGCCCTATTTTTCGTGGACGGAGGGAGTATTAGTAATATATGTATATATAAATTCAAAAAATTAGAAAATAATAAAAATGTAATATATCAACTATTAAAACAATATATAAGCATAAAGTCATAAGCAATTACTATGCCTACATTAATAAGTCTTAGTTCAACAAACAAAATATAAATCTGCACTTTAATATATAAAAATCTGCATCCTAATTCAAATTTTGGGTGACGGCAGGCGGAACGGGAGGGGGGTGACTAGGGCAGTAGGGTGGCGCAGCGCAGGTAGGGTTTTTTTGAGTGGGAAAAGTGATTCTAAAAAAAAAGCCCTAGGTTTTGAGTTAATTGTCAATTTATTTTATTAATTGGGCCAGGTTTAGGGTTAAAAAACAATTGGGCCATCTTATTTGGTTAATTGGGCTGAGGTTTGGGGGCAGCCCAATCAAAATGGATGCCATAAAGGCCATGGCACAGCCATGGCGGCAAATGGTGGTCGCCATAAAATTGTTCTGTAGCTGCTTGTGACAATGGTGTTATTTCCGAAACCCGCCATGCAATGGCGCCATGGCCACTTTTTAATAACACTAAATTCCAAGTAAGAGAAGATCTTCTATTTTGGGTTTCATTAGCAGCCTATATATATGGCTTTTTGGACTTAAAATTTGAACTGAAGTATGAGAGTATGAGTTCTACTTGTTCGCCTATTGGTATTCTTCTTTAGGAATAAAAAATTAGTCTCATAGTGTTCTTTCAGTATTCATCTTGCAATGGAATTTCACTCTTATATAAACATGTTTCTGGCATTGCATTGAATCAACAGAGTTTTCAGTATTCCTCTTGAATCAACGGATAAACGCTATAATTCACACACTTTCATGCATCAAATATTGTGTAATTTATTTTACCTTCACCAAACTGCAAATTAATGTAGAAAATGAAGTTATAGTTCTAATGTGTACCCATTCTTATTAGTTATTATGGAATTTTAGTAAGCACATTAACTGTAATACTATAAGTAGACTTGCAACAAATTTATTTTAATTATAAGTTTAACAAATTAATACTGTTAACATTTTTCATTTTACGTTCTGAGCCATGAGTTTGCAATGTAATCGCTTTCGCTTGAGCCTTACATCTAGCGCCTTGAATCACTGATAACTATATGCTTCTTATCATTATACTTCAAACTAAGTAGGATCCTGTTTTGCCCATAAATCTACCTTATAATCATCTCACTGAGTGCTTCAAAATCCAATCACAATTTTCAATCAGGTACAGCAATACAATTAATGAAAGAGGAAACAACATTACCTGCAGGCACCGCACATATCTCTTGGTATATCCTAAATCGTTTACTAATGGAACTTCCAATGCTTTAGCAAGCTGGCGAGCTGACGCAACAAACCTGGAATGCAAAGTGGAGAAACAAATAAATAGTAGTATCAAATATAATGGCATTGCTTTTTCTAGACAGACAGTTTCCTCAATGTGCAACATATGCATATGAAAATTCCAGGACGCCAAACGGAAGATGATGCTATGTGAAAAAAAATATCAGCTGAAAAAAGAACACAACACATATACAAACAGAATAGCAGGAAGCCTTCTAAATGAATCAGTATAGAATTTTTTCTTGGACCAAAATTAAAATCAGAAAAGCAATGAAGATCTGCAGAAGTTACAGAACCAGTTAAATGCAATTTTTATTTCAATTTAACATGAGTCTCAATAAGATTATCATGTCAGCCATACTACAAACCAGTGACTTAAACAGTCTAGCTGTAATGCATTTGACATGTGATTGACTATTCCCTCAAATTAAAGAAGAGAAAGCTTTTGTAAAATGATTTTCAGTATTGAGACTAAGACTTTCAGCGTAGAGCCATTTATGTTATACAATGCAGCAGAAAAAGATAAGAAAAAATAGAAATGCACCTACTTCCAAGTTCCACGTGATCATAAGAAAAAGAAAACATTGACTAAATGTGGGATGCTTCGGTAATACATGCATGCATATCATTCAACACTTATGTAGGAGATTTTGTTCACTCACATATTGCAGTTATTTTGTATCTCAGAAACAGATGCACTGGGAGATGCAGTTGAGGTAGCAGCCTGGCATTTTTGGGCAGCTGCACCAAGTTGACCAACCTGCAGTCCAATATCAACCTAGTAAATGCGTACAGTAAGAGATGGAGGCACTGCTTTAGCACCATTGGCTAATCAGAAAGACAGATAGATAAAGAATCCAGCCTCGGCCAAACTAGTTCAGTATGAACTTGCAATCATAATGGAGAAAAAAATTTCTTATATGAATTTTAATATAGTAACCTGGGGAATCAACAATCTTCTAGGAATAAGCTCTTCATGACGTCGAGCACAAAATTCCCACGAGCATATCTGCCATTTAGTTAAGAGAACAGCGAGAGTCAATAAAGAGCAGATCAAGGTAAAACAACAAGGACAGTAGTTATTTTTCCATAGAGTAACCTTAAGGTTGGGAGAGAAAATAATTCGAAGCTGACCGTCCCGGACAACACGAAGTTGCTCAAAGACGCTTTCCTGTGTTGCTTTTGCATAATCCAGAACAATTTGGCCAGATGAATTCTGATACTCCTGGGGCATGTCAACATAGAGCAGTTCTTCTAAAGTACCACTTTCATATTTTATTTTGAAGAGTCTGGGCAGCACCTCAGCAGTTGCCTCTAACAGATGTTAGAAAACAATGTCAAATGGCAGATATAGTGTTAATCTATTTACATTACATTACAACATTTTTCTAATTGCAGATATTTCTGCTCTAGTTTTCCATGAGCCTGGGAGGTGGGGATAGGGGTAGTAGACATTCTAAAGAAGTCAAAGGAGCATTAAGTTGGTATCCATGAAATCATCATGACCGATTAAAGAGCAACCAAGCAAAAAACTGTAGAGCCAGTATGAAATTATAACATAATATTCTCTAACAATAAAGAAAACAGACCAAATCCACGGCCAGGCTTGCGGTTGCAGATTTCACAATGCCAAACATCCTGCACAATGGTTAAATTGCAAACATTGGTTAAAGATGAAGTACATGAACACCAAATCTCAATATTAGATAAGATACAATACTTTTTGCTTCTATCACTTTTAAGAGCTGAGTTGAACACATACTGTTTTGGCACAAGCAATATAATCATTAGATGATTTTTCAAAAAAATTTATAATCAATGATACAAGAATACTACGACTTCAGTGCATAAAAAATAAAAGAGTGCTGGAAATCAATGCAAATCAATTGGTCCTGGGGTGCAGCCAACCAGACATACGAACAGAAGGGTATTTTGTAAGATGATTAAATAAATACTATTAAATTATTAAAAAAAAAATGGAAAATCTGCAACACTTATTATACTGCCAAAAAGGAATAAAATGCAAAGGAGAAATCTTGATAGAAGTCCATTAATTATTCATAATGAAATCCAAATGACCTGGGGAAAAACTCCTTGACGACCACTTCCATACATCGAGACACACCATTTTTTCTTGGCATTAGGCACAAAAAATTCACCTACGAATTTCCTCCAGAACTCAATACTGTTATCCTACAAAACAAGTTATGCAAGTCTCTTCTGTCAAATTAACCCAAAACACTAGATAGTCTTCTTCTTGACAAATAAACTAATTCGGTGGCATTGTCTTACTTCAGGTCTATGTTGTTGCTGGTACATGTAATCAGTTAGCCTTTGGGCACACCTTCCAGGCTCATAACTGGGTTTTAAAGGAGGCCTAATAGGCAAATTCTGGTTTTGAAACTGAGATATTAGCTGGGATCTTTGTTGAGGCATGGATGTTAATAGTTGCTGTTGCTGAATTTGTAAAAGCCTCTGCTGATGCAAAATCTGTGCAGCCGCAGCTGCCTGATAGGACTGTCTTGACATGAGGAGGTGCTGCTGTTGTTGCTGATGCATAAACAGAGATGAGTCGGACTGTTGAGATTCCATCTTGATAGGACCCAAGCCTCTCATATTTTGTAGTTGTAGAGATTCTAATTTCACAGGACCAAGGTTACGCAAAGCTTGCAGCTGCTGTGGTGCTTGCTCATTACTTACTTGCGGCTCCAGCTTAAGATGCCCCACGCCTCCTGATCCAGCTCGCATTCCTTGATATTGCTGCTGCTGTGGCTGTTGTTGGGTATTGCTCTGAGCAGAAAACTGCTGCATCTGCTGCTGATTATGTTGAAAATTCTGAGCATCATGTTGCTGGTCTGTCAGCATTTGGCTGCTTGAATTATTTGAGAACTGCTGCTGGCCTTGAACTTGACCAGATGAATTTAGGTTCGATGTCATAGGTGAAGACATATAAGATGAGGAAGGCTGGTTATATCCCATCCCATTTCCAATGCCAGAAAGTGGATTAGACTCTGCCGCGCCATCCATAAGCCCTCTCTGCTGGGAGCTACCAGGAGCAGATCGCAGGTCCCCATTTCCAAATGACTGACGGTGCAAAGATACATTGGGAGCATTCCCAATCACATTCATGTTATTAAACTGATTTCGGGGAGACACCAGAGATGGAAATGCATTTTGAGAAGGCCCGCCACTGCCACCCCCCTGACTGCCCAAAAGTCCCGAATTTGCTCTTAGCAAAGAAGGCGGAACTGGCTGGCCTCCACCAAGTGGGGCTGGAGGGCCCTGCGGCACCATTTTTCGCTGAAATCAACACACTTCAAATTACAAGACTCTAGATATTAATACCAAAATTGCACCACCTCAATAACATTAACAGCCTTCACAGCAGGAAAGCATGGCAACAATACAATTTGCTATCTATCTAGGCATACAACTGAATAACGCTAGCAAGCCAGCCCACTGTTCAACAACAAGGAAGAACCAACAAAAGAATGGGGATAAGCCTCATGCATGAGGACTTTTTATTGTGTTTACGCAGAATTCAAGCTGAAAGAAATCTATAAATTCGGTAAGGCTAACTTTGTCACCGGACATTCTGAGTACACTCCTCTTCTATTGAAGTCATAACCTTTTCATCCAGTAATATGAAACCCTGGAAATTGCAGTCAATTCAAGTCAGGTCACTTCATCAGCATCCCCAAAATAGCCACAAATCTGATTATCATATCATATGAATTCAAAAAATAAAAAATATCAACGAAAGGAACATATTGAGGACCTAAACAAGAAGAAAAGGTTGGTACTTCTACTGATTAAATCTAGCACACGATAAATGACAGCGAAAAATCAATAAATGAAGGGGAAAGGAGATAGCTGATCAAACCCTAAAAATCCACTCAGAAGAGAAAAAAGCACTCGATCCAACGCATTACTCCAATTGAGCATGCAAAACAGGCAACTAATCACTAATTGCTTAAGCAACACAGTCCAAAATTCAAATTGAGAAAACAAGCATGGAAATGAAGCAGAGACTTACCGAAGTAGGATTTCAATACGAAAATGGAGGATTTCCACTCAAATCCACGGAATTCAGATTAAGCTACTCTCACTGATTTTTTACTGTTTTGAAGAGTAACTTGATTAAAATAAATGAATTTAATTTTCTTGCGAATACACAGAAACAATTACACAGATAGATATGTTTAAGTGTATACCAAAAAAGTCTCCTTGAAATCAAATTGAAATACTTCCACAGTTTAATTGAGTGAAGTTTTAGAGGGAGAAAGATGCAACAGAGATGAGAGAGAAAGACAGAGAGTTGTGTGTTGTGTTTTTATGGCGGACGTCAAAACGGTATTACATCGGATTGAATATTTTCTCTCAAATTTCATTCTTTCTCTTCCTTTTCTTTTCTGTACAAATATTAAAAATTTAATTCATTATTGTTTTTATTCAAAGAATTAATTACCTAATCTTATTTATATAAATTTTAATTCTAGTATCTTTATTTATTTCTCATGTGTGTGGATTTTTTTCCTTTTAATAATACAAGGTGACTTGTGTCAAGAGGATTAGATCAGATAATCATTATGGTAATTTAACCATATCTTATTGGTTAAAGGAGAAGTGTCTAATTAATTGAGTTATGTCTATCTTATTTGAGTAGATTTTATAGTTTTATATTCATATATGTATGAATTATGTGTACAACATCCCAAAAATATGCTTTAACAAAATTTCCTATTATGATAAGAAAATTTATAATTTATAATTTTTTTAATGAATTCAATATCCCAAAATGAATAAAATGTAGCTAAAATTTTGGGTGTCATATCAATTTTGATTTCCCTCCCAAAGTTATTTAAGGAAAAAATTGAAATGATGAAACAGTATATACATATAAATAATTCTTAATAAATGAGTCGTTTATAAAATAAAATAAAAAATTGATAGAGATAAATGACTCATCAAACTCTAATAATTGGTGGAGAGCCTAATTAAGAATGAACCAAGAATGATAAACTCCTCAAAAATGGACAGTTATTTATATCCTTCTGGACATAACTTCTGGAATTATATTGACAACCGATACATAGCTGTAAGATTTGTAAAATTATGAAAATCTATTAAATTATGGAATTTTATTAAATTATTAAGCTATTACTATTACTCGTCAATTTTTTTTCATTTTTTTCCTCTATTATTATTTTATTCTTGGTTATACGAAACAGACCATCATTTTTACTCATATTGTCTACTTTTTTTCTTTTTCTGACACATATATGGTTGCACATTAATTATTTTGATTTATTTTGTTTTCTAAATTAGAATTATGTTAAGTTGATTTTCTTAATTAATTATAATAAGTTGATGAAATTTTTTGACCAATATTAATTGACTGTGATATTTTTTCCAGTTTACTAATTAGAATTTGTTTTTATTTATTTCCTGTTTATTTTCTTATGTCTTATACTCCCTCCGTCTCATAATAAGAGTTTCATTTTGTCATTTTGGTTTGTCTCACAACGAGAGTCACATTTAACTTTTACTACTATATATGGAAAGTAAGTCTCACATTCCACTAACTCACTTGACCCACATTTTATTATAAAATCAATATAAAAAATTGGACCTCATATTCTACTAAATTTTCCAACACACTAGGATTCTTTACATTTCTTAAAACTCGTGCTTACATCGAATGTGACTCCTATTGTTAGACGGAGAAAGTAATTAGCAGTACTCCTAGTACTTATGTTACTATGTAAAGGTGTCATTATGAGTTCATACAATGGATGAAATTCAATACATTTGATCAATGGAGTACTATTTTTGTGAGTTTTATCTTTCTTGAGTTTTTTTCCAACTTTTCAATTCATAGTATATTTCCAACTTAAGAAACAAAATTTCACAGACATTTGTGTGTGTCATTTATTTCATCCACGATTCATTGGATGGTTCATCCATCCAGTTTGTGGTGTAATGCATTCATCTATTCATAGTAAATTTTCCTCAGTGGCGCAGCCACATGGAAACAAGGGTACCACTGTACCCCAAATATTTCGATCTTAATGTACAATTGGTATTCCTACTCGCTGCCCAGTGTTCGATTCCTCCTTACGCATCTATTTTACTTCTAAATGCTGTCTTTGTCCTTTTAGAATATAGGGAGTTCAATTATTTAATTTTTTAATTTATTTTGTCTCAATGAGTGAGCTTATTTGATTTTACGTATATCTCTGTATAGTTTTTTAATGCATTTTACCATAATTTGAATTATATTCTTAATGTGCTATAAAAATTGAAAATTCAATTAGCCTAAAATATTTACTATTGCAGTTTAGTTTTATCTGTATGTAGTTTTTTTATTGCATTATTACTATAATCTGAAATATAGTAAAATTTGAAAATTGAGTTAATCTATTTTCTTTTTCAAAGATTAGATTGTATTGCATTTTATTTATTTTTTATTTCAATTATAGTTCTGTCAATTTGAGTTTCTTTCAAAGATTAGGTATATATATTTTTTATTTCAGTTATATTTTTAATATTTAGGTATGAATTTCAAAGTTCAAAATTTAATAATTTCCTATATTTCTTATTTTGTTTTATGTTTTTTTACAAATACAAACTAGTATTAGATTTTTTATACTACTATTTTTTATATTATTTTTAATGTATAATATAATTATTTTGTCCTGTAATTCGTACCTCATATTAAAAATTATGGATCCGCCACTGGTTTTCCTCATGTTTCAAGTTGATTTGCCATTTGGCCAAATGATATAATCCTTATTCTTGATTTGAAATTAGACGATAGATAAACTTCAAATGCGATGGAAGATTGATATGGACAGTGGCGGAGCCAGGAATTTGACGATGGGGGGCCCAAATTTCTTTGAATAGTTGTTTGATATTTTTTGTCAACGTCATAAAAAAATAGCTACGGTGGAGGTGGATAGTGAAAAAATTAGAAGATGGATAATAAAAACTATAAATATATGGAGACAAAGTAAATCTAAATTAATCGAATCCTGGGAATGTATAATTGATTAACTAATAATTTTAAATTAAATATCTAAAAGCAATAAATATATACCTATATAAATATATTTATTTATGTATAGTGTGTAAAATTCATTACTCTAAATTAAAAAATTAGATAAAAATTACTAGTTGTGAGAAATCAACAAACCCGTAAATGAAAATAAATAATACTATATGGGGTAACATTTACTAGATTTAAAAATGTAGAACTACTCTTTATTCGTACATTAGTTAAAGTTTTAAAATAAAAGTAAACAATGATACTATAGTAATCTAGTAAAAATACCGTATTTTTTTCTTAGATATGTATAAATTAACTTTAAAATGAAAGAAGAAAAAGCATAAAATGGATTTAATCATATAAATCTTAGATATGTGTAAATTAGCTTTAAAATGAAAGAAGAAAAAACATAAAATGATTAAACATAATAGAAAGTGAATAAATGGAGGCTACGGGAATCAAACTCAAGGCCTTGAACGTGGTAGCCACGTTACAATACTATCTGCGCTACGTATGTATTGGAAATATTTTGTATAAATATATTATATATAGGTAAAGTTCTGATTGTTGAGGGGCCCAGGGGCCCCTGGGCCCATCGTAGCTCCGCCCCTGGATATGGAGAGATGGATGAATGATGCCATAAATGTGATGAATGGACCGTTTAATAAGTCATGGATGAAATAATTGACGCCACAAATGATTGTAAAAGTTTGTTTGCTAAGTCGAATAAATATTACAATAGATTGAAAATTAGTAAGAGAGCTCAAGAGAAAAACTTAAAAAAAATACCGTTGATCAAAGATATTTAATTTTAACAATAAACTAAAAAGAAAATAAATTGAAAGAAACTTTAATTGGTAGGATGAAAGAATATCAAAATTTTTCAATATAAATTTGTTGTAAAGTTCTTTTTCTTGTGGGATGTGTCTAATCTTATACTTCAATCATTTTTTTATATATATTTCACCTAATATATAAATTTATTGTAAAGTTCTTTTTCTCGTGGGGTGTGTCTCATCTTATACTTCAATTATTTTTTTATATATATATTTCACCTCATTTATAGTTAATCTTTATTAAAACTCAGTATTATTCACTAGCATAACTATTTTTTTTTTTTACACAAGTAGTTAGGCATATAATACAAGCTCACATGTATATAAAACTGATACGATTATAAAAAAACGAATGTAGATATGAAACACTACAAGTGCTTTCAAAATCCAAGAATTGAGTGGCAAAAAGAGATAAAAACTGCCACAAGCAAATACAATATATATATGGTTAATGGTTCCAATATAAGATAGAATAATGTAAAAGAGAAAATTAAGTAAAAAGATAAAGAAATAATAAAGTATGGGACAGTAAATTGTTATTGCTAAAAGAAGATATTGATCACTTAAGGAGACAATCGAAAAGGAAAGTCAATCAATTACAATGGAAAATAGGGAGTATTTTCTCGTGGGGTAGAGCCGTGGAGGGAGTATTTCATTTTCAAATATTACTACTAAAATTGAACAAATCTAATAACTTAAATGTCTATTATGCACTTTATTCATTAAAAATCATCTCGATAATTATAAATCTCAAGTTCATTTTTATTTGCATTCTTATGCTACTCCTACTAAGTAAATCTGAAAATTTAGATCCAGAAATTGAAAGAATCGAAACTACAGTGATCTAATTCCAAGAAATCCAAAATAGATGGACCGACATGCAAAGCTGTATATTGCTAAAAAGCTTTCCCCCCATAAATGCAAAACATTCCCTCCAAAATCCCCCACCATCTTCTCCACGAATCCACTACCAAAACTTGCTCGATTTTAATACCTGCTCTGTAAATCCTTCGCCGTGAATTAGGTCAGTATCAAGTTTGACCTTATGATTTCCTTTTTTTGGCTGAAATTAGGGCTGTAGTTTTGGGTTAATTTTGTAACTTTCATCCATCTATGAATCTGTCCTAATCTAAAATTGAGATCAATGTCTTGTTAACGAGCTCGGTTTAACTGTTGCAATTGCTGCGTTACTGTGAGTTGAAATTACAGTTCAACTAGAATTTTCTTTTCATTTACACACAACACAGATAATTTTTTGAATTGTTTAATCACGAAACCTGTGTCGTAGAAGAGTGTTTTCTGATAATAGTTTACATGCCTGCGTTGTTTGTTTTGAATTTCATTGGTAATGTTTTTTCAAAAGAAATTTGTAACTTAAACCTTCATATTTTGCAGATTAGGCACTTTTGAGTTAACAATATCAGTTATGTAACTTAAATGTTTAGGATATTTCTAATAGTAAAAATGATGGTTGTTTCTGTTGTAATGTGAGTGATTCAGCTTTTGATGTGCTTCATGTGTGCACTATGAACAATGAAATGCCAAAATTATTGATCACTTGAGCAGGATTGTATAATCATATGATTTCGTACATCGATATCGTTCGTTTTTGTGGAACAGGATTGTGTTAGATAACTTAGATTGTAGGACTTTTAGTCTGCTATTGCAAATATAAATCTATGTTCGTAACGAGTATTCTTCTGTGCAATCTATACCTAACAGTTTCGGAATTGAAAAGATGCCGCCTGTTCGTGGTTCTGCTGCTAGAGAGAAGCAAAAGTGTAGTGAATGCATGCGACCATACACAATGCTAGATAGGATCCCCAATCAAGTAAGGCACGCAAACAGATTAGTAGGCGTAACTGACATCGACTGCATGCTAAACCTTCAAATGGACCGCAATACATTTGGAAGACTATGTCAGTTGCTAAAACAAAGAGGGGGTTTGACAGATGTGAAATGTGTTAGTGTCGAGGAGCAAGTAGCAAAGTTCATAGGTCTTCTAGCCTATCACAAGAACAGTAAGTTTGTTGATTTCACCATTGAGAAGTCAGATCAGACTGTTCCTGACTACGTCCATGAAGTTTTAAAAGCTGTTTTAAAGCTTCATGATATCCTCGTGGTACAACCAGAGCCTGTGCCGGAAGATTGTCTTGATCCTAGATGGAAGTGGTTTAAAGGTTGTCTGGGGGCGTTGGATGCGGCGCATATAAATGTACTTGTCGATAATGAAGATAAGGGCCGATACAGGAACAAAAAGCGGGAAATTACTACAAATAATTTAGTGACGTGTGATCGAAATTTGAGATTTGGTTACATCCTAGTTGGTTGGGAGGGATCAGCCAGCGACATAAGGGTTCTCCGAGATGCGGTCTTCAGGGACCATGGCTTGAAAGTACCAAAAGGTGGTAGTGTTCATGCATGCATACATTTTTCTTTATTTTAATCTTTTGTGTGTGCCCAGCAAAATATGGCTATTGTTTGAAGTTGTTTCTTTTTGGTTTAATGTCTAGGGAACTACTATTTGTGCGACTATGGGTACACAAATAGCGAAGGCTTTTTGACACTGTACAAAAAGGTGAGGTACCATTTGAAAGATTGGGGTCCCGCTATGGATATGCCTCAGCACGCCCAGGAATTGTTCAACCTTAGGCACGCTAAAGCCCGCAATACTATTGAACGTGCAGTTACTGTACTTAAGATGAGATGGGGTATATTACGTAGCCCTGTTTTCTTCCCAATCCAGGTTCAAAATAGGCTCATCATGGCATCTTTTTATTTACATAATTTCATTCGTGCCGAGATGGATGTCGATCCTATTGAGCAACGATTGGGAGTTGGGCCATGGGAAAGTGATAACGAGGAAGCACATGGTGACATTCCGTTTGTTGATGCAATAGACCCTTCACTGGACTGGAATCGGAAGAGAGATGAATTGGCAAAAGCAATGTGGCTTCATGTAAGCTTTGTCTTCGTATTTATGTTTCAGTAACAGCTTAAGTTTTATTGTTCTGAACCTGTTTTTATTGTTTCCTTTATGCAGGGACATGTATGCGAGGTGTGACAGTTCGGACCTTGTCCCTGAGGCGAGGGAAGATGCTGGTTCTGTGTGTTCTTGTTTTGGGCAAATGGTGAGCCCCTTTTGATGGTACTAGGATTTCTAACATAAATAGGAGTAGTAGTTAAGGAGTGTGCTCATTTTGTTGAAATATTTCTACAACAGTATGTTTACTATGCATTTCTACAAACACTCTTAATGCATGGGTATAGTTAGACCAATTTCGTGCTAAATGATAGTTTTAGATGGAGTGTTTTGCTAAGTTTAATAGGAGTAGCTCTTTAACTTATATATTGTTTAAGAAAAATCTAAAAATGTAACAAAATAAATTCCTAAACAACGCATAAGTTTAAAAAATAAGCTCCAATTCGCTTATAAAACATCTTATAAGAATTTTGGGACTTTTACAAGTGTTTGACAATATAACCTCCCCAACCCAACTTATTTACTTTTTCTTAGTCTTATAAGAAATTGTTAATATACAAAAATAATGTCCCGTGTTAATGTTTCTTAGTTTCAATCAAATTATTTATTTTTTCATTATCTTTTAAGAAATTATCAATTTACAAAAAACATTGTATTATGGCTTATTAGTTTCAACGTATTCTTATCTAATTATCTCTCTCCTTGTTATAAATTTTCTCTCAAATTCATAATTTCCTCTCCACCTTATAAGTTCAATTATTCAAATATTTTGACAATTTATATCTTATGAAATTTTTTTATTTATAAACTCTCTAAAACTAAAAAATAAGTTTCCAAATACCCTAAATCTATAGTATTTCATATGCTCATTTGAGAAATTTTGATGCCTGTTTTTTTTTTTTTTAGATTTGTCGACACATGGGCCGAACTATGCAGTAATCATGGGCCCAATTTTCTATAGCTTTATTAGGAGAGTCGTTCTATTGTTTTTTCATGGAAAATTTGGAGGGTATTTTGAGTACTTGGAGTAGTTTTATTTTTGTCTCACTTAATTTTGCTTCTAAAAAGTGGAAGTAAACAAAGGAGGAGAAAGTAGAGTTTGTTAACTTGAATAAGGCGAGGATTATCTACACTTATATATTAGATGGATTTTCATTCAGTTGACTTAGGACAAGATTTAGACATTTAACACGCCTCCGCACATGTGTGCCGGAATGACACATCAGACTTCCATCATGTGGGTAAACAAGACAAGAGATAAGAACCATCATTGATTTAAGCCAGAATGAACATCAATCTTCTACTCTTGAGGTAGATAAGAGACAGAGAGAAATCCATCATCGACTTGATCCGCTCTGATACCATATTAGGCCACTCATCTTTCTTAAAAAGTCTCATAAAAGATGAAAGTTATCCACATTTATATAGATTAGATAGAATTTTCACTGAGTCCATGTAATACAAGATTTAGACATTTAACATATTGCATCAGTTGAAATTGTTAAGTTTATCCATAACTTTAACAACCTTTTAGCACTAAATTTGTTTAAGATATTATTAATGAAGAAAACTATGAACCCTTCGTTTTACTGTGTCCCTTTCATTTTCAATAATGAAGTCACAACATTTTAGGCATTATCTCTCATGCTACCAAATTTAGCATAACTTTTGACATATTTCAACGAAATGACGGTTGTGTGTCAAATATAATGTAGCAACCTAACGTTGTATCAATCTGCATTCTCGTGGCATCTCTCTCCTTCTCAATTATAAAAGATACTTAAATTTCAGTAATAAACAAAAAAAATATTGTTATACAAATCTTGAATCTTAATACCATTAAATATGAAAAACAAGTCTACATTTAATCATAAGTTAATAGTATGAAATAAAAAATATATTTATCAAAATATTTTAAACACATCAAAATAAAAGTTATAAACCTAGAGCATGATTCAATTGCTGCTATGAATTTTCAAGTAAAAGGAACACGACACACAAGAAAAGTACGGAAAATTAACACTTTATAAAAAAATCAAAATTCGATTCAATCTCTTGGTCAGTTCACGATTAAAACGATCGATATTTGTCAGTTTATAATGATTCAATATTAAAACGGTTTTATGTTCAACCCGGACTTGACAACAGACCAATTTACGGTTGAACCAGTCGAATCGGCCACTCTGATCCGATTTTTAAAACCTTGTAGATAGATCACTTTAACCTCAATTATTAGACATAAATATATTTATTTTGAAAAAAACTGGATATAGATCATTTAAAAAACGAGTTGAGAAATCAAATTCATAATAGAATTGGTGGGTGGTAACATAAGCAAGAAAGAGCCGTGTTTGTCTTCTTCGAGTCTACAATTTCACCTCTTTTAGAAAGGAGAACCCTCTGTCTCAATTTATGTGAAAGTGACACATTCCTAAACTTATGCTTCTCAATCTTTAATCCTAAATGTGGGCCTATATGCAATTAAGGCATTCTCCATATTAACCAAAAATTAGTAAATTTAATCATATAATCAATTGGTGATATCTGAAAAGAACCACTAAATAATAAAATAATTGAATTGATGTTTTTTACTTAATATTTTTATATTTTATAATTCATAATATGAATTTCTCGATAATTATTTTTTTTTGTTTGGTTTGATCACAGGTGTATCGGACCGGCCTTTGGTGGAATTCGACTAATCCTGCTGATCGAAATTGCGGATTAAGGCCGAAAATGTTCCGGCGGATATTAAATTTTTAGTATGACAAAGGTGATAGGAGAGACTCGTGTTTTGGATAGTACTGGCATAGGAGCAATCAGAGCGCCCACCTTGGAAGGTTGGAGACCGCCAATGATGGATATTATCAAGCTTAATATGAACGATTTTTTTAACGGGGTCGGGGGGAGGTTTTGGTGGAGGTCTGTTTGGTGATGTTTTTGGAGAATGGAGGTCAGGCTTTATGTCTAATACTGGTATTTGTTTCATTTTATATGCTAAAATTTGATGCATATTTTATGGGCTTCAGCTAGCCAAGGAATTGGGATTTCGTAAGTTGTAGGTGGAAAGTGATAGCTTGGTGTTTCTATGATCATGGAGCAGTATGATGTGTTCGTTAATTGTCGCTCCATAGTTCCTAAAGTGTGGGTTACTTCAAGATTTGAATCAGTAGTGATTCTTCATATGCATAGAGAGGTAATTTTTTCTTGTTTTTTCGTTGCATTTTGCTTATAGTTTTCATAGAGTTCATGGTTTAGTATCACACCCGTTGGAGCTCGGTAGTTACTTGATCCATGACAAATAATGTGTTTCTCATATTCACTATTTGGATTATCTTTGACTTTTTAGCCGCATTCTTTTACCAAAAATAAATATTCTCAGTAATTTACTCAGACCCTAACAAATCAAGTATGGAAGGCAGAACCAAAATCAATTAAGCAAACCAAAGGCCAAGTTGTTAGGCTCTCATTCATCAATATGCAAACTGAAAATGATAAAAGACAATGTCAAATTTTGGCATAGCTAAACATGATAGTACCAAAGCCTTTAACAGTGGTATGGTATGTTTACAATCCTAGACTTGCTCATGTGCTGGACTTGGTTTCTGTTGATGGGGTTTGGCCTTCTGCTTCTCCATCTCCACCGACTCCTCCCCGCCCGCCCCTTTGTTCTTCCGGTATATCGCGTACAGGATCAGCTGCACCGCCCCCAATCCGCTCCCAAAACCATTCGGAACCTTGTCAACACACATTGCTTAATTAGATAAAAAATTTGATTTTTTGAATGCAATTCAAGGTACATTTATTACTATATAAACTCACAGCAACAAAAGGGTCTTTTCCAAGAAGGCCAAAGATGAACCAAGAAGTGCCACACAAGAACACAAACAAGGACAAGAAGAATGGCATGAACTCCACACTCTTTGTCTTGATCACCAACCTCTGCATTTTTTCCATCATATGTCAAAAAACATTATTAATTGAGTATGGAAAGAGAAAGAGAGAGAGAGGGTGGGGAGCTCACAATGATTGTTAGAGGTGAGCCATACATGATGATGGAGAAGACAGTGGCAGCAATGCCACAGAAGAGCTTCCTGGCATTGCCATGGAGGGCGAGGAGGGAAACGAGAACAACCATAGCGAAGACCGTGAGGACTAGAGTGAACAGCCCCAGAATCTTGGTTTTCTCCTTCTTTGGAGCAAACAAGATGAAGATCAACACATATACTATTTCAATCACTGCCCCCGTCCCATTTATGGTCGACACGAGCAGGTTGTTAGGCGACACGAAGGGCATGCCGTACCTATTCATTCATATCAAATATTTCATTTCAACACAAACAATTCTAACCATCCACTAACAATATATCATCAAACTATCAAAATCTACCAAAAACAGAGGAATAGCCCTAAAATCATCACACAAAAGGCATGCCATACCTATTCAATCATTATTGATATAAAATAATTAAATCATTTCATCTCTATTGAGCCTCAGTTCATGCTATCTTATCAACATATCATCAAATTCTCAACATCTAGCAAAAACAGAGGAAATAGTTTGAGAAATCCCAAGAAATTACCAAGCAGAAAGTAAGCAATTGAGCAGAGTCATGACATAGGGAACTCCAGAAAACTGCTCTGTAGACCTCTTCTTCACAATCCTCTTGAAGGTAATCCTATCAACATAGTTAAAACACAAAAAAAAACAGAGAGAGTTAGCTGCAAACATTCATCCCTTTTCAGTGTTAATCCAATCCAAGAAAGAAGCCATCATTTTCTCCTGAAACATGCTCAAGAAGAAAGAAATCGAAAGAGAAATAGTTTCTAAATACAAAACAAACACAAAATTGTGATGTGGAAAGAGAGAAAAACTCACAATGGAGCCAAGAAAAGAAACAGAGCAAAGGCATTTCCTGCATCATAAAACAACAACAATTAAACCTTCACAAAATCAGAATTCAAGCGGAAAAAAGGAGCTAAAATCATTGCAAAACCCACCAAAAATTCCAACCACAAAGTGCACAACATCCCCCATTTTTCTGAAAAAATCAAATCAAGAACGGATTTTTCCTCCCTTCTTAGATGTGTTTACTTGTCAAGAGCAATTGGTGTGTGAGTGCGAGTGAACTCTACAGCATATATATAAACTGTAAACACATACATACATGTATGTATATATAATGAGAAAGCAAGAAGTGAGGGAGAAGTTGGTTTTGTGTAACAGAAATAAAGAATTTACAGCTTTTCACTATAAATCTTTTTATCCAAATATTTTCTGCTGATTTTTCAGTCACGGGTTTGACCAATACTTGTTTCTTTTATAGTTTTATTAATTTCTAAAATTATTAGTGAGTCTAATTTTTTACTGGATTTTGTAATTTTTGCTATATTGGGTAAGTTTATCTAACGGCGGTTAGTATGCAGGCAGAGCCATATTTGTGCTCCATCTGTCAACTGTTATCAGCTTTTTGGGAGCAGCTATTTTTTTTTCAATATTTAATTTTTTTCAGCTTGTACAACAATTCGAGTTTTGGATTTAATAGATCTTATTTGTATGTTGGATATATGATTTTAGAGATTACAATAAATAATTATAACAATATGAGGATTTTCAAAATTGAAACCAATCTAAGGAGCTAATTGCAGTTAATTTCTAAGGAAAAAAGAGAAAATAGTGAAATCCGTGAAATGAAATAAGATTATATGGTTTTCTCAATTTTTTTTCTTCTTCCACCTCTGATCTATAGAGTTATAGTACTAGTATAATTTTATATATATAATGGGATGAAAGATTAACTTTTTGCTGAATTTTTTCTATCCCATTTGTACAATTTTCCTTATACTATTACATATCATGTAACCCTCTTCTAATATTGAACTAAAAGAATTGAAATCTTATTATTATTACTCATATTTTAAATTTTTTGAGGAAATATAAATTTTTTTGAAGAATGATAGTTTGGGGAAATGAGAACATATCCACTCGGAAGTCCCAAAAAGATAGATGGTATCAGATACCAGTCTAGTGAAAAGATCCAAAATAGGAGAGAGACCAAAATGTGTGTCGTAATAAACAACACACACAAATTTAGCTGCAATCATTTTGTATTCTAAATTGAAGAGATATGAAAATATTGTGAATTGATGGTTACTTTTTATTTATTTCTAATATGATATATCACCACGTTGAAACTTACACTACATGACACCCAACAGATTCTATTGGTAACAACCTTTATTCAACTGAAGTCTAAATAAAATCACACTATATTTTATAAACTTCATTTTACAACGAATTAATCTCATACTACTATTTCTCTAGATAAAATTCTTGTAATTATGAGAAGGTGAAAACACTTGCTTATAATTCATTATCTAATGTTTAAAAGTGATTTATTTATACATGTTTTGGTGGTTTTAATTTGGTTGAGTCGAATATAAGAAGAATTAAAGTTGCACCACTAATAATTGTGTCTTTATTTATTCTATTGAGATATTTAATTATTAGTTTCTTGCTAGAGAAATGGTGCATGCACATCCATTGAATTTAAGGTATATTGGCTACACTCTTGTCACATACATATATAAGTTGGTGATGATATTCTTCTTAGATTAGATGCCAATTCACATACGTAATAGGCTAAGTGCATTTTATTTCTATTGAAATAGTACTTCCAAACTTCACCGTAAATATTGCTATATTTTTCATTCTGACCATCTGTGAAAACATGCACTGTCACTTTCTATTTATAATAGAATAAAGATAAGTGTATATAAATTGTACAAGTACATTTCTAATTTTTAAATTTGATTGAATTTAATTTAAAATTAGTTTTGTTATTTGTTAAGTATATTATTGTGTAGCAATAAAAAAGAAATGATATAAAAACTTTGAGTTAAATTGTAACATGATTTTGAGCTTGATTCAAATTAATTATATAATAGTATAAAAAATATTTTTTCTAAAATATACAAATTATTTAACTTAAAATTTTAATTTTTTAAAAATTGTTGTAAAATGATTAGTATGAAATTTGTTTTAAATCAATTAATATTTATAAATCGATTTCAATGTCATATGTTAAAAAAAGTTCGATTATGTACGTAAAATTATGTACATTTATCACTACCCTAATAAAAATGTGTCTTTTCATACGGAAAGAGATTGTATGTATTTGAAATTAACCATAAAAGTTTAGTATACTACAAAAATATATTGCCATTTATTTACAAAAGAGATGTGCAAAATTATGTACTTATATTCATATTATCATGCACATCACACAGGATTTATTTTGCTTTAATTATTTTTTTATCATTTATTTTAAAAATGGGATATTTTTAGTCGTGGATAAAAATATGATTGAAATGAGGCTCAATACATTGCAAGTAGTCAAGTATTGTGACTGAAATAAAAACAAAGTTGACATAACATCTGCAAAATGAGGCTGTGGTTGAAATACTAGGTCTGCATTGCGAATGCTATTAAAATTTATTTCTTTCTTTTTAATTTCATCGACGAAGGAAATATATATGCAGTCATTTGAGTTGTCCGATTAAATTTTACCTATGTAAAATAACATGCAAATTACACAAAAAAGTATAATATACAAACTAATTTTTGTGGAAATACCAAAGTAGAAAAATATGAATATTATTGATTGTGAACTAATAGAATATTATTTTATCTGTTTAGGCCAATTCTTAAAAATAAATGCGCTTAGCGACAATATGTAAGTTGATCAATGGAATCACAATCAAGAGACGTATAATTTATAAAGAATAAATATGGGAAGAGGGAGATTCGAATTAAGGATTTAAACATTAACTACACCTTCATTGAATTGCCCTCAACATAAGGGCTCTTCACTCTTCATCTATCTAATTTTGGTGCACAAATTAGTGTGTGTTGTGTGTGTAATGACTCAGCATTTATCAGATTGTTGAACTATACTTATCAACTTGCTACATTTAAATACAATACACTTATTTTTTTGGTGAAACGTATTGTTTCAGTTTTGGGCAGCCATATTTTGAGATTCTACTTATAATACAGCTTTTGTACTCACAATTTTGCTTGTGTTAAAAGAATATTTTTTATCTTTTATCAAGAAAATAGTAAGTTAATAGTTTATTTAAAGCTCAAATCATTTCACATTATACTCACAAGTGAACGATAGACGAAACACGATGTAATATGAAGTTTGGTTAAATTCTGATCTGTTTTGTCGAACAATCCTGGAGTTTGGATTTATTCACGATCATTTCATGCCAAATAATTTTTGATAAAATTATCTGATATGATATATGGGAAATCATATGTGATCGTCATCTCCAGTGAGTTTAATGATGTTGTCTATTCATATAGAAAACAATGTCGTTGATGCGGAAATACATATATAGTACTACAGTAGACATTTTTTTTTCGTCTTGCGACCAAATCTAAATTTCACTTGACTGATTTTTGAAATTGTATGACATACCGGAATTAGAGTAACTTTACAAATTTTCCTATAATTTCCCTTAAATTTAGATCGAATGTGCAGCAGAATTAGAGCAAAAATTCATGATTTTCCTACAATTTCCCTTAAATTTAGATCGAATTTGCCGCTAAGATGAGTTAAGTAGTGAAATAATTGGTTCACTACATAAAATGAAATTAGGTTGGATCTCTCGATGTTTCACTAGAAACATCCACAACTTTTGGAATGCGATTAATGGTTGCTTTTAATTCTCTAACCACAAACTTTATAAAATGGTTGATCCTTTAAATCAAACTTTTTAAAGTATTTTTTTATCATCTTCGAATATGGTAACAAGATGTGTCTAGCAAATGTCTTGTAGCTCTATAATCATTAAAAGTAACATTTTTCCTATTTACTTCAAAATAAAATTAAAAACCTCCTTCATTTTCTATAAATTGCACTTGTCTTATCAAAATGGTGTTGCTTTTAATGTCTTAAATTTCACGTGATTAATTGAACATGATTTGGATATGACTTATGAGAGTCTAGTTAGCAGAATCAGATAAAACTGATTGTTCAATAATTGTTAGGTATTAGGCAAAATCAAAATTTGATCAAAATTCAATAATTATATGCTACTATATATTTCTAATTAACATGCTATTATTTCTAATAAAATTCAGTATATGATTATTAGTGAAATGTTTCTAATTTACAAAATTGTACAAATCCGTGCATAAGGAGAGTGACAGTATAGTGGTATTATAATTGTAAATTTCTATCACTAATTGAGTGTTTATTCTATAATTAATTAATAGCCATGGAGAGGGAAAAGAGCAACAAGAATAATTGCAAAGCAATACGTAAAGAGTGAGCAACCCCACTTCATGAAAACATCCAAATTCTAACCAAAATACAAATCACCCCAATAATTAATATATTATCCATTAAAATCTTTTTTTAAAAATAAAAAGTCCAATTGAAACTTCACAATGTATTAACATCTCTACATCAACATTATTAATTAGCTTGATAATGAAACTCATAGCATACTATTGTAATTAGTGTCTAGTGACGATCTTCAGTGTCTAACCCCATAAATTTCGTTTCCTGAATATGCTACTGGGTGCAACAAAACAATCAAGATCATTGTTCCGATCGCAATCAGCAGACATTATCAATAATTTATGTTAAAGAAATATAAAATGAATCAAGGTTTTCAACGTATACATTACATTGCCGTTAAGATAAGGGCTTGTTTACATGGTCCTTATCGAATCTCTCATGCAGAAATTAGTATTTGTGTGTAGAGAAAGAGAGAGATACTCAGCAACTCAGCCGCAGATTGTAACAAACATTTATGATAGATGATGAATTGATGATGATGAGTGAATAATTTAATTAGGTATCAATAAGTTGCAATATCAATCACGTGAGAAATGCAATGACGCCACTTCGAATTTTATGATAAATTTTGTTTGACTTGGTCCTTGATAGTACGCATTACAAATATATGTGATTTTCTATATACCACGATATCACGATATGTAATATACATAACATAATTGTACATACAATGTTAAATTATTAGGCCAAAATAAGCCTAGTGATACTGATAATACATGGATGGATGGAGTGCGCCGTCGATCACAGAGTATCGGAAAATTCTATTATATTCAATCTTTTGAGCAGTTGTCGATCACTCATTCAGTAGTTCCGACTTTAAAGGTTTCGTTCGTTCACTATAACAAACTCGTCATATAAGGACACAAAATTAAAGACACAAGTACTCGTGTTGGAATTTTTTTTAAAAATACTAAAGTTTAGGACGCAAAGAATAGTGTTCTTAAATCATTTGTCCACTACGCCTTAACTTTTTATTTTTTGTATCACTTTCATTTGCATCCCTTTATTTTAAGTGGGACATCAAAAATGAAGACGATTTTTACAGAATAGGTGATATATTTTAATAAAAACGAATTAACGTCCTTAATCGACTAAAAAAAAAATCGTTAGCCAGTTTTTTTTTTTTTTTGGTTTTTTGTTATAGTGGTTCTATCCATTACTAATATTATATGTAGAATAAAAGTTGGAGCAAAGTATATATGCCCAACTTCATTTATCAATAAGAAGTGAAAAAAAAAACCTCATTTATTAAAAACCCGAGCTCTTAACTCTTGCCAGTTTGAAAGCGTTGAATCCGGTTTCGCACATGTTCCGGTTTTGATTCAAAATTGATGGTTCATACATGATATTTTTACAAGTTTTTTCTTCTCAAATTTTCTCCGGCTTTTCCCGATTTTATCCAACTTCTAACATAATTGGATATTTGTGCTTCGATATTTACGACATAGTAACCGGATCGCCTAGACAGCGTAGCCATTTCTGTTTCAACATGTTTTTAATTGTTCTGGTCATAATTTTGAAATCGCCAATCAGAAGATTTCTGGCTAAACCAACCGTTCCAATTTAGCCATGCATCGCTGAATTTCAATGTAAAGAATAATAAGATAAGTTTTAAAAATCAATTCAACATTCATTAAAAATGACATCTTATTGTAGAAAAATATATTTGCTGAAGTCCATTGTTGTATTGCGACATTTAAATGGTTGGATACATAACTAATATGCTTATCGCTAGTTAGTTTAACAAAAGTGAAGTACCAAATAAATAATTAAATAATATTGCCTTGGGGTTTAGGTAACCACCGTATTTATTGCAGCGGTGAGATTAACTCCGCCGGGACCGTTTTACTTTCTTTTCATATATGCAAATGCTATGTACCATTTCCTTCCAACGAATGCTATTTTATTTTTTTTATTGTTCCAACAATTAATTACTTCAATATTTTCTTGTTGAATTTCTTTTGTCTCCAAAAATATAACACAGACTTACACAAATTTTGAAATTGATATTTTAGTATATTAAATTAGTATTTAAATGTAACTAGAGTTCACTTAATAAGAGAACACTTAATTAATTTTAATATATTAACTAAATACTTGAATTCTTACTTAAAATAAAAATAGCATAAGTAGTTTGGGATGAGTCGAAATAGGAAAGTGCAAGTAATATGAGGTAGAGGAAGTATTGTTCTTCAACATACGACCTTAATCAAAGCAAAAATAAATAATCCTATAAACTTCTAATGGACCAGATCTATAAGACCTATTCAAAGCGGCCCAATTAGAGTGGGATTTATCTTTTTCTCATCCTCCTGTTTTTTAAGATTATAAGAGAAAGATAAATCCCACTATTACGTTCATTTCTACGATGATAAGTGGGATTTATCTTTTTCTCATCCTCCTGTTTTTTTTCCTTCTTTTTATTGAAATGTTAAGGCTGGCTGCTTGGGTTGGTGAGAATCTGAAAGGCCCATTTCTAAATTCCCATCGATTATGGGCTTCTCGACTTCATCTTTGTTCTTATAGTAGATGGCTAGATGCCATACAAAAACAATTGTATTACTCCCAAAAAACTCCCAAATCCATTAGAAATCTGCAAAATATTTATGTCCAAATAAATTGAACCAGTATCAACATTTGTTTTTGAAAATTTATCAGATTATTATACGTTTAACTAAAATAACTGTATATTAGAGCTATCAAAAGTGGCATGGATCAGTGTCATCTCGCGTCAGGCCCAACTGCGATTTATTTTGGCCCATGACGTTGATTATATATGTTGGCCCAATTAATATGATAAAATGGAGCAGCCCACATATACTCCCTCCACTTATCGATGCTTCTCTCTCAATTGTCTCCAAATTGCACAAAATAGGAAGAAGAAAAAAACCCCAAATCGGTCTTCTCTCTCCCACCGTCGACGATTTCTATTTTTCTCTTTTTATTGTTCCAACAGTTAATTACTTCAATATTTTCTTGTTGAATTACTTGTCTCTCCAAAATTAAAACACAGACTTACACAAAAAAAGCCGCTCATTTAAATAAATACTAATTTGGAAAGTCACGCTCATTTTAAGTAATAGTAAGTATTATTTCTCTTGTCTGTGTAATAACTAGATATGTTTTTGGATATAAGACCTTAATTATATTAAAGCGTAAAGGAACAAATTGAAATTATAAATTTAGGTTATTTACCAAAATAAATACTAATGGACCGCATCAATAAGGCCCACACAAAGCGGCCCAATTTAAACAAGTTTAGTGGAGTAGTCTTTTACCAATAAATAATTCATACGGTTTTTAATTTTAGAAATTTATAAAAAATTTAACGTAGATTAATTGTGAAATTTATATGTGTAATAAGCTTGTGATCATTACCATACATATAAATATTACATAGCGCTGGAATTACATATCTTGAAACCAAGATACCAATAAAAGTCCTCTAACATGGTTAACAAGAACACACTTGTTAACTCAAATTGGTGTGAAACTATTACGTTCATTTCTACCAATGAGAAACCCATACTAATTAAACCCCCTATAATAATAAGTGGGGATTTATCTTTTTTCTCATCCCCCTGTTTTTTTTTTTCTTTTTAAATTGAAAGGTTAAGGCTGGCCATTTTTGGCATGGGTTGGCTGCTTGGGCTGGTGAGAATCTGCAAGGCCCATTTCTAAATTCTCATCCATTGTGGGCTTCTTGACTTCATCTTTGTTCTTGCGGTAGATGCCATACAAAGTCAATTGCATTGCTCCCAAAAAACACCCAAATCCATTAGGAATCTGCAATATATTAATATGCAAATAAATTGCATCAGTATCAACATTTATTTTTGAAAATTTATCAGATTATTATCATACTTAACTAAAAATAACTGTTTATTAGAGCTATCAAAAGTGGAAGCCGGTCGAGGAAATGGGCTTTGAACCTGATTGGGAACAAATTTGGGCTAGCTCGACCCGACCTCGAGTTGTTTTGTATAATCAAACTTATTTTCGGTTCCAATGGCTTGAATAATTCTGGCCCAATGGCCCAACTTGACAATTCTATTATTTATATATTCAATCTACCCTATACTTTTAGGTGAGTATGTATGGTTAAATCAGAATCACTGGTTATATGACTCAATTTGGTTTATAAGTGGAGAAACGGTAGAAAAAAAATCGGTTCAAAAGCAATTGTGGGCCCTACACTTTCAACTAATGACTAATTTCAACATGAAAACATAGAATTATTCTTAAAAGAAGTAGAAGAAAATGTACTCACATAGAGAAACTTGTCGTTACCAATGAGGCCATAAATGAACCATGAAGTACCACATAGGAAGACAAACAGTGACAAGAGAAATGGCATATATTCTACACTTTTGGTTTTGATTACCATTCTCTGCTCATCCAAAAAAATTTCATTAATTCAATTATATGAAAAAGAAAAACATATTGAATTTAATCAAGAGAAATAGAAGGATGATACATACCATGACTGAGAGAGGAGAAGCATACATTATGATGGAGAAAATAGTGGCAGCAAAACCACAAAACAACTGCCTTTTCTTCTCCTGTTTGAGGGCAAAAATAGAGACCAAAGCAACAGTGGAAAATATTGCAAGAATCACAAAGAGAAGAGCCATGATTCTTCTTTTCTCCTTCTTAGGAGCATATACAAGAAATATTAGGACATAAATTGACTCAATCACTATTCCTGTCCCATTTATTGCTGAAACCAAATAGTTGTTTGGTGATATGAAAGGCAACCCATACCTGCATTTTTGTACATGTCACAAATATTTACTATATAACTCAAAAATAGAGAATTCAAAAAAATGGTAAGTACTATGCATTTTTTTTTAAAAAAAATTGGAATTTAAAATTAAATAAAAAATAAGTACTACTGTACATACCAAGCTGCAAGTAAACAATTGAGCAATGTCATAACATATGGTACGCCTGAGAATTGCTCAGTTGATTTGTTCATGATGATCCTCTTGAAAGTAACCCTACATTTATAGTAATAATTTCCCCAAAATTAACTAACACAATATAATAAAATTCATAATAAATGAATAAAAATGTGATGAGAATTTAGTACTCACGAGGGTGAGAGAAACAAAAACAAACCAGTAGCATTTCCTAAAACAAAAAACAGAAATTAATCAAGCAAAATTATTAAAGCAAAAAAAAATGGAATTAAGAAGAAATAAATGTTACCAAGAACTCCAAACACCAAATGCAAGGCTTTGGCTTGACTCATATTTTAGAGAGGAAAAATATGTTAAAATGGAATTGAAGAATAGATAATGAGAGTTTGTTTTGATGAGGGGTGATATATATAGAGCCAATTTGAAACAACTTTTTTGCTGCGGTTTATGAAACAGAACGTCCTTATCCAAACCGGCCAAAGCTCTATATATGTAAATTTGTAATATATGTATAATGTATGTATTTTGGGTACGTGGCATGCATGTATGTTTTTTACTATGTGTATTTTTGTGTGTATGCCTGAAAAACTGTATTTTCTACTGACTAATGTTGAATTTCTGGTGAAAATTTAAAGCAATTTGGACTATATGTGGAAAAACATGCATAACTATATTTTTAGATCATTGAATCATTTTATGTTTTTAGATCTTAATTGTGTAAATAATGTGTTTTATGGAAGTTTCTTTTGGGTGTAAAATGTGTGAGTTAGTTTAAGTATTTTTTCGAATAGTTATTTTATTAAGAAATAAAATGTGTGTAGTGAAGATAATTTTATATGTACCTACTTGGTTCATGTGAATAATAAACTGAGGCCGTTATATATAAATAAAATAAAAACAGAACATTGCACCTAATATTGTTATATCCCTATCAGATCCTCTATTGTCTTTTAGCATAACTTCTTTTGCTAAAAACTTAATTCGGTTAGTAATATAACTAATATTAGACTGAACAATTTCTATGTTTTGTAAAAGTTGTGGTTGTACACGATATTCTCTGAAGAGCAGTGTAAACGTAGAGAATTTCTACATACATAATTGGATATTTTAGGTATTTTCACTTCAAAATCAGTTTATTATTTTTAATTATTTTAAAGTAGATTACTATATTACATATCTGTCCTTTAATATAATACATCCGATAAATTTAAATTTTCAAATTAAAGATTATAGATTTGGAAAAAGATTTGCTTTTCTAATGTATATCTATTTAATTATATCTAAATCAAATGCAAATCATTATGAATCTTACAAATAGATTCCTTCAAAGCATTTCCGTCAATTAAATGTTAGTCATATAGTTGTACAGAGAAAAAGAAAAAAATATTGTTGATATAGCTTTAAAATATTAAAATCAGTCCAAAAAATTAAAAATTATACGGAGTACTATAATTCTTATAATCAAAATCGAAAACTCAATCAATATTCATACACTATCAAATTTTCATTTATTCCCTCCATCTCTAGTAAGTGATACTCCCTCCGTCCCATGCTACTTGCACATTTCATTTTCAGACTGTCCCCAAACTACTTGCACTATTTATATTTTAGTTAAAAAAAATTATGGTATTTAATTAAGATATTCGAGTTAGTTCGTGTTTTCTTTATCAAATGTTGTCTTATTGCACTTAAAATTTTAATTAAATTACACTAATTACTCGTGTTCAAATTTACGCTGTTAAAGTGAAAAGTGTGAGTAGTATGGAACAGAAGGAGTATAATTCTTTTCCTCACGTGTATTTTGAGAAAATGATAATAAATAACTAAAGTACATTATTCTCCCACTTACTTTGTTTTTTCATCATTTAACTACTTATATTAATTTTTCAAAACACTTGCAAAAAAATATGTCACTTACCTTAGGATGAGTGGAGGCAAATTATAAAATACTCTATATAGCTTTAAAATATTAAATGCATAAGTCCGGAACATGTTATTATTATTTTATCAAAATTTCACTGTAACGTTCTTAAATTTAAGAATTTAATGGAGCTAAAAATTTGGAAAGTGAAAAGTTAAAACAAAATTATGAAATTCTTAAATCAAAATTGTAAACTCAATTGTTGGTATCTTTAAATCATAATTTTCCAATTTTAATTTCTTCTATGATAAACTAAAATGAGTTAGGAAGTCTAATATTTTTACAAAGAAACAGAGAAATATTAAAAATATAAATTTAAAATATTAAAGCTATGCCAAAAATTAAGAGTTTAGTTAGAAAACTGAAATTTGGAATGTCAAGTAAATTGAGCTAAGGTATTTAAATAAAAAGATATTTAATATTTATTTTTAAAATAATAATTGGACAAGTTAGGAACATGTAATTATTTTCTAACAGAATTTGCCTGTAAAATTCTAAAAAATAAGAATTGAATAATACTAAAATTGAAAAATAAAGTATTAAAATTAAATAAAGTCAGAAATAGCCAGGGTATGGTTTATTTAGTATGGGATAGTAATTATAGGATAAATAATTAAATACTTAGCTTCAAATATAAATTAAAAGAGTTAAAATATATGATTTTTTTTTTTATCAGGGTTCAACTATAGCATCCCAAATATTAATAATTTAATGAAATTAAAATTTTAAAAGATAAAGGTATAACATGAAAGTGTATGAAAATATTTAAAATAGAATGGTATATTCAATTAGGATTTCAATAACATATCTCAAATTTTAATGTGTTACTTCATATAGTAGTTCGAGTTTGAACTCTAATATTTTATGAAGAAAAAGTTAAAATACTAACTATATAACTTTAAAATACTATATTAAATAGATGAGTTATGAACATATGGTTTTTTTTTATCGATGTTCGACTGTAACGTTTCAAAAATTGATAATTTGTAGAAATTAATCTTTTGGAAAGTAACGTATTCAAATCAGAATCACAAAATTTTAAAAAAAATTAAAATTGTAAACTCAGTTAGTAGTATTAAATTTTAATTTTTTTTGCATATTATAGTAAATTGAACTAAGAAACCTAATACTAACCTAATACTTTATAAAAAAAAAAAGAGAAAATATTAAATAGAAGAGTTAAGAACATATTTTCGACTGAGGTTCAACGTTTTGTAAAAATTAAGAAGTTGAAAAATGAAAAATTTGAAAGTAAAGAGTTAAAATTAAAATTCTTAAAATCAAATAGTAAGTATTAAATATTAATATATCTTAAATTTCAGTTTGCTGCATGATAGAGTAGTGAATTGAGCTAGGATCTATAATATTTTATAAAGTAAAAGATAAAATATTAACATATAGCTTTAAATTAATATGGAAGAGACGAATTAAGAATATGTGATTTTTTTTTGGGTACAATTGCAACATTTGAAAATTTAGAATTCAAAGAAATTAAAATTTGAAAAATAAAAAATGACTATCAAAAGTATGAAATTCTTAAATATAATAATCATAACCTCAATTAGTATTAATATATTTTATATTAAATTTTAGCTTGTTACATGTTATATTGAATTGGGTTAAGAATAACAAAAATTGAAATATTAACTATATATCTTAAGATAATTTGATAGATGAATTAAGAATGTTGATAAATTTTTTTAGTTGAGGTTAACGTAATGTCCTAAAAATTATGAATTTACATAAAAGAAAAATGTAAAGAATTAAATCAAAATTATAAAATTCTTAAAATCAAAATTGTAAACTTCATTAATAAATAATATATAATATGTATCAAATTTAAAATTATTTGAATTCTTTTTTTTTTGGAACTTTACTTTGAACCCCGATAAAAAAATAATCAAATACTTTTTTAATTCATTTAATTAACATTTTATATATATAACTAATATTTTACTATCTTTTTAAAAATAAATTGAAATTTGAAAAGTAAAGGTATATACCTTATTGAAATACTACTCCATGTATTTTGGAAATTAAGATATATTTACAATTTTTATTTTTGAAAGTAAACGTATATAGTTAACGTTCCAAAATTAGTACTCTTATAAACAAATAAATTGTTTTATGAATGTAGGAGTAATTAATAAGGTATATGAACAACTTAGAAATTTAATTAAAAATAAAATACGGATATAATATAAAATTACAAAACATCATTTCCCATTCCATTGCTTCAAGATTTTAATTTGTACGTTCATAAGATTGAATAATTAATTTGTTATAGGTAGATTTATAATAGGGATAATTTAGTAAATAAACAATATAATTAATAACAAAAATAATTGAAATAAAACTGATTTTGTCCTATTTAAAAGGTAAGGGTATTATGTATGTAGAAATTTTGTACGTTTATCTTTTCCCTTCTCGAGCCTGAAATATATAAATATATGCTGTAATATTTTCTAAAAATTGTAATGTGTGTACTTATATAAATAGATGCACATTAATTTTTTGTATAAATTGAAATTGGATAAATAACTGTATATGTTAGATTTGAATTATTATAATATTAATAAATTTAGATTAAGTATGTCCTCAAAGAATTCAAGGGTAAAATGAAAAAAAAATGGACAAAGAATTGAAATGTGATTAATGATTTTTCAGAGATATAAAATGATGCTTTTGAGTTCAGAGATCTAAAATATATACTACTAGTACTATATTTTATTTTTTAGAGATGAATTTGAAGTTCATTTCTTTTATTAGGAACTAATATTAAATGTATAACAGATTTAGGAAATAATATACAATTTATAGATAGTTAGACTTTTTTAGTGTTACGATAACTGATTATCTGACGTGACACAAAACCTTGTACTATAAGTTACTCGTTCCGTTCCAAAAAAATATGTATTTTTAGTTGGACACGAGTTTTAATATATAATTGATAAAGTGGGAGAGAAGTAGAAACAAAAAGTAATTAAAGTATTGTTAGTGGGGAATGAGTCTCACCTCATTAGAGAGAAAATAATTTCCAAATTTAGAAAATGCATATTCTTGTGGGATGGATTAAAAAAAAGATTGTATATTCTTGTGGGGCGGATAGAGTATAACACATAAATTAACTATTAGTCATAAAATTTAGATAATTTAATTTGCTACAAATTGTAAAGTACGCATAAATTAACTATTAGTCGTAAAATTTAGATAATTTAATTTACTACAAATTGTAAAGTACGCATAAATTAACTATTAGTCGTAAATTTTAGATAATTTAATTTGCAACAAATTGTAAAGTTTGGTTTTAACTGCAGCAGTTCAAAATTTAAACAGAATTTGCAACAATGTGGGGGCAATGCTTCAAATTCAATTTGATTTTAATTCAATTTTTTGAAATAGATTATTATTAGTATCACTATTATTAAGAATAGTACTAACATTAATTATGATATACTTATTGTTTTTAATGAAGATATCCTCGTATCATTAATTTAGCAATTGACTGATCATCCAAATCATTAGTAGTAGGTATATGACTCATCTAAACCTTGGCGTGCAAACATCACCACCTAAATTGTATACATTTAACAATGATAAGCTAAAATCAATTCATTAATTTGTCCTTGTTTAAATCCTAACTTAACTAAAATTTGTTCCCAATCCAAATTAAACGTAGAAGAAATACTAAATCAACATTAATCACAATATAACATTAATTATTTAGATTTCAATATGTGAGTATGTCTTAAAGTATTAACGGATATATTATCAGTGCAAAAATATTAATCTTATTGATGGTCTGCACAATTCAAATTCAATGCAAGATATAGCTGGAAACAATTTATAGCAGATTGTAATAAAGTAATTTTCTCAAAGCCTAAAATGTACTGCTAATTATAAGTGTACGTAAAACAAAAATATTTTTACTGGTAAAAGAAGACCCATAATTGGAGGGGAAAAAAATCTATATCTTGTTTGGTTATTTTTAGAATATTGTGACCAATCAATGTGATCAGAATTTGATCAATGCTAAAAATTACTACTCCCTTGCTAGCTAGAATGTAAGGTATTGTACATTAAATACACAATAAATTAATGAATAGTATTATTATAAACACACATTAATTTTAACAAGTAAATACATTTTTTTTATTATAGTATACTACATATTTAATGTTATCAGCTAGAAAAACTGCCACCTATAACATGCAGAATTTCTTCGTTTTTACCTTGGAATTATTTCAGGTAAAGGGTAGGTCTATTTAATGGAAAGAGATATAAATGATTGGACAATAGCTAGAGATTCCTCTATCTTTAGCTACTATGGCCTGGATGAGATCATGTATTCAATTATTTTAATAATACTATAATTTGTTATAAAATTTTAAATGATTATTGTAGAAAATTAACATTTTAAAAAATAGTAGACTCTATTTTTGGAAATTTGATGTAAAATATTAATTATAATTCCAAGGTATATTGATTTTTTTAATTTTCAAATATTTATTATAAAATATTTGAAAATACCGCAATTATAGGTTAACTCCGGTCATAGTACTAACTAGGGATGTCAATTCAACCCGAAACCCGTGGGCCGGCCCGAACAACCCGATAAAAGGAGCGGGTTAGGGTTGTAATTTTATTACCCGAATACAAAACGGGCTAAACGGGTTGGCCCGAACGGGTTGCGGGTCAGCCCGATGGGTTGCAACTTTTAATTAAAAATTATTAAGTTTTAGCGTTTTTTATTTATTTTTGAATTCTCAAGCTTTCTACATAATCATTAGTCTTATTCCATCTTCATTCTATACTTTTCCACTCGATCCCACAATATCAGCTTTCAAGTTCCACCACCGTCCTATTATCTGCCACTAGTGTCTCACCACCACCAAAGCCAATCAAGACAAAGTTAAAAAATAACTCATCAAAATCTTAATATATTTAATTATCACTTTAATAATGATTCATGTAAGATATGATTTTTAATTTTCACAAAGAATTAGTTACGAATAATGCCAAAATAATGACACGAACACAAGCTTTAATTTATGTTGTAGTCGATCAAGATGAAATGCTTCTTTCCATGTATTATTGTAGAATACTATGAAAATATGAAGATTTTATATGATTCTAACTAAAAAGAAAAAAAGTATCTAAAATTTAAAATCATTTTATAGAAGAAAATTTCGATACAAGAAATTATTTTCCAAAGCTTTTAGGCTCGAATAGCCCGATGGGTTAGCCCAAAACCCGGTGGTTTAGGGTTAGAGTTGAAAATTTATAACCCGAAAAGTCCATAACCCGAATAGCCCGCACCCAAATAGCCCGGCAACCCGAGTGGGTTGGCCCGAATTTTAGTGTATAGTAAATATCTTACACCTTTTTGATCTAGTTTGACGCTATGATATGCCGCACTAGATCAAGATTATATAGTTTTGGACATTCCAGCATCCTGTTTTGGATTCAATTTGGACAAAATCCAGTTTTGTGGAAATTGACTAACTAAAAATTTGTATGTTTTTACTACATCAAAGTTACTACTAGTAAAAACCTTGATTAACCTGTAGTTGGTATTATATTTTTCTACAATCGGCAATGAAAATGAAATTGAGAAGTTAAATTTTGTAAAGTGCATATCCTAATTGCAAGATCACATCCTCACATGGTGTGGGGAGAGATCACCTTCTTGTTCAGTCTAATCTATATGGCAATTCCATTTGGTAAAGAATCATGGCTACTGACAATTCCACCACTCAAAACACAAATTAAATGCAGAAGGTGGTGAAGAAATCATGTGTGAATATGAATTGATAAGCATTCAATGTTTTTTATCTGCTATCCTTTTATATAGAGATGGTTAAAAAGGAATACTACAATTTTTTTTTTTCTCAATTGTACTATAATTCCAAAATAGGAACTAACATATTAGCACGCCGAATTTCACCGAATTAGTTATAGTACTCCACACAACCAGATTTTTATTCTCGAAGGTCCATACTTCCAATATCTTTCATTGTGACACGTGGCTTATGTGGAACCCTAAAACTAACATTTGTCACAGATCACTCCTTACTTTCATGAATAAAAGATGCATTTTGATTCGGCATGAATTTCAAATTTTGTTTGATATGATAAAGAAAAAATTAGTGAAATATGAGTCTCACTGTTATATTAGTATTTATTTTAATATGATGCGTTAATGAAGTGTGAGGTTGACTCTCAAAAAATGAGTATAAAATAAATGTGTCTTTTATTAACTGACATTGTAAAATGGCAAAATACGTCTTTTATTAACGGACATAGTGACTATTAATTAATACTTTATCGGTCAATGAAAAATAATGACATTTGTGGATGATGCAAATATTAATGCGCAATTAATAAAGCTAAAGAAAGAAAACTAAATAGGTAAAATTGGAGAGGGAAAGAGAAGAAACTGTGGGAAAGTTTTCATGAATAAAATATGACTAAATTTGTTGGAAAGACTAAATTATAAATATGAGACTAGTATTTTTTTTTTTATGTACGGAGATGATACTTAATTATGGGTCAAAGGCTTGAATTGTAATTTGTCACAATTTAGTTATTGTTATTAATTAAATTTCAATTAGAGCTCAATTATATAATATACTGTTTATGTTAGAATTTATTTTAGCGTCCTATTATACTTTTCTAATTAGCGATTATATAATATGATGATGTTTCAAGAGATTAAACTTAAATGGAAGGTGGACATATAATCATAGTCCTAGGTATTGACTTACTATGTGGTTTTCGCTCATTATCCTACCTTATGTCCCGTTTGAGAGTAGGATAGTGATTGTCAAAAATAAATTTAATTAGAACTTAATTATAAAATAAATTTTAAACATAAAAAAAGAATCATGTGTAAATGCATAAGTGTGTGCGTCATGTGAAATCATGTGGAGACATCGACCAAGTTCGGCCCCAAATTAATGTCCCACTCATGATCATTAAAATATCATGAGAAAATGTCTCATTGAAAATGATTGTTAATGTGTTATTATAAATATAACATTTGTTTTTATTAAATTAAATCATAATATATCTCAAACAAAAAAAATGTTACTACTATTTGAGTAAGCATGTATGTATAACACGGCAAGCACTTGCTTATCTAATAAAAATTGTATACATATTGTGGGACCTTAAGTTTAATTTTTCTCTTTAATTAGAACGTGATTTGTATGAATGATTAAAGGTTCTCGATAAAAAGAGAAAAAAAAAGGAACAAAAGTTCAAAAGTTTTCATTCGAGTAATGTAGCCACTTAATTAGAGTTAATTTCTTGATTTGATGAACATATAATTGATGTAAGAAAAGGTGTGAAGTAAGAATGAAAAGACAAAGAATATCCCCTTATAAAATAAAAATAAGATTTTACATAAATATAGGTATGTATGCATGATATGGACCATCTCCCCTTCTAAATATAGTGGGACATGACTTTTCCCCAACCCACCTTTTTACTACAAAAAAATTTCATGTGCAAATCCCTCAATTATTCTCACTGGTTAATTACACTCAAATATGAATTATTCGTTTCCAAAAATGTAAGTTGAGATTGTTTAAAAACTTTAGTAACACCTAATTTTAGATTAAATTGACAGACTAGCTAATGGTTGAAAATAGTTGTTATGAAAATTAAAATTTAGTTGAGATGATTTTTTTAGGTACGGAAATTAAGAAATTGTGTTAAATAGGTAATGAATATAAAATAAAATAAGAGGGATAAAGGAGAGTACTGCAGGAGAGAGAATAAACTAAGAGTGGCCATTAATTAGATGTTTAGTGTTTTTGCCATATACGGAAATAACTGAACTAAGTTTGGACATCTCGAAAAGGATCATGACTCAACTAAGTGGGATGAATATATATAAACACTTTGACTAGATTACGTAGCATATATCCGTTGGTAAGACGTTTCACCTCTAACTAGTATAGTTTGAGTCACCCAACTTGCATGTGTGAGTGAGAGTATGCATCAATTGTAACTAGAGGATTATGTAATCTCCATAGATTGGTTCAAGTGGATGTTTTCTTGGCTGAGCCAAGCCAATCACTAGGCGTTGGACGGTGGTGTCACACCAATATACCAAATTGGTAATAGGAAGGTTTCAATTGCTAAAGATGAATGACAAAGTATACAATCGTGTGTGATGGTCCCAAATAATTGGACCCAAGTCTAAATTAAGATACAGCCAATCCCAATGGCTATATATGCCCAAGGAATATTTTCCAATTTAGACAATCAACTTTTGTAGAATGATGCATTGAATATGAGTTTGTAACTGCAATCTTGTGTTAAAACTTAATTCTTTGGTCATATGCATTGTGTTGGTGCTCTTTTATAAAGCTAATGTTATTCCATTCAAGTATTTTTGGTAGAGAGAATATGGTTAGGTATAGTCTTTTCAATTATGTTTGGTATCATAAACCATAGTTAGGGATCAATGGTTAGATGGGAAATATGGTTTATTTATAACTTACATTTTTTTCCTACCATTTCATGTGTATTATGAAGCTTTTAAATAATTGATCACTAAGCATTTATGAGGTAAGGTTAATTCCCCATCTTACTTAAATGTTCTAAAAGAATAATATTGACATGTAAGTATATCATAATATTGTTCTTAAACTTGTCATTGTCAAAATCCAACCATTATATCATATCAAGGTCCACAACGATGAGAATTTTAAAATTTTAATTGATCTGCAAAAATAGAAATGTAGAGATACTTTTTGATATACTTTAAAAATTAATTACTAGTCCAATTTTGTGATTTAAATTGGAAAAATGTCCATTTTCTTTCCCTTTTTCCCTTTTTAAGAAGTGTAACGAAACCAATGATTAAGTTTTTGGTACAAATTTTTTCTAAAAATGTCTAAATTTTCAAAAATCTAGAAAAATGGAATGAACTTTTATAAAAGATGTAAAATGACTCCAAATTTTAAAAATATAAAAATAGACTTAACTTTACTTAAAATTATAAAAATAGTGTAAAAATTTTAAAGTGTAATGTGAGCAACTATGGTAAAAAAAAAAATTGGGAGCAACCTTGTGGTGTTGCTATCAATTCCAATTATTAACTCCAAATACAAATCAAGAAAATGATAACATAATGCATGACTCAGAGACTTGTTGCTGTAGTCTACAACTTATTTTGCCTGGTCACTTCTGATCTAATTGAAACTTGGGTTTTGTCACTTCTGTTTATTGTTCCTTTTCGATATTTCGTCAATCAAAACTTTATTTCTTAATTTTCTAAAAATCATGCTCTGATGTTGAAAATGGAGAGTATGTTGTTATTTTATTTTAGAGTTATGCACACAAGAATTATCCAATCCTCAATTTATTGATTGAAAATGTGATCTTTTACCGACTAAGCTCACAAAGAAAGAATTACCGATTCCTCAATTTATTGATGGGAGATGAAACGTTTCACCAACTAAATTGTATTTTTGTGAGATATAAACTTGAAGGCGCAGTTTTGTTTAAGAACACAGATTCCACTCTCGAGAATATGAATCTAATGTTGTCAGTTAACTTCTGAAGTGAATGCATGTGAGCATGTAAAAATTTATATAGTACTACTATATTTTGATTGGGTAATTTTATATATCTATTGCTCTTAGCCTTATGGAGAGTAAGTTATATTCATTCACACTCTGATTCAGAAAAGGAATTAGGCTTTAAGAAAAGTTATATTTGGCGTTATTTTGAATTTCCTACATAATAATTTTGGATAATATAAATATAATTAAATTTTATTTGTATCACGTTAGGTTTACATCAAGTTTTCATATTATAGTGTGATTAACAGTTTGAGGTTGAAGAGACCAACTCTCCTAGTTAATTCTATATTAGTAATAAATAGACTTGATATATTAAAGCATCGAATTGTAATTAAATGCAACTCTCCTAATTAATGTTCACTACAAACTACAAACTACAAACTTCAAACTAAAATTGGATCATTAAAGCGTTCAATTTTCACACTAGGCATATCAATATTTGTTACTCGCCTCACTTCCTAAAAACCATATTATTGGGTAAACCGTGCAGAATTAGAAAATATTACATTTATTTGACATTGATATTTAAATTGTTTTATTTATAATTCTTTTCAAAAAGACAACATGAGTTAAATCAAAGAAAATTAATCCATAGATATAATATAAGTCCAGTCCAGGCCCGGCCCAATATTAATTGGATCTAGCCCGGTTTGTGAAATTTGTGTAATAGTAAGTCATTACATTTCTCTTTTTTTAGTTAACAATTTCAATGAATGTTTTCCATAGGATTTGTGGACATGTAATATAGACAATGTAAGGACTGGCATAAACATAAAAAATAGTACAAAAATCTATAAAAACAATCTCATCCACCCTTTCTTTTTTGTTTGTTTTTTCTTTTTCTAAAAAGGGTGAATATGAATGTGAAGAAAGTGTAACGAATAGTGGAAAAAAGATTTTTTAAAAAGCATATTTACCATCAAACTAAGGCAATGGCATGGGTGGTTTCCATTTGCTAAACTCCACCAAATCTCTATTCACCAAACTTCCATTATGCAACCAAAACGTCTCTACTGACTGATGGAATTGCCTCACTTTCTTCTCAAGTTCCCCAAGAATTCCACTGAAAGCCGAGCATGATTCTGACTCTGGAGCATACACCCAAAAGCACCTCACTTTCCGACCTCGGGTGATCATTTCTTCTATCTCCGCATCTGTGAGATACAGGAATCTTGTTAGACGATAGTAAGAGTGGTGTCCGTGAGAGAAACAGGGAGAAGGCGAGTATGACCTGAAATTGATTCTAAGTAATCCAAAAGTTCTGTCCCTATCCGAGTGGATGGCCATTTGATTGATATCTGAGAGTAGTCAACTACATCCTGGAAAGGCAGCTCTACCTGATCGGATAGGATAACTGGGACACACTCCTGTTCCGTGCAAAACAACCGCAGCAATGAGCTCCAATATTATACACATGGAGAGCAGAAAAGTGTTTATACGAACCACAAAGAATGACTCATAGAAGCGAAGCGTCCATGATGACTCTCCACGTGGCGCAAGACAGAACTTCGCATTTCGCAG
Organism: Salvia hispanica; assembly: GCF_029641045.1. NCBI lineage: Eukaryota > Viridiplantae > Streptophyta > Magnoliopsida > Lamiales > Lamiaceae > Salvia > Salvia hispanica. The sequence goes on along the minus strand of NC_142697.1, from coordinate 31,070,761 downwards.
ATGTAGAAAGTAATCTGTCTTCCCAAGTTTTTCTGGGCCACTGAATTTCAACACTGGAGATTCCAACTGTTCACGGAATCAACATGCATATCTTTCGATGGAATTATTGCAGAGATAATGGAACCATGATTCAGAATATAAAAAATATAGTAGTAACAAAAGTGAAGGTTCTCTAAAGGAATGAACACAAGTTGCTCTCAGATGAGTGTTCATTGACACTAACTATAACCACGGTGAAGTCGACCAAGGGCAAGAATAATGTGCAAGAAGCAATGGATTTCCTTTGATAACTAGAGAAGCCAACTATTCTGTGGGTAGATATCTCCACAAGTATTATCAGAATGAAAGGAATTTTTTATCATATGTGCTAGATTAGTGGTGGCTTTCTTAATCAACACTATTGGCATATTTATTCAACTTTGACCAAGATTTTCTACTGAGTAACATCTGTCAAGATCTCTTCTCATTTTTCCCTTTTCTTTGAGGTAGGGGATTATTTTTTCTTTTCATTGTTTACGAGCATAGACGGGGTGTGCAAGGATTTTGAAGAATTCAATGATATGTGAAACGCTGGTATATGAGTTAGGTGAGAAGTCTTTTGACATATGTTAATTAAGGAACACTAAATCCACCGACCATTAAGCTACTGATAGCATGTACGGATCTACCGCTTCCATAGTTTTTTCCCTAGGGAATTTTACATTGATGATGGTAAAAATTAAGAAAGATGTCGACAGAAAGAAGAATGGAAGATGTACCTTATCAGGATACTCCTTTGCAAGTTCTATCAATCGAAGACGACCAGCCTTTCCTTGTGCTCGACCTAAGTAATTTGCCAAATATATCCTCCTTGATAGAGGCAAAGGATCAACAAGCCTGGGCTTATTAATTGTCATCCCATCATCAATATTACCGGGTATGATGATATCTTTCCATGTATTAAAGGCACTAATGTCTCTCTTATCTGTCCGGTCTCCCTGCATTAACAAGAAGATACAAATATAGACATACATCAGTCATCAGCAAATTTCTTGCAATTAAAGGTAGCAAAAATGTTGATATTATAAGATTTTATACAAATCTCTGAAACCAAGTCTAAGTGGAACCCAAATGCAAAAGAAAAGAACTCCCAGTTCCATACAAAATGCATGCAATAACTTGCTAATGATGAATCGACTACTGTATTAACAAGTATAAAAGTCCTATTGCGTCGCAATTCGAAATGGCTCTCTGTGAAGGTGCTCCAAGTTATGCTTAAAAACAGCCATTTTTGGTCTTTCATATTCGGCATTTTATAAACATAACTTCACGTAATAGAAGCCAACAGAGAAATTAATATTATAAAGAAGAAAAGCACCATTAAATATAAAGATGTACCTCTGGGGTCAGAATTATTGAGCGATTTATATATGTAGCCCAAGATTTGAACAAGTGAGCTCCAGCACCACTGCAATGGAGTAAAACATCAAAAACAATATAACTTCGCTTTTGTCTGGTCGTACAGGTAAAAGAGACAACAAAAAAGTATAAAAGCTTTGCTCAATCTCCATCTCAGCATTTTCATGGGTTCCAGTTTCTATTATACTAAGACAGGGAAAGCATCAAAAGATTTATTAAGTTACACTCATAAGAATAAGAAAAGTATTACTATTAATCTGCATCTGCAACTCATAAGGAGAAGAATTCATAAACGGGGATTTATTAAGACTTAAGCAAGGGACCAATAAGTGCTGGGCATCAAACATCGTTGGTTTCTTGTATACCTATTAATAACATATGGCTAGACAAAACACCCAATTTAAGTCTTCATACACGTATTACACTCCCATGAACGGTACGCGAGCAATTCTTATTGAAGAACCATAACCGTTAATCAGAGAATCATACCTTGGGAATACAAAAATATGGTTACGGCCACCAGATAACCTGAAATATGGCATTTGACTTAAAACCTGAAACCAAATATTGCTACTTTATATAACAATTGTTTCATGATCTCTTGTGAAGTGCCCATGTTCTGATAATCATAAAGAGTTGCAAAGGGTTGCATTTATTACCTTGACATAAGTTTGGTTGATCTCTTTGTCATTAAGACCACCCATCATTCGAACACATTTAACATAAGATGGAACAAAGAACAGATCTGCTTCCTCTTTCTTTCTAGTCCGATATGTTGATTGCAACAGCAACCTATGTATTTTAACCTAATGGAAGCCAATAATTAGACAGATAACTTAGTTGGATAAAAATAATAAAGGCTTCAAACTTGTTTAAAGTTGAACTTATAATCACTCAAATTCTCTGCTATATATTGCCAATCTAATCTCCGACCAAAGTAAAACGCCATCTTCAAATCTTTTCTTAGTAGGTGATACATCAAACTATCTTTTCTCATAAATGTTAGCATCTTTTTTTGGTTATTTAATCCATCTCCGACATAAGCTCAGCAAATTTTATAAGAAACATACAAATTTAAATCTCCAAAGCTTTGGGAACTTATTTATTAACAGTTGTTAGAGAAAATTTTATCACCATATTCCATTAGTACCACTAACTTATCACCTAGAATCATCTTTCAAACTGACAATCCTCAAATTTCAAACACACATGAATCAGATTACAGTATTCCTTCTGAAAGAGCAGATTCGCATTCTCTCCAATGACAGAAAATTCATTCAATAATACACCATGTACAAGAGCAGCCCTCATCAGCTACTAATTGATGAGGTGTAGTTGGCAACCATGAACCCAATCCTCGCTTACATTTTACACAATTCGCATCAAACAAGTATATAGCTACTTCAATTTTACCGAATTCAAATCGATCAAGTCACCTGAGTGCCCCATTGGCCTTTAACGCAGGCGTCGGCGGAAATCTTCCCATCGCGGCCGGACATGAGCAGCTGCAAGCCATCGATCTCGTCCTTGTCGTACACATAGATCTTCAAATTGAGGCGGCTAACGGGGGCGGTGTAGTGATTGGATTTGCGGTAGGGCGAGGAGCAGGGGGCGAGGGAGTGGTCGAAGAGTCTGGTGAGGAAGAAAGTGGCTGCGACGAGAGCTAGGGCGGCGATCTGGTGGAGTCGGGTGCAGGCGGTGTGGTGGGGAGAGTGTAATCTGCTGGTTTTGTTGCCGGGATTTATGGTCGCCATTTCTGAATCAATTAATTTCGCAACTTCTTTTTATTTTTATGTCTTTAAACATAAAAAATGTTACTACCTCCGTCCCCTAAAATTTGCTACACTTTGATCCGACACGGGTTTTAAGAAATGTAATGGAAAGTGAGTTGAAAAAGTTGGTGAGATGTGGGTCCTACTTTTAAAGTATTAGTTTTATAATAAAATGTGAGTAGGAATGAGTCAGTGGAATATGAGGTCCACTACTAAATATAGTAAAAGTGAAGTGTATCAAATTTTCAGGGACGGACCGAAATGGTAATATGTATCAAATTTTCAGGGACAGAGGTAGTAATACAAAAAATCATGAACTTTATCGAATTGTGCAAATTTTTCATCCGACTCGTCTGATAGACTTACGACACAAACTTATTCAATGTGACGCGCTGGAGATGTGACTTGGCAAATGATAAATTTAGAGTACAATTCGAATTGTGAAATTAATGCTACTTTTATGTTGAATTCGATTTGTGGGATTCAATATGTATGTTTATGTCGATTTGTGTGTTGAATTCGATCTGTATGTTTTCATTTGTGCTACTTGTATATTTGTGATACATCCAGGGTCAGAGATTGCAAAGATAGAAGATAAACAATCAGAATTAGTAGAGTTTTGCCAACTCACGTCTCCGACGCGCCATATAGGATAAATAATTTGTCGAAAATTTATCGGGTTGGTCGAATGGGAAATTTTACACATTCTAATAATTTTCATGACTTTTCATTCAACATTTAAAATATACGGGAAAACTCAAACTATTTTAAAAATTCATAACTTTACATGCAATTTACCCTTATTTTTATTATTAAAAAAAACACACAAATTTCCTCCTAAAAATTGCCCAAATTTATCCATTTCCTTTGCATATATGAAATGTTACAAAAATTACTTGAGATTTTCTTTAAGTAAGGTGGAAAACTATGTGCAATTCGAATGCAAAAATACAAAATCTGATAGCTAACGTGCCACAGAAGAAAATTGCAATATAGCATCACACATACAATTGATTTATTAAAAATATAAATAGGAGATTCATGAATAAGAATAACCACCTAATTAGAAATTAGATTGAATACTACACAAAAATACAAAAAAGCATTCATGGGGCTGTTAGCCACCTCTTGCCCACGTATTTAAATCATGCAAATTTTTCATAAATTTTCAACCCAAGTATTCACCATCTTCTTCCCTGAATTTTTTTGAAAGAATGAATTTACAGAATATATGTTTGTTGTTTCTTGTGCTCCTTTTGTTATTCATCAATATCACACAAGGGCAGCTTGAAATCGGATTCTACTCCCAAACATGCCCTGATGCGGAGTCCATCGTCAAATCTGTTGTGAGTGAAGCTACTCTCGAGGATCCAACAATGCCCCCTGCTCTTCTACGACTCCATTTCCACGACTGCTTTGTCGAGGTCTGTTTTCGTGATTTCACTTTTGGCATGTATAAGTTCATTTTTGGACAATCGAAAAAATATTGGTAGGAGCTCTCTATTTTGCTTCTTATCTCTCAAATATATCTTAATTTTGGTAGCATCAATTTAATAAGGGCTACAAATAATTTTCAATGTTTACATGTGTGTGTGCATGTGATTAGGGTTGTGATGGTTCAATCCTGATTGAGGACGGAGCTGACTCAGAGAGGAGAGCGTTTGGACACGAAGGCTTAAGAGGTTTTGAACAGATTGAGAAAGCGAAACAGGAGATTGAAACTCAGTGTCCCGGGGTTGTGTCGTGCGCCGACATCGTCGCCATGGCCGCTAGAGATGCTGTGGCTCTGGTAAGTAGTCAAAGAGAGGTGATATTTATGATGTCATTTATGCATAATCTTTTATATTTAGATGGTTATTAATAGAGTGTGTGAGAAGATAGCTTGAAATTTATGGCAAAAAAGGTGATATGGTGATATCATTTTTTTGACTTGTGTCGTGCAATATTTATGGTTTTATACCTTATTTTCCACACATATACGTAATAATTTAATGAAATTAAACTAATGTTCATTTTATTTACAGGCTAGAGGGCCAAATTATGCAGTTGAAACCGGAAGAAGAGATGGAAAAGTTTCATCCCTAAAGCTTGCTAGTGATATGCCTGATGTTAATGACTCAATTGAAACCCTCAAGTCCAAGTTTAAAAATAAGGGTCTTTCAAATCAAGAACTTGTTATCCTCAGCGGTACAATTTCACACCAATTCGTTATAATTTTGATCTATATATGCGCTAATTAATATGCACTTTACGCATTATAGGAGCACATACCATTGGGACGGCTGCATGTTTCTTTATGCCGAAGAGACTATATGAGTTTAATGAGACAAATGATTCGGATCCTCAGATTAGTCCTAGATTTTTACCGGAGTTGAGACGGATGTGCCCGAAGAATGGAGATATTAATGCTAGAATCTCTATGGATCTAGTGACTAAGGACAAATTCGACGATCAAATTATGCGGAATATCAAGAAGGGGTTTGCAGTGTTAGCATCGGATGCTAGACTATACGATGATCGTTTGACCAAACAGGTGGTGGATTTGTATGCCGAAGGCTCGCAATTTGCACAAGATTTTGCTAGGGCGATGGTGAGAATGGGTCGGATTGGCGTGAAGTTGGGATCAAATGGGCATATTAGACGAATTTGTAGTGCATTTAATTGAGACATTTGTTGTGAGTTTTGGACGACAATAATGCATATCACATTGTAATTGTAATCTAATACTGCTAAAAGAGTTATGAATCCCATGTATAGTTGGGCTCTAAAAAGTTCATTTTTTTTTATGCATGTACGAAGTTGTAATTTAGACTATAAATTTTTGTTCATGCTTATAACTTTTAAAACTTGATTATTCTGTATGTGTTGAATTAATGTCTAAGATTAAATCCACTGTACTACAGATAAATTAGCATGTATATTTACAAAATAAATCCATAAACTAAATTTTTTAAATAGGGAATGAAGATAAATCTCAATATAAATGCGGTAAAAACTCCAAACATTATGTTCACGAAATTAGTTTTTCCTTTACATATTGATTGCACTACATGTACCATATACTATTCAATTTACGAAACCCTAAATTTGCAAGGCAAATCAAATCAAATCAATTCTTAGATATTGATCATCCGAGAAGATTAAATAGTGTTTTAATTATCACTAAAAATGAACCAAATTTGTTAATCCGAGGGGATTAAAGATTACTCAAATATAATTTGGGAATGATATAATACTAATATAATATAATTAAAACAGAATAAAATATGATTATTAGTATCGTCTCGGATTTTACCAACTAGTGTCTACTCCCGTGCGATGCACGGTTCATTTAATTTTACAAAAACTAATTTCATATATCACTTTTTCATTACTTGAATTTGAAAACTAAAAAAAACTAAACTTTCAAAACTTAACATATAATAGTGCAAATATTTACAACAGACATATATATAGACTACATATGTATTTGTTCTAAACTTTTCATCCTATTCTTTTTCACTTCTAGAATTCTCTCATTTTTTCTTATATATTCTATTTATTCTTATATATTTCTACTATAAATTATCTTTAATTTTTAATTACAAAAATTAGACTTATTGTTTATTTGAACACATTCCGCGCAATAAACATGCTAAAATAAGAAGACGATAAAGTGCAACTGAGTTGATAAAACTTTTTTTCTTAATCCAATAGGTTAGGATTTTAAGTCATCGTGAGAATAAATAGAGAATCATTATTGTTCATTTAAAAAAAAAACAATGTCTTTAAGTAGGTTTCCAAAAGCATAAAAATTTTAAGATAGAGAATCATTATTAATTTATAGTTTGACACTTTGACTTGTTTTTTTAGTGAAATGACTGATTTAAAAAATTTGGCCATCAACTTTTTTAATAATTTGACTTGTTTTTAAGTGAAATACTGATTTAAAAAATTTGGCCATCAACTTTTTTAATAATGTGCTCTTTACAATTCTTGATGACATGTAAGTTACGAGATAAAAACGTACGTATACAAAAGTTGAGGCTAAAATATAAATCAACTGAATTAAATGAATTTGATTGTAACCACCCCATTAATTATTTACTTAAATATTAATTCAAATTTATTTAAAAATTACCCTAAATTATTATCACAATATTAAATATTTATTTAAATATTTATCAAAATTTATTTTTAATAAATAGTCACTCCTAAATCTAGGATAATTCAAATTCATACCTAGAATTCATAAATATTCAAATTTAGACCAAAATTCGTAAGTTTTTTACTATATGGTTATAGATAGATTTTTTCCCTCTTCTTCACCGCGCCTGGTTCTAGGGCTTTTTTTTTTCTCTCTCTTACATACTCTCAAGCAATATCTCTGAAGAACTTAAATACCTCACATCCACACTCTCCCCAAATCACATTCCATCAAATCACAAGCTTTCGATCCTCACTCGCGGAGAATTTTAATTGCCGATAGCGATGCCACGCCGCAGAGATGATTACGAGGACGACGTCGATGACGACGACGAGTTCGACGGCGTTGATGAAGAGGATGACGAGGCCGACGGATACAGCGATGGAGGGAAGGTCAAAAGGAAGCGGAATGCATCGGATTTCATCGACGACGATGCGGAGGAAGACGAGGAGGAAGAGGACGACGATGACGATGAGGATTATGGCGGTGGAGGAGGCGGTGGCAGAAGAAGAGGAGGAGGAGGAGGGAAGCGCCATAAGGGGGGTGCCTCCAATTTTTTTGATTTGGAAGCGCAGGTTGATTCCGATGAGGAAGAGGAGGAAGAGGAAGGGGATGACGGTTAGTATGGTTCTTCATTTATTTTCTTGCTTGGCTATTGAGTTCATTGTGGATTTCGATTTTGGTATTTTGTTAATTTGCCAATTGTGGTTGGAAATTGGAAAATTATGGAGAGGTGGTATGATGCTTGGGACGTAGGGATCTTCTATTTTGCATCCTTGCGCGTAATTTCATGAACTTATACTGGTATATGTAATTCCATTATTTGAGTTTGGGGGGATAGGATCGTTTCATGAATATGTTACTAAATGGCAAAGACGATTTGGTTTGAATGGTGGAACAAACCAATAACAAAAATGCAGCCTTCCCAGTCTGAAACGTTCAATTTTGCCCCTTCCAAATTCTTGCCATCTCATAGCTGAGTGCAGATTTTGTGAATGTAGAATGCTTTGACTATTTAGAGCTGGATTGCTTGATAGTTTGATTTTGTTTTGGCTTCTAGGAGTATTTATTTTCCCAGATTTAGAGCCCTACTTTTATTGCAGGAAACAAGTAGATCCCTTACTAGTTTTACTGCCTTGCTTCTTGTGATTTACTTCCTATGTATGAGAATTTAATCACATATGGGTTATTCCCTGGACGTAGTTGGCCCTATGTGCTGCTAGTATGCATCCTAATCTCTCAACTTTCTCTGTGCTTTGCTCCTCTGAGCAGCCGTCCTCACAATCAATGTTGAGATCACTAATTGTAAATATGCCTTGGAAGTTGGAACTGGAACTCTAAAAAAGACGTCTTGTGTCTTAAATAATCTTTTAGGATCTGTATCACTTCCTACTAAGTAGTTTATTTGAAATCTTATCATTCTTGCATTTTACTTGTTGACGCTATTGTCATACATATTTTTATGTTTTTGTGTCTGCCTTGATATGCAGATTTCATTGATCCGGGAGCTGATATACCTGATGAGGATGAAAGACGAATCCATCGCCGTCCGCTGCTTCCACGTGAGGATGAGCAAGAGGATGTTGAGGAGATTGAGAGAAGAATTCAGGAAAGATATGCAAGGAGCCTTAATGTTGAATATGACGAGGAGGCAACAGATGTAGAACAGCAAGCTCTACTGCCTTCTATTAGGGATCCCAAATTATGGATGGTGAAATGTGCGGTATGATATTGGGAGGTTCCATTATAACTGGAAATAGCTTAAAAGAGTTAATAAAAAGCAATTTGAGTTCTTTATTGTCTAATTTAATTCACCTATTGTGCTCTGCAGATTGGTCGTGAAAGAGAGGTGGCTGTTTGCCTTATGCAGAAGTGCATTGATAGAGGATCTGAATTGCAAATAAAATCTGCTGTAGCACTTGATCATCTAAAAAATTATATATACATAGAGGCAGATAAAGAGGCACATGTGAAGGAGGTATATCAGTTGAAATCCTTTATATTTCTGTTGTAGCTGTACAAGTCTTGAGTTTGTGATCATAAATTATTCGAGTTGTGGTGTAGTTTGGGTGATAAACAAGTTTTTTTTTTGCGTGGTCCACTGTAGGCTATTAAGGGTATGCGTAATATATTTAGTTCCGGTAAAATAATGCTCGTCCCTATCAAGGAGATGACTGATGTTCTATCGGTTGAAAGCAAAGTAATTGACATTTCTAGGGATACCTGGGTCAGAATGAAGATTGGTACATATAAAGGGGATCTTGCAAAGGTATATATCGTTGTTGGAACCTTTGTTTCTTTTATATGTCATTTTTCTTTGGTTTGTTGGAATATATGTGAGACTTTGCTTTCTGAAATGCAAGGTTGTTGATGTGGACAATGTGCGGCTGAGAGCGACTGTGAAAGTAATTCCTAGGATTGATTTGCAGGCCTTGTCTAACAAATTGGTATGTGTTTGTAATTTCTTGTTGGGTTTCATTATGCCCGAGACTGACTGGGCTAAAATGAAGGCTCTCTTTTATTCTATTCTTCAATGTTAATTACATTATTTCCTTGTTTTTTTTGACGAATATTCAAGAGCAGTAATTTTTTTTCTCCTAGCCACTCATAATTATTGCACATATTGATGATATTAATACTATCAATTTAAATATGTATATCCGGAGAAGAGTTAACATATAAGTTTTACGAATGACTTTTTGGTAACAAGGTGTCAGCATGATTTCAGGAAGGGAGGGAAGTCCCCAAGAAGAAGGCATTTACTCCCCCTGCACGGTTTATGAACATTGATGAAGCTAGGTATAGTTGCTAAGTTCTTTTCTTTCATTTATCTCACCCCCAATTCTATTGACACTTTTGTAATATCATTTAACTTCTTAATTCCAGAGAGCTGCATATACGAGTGGAACGTAGACGAGATCCAGCTACTGGTGATTATTTTGAAAAAATTGAAGGGATGCTGTTCAAGGATGGTTTCTTGTATAAAAATGTATCGTTAAAATCACTCAGCACTCAGAATGTGCAACCAACCTTTGATGAACTTGAGAAATTTAGGCAACCTGGTGAAACTGGGGATGGGGACATGTCAGGTTTGTCCACACTCTTTGCAAACAGAAAGAAAGGTCATTTTATGAAGGGTGATAGGGTTATAGTTGTCAAGGGAGATCTTAGAAATCTGAAAGGATGGGTGGAGAAAGTTGAGGAAGATACTGTGCATATTAAACCAAATGAAAAGGGCCTTCCAGTAAGTAAATTTGATATACTTTTTTTTCATGTAATATCTCAAACCCCTTATCAAATCATGGCAATTAGTGCAAAGAGTTTTACTGTGTTTGATCTGTTGATTTCAGAAAACTCTTGCTATAAGTGACAAAGAGCTTTGCAAGTACTTCGAACCTGGGAATCATGTAAAGGTTGTGTCTGGTGCTACAGAGGGTGCAACTGGTATGGTGGTTTCAGTTGAAGGCCATGTGGTGAACTTGGTCTCAGACACAACTAAGGAACTTGTACGCCACTATCTTTTCTATTATATTCTCCCTCCGTCCGCCTCAAGTGAGCTGCTCCTTTTGGGCACGAGATTTAGAAAGTGTTGCTTAGTTGTTTAAACAGAGAATAAAGTAGGAGAGAGGACAAAAGTAGAGATAAAAGGGTGTTAATTTTTGCCAAAAAAGGAACTGCGTCATTTTATTTTGGGACAGCCCAAAAAGGAATACGAATCACTTGAGGTGGGACAAATGGAGTGCTACTTAGTTTTGTTTGAGCATGTGCTAATGTAATTGCTATTTGTTTTTCTCTAGATCCGTGTCTTTGCGGACAATGTTGTGGAGAGCTCTGAAGTAACGTCCGGTGTAACTAGGATTGGTGATTATGAGCTTCATGACCTTGTGCTGCTCGAGTAAGTTTTGTTTTTATTTTTGTCACAGTTTCATTTTTTTATTTTCCCCTTCTAGGTTTTGCTGACTGGGAATAATTTTGTGCAGTGATAATAGTTTTGGTGTGATTATACGAGTTGAGAGTGAAGCTTTACAGGTGAGTGTCCCAAAACAAGAACTTAGTGATAGTTGAAAACTATTGGTTTGTTGTCCTAACTTGTTTGGCTGCAATTCAGGTTCTTAAGGGTGTTCCAGAGAGACCTGATGTTGCTCTTGTGAGGTTAAGAGAGATAAAATACAAGGTTGACAAGAAGATTTTTGCTAAAGATCGGTACAAGAATACATTGTCTGCGAAAGACATTGTTAAAATTCTTGATGGTCCATGTAGGGTGCGTCTGCAACTTTATTTGCTGTTACTTGAGGATGTTTGATTCTGTGTGCAGTTTGCGAAACTATTGTGCTATTGTTTCCTGGTTCCTTTTATTCAGTTGCTTACTCCTTAATTATTTTGCCACATTCCAGGGGAAACAAGGTCCAGTTGAACATATCTACAAAGGAGTTTTGTTTATATATGATCGGCATCACCTTGAGCATGCTGGCTTTATTTGCGTAAAATCTGAGTCTTGTATGATGGTTGGTGGATCACGGGCGAATGGTGATAGGAATGTATGAATCTTAACAGTTTTCTCAAGCTCCCATTTGACATGCTATTTGGTCATTTGCTTGGTTGCATCTATTGACAATGCCTTTTATGCAGGGTAATTCCTTGACATCAAGATTTTCCCATCTGAGAACCCCACCACTTGTTCCCCCCTCTCCCATGAGAACACCTAGAGGTGGTCATGGTGGTCATGGTGGCCGTAACAATTGTAAGTAATAGTATTTGCATAAATTTATAGTATCAGATTTATTAAAGCTCATACCAATGTCATGGTGGTCATGGTGGCCGTACCAATGTTACCAATGTTATACAACTAATGTGGTTGTCTCCATATCACATTTTTCATGTGTTCCGTGTAAAGTTTATTGTGCCTTCTCATGAGTTGAAAATTTTGACCAAGCAGTTGGAGGAAGAGGTGGTGGAAGAGGTCATGATGCTTTAATCGGAGCCACAGTGAAAATTCGTCTTGGCCATTACAAAGGTTGCAAGGGGCGTGTTAAAGATGTCAAAGGTTCCACAGTTCGGATTGAATTGGAATCGCAGATGAAGGTTGTTGCAGGCAAGTTACCCTGCTGAGAAATGGTTTACCTGAGCTTTTTTCTTTTTCATTTGCATCACAGTGTTTAGTGATGATCTTACCTTTTGCAGTTGATCGTAGTCAAATTTCAGATAATGTCAATGTTACGCCATCCAGGTAAGAGAGATCACTTAGAAATTTTGTAGGTCTTTAAATTTTTTAGGTCCTTAGATTTTAAGCTCTTGTTTGCTCTCTTCTCCAGGGAAACCTCCAGATATGGTATGGGAAGTGAGACCCCGATGCATCCTTCTCGCACTCCTCTGCATCCGTATATGACTCCTATGAGGGACTCCGGAGGTATGTTTTATCATAGGTCATTTTCTTGGTCATAAATGCATTTTTTTGTGGTTATCAGCTGATTTCCTTTTCTCCATAATTCTCGTGCAGTAACTCCTTACCATGACGGTATGAGGACACCTATGCGTGACCGAGCATGGAATCCTTATACACCGATGAGTCCACCAAGGTATTCTTTCCTGAAAGAAAATGCATCTCTATCAAAGTATACATGTGTGAAGTTTGGAATGCATCTAATTTTATTGCTCCCATCAAGAAATAATAACTGTTTTATCTCTCATGAGGATGTGTGTTATAAGTAATGAATCTTATTGGGAATCTAAATCTATGTTGGCTATTCTGTAGCCTGTCTAAACTTTTAGTATTGGTAGACAAATATGAAGCTGTATGTTAGGTATGCTATAACCTGTGTAAACCTTGATTAAAAGCTATGGGCTTTCAAGGAAATTAAAATTTTCACAGTTGCAGTCTACTTGCTTAGTAATTTGAATCATCCTTGCCCTCAATTGTATGTTAATGGAACTCGAATGATGAAATATCAGGGACAACTGGGAAGATGGAAATCCTGGTTCTTGGGGCACAAGTCCACAATATCAGGTATCTTGGTGCATTTTAATGTTCTCTCCAGTGCACTACATCTCTTGACATAATAATTTCTTTAATATTATCAGCCAGGAAGTCCTCCTTCACGAGCATATGAAGCACCTACACCTGGTTCTGGTTGGACAAATACCCCAAGTAACAATTACAATGAGGCAGGCACACCGAGAGATAGCGGCTCTGCTTATGGTAATTCAATATTACTCTCATCATATTACACTCCTACACAATTGTAAGACTCTGATTTGACTTGAAATTGTGTTATTTTTTCAGCAAATGCTCCAAGTCCATACTTGCCCTCTACTCCTGGTGGGCAACCTCCGATGACACCAAGTTCTGCATATTTACCAGGGACACCTGGTGGGCAACCGATGACACCTGGAAGTGGTGGCCTGGATATGATGTCACCTGTTGTAGGTCTGTGTTATACCTCTCTCTTATGCAGAATTGTTTTTTGGCGCTTATTTATTTGGTTCTTGCAATTGTGTTTTATTTTGTCACAATATATGGAACTGCTCTATTGCAGGTGCAGACAATGAAGGGCCTTGGTTCCTGCCTGATATTTTGGTCAACGTTCGTAGGCCTGGTGATGACACTACTCCAGGAGTTATAAAAGAAGTGCTCCCGGTATCTATTCTTTCATTAGCTAGCTTGCATCAGTTATGTCATTCTTAAATTTTGTTATCTCCGAAATAAATGATACTAGTTGACACCCCGGTGGTACATCAGGGAACCTTGGTCATTCGTGAATATTCATTTGGTGGCTTGTTTGTTCTTCTGCTGTTACTTAAGGTACTGCTTTTCTAATTTTCTAGGATGGCTCGTCTAAGATAGCTCTTGGATCAAGCGGTAGTGGTGATGTGGTGACTGCCCTTCCCAATGAAATTGAGGTAGTGCCACCAAGGAAGATGGACAAGATTAAGATCATGGGAGGTGCACACCGTGGGGCCACTGGGAAGCTTATTGGCATTGATGGAACTGATGGAATTGTGAAAGTTGACGACACACTGGACGTCAAGATCTTAGATATGGTAACATTGGCGAAACTAGTTCAAGCGTGAGAGATGAAGCCGGTGGCGACCTGACCTCAAGGTTTTGACAGATGGCAACGATATTTGTGTCGCTGCTGTTGCAAGTTGGAGTTGTGACAAGGTGTTAGATTGAAATCGAAACCTGCTCAAAGATTGGCAAGAAATGCAGGAACGCCTTTAACCAAACTGTTACATAATATCTATGATTTCTACACACAGGAAAGAATAGGGGAGCTGACAAGTTTTGTAGTAGTGATTTATTGTAAAATCGTTCACATAATAAAGCTGTTCTATATTTTGATTTAATACTAGTCTTTCTCTAAGTTGAATGCTCAATTGTGTAAATGTCTTATGTTCATTATATTCTTCTCACATTTCATTTCAATAACTATTGATTAGCACTTATTATAAATTTTGATATTTGGTTCAATAATTGTTAATTTCCAAATTTCGAGAAATAAATGTGATAAATAAAAGAAAAGCTTATAAGTTGTAAAAGAGTTGTTAAAATGGGATGTGCATAAAATTGTGGGCCATAATAATTGTATTACACTCCAATTTGGTTGTGTTTAATACTTCAGACCAAGTCAAGATGACTATCCTTTGGTGCCATAGTGGTTGGGCTGTTTTGTCTCAGCTACTTGGTGTCGTTAACACCAACTTGTGTTGAAAAACTCTGCCGTCGATTTTCACTTGCTGAAATCCAATCAGCCACCGGAGACTTTAGTGACGACTATGTGATTGGAAAGGGTGGTTTTGCTGAAGTCTACAACAATAGGACTGTTCTTGTGGCGATAATGCGGCGGCTAGCATCAAACCGGGATCAAGGGCAAGGGCGGACAGAGTTTGTGGCGGAGATTGAAACACTAAGTAAGTTCCGACACTATAATCTAGTCGTTCTTATTGGGTACTGCGATGAGGAGGGCGAGATGATTCTCGTTTATGACTACATGTCTAATGGAACACTGGCAGATCACCTCTACAATCTAGGTACGTCACTCTCGTGGAATGAACGACTTAAGATATGTATTGGAGCTGGGCGAGGTCTTGACCATCTTCACTCGGGTTGCTCTATCATACATCGTGATGTCAAGCCTACTAATATCCTTTTGGATCATGATTTCACAGCTAAGGTTTCAGATTTTGGATTGGCCAAACATTTAGGCCATAATATGTCACAAACTCATGTCACCACTCATGTTAAGGGTTCATTTGGATATTTTGATCCTAGTTATTTCACCACGGGTAGACTCACAAAAGGAAGCGACACATACGCGTTTGGGGTAATATTATTGGAGGTATTGAGTGGGAGACCCGCGGTGGAGCATAGGCTTGACGAGGATCAGCTGTGTATGAGCACGTGGGCTCAAGAAAAAATTCGAAATGGGAAAGCTGGGCAGATTGTAAATCCATATTTGAAGGGAGATATCTCAGAAATTTGCCTCAAGACATTTGTTGGCGTTGTTAAAAGATGTTTGCATCATGATCCAAAGAAGAGACTCACAATGAGTCGAGTTGTGGCGCAACTTGAGTTAGCTCTCGAACAACAGGAGAGTAAAGGGACGAGATCACAAAAATTACAATTTTGGCCATTTCGGAACATAGTTGTACCATCCGGTAAAAGTGAATTCTTTCGATGTAAAAATGTTTCCTATGATGATACAGGATCAACACATAAGGATGTCAATGAGGTGAAAGTTGATGTCCATGTCCCTGCCTCTCCATTAGCTGAAACAAATGACATTACTGATGATTCAAGTGTTATACCATTTGGAAAAAGTGAATTCTTTGTTATGTATAAACAATCAACAAATGTGATGATTCATCTTTAGCTTGGCTATGGTGAGACAGGATCAACATCAATGGATGAGAATGAGGTTGAAGTCGATACGCTATCAAAGGCCATCCGAGTGGATCATACTATTAATATGCTGCCAATTTATGTCCCTTCCATTCCTTAGAAAATCCCAGTTGTTCGAATTCCTTACACAGAGGAAAAAGTGTATTCTATGGAGTGATGCAAAGTGGAGAAGAAGAAGCAACAATTCAAATTCCCAGCCACATGCCAAAGGATAAGTTTATAGCATTGGTTGGTTGGTTTGGCTATGCTATGTGGATGAAAAATCATGAAAAAGTTTATAATCAGATTTGGAATGGCTTGTGCACCTTGATTTTGTAGGTCTCAACAGTATCTAGTCTGAAACACGAAAACGTGGTTCAACTAGTTGGTTATTATATGGATGACGATGGCCTGGGTTGCCTGGTGTATGAGCCGGCTCAACGGGTGTCCCTATATGATATTCTTTACGGTTGGCTGATTCTTTAAGTAGTGAAATAGTATCCTAGCTTCTTCATGTATAGTACTTATATACACATTTACAGAGGTGAAGGCAAGTCGGGCTTTGTCATGATCCCAAAGAATGAAGATCGCTGTTGGGATTGCAAGGGGATTACACTACATTCATCACAATGGTTTGATTCATTATCACATCTCATCCAGGAATGTTCTACATTTTGACAATGAAACTGCTAAGATAACCTAAATTCATTCACCAACTCGATGCTTCTATTGTAATGCAATGTTATCTGTGGATGAGTGTGATAGAGTGAAGGCGACCGATTAAGAAGAGCACGAGAGGTGCTCAACAGATTTACTAAAACAAGGGAGATGGAAAAGGGGAAACTCGACTTTATTCATTGAAAAGAGAATGTAACAATGCAGAAATCCTCCAAAGAGGCCTTACGACTATGTCGTCCAATATACTGACTTTTCCCAAAGATGATCTCAGTCCTTTGGGCTCTTCAATATATATAGACTTTACAATTAACTGAATGAGGAATACTAGCAACAAACTAATATGCAAATACATGTAACAAATTAAATATGCTAACAACTATAGTCGAGATAATCTTGCAACCGCTTCCCCTTCTTTACTCCGTCGAATTTGCAGGCCAAACCACCTCTCTATTTCCACGCTTATAAACTCTCCATTGTGTATCAACTGCTCCACCGGTCAAAACAGCCTTGTCCTCAAGGCTAAAATAAGGAAAGTGTCCGTGCATGTCAGCTACGTCTACCCATGTCGCCTCGTCATTTCCTAGTCCTTGCCATTTAATTAACACTTGGAACACATCCTCCCCCTCCCGAGTCACCGTTCGCTGGTCCAACAGCGCCGCTGGAGAACAGGGACCTCACCCTCCTCGATTTCCTCTGGAAGTGCGGCTGCCAACGCCTCATTTCCCGACGCCTCAAACGGTGATATGCCTGACGCCGAATGAGTGCTTGTGTTGTAGCAATATTCCGCCCAAGCCAACCACCTATTCCACTGGCGTGGCTTCTCCGATGAAAAACACTGCAGAAAAGTCTGGAGGCAGCGGTTCATCACCTCCGTTTGGCCATCGGTCTCCGGGTGATAAGCGGAGCTCATCTTGAGCTTGGTTCCTGTGGCGCGAAACAGCTCCTGCCAAAAGGAACTGATAAAAATTGGGTCGCGGTCGGAGACGATGGAACGGGGAATTCCACGAAGCCGGACCACTTCCTTAGTAAAAATCTCTGCCACCTGCTTTGCCGAGAACGGATGACGCAGAGCTATGAAATGGGCATATTTGGAAAGACGATCGACCACGACAAACACGCAATCCACACCCCCAGCCTTGGGGAGACCCGACAAAAAATTCATACTCACATCTTCCCATACTCTCTCCGGGATGGGCAGTGGGGCCAAGAGGCCCGCCGGCGCTTGGGTATCAGATTTATTTTTCTGGCACGTAGCGCAGGCAGCAACAAAGTTTGTGACGTGTTTCACCATGCCGAGCCAATAAATATTAGATGCAAGGGGCGGTAAGTGCGGTAGGCTCCCGCGTGTCCCCCACTTGGCGTGATGTGGAACTCTGCCAACAGCCTGGTTGTCCAAGGGGATGAAGCAGGAATGACGAAACGGCCTTTGTAGAAAAGGACTCCATGGTTGAGTTCGTAATGAGGCGTTGACGGCTCACCGGCCTCCAAAGCTGCTTTGATCTTCCCCAAGGAGGCGTCGGAGTCAATAGAAGCCTGGGCCATTGACCAATCGACCCGTATAGGTCGAGATACAACAGAGAGCTCGATAGCGTCGTCATCGCGACGAGAGAGAGCATCCGCCGCCCGATTTAAACGTCCTTCCTTATAAACCACCAAGAACTCGTACCCCAAAAGTTTGGCTGCCCAATTTTGTTGAGCAGGAGTGGACAGCGGCTGAGTTAACAGGTGCCGCAGACTCCGCTAGTCGGTGCGGACTACGAAGCAGCGACCGAGCAAGTAGGGTCGCTAATGATGGATCGGCAACACAAGGCCCATCAACTCCTTCTCATAAGCCGACTTGGTCAGCCATCTCGACGAAAGGGGCTTGCTAAACTAGGCAACTGGCTGCTTCTCCTGCATAAGAACTGCCCCAGGCCCCGTCCCGACGCATCACATTCGATGACAAATTCTTTTGAAAAATCGGGAGGATGAGGGCCGAAGTCAATGCCGACTTGAGCTCGTGAAACGCCTTGCTCGCCTCGGCAGGCCATACCCACGCCCTTTTTTGTAGTGGTGTGTTCTGATTTCTTCAAAAGGGCAGTTAAAGGAGCAACGATTTTTCCATAGTTGCGGATGAATCGCCGATAGTAGCCCGTCAAACCCAAAAATCCCCTAACTCCTTTCAGTGACGTCGGAGTAGGCCAACGAACCACCGCAGATATTTTGGATGGGTCCATGTGTACACTGGCCGCCGAGACAATGTGACCAAGATATTCGACCTCGTTGCGCCCTAAGAGACACTTCTTGGGATTGACCACGAGGGAGTGGGTTTGCAGGAGCTGAAATACCTGGCGAAGGTGAGAAATATGCGCCTCCCAAGTCTTACTATAGACCAATATGTCATCGAAGAAAACGAGCGCATGCCGCCGTTGGAGAGGGCGAAAAATATCATTCATCAAGCTTTGAAAAGTGGCGGGGGTGTTGTTCAGGCCAAAAGGCATGACCCGGAACTCATAATGGCCCGAGTGAGTCCGAGAAGCTGTCTTGTGGATATCCGGGGCCGCGACGCGAATCTAGTGATACCCAGCTTTCAAATCCAATCTGCTGAACCATCATGCACCATGCAATTCATCGAGGAGTTCTTGAATGACCGGAATTGGGTACTTATCCGGTATAGTGCGCTTATTTAGTTCGCGATAATCGACGCGGAACCGCCAAGACCCGTCCTTTTTCCGCACGAGGAGGACTGGGCTTGAGTAAGGACTAGTGCTTGGCTGGATAATCCCGGAGGCAAGCATCTCTACGACCAGCCGCTGCATTTCGTCCTTTTGTAAGTGGTTGTATCTGTAAGGATGAACGGAGACAGGGAGTGACCCTGGCTGAAGTGGAATTTGTGGTCGATTCGTCGGCTCGGGGGCAGAGTGGTCGTGGGGTTCATGACCGCTGGGAATTCTGCCGTGAGGTCGTGAAGCTGACGTCGGGCCGCATCAGTCAGGTTATCTGCAAAATCAAAATTGGGCTCGGCGGGGCTGGTTAAGGAGCACAAAACCCAGCCTTCTTCGCCGGATTCCAAGGCATGTATGTCCCGTGCAGAGCACTCCCGACGCGTGAGGGTGGGGTCTCCTTGGAGTATGACCAGCCTCCCGTTGAAAGGAAACTTCATAGAGAGGTTATCCCAATTTGCAGTGACGTCTCCCAGAGATTTCAACCACGAAACACCCAGGATTATATCGATATTTCGCAGAGGAAAAACATAGCACGATACCACAAAAACTTCAGATGCCAGTAATAAGGGAATGTCACGGCAAATACCTGCTGCCCGGACTAATGATCCATCACCTAATCGGACAGAGTAAGGCGCGGTAGGAGTGACCTGTAACTGCAGCTGTGCCACCACCTTATCCGACACGAAACAATGGCTGGCACCGCTGTCTACCATCACCAATAAATCGTGATTATTGAGGGATCCGAAAAGCTTCATAGTCTCGGATGTGTCAAGGCCATTGAAAGACAATTCTGACAGCCGAAGTTCAATATCTTCCTCCACTGCCTCCTTCTCCTCCGGAGTCGTGTCATCTAGCAGGTCCTCCTCCTCCTCCTCTTCCTCCTCCTCCTCCTCGTAAACCAGTACATTCAGTGTCTTAGGAGAGCAGCGATGCGTTGTTCCATACTTAAGACCGCATTTAAAACAAGTACCTGCTGCCAAATGTCGTTTAAACTCCTCTGAAGAAATTTGCCGAAAATTCCGCTGTGAGTTGCGGAAAGGACCGGTTACAGAATTTGAGGAGTTGGACGAAGGGGGCCCTTTCTTAAATGATCTGCCGTATGTGGGTGCCTGTGACACTTGCTGGAATGTTCCTACAGGTGACTGGGGTTGGGCCGGTGGATTTCCGGCCACTTGGTCGACATCCAGTACAAACTGGACTCCATCAGTGTAGTTTGTGATCTTGGCAGCCTTCATCTGCATCCGAACCTCAGGACGTAGGCCTGCCATGAAGAAACCCAAATACTGGTGGTAAGCCAGATCCGGAACTAAGGCCAATCGGGCCTCGAATGCTGCCACAACAGTGTGATGGACTGCCGCAAACGCTTCGTACTCATCCACAGCGCCATTGTTTCCGAAGCGCTTCATAAGCTCCTGCACAAAACAGTCCCAATCCAAATTCGGGGTGCGTTTAATAAGCAACTGGTACCATGGCAAAGCCGGGCCAACCTATGCGATCATAGCCACCTTTACTTACTTCTCGGGGACCGTGCCAGATACCAGAAAATACTGCTCAGCTCGTGCTGGCCAAGCCACCGCCTCTGTGCCGTCAAAAGTGGGCATGGGCATGGTGGAATTTCCCCCTGGGTTCGCCGTAGGTGGGTCCTCCTTAGTCGTTGAATCGGCAGTGCCTGAGGCTGATGACCCGGTCGATTTGCCCGTTGACAGAGCAGTCTGTACCTCCGCGATAAATAACTCCAGTTGAGATGCGACCGCTGAAATGCGGTCATCAGTGGTCTTGAGTTGATTTCGGGGGGCATCAATTCCCGTCTCCAGTTCCCTAGCCGCCTTCTCTAACCCGTCTAGACGAGAGTCCGTACTCCGAGTTGCTATCATCGTTCACCGCACCAATTGATAGAGTTAAGGCGACCGATTAAGAAGAGCACAAGGGGTGCTCAACAGATTTACTAAAACAAGGGAGATGGAAAAGGGGAAACTCGACTTTATTGATTGAAAAGAGAATGTAACAATGCAGAAATCCTCCAAAGAGGCCTTACGACTATGTCGTCCAATATACTGACTTTTCCCAAAGATGATCTAGTCCTTTGGGCTCTTCAATATATATAGACTTTACAATTAACTGAATGAGGAATACTAGCAACAAACTGATATGCAAATAAATGTAACAAATTAAATATGCTAATAAGTATAGTCGAGATAATCTTGCAACCGCTTCCCCTTCTTTACTCCGTCGAATTTGCAGGCCAAACCACCTCTCTATTTCCACGCTTATAAACTCTCCATTGTGTATCACAGTGTCATCCTAAGAATGTGGAGAGATATTATGATGCCCCAGAGTATGTACATAAATTTTTCTAAGTTTTATTTAGTGATGAGTTTGAATTTGTGGTAATTGCTGCTATTTGGAATGGTATATATAGATGGACTGAGCACACTCAAACAAGTAATGTTTACAGCTTTGGTGTGATTCTCCTTGAGCTCTTCTTGACAGGTGGTCCCAAAAGGCATCTGCACCAGCTTGTGTCATGGGTAGGTATGCAGCAACTCATTTGTCAACGCGTCTTTGTTTACTGACAAGTAATATTATGCTTTACCGTAACTCGGTTCTGAAAAGGTACATAAGATTGTGGATGCTAGATTACAAGGAGACTACCCAGAAAAGGCAGTTGAAAAGGTAGATAACATGGTATAGAAGTCTCTTGCAAATGATATCATGCATGATTATGTTGGGCTCCTTGAAACAGATGGCTAAAGTTGCTCGGATGTGTCTTTCACATGAAGTACAGCGTCGTCCAAGCATGAGTATAGTTGTACGAGCTCTCGAGTTGTGTGATACGTCCGAGCCTTTGGAATTGGTGGGCTTGTCAACTGAGGCCAAGCCAAGGAGATTGGCTTATTAATAAGATAGAATTCCTTTCTCTGTTTGGCTCATCTGAGTTTGTCGTTGGACACATTTTTCATATAATTTTCTCCACAAAATCAAACAATTTCTTAAAATTTGCGTTGAACACGTCTTCTACATCTTGTTCACTTGGCTCTAAGTATATATGTTAGTCAGCATTGTAAGTTTGTAACCATATATTCTGCGTGCAGGTGTGGACATGTTGTCGCCTCGAACAACAACTCAACCACGCAGACATGGACATGTCGTCGCCTTGAACAACAACTCAACCGAGATGCAACAGCAACAGCAACAAGTACTAAGATGGTATAAAGGTCAATGTCCAAAATGAGATGAGGGATGTCCCTGCACTTGTGCATCTCTCCACAAAGTGATTCCTGCCCAAACATAATAGTCATGACTAAACTGAGACTATAATATCTCTGTATAAATGTTAAATGAGACCATACACATACCTAACCAAGCAAGAAAGCCAAGACTGCTAGCCAAAAACAACCCCGAGCTGATACTATTGAAGCTGGAACGACAACCGAATTTCATATGTTCAACTACAGAAAAACTGCTACTAATCCAAAATAAGGTCACATGTTGCTGTGTTTGTGTATAGTTTACCAGTACAGACAGACGAGGTTGCCCCATCCGTAGAAAACACACCCCAAGTCGAACCAGTGAACATACCACATTAAGTCTCGCGTGAGTAGTGTTCGTGGGATCAGCAGGCAGTTGCAAATCATGGCCAGACCACAGACAGACCTTTTATGTTATCTCTTAAAGAAAATAACTCATTGCATATGTATACCCATCTTGGAAGAAGAAATATAACCATTTGTGCAACAGGCATCCACATAAACAGAACAGTGGTTGTACCGATCCACCTTTTTTCGACAGTTTGCCCATTCGCGCCTAACAAGCTTCTTAGAGGACTTTCATATCCTTTAAAACTATTCATAGATTCACATACTAACCATAAACACGGCAAGCACTGCAGTAAAAAGAGCAATGCAGCCCGGCAAGATAGTGTTTGGGATGAAAGTCGACCACATGACCTGCTCCACAACATAGTTAAAACCCCCCAAAGAATCAAATGTATGCAACTTGTTTCCTTACTTGTGGAAGTGGCTATGGAAGATCAACTGATGGATTGGCGAGGAAATACTCTTCCTTATGCGTAGTTCATAGCTTCGAAAATGTAGATGAGCACGCAGAAATGACCCCAGGCTTCGCAGATTAGAGCTTATTGGAAGCTCCATCTTGTATTTGAGCAACAATTAGTCAGCCATTGTTGGCAAATAGTAGTTGATGAAATCACATTCCCCACTTCATATATATCAAAGAATTGGTGATATCTCAACATACTATGTCACCATACACAGTTTATACACACTGTCATTTATCAACTATGATCACTCACTCATTTAAGTAGACATAAAAAACCAATCTTTTCTCTAAATTTCAAGAACTGGTCATCACACTTCATATGTGAATTTTTACAAACAGGTCTATAACAGTAGTAAACACACACACAACTGACAGAGTAATGAGCTAGTGGAAATCATGAATCAATATGATGCAACCTTCAAATTTATTTATTGTAATATATTAACAATTCTCATGTTCTGAAAATGTTTCATAGTAGGAGCTCGTGCTTGTTCCAATATAAGCTATGAATTGAGAGAAGCAATGGTTGGTGATTTGGTGCAATTTTGGTTGGCTACATTAGATCACTTGGTAGTAATAAATTTAAAATAACTATCATCACAAATGTGCAAGGATTTGAGGTCTCAATTGCTTCACCATTCATTTGATGTAGTTTTCTAAGATTTCATTTTCCACAACATACTACTTCCGTCCCAATAAATATGAAACATGCATTTGGTTTTCAGCACAGAATTATATGCATGAGTTAATGAAGAGAGAGTAAAGAGAGAAGAAAAAATAGATATGATACTGTTTTCATTTTAAGAAAAACGTTTATTTTTAATGATACAATCCAAAATAGAAAACGTTTCGTTTCTATTGAGAAAATGGCTTATACGTTTAACTTTTCTTTTATTTCTTGTCAAAATTTTGTATTCATAAAATGAGAAATTGCAACCTATATATGTGTAGGTTAAAGATGTTTTTAGGTGTTATTAGTTACTTAATTAGAAGTAAAATTATAATAAAGATGTTGGTTAGTCTCAATTCTCAAATGCTATTTTTACTCAGTCGATCCAGAGTAAAAGTTCTTAATGTGATATTTTACTATTTGCTATATGAAATTACAAATACTTTATAATAAACTTTTGAATTAACTAATTGAAAAATATAACCAAGCATCAAATGTTTGAAGTCCATTTTAACCTATAATCTCAATTCGAACTTTGAAGGCGTCCTAGAAGTTTCCAAACAAATTTATGATTTATTATGCGGATTTTTCCGGAAGATATCAACACACAATGTGCTTATTATCCAACATGAACGCTTTAGATTTAGTTATTTGGATATGATTAGAAGAAATTCGAAGCATCCTAATCCCCTATAAATACATAGCCCTTGTTCGGTTGCCCATACTAAACCTCAAAATTAGATTAATCTCATGTTCGGTTGATAATACTATATTTTTGACTTAATCCTAGATTAAGGGTGTGTTTGATACCCAAACCCAGAAAAGGGCTTCCAAGAATAAAATCAAGAAAATGAACCAGAAACTATTTTCTTCCATATTTGTTTGATAAACATGATGCGTTGTTTGACGGAAGAGTGAGAAACCTATTTAGTCATAATAAAGTACAATTCTACACTTCACTTATTGTCAATATTCTATGAAGAGTAATGATAAACAACCAAATTTTGTACAACCAAAATAAGATTATATTAGTAATTTTGAGGTGTTAATTAAATATTAAAATAATAAATATAGTTAGTTAACAAATTAAAAACACTTTATTAGTCTTTGGCCTCATTTTCAATTTTTTATTTTTATATTTGAATTAGTTCTCCATTATTTTTCAAATTTTAATTAAAGTATGTATTAATTACATTTTATGGTTAAAAAAAATTCAAAAATTATACACAAATACCATAATATTATGCACGTTCCCTGTACTATATATATGTCTATATTTTTTAATTAAATGCATAAATAAATTACTTTTATCTCAAATAAATCAATTTTTGGTTGTACAAAATTTGGTTGCATAGATTTATTGTTCTATGAAACGACCTCAAATTCTCTTCGTCTTCTTCTTCACTCGAAGCCACATATTCACTCCGGCTAAATGAAATCTGAAATTACCATAAAATTTACACACTTCCATGATGAAATCTTTCACAAATCAAAATCTCGACCCACAAAATTAATGTCAGAAAATCAAATATTGGCTTCTTCACCTTCTTCAATCATAACAACCTGATTTTCTCTTCTTCAGAAATCCGGCGAGTTTTCCGCCGGAAGATATTGACTTCCTTTCCCCCCTTCAAATCGTTATAGATTTTAAGCACCCGGAATTTCGTCTTCGAGAATCCATCTTCCATTAAGTTATTTATGTTCCTACTCGCATGTATATTCATTGCTTTTCTCGTTCGCGAACCTCGTTCGAATCAACTTCGGTCGGTACACCTGGAACAACTCTGCCTCTGGTGAGGAAAAGAATCTGTTGGCGGCGCTCGAATCGGAAGAGGTTCATCTAGGACTCTATCGATTCTTCTGAGTTTTGCGGTTTCTTCATCAGAATATTGGCGACTAAAAGACTCCGACCGACGGCTTTCACAGTCACCTTATTCTTTGTTCATTTCGGTCACACTTTTGTAACCATAGATTCTCTTTTGTTCCCTTAATTGAATTGAACATCTTGCCGTTGAAATTGAAGAAGGGGCAGTGAGGGAAAGTAATTATTTTCTGGATACAATATTCGGAGTAAGAATAGAATCGCACCATATGGCTCCGAAAAGGTAACTGGCGTACACAAGAATACATCCACGGGCTTCTACTTTTTCTCGGGCCAACAAGAAAATATTCTTTGCCATCAAACAGTGAAACTGACAGCTAATGGCCCTTTTCTTATGTTTTCAGGAGTATCAAACATGCCCTAAGAGAGAAGAAAAAATGGATATGATATTGTTTTCATTTTAAGAAAAACGTTTATTTTTAATGGTACAATCCAAAATAGAAAACGTTTCGTTTCTATTGAGACAAATGGCTTATACGTTTAACTTTTCTTTTATTTCTTGTCAAAATTTTGTATTCATAAAATGAGAAATTGCAACCTATATATGTGTAGGTTAAAGATGTGTTTAGGTGTTACTCCCTTCGTCCCCCATTACTTGACACGGTTTGACCCGGCACGGGTTTTAAGAAATGTAATGGAAAGTGTGTTGAAAAAGTTGGTGGGATGTGGGTCCTACTTTTAAAGTATTAGTTTTATAATAAATGTGAGTATGAATGAGTTAGTGGAATATGAGGTCCACTACCAAATATAGAAAAAGTGAAGTGTGGAAAAAGTGAAGTGTGTCAAGTAATGGGGGACGAACCAAAATGGCAAACTGTGTCAAGTAATGGGGGACGGAGGGAGTATTAGTTACTTAATTAGAAGTAAAATTATAATAAAGATGTTGGTCAATCTCAATTCTCAAATGCTATCTTTACTCAGTCGATCCAGAGTAAAAGTTCTTAACGTGATATTTTACTATTTGCTATATGAAATTACAAGTACTTTATAATAAACTTTTGAATTAACTAATTGAAAAATATAACCAAGCATCAAATGTTTGAAGTCCAATTTAACCTATAATCTCATTTTGAACTTTGAAGGCGTCGTAGAAGTTTCCAAACAAATTTATGATTTATTATGCGGATTTTTCCGGAAGATATCAACACACAATGTGCTTATTATCCAACATGAATGCTTTAGATTTAGTTATTTGGATATGATTAGAAGAAATTCGAAGCATCCTAATCCCCTATAAATACATAGCCCCTGTTCGGTTGCCCATACTAAACCTCAAAATTAGATTAATCTCATGTTCGGTTGATAATACTATATTTTTGACTTAATCCTAGATTAAGTCTATGATGAATAGTCATAGGATTAGTCATATGGGCCTTACCCCACCGACTAAATTAATCGGCACGTACAATTACTTAACTTTCCATATTTACCCTTACTAATTCGGCAAATTATTATCGATATCCTCCATTTTGCAAGACTGATTGAGTTTGAGAAGAGAGAGAATCTGATTTGGGGAGAGATTTGGGGAGAGAGAGGAAAAAAACAATCAGATTTGGGAATTTATAAAGAGTAAAAAAGCGATCGAAATCGTGCGAAGGTAAATTCAAGCTATGGGATTAACGATTTCATCAAGGAATTCTAAATTCTACTCCGTATTTTTTTATATATGATGATTTGGGTAACTGTTTTGTAGAAATTAGGATGTTAGTTGACTAGTATGTTATGGATTATCTCTGTTTTCTCTATATTTTGGATTTCCTATTGATTGGTAGTGTTTGTGTGGTTTTATGCCATCAATGTTGTGTTTGCGGAAAATGGTGTTATCCTGCTACCTGCTACCTGGATTGTATGAATTGATAATTGATAAAGTACTAGGCTAATACACAGATTCTTAACGAAACCATAGAAAAACTAATTAGAGAATTTGTTGATTGATATGCTCTTGTGATTTGCATGTTCATCATTTTTAACATAGTGCTTTTGTTACTATTATTTTAATTGAAAAATTTAAGGTAGACCATCACCTCATAATACTGAAACATAAAATAATAAAGTTCTTCCCAGATCATTATTTGAAAATGAAATTGAACCTATTTTTGTTTATTTGGAGCAAATTCATACATGATCTAAAATATTAGACTCAATGATTGGGAGAAGTATTAGAAGGGTATCATAGTAAATATACCTTATCTTGGCACTATATAATATTTCAAACCAAACATGCTTTAAGGAGTATTAAAATTGACATTCCAACCAAACATCTTTTTTTAGTCTAAGATTGAGTCATGGCTTATCTTGGATTATATCTTAGCACTATTTAGTCTTGCAAACCGAACGCCACCATAGTATATCATCAAGATATAATCACAAGCTACTGTCAAGCTACATAGTACTATTAACACACAGCCTATAAGTCTAATGTGGTTCCTTTTACTTCATAAACAAATTTTAAATATTATGTTTTTTATATACCGGTTAAGCTAAGTCTAACAAGTTTTAGACAAGCTAATTAAATTTTCTAAGCTCAAAATAATATGTCATGCTAGCAATGTGAAATTCGTATGCATATAAATTTATATTTTATTGTCACACTAATGTTACTATCAGGATAGTGTTTTACCTGGCTTATTGATAAGTAAAAACACATGCACATAAGGAAAAAGGGGCATCGTCGTCCTCTGCGACTGCAGTGCAAATAAAATGTTGTTTAAAAACAAATGTTGCGGCAATTCCGTTAATTAACTTCAAATATGATACTATAATTTTAAAAAAAAATGTAGGAGTATTTATAATTTGCATTAGTGATTTTACTTATATAGTATTAATAATTTGTTTGATATTAATTTTACAAGTATAATAATATTACACTAAATATTAATTTTCTCTCTCAATTAAAATAATACTCCCTCCGTCCCACATTAAAAGTCATGGTCAGAAATCCAACATACACTTCCGTAATGGTTACAGCACTAAATCAAATGCTCACACTTTCATCATATCCAGATAAAGTCGACAACTTTTGTGCATTATTCCCAATCTGAAGTTCATGGCTGAAAACCCAAATATACCTCAGAAAATTACTTAACACAGCAAGAATGAACACAACCCTTACTATAATTGTTGAAATTTCATCTTTTCCGAAAAAAACGAGCGAAACAATTTTGTGCATTATTTCGAATCGAAACTCAAAGGACTCCAGAAATTGTTAATCTGCTACTGGTAGCGTTTGTAAACACCGCAAATCGAGGTTTAGGAGTGTTTCTGCATAAAAAAAAAGTTCAGAACCACACCTTTTTGGTTTTTAGGAGATGAATCGACTAACAACCGAGCGCGCGAACCCAAAAAGAAGCTTTTTTGAGGAAGAATCGTTGACCGACGGCGATTTCACGGCGGGAATCGTTCGTGAAACTGAATTCCAGCGGCTAGGGTTTCTGGTGTTTTAGAATTAGGGGAGATATTGGGTTGACCGAATGTGAAGTGATGGAGTGAGAGAGAGAGGGAGGAGATGAAAGGTCGATGAAAATGCCGCGTAATTATCGGACCTTCCGTTTTGAAACTGCTGGGTTGGTGTGTTATTTTACTGCTATACCCTTTTAATGCACGAAAATGCACTAATAATGCAACACGAGATTAGATTGGTCCTTTTAATCTAGTCCATCCATTCCATCAATCTAATGGTTAATATTAAGAAGAGAAAAGACACTTATGGTGTAATAGGACCCTAATGCTCCCTTATATATATATATAGTATCTATATATATATATATATGGTAGTGATAAAATGCAAACTTATATATCGTACAAACTCAAAACTCCTCAACACAGCTTCAACACAGTTTCAATACAATATCAACACAGTGTAAAATTTCAAGATTTTAATGTCAACACAGTATCAACACAATATCAACACAGCATCAATCATTTACTACCGTTGAAATTCTGTTGACATTTTCCTATTGATGCTTTTTTGTGATCTGTTGACATTTTTCAATTATCCAGATCATAGTTTTGAGTTTGTACAATATTTATGACATGTTTGATAAGTTAGTAATACCAAGATAGAAAATTATATATGGACATTTTTAATTGTTTGATATCATAGTTAAGCTTAACTCAAAG
The DNA here is from genome assembly GCF_029641045.1 of Salvia hispanica. NCBI lineage: Eukaryota > Viridiplantae > Streptophyta > Magnoliopsida > Lamiales > Lamiaceae > Salvia > Salvia hispanica. The sequence goes on along the minus strand of NC_142697.1, from coordinate 31,040,414 downwards.
CCCAGTATAAGACCAGGGCCCTATCTAATCTTACCAAAATTATAACATTAACGTTGTTTATGTATCTCACCAATTTGTCAAGTTAAGCCATGTTATTTAATATACAATACAAATTTAGATAATTTCTTTTCTATCAAACAACAACGGAAAAAAATCATATCTTTGCATATCTTGACATGAAGCCCGTATTTCTTATCTTGTTTTACATATCTTCTCATATCCCATTTTTTTTATCAAACGAGTCCTTAGAGTTTTCATTTGATCACATCCCTATATATATATATATATATATATATATATATAGTGGGACCATATTTCACTAATTTATTCAACCACTTTTCTTTATATTTTTAAAAACTCGTGCCATAACTAAATAAGACTCCTATTGTGAGAGGGGGGGGGGGGGGGTATTGCACTAAAATTAATTTAAAAAAATTAATTGAATAGTGTAATGTAGTACTACTACATCCGTTCACAAAAAATAGACTAATTTTACTATTTTGGGCCGTCCACCACAAATAGACTAATTACACAATAAAACTCGCGTCATTTACAATTTTAACTATTTTTTGTGGACGGAGGTAGTATTATAATGGAGAGTTAAAATTTTTAAGAGAAATTGTCATTTAAATCATAATTTTTTGATAAATTTTGTTGACTTTTAAATCTCATAGCTTTTGAAACTGAAATATAATGTTTTATAAAGCAAATGAGACACTTAATGACGAACAAATGGAATAACAACTATTCCCTTCGTCCCATTAAATATGAAATATTTGTTTTTCGACACGAGGTTTTATGTGATGTTGTTTTTGTGAGTTAATAAAGAGAGAATAAAGTAAAAGATATGAAAAAATAGAGAAGATCATGTTTCCATTTAAGAAAACGTTTCATTTCTAATGGGACAACTCAAAAAATAAATTTTTTCATGTATAGTTTACACACGAAAATCAATAAATCACTAAAAATGACAAGTCTTTATTTATTTTACAAGCGGTGGTATCCTGTGCTCAACAAACATCTCAGGTGCTCTTGAAGATGAGGTGGAGGTGGAATCATATGCTTAACAAACATCCTACATGCTCACAAAAATAAAAACATCACTGAAAATGACAAGTCATTTTTCACAAGTATTTTTGGAATCCTATGCTCAACATACAACTCCGATGTATTTATTTATGCTTCATCAAAACAACACACAAATCCTCTCACAATTACCGACTCAGCTCTACTGAAAAAATGTTATCAAGTTTTAATTTTGATGCTTTCAATCTTCTTGAAGACAATGAATGGAAAGAAAGAATTGTTAAACAAAATTGACAAATCGATCAAATGACGAAGATGTAATCATTTGTGCAACAATTCCATCTTTACAACCTACAACCTGCAGGGTTATACATTGACAGAAAACGTGACAAGGGTCATGATAGTGTTTCCGATCACTAGTATTTTGCTAAAGATCCATTCTATCCTCCACAAGTAATCTACCAAAGTATATTAACGGCAGGAAAACTGCACATGTCTTCTACACATTATTCACTTTGCTCCATGTATTAATAAGCATTGTAAGATCAATGTTAAAAAATGATGTGCTTCAAAGAAGTGAAGGATGAGGGATGTCCATGGACTTGTGCATCTCTCCACAAAGTGATTCCTGTCCACACACAAAATTCATGACTAAATTTAGACTATATAATATATATGCATAACAATTAAATGAGACCATAAACATACCTATCCAAGCAAGAAAGCCAAGACTGCAAGCCAAGAACAACTCCCAACTGATACTATTGAAGCTGAAACCACAACCAAATTTCATTAAGTTCAACAAATTTCTACTAAGGTCACATATTGTTGTGTTTGTGTATAGTATACCAGTACAGGCAGACAAGGTTGCCCCATCCGTAGAAAACACACGCCCAAGTCGAACCGGTGAACCTGCAGCAGTCACTTTTGAGGCTCAGTTGATGATGAGAAATTGAGAATCATTGCAAGTGACTGTAACATACCACATTAAGTCTCGAGTGAGTAATGCTCGCGGGATCAGCAGGCCGTTGCCAACCATGGCCAGCAACATTGTGACCGCAGACAGACCTTTGACATTTGCAGGATTATGAAGATTTGTCCACTAAAATAGAAGGATGAAAGAAGCACATCTCATTAGACAATAACTCATTGCATATATATATATACTACATCTTTTGAAGAAGAAATATAACCATTTGTGCAACAGGCATCCACATAAACAGAAGAGTCGTTGTCCATCCAGATATCGATCCACCTTTCTTCGACAGTTTCCCCATCCGCGCCTAAAAGTAACAAGCTTCTTAGAAGACTTTCATATCCTTTAGAACTATTCATTGATTCACATACTAACCATAGAAACAGCGAGCACTGCGGTAAAAAGGGCAATGCAGCCGGGCAAGACAGTGTTAGGTACTATTGGGACGAAAGTCGACCACATGACCTGCACCACAGCATAGTTAACTAACACCGCCCGAAGAATCAAATGTAAGCAGCTAGGTTCCTTACTTGTGGAAGTGCAGATAGGCCGGCTATGGTAATAAACTCTTCCCAATATTTCCAGACTCCACGAGCAAGCAAATCGAAGCGTTTCATCAAATTTATAACGACACCGGACACAGTCACTATGGAAGTGGCCACAAAATGGGGAAGAGGCATAGCTTCAGCCATAGCCAGCTGCCAAAGGACAACGTATATGGACACGACTCCTACCAACTGGATCGCCACTGCTTCACTTTCCCTCTTCTTGATAAAATACGAGAGCAAAGAAAGATTCCCGAGCAATCCAGTAAGCATACCCTACAAGCAAAAGTGATGAAACGAATACAACACTTCACGCTCGAAAAAAGTAAGGAAGGCATATGAATCTGTCACCACTCACCAGCCATGGAACAGCCAAAAGTGCAGACTTATTCCCTGCCATCAGATTCTGATAATTGAGCATGATCTGAGGCAGTTGCAGTAAGAGAAACGGGATGTTCGCAGCTCCAGCGAATTTTGCTGTGACCTCGTCCCATTCCTTGAAGCTCTTGTGCTTCACTCGCAGAGGTTTCTGTATTCCTCACAATCATTACTCAGCAAGAATTTGGAAGCAAAGAGTCATAGATAGCTCTGAGACGAAAAATACCTGGCTTATGGAATGTGCACGGTCTGAGCTTACTGCAGAGACCGGTGTAGGCCTACTAGAGCAACTGATGGATTGTCCTAAGCAATTACTCTTCTTTAAGTGTAGTTCATAGCTTCGAAAATGTAGTTGAACACGCGGAAATGACCCCAGGCTTCGCGGATTAGAGCTTACTGGAAGCTTCAACTTATATTTGAGGAACACTGATTCAGCCATTGTTAACAGATAGTTGAAGAAATCACATTCCCCCCTTCATATATCAAAGAATTGATAATATGTCACCATATATACAGTTTACACACTGTCATTTATCAACTATGATCACTCATATTCTCATTGAACAAAACATAAAAAAACAATCTTTTCTTTAAATTTCAAGAAGTGACCATCATATTGAAGTAAACATAAAAACCAATCTTTTTTCTAAATTTCAAGAACTGACCATCACACTGAAGTAAGCATAAAAAACCAGTCTTTTCTCTAAATTCAAGAACTGGTCATCACATTGAAGTAAACATAAAAAACCAATCTTTTCTCTAAATTTCAGGAAGTGACCATCACATTGAAGTAAACATAAAATCCAATCTTTTTTCTAAATTTCAAGAACTGACCATCACACTGAAGTAAACATAAAAAACCAGTCTTTTCTCTAAATTTCAAGAACTGATCATCACATTGAAGTAAACATAAAAAACCAGTCTTTGCTCTGTATTTCAAGAACTGATCATCACATTTCTTATGGGAATTTTTACAGACAAGTCTATAACACTAGTAAACAAATACACACACACAACTGAGCCTGAACTTACCAATGCAAGAAGCTGTGAGACAGAGTGATGAGCTAGTGGAAATCAAGAATCAACTTCAAATTTATGACCCCAAATGAGAAGGACAGCAACAAATGTTTGTGGGACACGATAGCAAAGGAGATTAGAATGTGGACAAAAGCATAGATTTCTGGAGAAAATTAGCGGCTAATGATTCCATCCCACATGTCATAATCACTGTCATGAGACGGCAAATGCAAAATTGGCATGTGTCAGTGTGATGGAAACAAAATGATAGTACTACTATTTTTCTTATTTTAACATCATAAATGCAAAAATAGCAACATAGTATATTGATCTTAATTAAAAACAAAATGCTAATAGTATGACATTTGCATAACATTCTAGAGACTCTCTGGTGCTTCCTTGCATCAGAGAGTCTTGTGTTAGATTATTTGACGAGTTAAGTTTCTACGTTCATGACTATTTTTGGTGGACGGATGTACTATAGAACTTAAATTTACTATTTAAAATGAAATGTCTTTTCTCAAATTCTTAAAATGTTTCAGATATTTGAAAGAAGCAATGATAGGTGGCATGGTGCAATTGGTTGGCTAGCCTGAAATCACTTGGTGGTAATAAAATTAGAATGAGAATGACTATCAATCAAGATTTTGATCACAGCTGTTCAAGGATTTGAGGTCTCAATTGCTTCACTCATCCGTTGATTTTTATTGTAGTTGTGTAAGATTTCGTTTTCAAATACATATATGTTTAACTGTTCATTTTTATATTTCAAAATTTTGTTTTCATACAATGAGAAACTGGGACTTATATATGTGTTTTTTATGATATTATTAGGTGTTATTAATTACTTAATTAGAAGTAAAATTAAAATTAAGATGTTGGTCAATCTCAAATGCTATCTTTACCCATTCGATCCATAATAAATTTTATTAGTTAATTAGATTGAATTAGTTAGGTTAGTTATTTAATTAGATTTATTATTAAATAATTAATGTGGTCAAACACGTTTGACCTTTAAGTTTTTTAATGGAAAATATTAATTTTGGACTAAAACTTTTTGTTTAGGACCAAAAGATAACACACTTAATCTATACTACATGACCAAAAAGTTTTTTAGAACAAATATAGGGACCAAATTTGAACTTTAGTTAAATATATATAATGAAAAATAGATTGTCGCATGTAAACTTGGATCTACTAATAAGAATTGCGTTTTTGGGACTCTGAACTTGAAACTTTTTACCTTAAAACATAAATATTCCATTCACTTTCACAAAGAAAAAATGAATACACCATCATCATTTATGTGATTTTCCTTTCTTGTTACAAAAATCAAACTCAACATAAATAACTCTGAATCAAATCCAAAACACACCAAAGAAAGTAACACCAAGCTCACTTTAGTCATCCTTATTCGTCAATGGAAGGTCGTGTGCTGTTTGGCAGTTGCCGGCCTCGGACAAACGAGCTGAAGAGATGCAGAGCCCTTGATGGCTGTGCATATGGCACCATATGAGCAGCACCCCTAACCGTTGCGAAAGTCAGCAACTTTCCATACTCAGTCACCCAACCTCCCACCTGCATTCGCCAAAGTTAACGGCATATCTGAGAAAGGAGCAGCGACAAAAAGGGCGTACCTGTCCTTTATGGAACCAAGCTCCATACGGGACTGTGATTTTGAACCCGAGATCATGAGCAAGCTCGCGTACTAATGTACGTGAACCAAGTAAAGGTACAACGGAATCTTGATCCCCGCTGAAATTCAGATCATGTGCAAAGTTTTCATCAGTTCTTGAAGTGTGAGATTCACATTCATATTGAGGTGAGGAATAGTTTACCTAAAAATCCAAACCGGAATGTGGTTTCGAATGATCCTCTTTAGCAAAGGAAGAATGTCAATGTTACCATCTGCCTCGTTGTAATTCAGAAGGCTGCATGGTTTAAAGCAAATGAAAAATCTGGCAAATTTTAGTAGCAAAGATGGAGAGAGGCATTGCTAGGCTTACCCACTGCACATAGACCACCTATATGGTAGATTGGTTCGATTTGCATGTAACGCCTTTTGAACCTCGGGAAGGTTGAAGTAGAAGCGCCTCTCGTAGCTCATGCAGACGTCTACTCCAACACTGATCTTGGTAGCCTGCAACGACATATAGTGTTATTCGTCTAGTTGTTCAAGGTCTGGATTTTACAAAAAAAGATTCAAACTTTACCAGTTTCTTGAGACGCAGTTCTTGCTCTACAATGGATGGATAGCACACATCCAGAATAACATCATAATTGTTAACATAGTCACCAACAATCTCATTTGCCTCGGATATGGCCTCAATGCAGGATTTTGACACATTGTGTGGGCTAGGGAATTTATAATCGTCGAAATCACAGTCATTCATGATGGCAAGTCCAACTTCATCCGAAATCATTCCATGTGACCAGAAGAATTCATACGTTGCTGGAATATCACGATCAAGCCTCAGAAGCGGGTTGCCAATCTGGCCAAACAAGAAGCGATTACGAACATGTTTCCAAGATTTTGGAAAATGCAAATCCAACAAAAAGATATGTATGTTCTTACAGCAACACCCTTGATATTGAACTTGAAGTCTTTAGAATGCTCGTTGTGGTCGAGAAGCGCAATAGCTAATTGTGGGATGTAATGCCCTAAAGATACAATTTCATTTAAGAGAAAGCTACCAAGGTAACATTGAACAAAGACTAATTGATGCTTTCTTACCGGCATAACTTTCACCAGTGAGAAATAAATCTCTGGTCCGGAAGGTAGGAAACTTCTTATACCATTCCATCATGAACATGTGCATATCCATTGCTGCCATACAACATAAAATTCGTGCAATTCTAGTTGGTCGAATATCAGAAAATACGCGGACATGTAGGGTGCTTATAAAAAGATTCAAGAGTAGGCATATGATCTGTTCATGCTAATAACTTATCAGAATGAAGTATGGAGTGAACCAAGCAACTCGCTGCTACCTGTGGATGCATCGCCACAATTGTAGTCTGAGCTGGTATTTGAATACGACCACCCTACACCAGCTGGAGACTCAACAAACAGAAGATTCGATGCTACACAAACAAGAAAACAGAATTTGTTTGTTAACTTCAAAAAATTTGCTTGTGAGAAGTCTACTGAATCTAAAGTTCTGTCATTTAAAGAAAAGTAGATGCTTCATTAGTCCTACCTTTGTTCCACGATTTTGAGTTTATTCGGAGGCTGCGACCATCGCCTCTAGGGAAGAAAGGACCTAACTCCGTGAACGCACCTCCTCCCATAGATGAGCAACCCGGGCCTTAACAACAAAGATGCTAACTCAGAAACCAAATTAATGTCTTCTTCAATTTCAAGTATAGGTATTGATCACTGCCGAAAATGTATGAGGCATCTTCTAACAGTATTTTAATCACTTTATTCTTTATAGTAATGAACAATCATACCACTATTTAGAAGCTCAAGAATCACTAAGTGATTAATTTGGACTAATGTAACCATCATTCCTTCATAATTAGGCAAGATCATAGAGATAACTACAGAGAGAACAAAAAACCTATTCCTTAAGAATCCTTCAAGGTCCATTCGATACTGCACTAGACGCGTTTTTCATGAAAACCTAACAAACACTCACCTTCCTCCACAGTTTATCCATCAGCCAAACACTCCCTCTTCTCACTATCGAGGACAAAACCATTTCCAATTTCCCAAATTTCAAAATTCACAGAACATGAACTCAATTTATCATCTTCAGCTCAAGATTTTCAATAGAACAGGATTGAAAATTAAGGTATAATAAAAACTAACACATTCACTCCAACAAACATGACACTTATGTCATGAAAGTCCTAATACAAATTTCAATCTTGAAAATTGCAAAAAAACATAAAATCAGAGATCTAAATGCAAAATGAACCTCCATTAAGCCATAAAGTCAAGGGCTTGTGATGAGGGTCGTCGGCAGCCTCCACAAAATAGTAAAACAAACTCCTCCCATTTTTGACATCCACGTCGACATAGCCTGCATACTGCCTGAACTTCACCGGCGGCTGACCTGGCAGTTTCACCACTAGATCCTCCTCAGGGAAGCCATAACCACCTCCAACAACCACCAATCCCACCACCACCACCGCCAGCCACCACATCTCACAAAATTAAACCAAGAAACCGCCTTTCTTCTGCAAAAGATTCAAACTTTGAGAAATGGGAGTTGAATTTCATATGCATACACACACATATAGATAGATATAGATGTATAATGAATCCTGTTGGGAAAGAGGGCACGCGAATTGTTGAAAAGTGCAGACCTGAAATTCTTCAGAGGGTAAAGTGGCTCCCTTGTTTTGTTTCCTATAAATAGATAAAGTGGGGTGTATGTGTATGCATATTTGCGTGAGTGAATTGCGAGAAACTACGCATTGATGTAAGGATATTTGGATTGATGTAGAGAGAGAGAGAGAGAGAGAGAGAGAGAGAGAGAGAGAGAGAGTGGAATTGAATGATCAGAGGGCGAGAGGCAGAGAGACGTTGGAATGCAACTGAAGAAGCAGCAGAGGAAGAAGCAGCAGAGAGCAGCCTCACTCACTCACTCTCTCACTGTTTGTAAAAAAAGACATAAATTAGCTGCGGCTCATCAAATGCGGGGCCACTTGCATTCAATTCTTTTCAAAAATCGCTAAATTTGATTAAATTTGATTTATTCTGCAATTTTATACATTAATACTTCCTCTGTTCCTCAAATTTTGACACACTTTAACCTATTATGAATTTTAAAAAATGTAATAGAAAGTGAGCTGAAAAAGCTGGTGGGAGGTGGATCCTACTTTTAAAATATTAGTTTTATAATAAAATATAAATAGAGATGAGTTAGTAGAATATGAGGTCACTGTTCAAAATGATAAAAAAGTGAAGTGTGTCAAATTTTTAGGGACGGACAGATATAGTAAACTGTGTCAAAATTTGGGAGGCTGAGGTAGTAAATAAATCTATTATGTTTGATTTTGTCCATAATTACCTCACAATATTTTTTTGGCAAAATTGATATGATGTGATAGTTGAATTATAATATATGGATGTCGGTGAGTTAACCAAAATCATATGTTCATACACAAGATATTGTCGTTCAAATTAAAAATGTTAAGAATATACTCTCTTCGTCCTATAGAAATAGGCTAATTAGAGATGATATAGATTTTAATGTGTAATTAGTACGATAATAAATAAGGAGAAAAAATAGTTGGAATAATGTAGTGCATAGTGAGACATGTAAATGATAAACTAAAAGAGAATGAGAAAATGTTTCCATAAATGGATATTAACAATTTCTATGAGAGTTGAGATGGGTGAAAAAAAATTCAACCTATTTTTATAGGATGGAAGGAGTATTATATATCAAGAATTTTCTCGCAGTCGAATAATTGCGATCAAATCCAAATTTTATTTTAGGACAAGGAAATGTCCTCTACGTAGTTTGTCCATATAAATTAGTTACAACATTTTATTTCTGATTTCTATTGTGTCTATATTTATGATGTTTAAAGACGTGACGTTTTGAATGTGATCTGAAGACCATCATTTTAAGGATAATGATTTTTACTTAACAATAGTGAAGCGCACAAAAAGCATTAAAGATGAAGTAGAGGATATATGGTCAATTTATTTTGTTTATTTTGTAATGAGTTGCTTTATGATGATAAAGTTGGTGTATACATTAATTTATCAACGTATTTTAAGTTTTAGCTTATTGAGTGAATTTTTATTTATTTATTGGTAACGCCCACATGTTGTAGCATCAAGGCATACGATATTCAAATTTTGGGGCAAAAGTATTCTTTCGATCAATATTTCAGACTGGATTTATTTGTGAAAAACCAAATTTATAGTTCTAGTGAATAAAATATAGGCAATCATATCTATTTATTCAACCTAGTAATATCTAAAAGTTACAGCTACTACTAACAGAGATGGAAGATCAATTTTCCACTTGGTTATAAAATTTGGTGGAATGATATTTGATTTGGTTTTCCGGTTAAGAAATTAGTTGAATAATTATAAGTTACAGCAAGTTTAATCACTAAGCATGAATTTCTATATAAGAACACGAGAGATAGATATGTGTAGTTTCAAAAAGTAAGTTTAAAATGAGTTTCATTCTCCAAGTTCAATTCGAAATTTCCTTCACAAATAAAAGAATAAGAAAATAAACGGGCTTTATTAGCTACACACCTACATGACTGTAGATCACAAACCCAAAATTAAATAAAATTTGATTGGAATGTAAACTAGAGTAATCATTAAGATGCAGAAGAAGCGAAAGAATTGGCCAATTCAATGCTGCCGTTAAAAGAAGCCATTGTTTAATGCTTATAGTCAAAAAAGCTTTGGAAAAAATACCATTAATCCAAATTTAGAAGAGCTCTAAATTTCTTAAAATTTAGAGTGGTGATATAAATTAATTTAGAGGTGCAGAAAGGGATAACCTAAAAGTTATAATTCAAATAGCCTCCAAACTATTTTGAATCTACTTTCTGTTGTCTACATGCTTGTTTATAGTTTTGGAACTCTATAAGATTAGAATATAAAAATTAACCCCCAATTTAAAATAACTTAAACAGCAAACAATTATAGCCCAACAAAAGAACCTAACAGTTAAAAATTAAAATAATAGAATGTGATTAGCATCCTATTAGTTTTCTAAGTACTTGCTATGGAATATATACATCTAACTTGGCTATTTTACTTATCTAAATAAGAACTCATGAGTAGAATGAAATCAGAAACATGATAGTACTAATGTGTACGCATATAAGAGTAATTGTTACTAGTAATTATCTACAGTGGCTAAGCCAAAAATCGCTAGAGGATCAGTAGTCACTGATACACAGATATTTTCATGTTCGAGTTCAAACCAACAAAAAAAATGCAGAAGCACGACGCGGTCGGGTTTCAGAGACTTGCAACAGCTGCCGGCAGTTCTATCACCATCTAGAAAAACGATACGCGCTACAATGAAAAGTCTGCAGAGCATAACAAAGAATCAGGAGATGCTGATATTATGTTAATGCAGTTAAATGAGTCGATACTTACTAAGAAACATATGAAACTCGTCTCAGATTTCATCTTTCTATAAGCAGCATGAACAGGATTGGTCGAACCAAGTTAACGACGAGAATTTTCAAACTCAGCACCATAACAGAGCAATTAATGAGAAAATGCAGATTCTCAAATTAGATAACGAGAAATGTATATGGAAAAAGGTAATAAAGCAATGAAAGAATCAGATAGCTTTCTGGAGGACTTACACGGTGATGCGCGATGTCAGTAGGGAATTGTCATCTAACTATCATCTTCAAGAGCTCCTGCTTCCTTGACATCGACACTGAAATTATACTCTTGATCACAACCTAGATAGGAATCACACATAAAATATAGAGTGTATGTCTTTTTTCCAGGTTCGGTCGGTGCATCAAAGTCGAGTTTCACCCTGGACTTCCTCTGGAAAGTGACCCTTTTGATAGCAAGCAACTGATTGGTTTTGGTGTCACCAACTACCAGCCACCATCCCTCTTCTTTCGCTTTAGGGTACCTGGGGGCGTCGACTGATCCAGCCTCTGTTCTTCCTTCAAGATCGCGTTCAAGGCTGACTTGTACAAAAACTTTCTCTCCACTTGTGACATTCTCACTGTTCAGCACATCATAGGTCAGATCAATGTTAGGAAAGCGATTGCAAAACCGAGCAATGTCCATCAACTGTGGATTTGCAATAGCTCCCGCCTTTCATCATCCTCCATTTCCAACAGATCAAAGACTGTCTCAATATTTTTCCCAGGATTTTCTTGGCACCTCTTAGCCAATTCCTTAGTGAAGTAAGGAAGTTGGAGGAGCATCGAATCACGCTCCCAAATTCCCTGAGTTACCATCTGACTTACTTCCATGGCAAGGAGGGCCAGGCTGAGCCAGCCATTGCTCGATATTACATCCACCATGGCCTGAAGAAGCCTGCTTGAGTAGATAAGCACCTCCTGCTGGTCAGAAGACAAATCTCCACCGATCGTCTGCCTGGAGAAATGAGCTTGCAGCAGAGAATTTGCTTTGACATTTGGATCTGTGTACTTGGGATTTTCAAAGGAGAAGCGCTGATGATGGATTAACCTTCTTATCAACTCTTCTTCTCCAGGTCTTATCGGGAGCTGCTCGTACTCTGAGGCTGAAGCCAAGATTTCCAAGAGACCCTTCATCTTTGTTTTAGATGTCAAAGAGGAACTGAAGTGCTCAATTGTTGTGTAACTAATATAGTAATAAGAAGCAATCAGGCCAAGATTTGCAGGAGCCAGTAAAAAGTCATCCTCAACTTCAACACATTTACTTGCTTCCAGATCACTGATTGTGCTCTCCACAAGCTCAGACAGGTGATCTGAGAGATGCCTGTGACTAACACCTTGAAGATTGTAATAGTTCGGGTTCTGAGTCAGTCTCCTGTAGATAAATGTCCAAGTGAGGTAGTCCACAGCATCCTGCTTGTTTTGGATGACCCCGACCACCATCTCTGCATTTAGATTATCATGCAGATAATGATGCAAATGGCTTTCAACTGGGAAAGCTTCATCAAGGAATTTCTTGTAATATTCTTTGCGTGGTGTATGACAGAGGATGATGCATTTTCCAAAATTATCTACTAGCGGTCGACTAGCATGACCCATCATCTGCAATAAATCTGTGACTGGATAATCACTATGAGCATTTTCTCTGCCATCATAGTATTGTGTTCCCATAACCACCACCAGATGAGCAGACAGTGGGACTCCCCAACACATTGTACTGCTCATCACACAGACTTGGATGCAACCTGTCTCAAACAATGTCTTCACTATATCCTGATCTGTACTGCTTAGGCCTTCATGCAAATAACCCACACCAAACTGAATGGTCTCCTTCAACATAGGTTCTTTAATGTTGGCGACAAATGGATCTAACTCTTCTGAAGACTGTAGTAAGAATAAGGGATTTTGTTCACTATCCACACTCGAATAAGTCATCAAGTCTACTGCAGTCATACGGGTGTGCTTCCTGGTGGGAACAAATACAATGGCAGGTTTACCATTCTTAGAATGCTGCAAAATTGCTGTGTATGTAGGTTTTGTCATGGCTTGCATCCTTGCTTCAAAATTAGCGATGTCAACACCCTGGATGTGAACATCTAAAGGTACAGGCCTGACACCAGGAGGGAAATTGAAAAGACCATGGGATGTAGCGCCAATCCATTCTCCCAAATCCTTGGCATTTGCAAGAGAACTTGATAGGGCAACAATGCGAATCTTGTTGTCCAGCTGACTAGAAATATACCTCATCCTAGAGACTATGACCTCCAGGACAGGCCCACCTTGACCCCCAATCAAATGAAGCTCATCAACAATGAAAACACTAACCTGTTGAACATGCTTCCTTTGTTTCCACCGGCGAGATAAAGCATCCCATTTCTCAGGAGTGCTTACGATTATTTGACCTTTCTCGATAAGTTTCAAGTCTGTTGCAGTCTCCCCAGTTAGTTCAACTACCCTCATTCCAAGACCATCTCCAAATTTCTTCTTCCAATCCTGATACCTTTTCTTTGTGAGAGCTTCAATAGGAGCAATATAGACAGCCCGCATGGTACTTTCAAGTCCATTTTGATGATTTCTCATAATAGCAAACTCAGCACATATGGTCTTCCCACTGCCAAAGTGGGTGCAGCAACCAAGACATTGTCGTCTGAGTTATACAAGACAGTGAAGACCTGGGTTTGAACGGGATTGAAATGCTTGAACTGGTGATATAGGGATTCATATGCTGGATTCCTCAATGCTGTAACAGGTAGGGGTTGCAAATCAAGTAACTCAGTTGGAGGAGGATATTTCTGAGGCAAAATGAGGTGCCTGAAAGAAACGGGGAGAACAGTCTGTGACCCCAACCACCTATCAGACACGACATTGATGAAATATTGAGGTAGTGGTTCATATATAGGAACAGTGAAACTAAGTGTGTGATCCTCATCTATATACTGTTTCTTCAACATGAAATATTCGTGATGGAGAATATTTTCCCCATCATTATCCTCAACAATGATCCAGAAAGGCTCCACATAGCCATGGGCCTTGTCATCCCACTGAAAATCCGGAGTAATTGTCAGTTCAACCTTCAAAACAGAGCGAGTAATGGGTTGAACATGTGCAACCAGGTTAAGTTTTGGGAACTGATGAATACATCTATGAAGAGTCCTTCCCATTTTAGGGTGATGGATAAGTCCTCCGATCTCCTGTGAAGAGAGATCATAGTACCTTTCCCAGGACAAATCTTTCTTTTCCAAATTCATCAAGATTTTATTTGGAATACCAGGGAATTGACGAAGTGGTGTCTGCACGTTCCACATTCTCTTGCCTATCATTTTACACAGTTTTAGAGCCTTCTCTGCCAATTGTGCCCATCCCCTTTTTACAACTATCTCAAATAGGGCTCGCATCAGACGTCCTGCACTCTGAAAAAGCAATAAAAAGTTAGTTAGAAGTAGTAGCTGACAGAAGCACAAGCAAGATCATCCAACTATAGAACACGCATAAGGTAGATACAGAAAAAAGGCATACCTGTGTGATATAAACCATATCAGATGTCAGTGATAGTCCTTCAAGCTTCAACTGGGAAATATAAGCTTGAAGAAGAACATTAATTTTGGCACTAGGTTCCTCCAGACTCTCCTTTATTGGTATTGGGACCCGTTCTAAAAGCTTGACCAGCTCCATTTTCTCATCTTGTCTCACAGAGACGTACTTGAACTCTTCACTAAGGGAGAACAGACGACAAAGGTCAATATCACCCATTGTTGGCTTCAGATGCTCATTGTAGGTGGAAATAGTCCCATGGGTTATATAGTAATAGCTAGCAATACGACCCAAGTCTGTGACCTGGAAATATCCGCTTTTCCTGTCATACTTCACCAGATTATTCTTGTCCAGTATCATTGCCGCTGAATGAATCTGAAAAGGGGAAATATAGCTATTTAGGAAATCTGCATTTTAGTTTTCTGTTCAATTCAAAATCGATGGACATACAATAAATCCAGCATATAATGCAAAACAAAAGTTAAGAAATAAGAAAACAGATTGTTAAAGCTTACCAGATTAGCTCTCCTTTCCTCCAAGGTTTCATCTGTCTTCAAAACATCGGATGCCAAACCATAAAGGGTAGGATTACGCACCATTCGAACAAAAAGGTAAGTGTATGAGAGCCATTTGCATGCTTCTCTGGCATTCTGCACACTTCCAAGGACAATCTCTGCATTCAACTGATCAGCCAATTTTGAAATAAAGTGGCTTTCAATAGGAAGCTGTTGATTCATCAATGACAGATAATATTGCAACTCACTATGCCCTGTTATAATGATTCCTTCACCATAAGTATCATATTGAGGCCTTCCAGCACGGCCAAGCATCTGCATAACATCTAGAGGACTTAACTCAGTCCATGCTCCTAATTCAGGATTGTAGATTTGAGTACCTTTGATAATAACAGTATGAGCAGGCAAATTTACACCCCAGGCTAGAGTCGCAGTGGAGACCAAGACCTGCACATGCCCATCTGCAAAAAGCTCTTCAACAATTTGGCGATCAGCTCTAACCATCCCAGCATTATGGATAGCAAAACCATATGGCAATAGGTCCTTAAGATCGCTGCTCTTAACTAGCTCTGTGTGAGACTGGAGAATTTCACGACTTGCACTATCCTCCTTCAAGAATTTACTCAAGGTATCATTAGCAAGGGCCGTGTCACGAATTGCACGAGCAGTTTTCGTTGTCTCCTTCCTTGAGTGCACAAAGATTAATACCTGATGCTTTCCAGCAACACTGATCACCTTCTCATAGCAAACATCATTCATCAATTGAAATCTTTGAAGTGGCTTCTTCACTGTAATTCCAACATACTGCTGAGCCAAAGGAACAGGCCGGTAGCTATTATCAAAGTGGAACAGCCCCTTTGTCTAGTTTAACTCGTAAAAATATTGCAACATCTTCATAATTTGGAAGTGTTGCAGATAGCCCAACAAGTCGAATGTGCTCTTTGGTAGTTTCAATCTGACGAACAGTTCTTGCAATTATACTCTCCAGCACAGGACCTCTATTATCATGCAGAAGATGGATCTCATCAATAATCAGGAGTTTTACAAGCTGTGTATAAGTACGATCACCTGATTTCCTGGTAATAATATCCCACTTCTCAGGGGTCGTCACTATGATCTGAGTTTCCTCAATCTGCTGACAGGTCAATGACTGATCTCCACTCAGTTCTCTAACCTTGACACCATATGGCTCCAGGCGATTAGAAAGGTTGCCTACAACCTCGGCCACCAGAGCCTTCATAGGTGCAACATACACAATCTTATAATTGCTATGATTGATAGACCCATCACTATTCGTATTCAGACCAATTTGCTGAAGTATGGCGAGCATAGCAACATTTGTTTTCCCAGCCCCAGTAGGAGCACATAACAAGATATTTTCTGGCGTGAATAGTGCAGAATCATAAACCTTACTCTGGACACGGTTCAACTGGCTCATTCCCCTGAAAGCTGGTTGCGCCCAGTCGGGAAGGTCAGATATCTTCACAAGCTTTTCGTTATCAGCCAATGGCTTGGGCTTCAAAGCTGGCACATGAACTTCTTCATAGCCCTTCTTATGATTTCTATAAGAACCCATTGGAAGCTCACATTTTTTGTTGGCCATAAGCAGGCCACCTTGTTGGAAGGCAAGGTTGTCAAGGTCGAGAATCTCCCGCTGCCCCTTTAACCAACCACCATCAGCATATATGTCAACCTACGCTCATGTACACCATTTCCACCAGTTTCATCCTTGAGTAGGCGAGCCTCCTTCCTAATGTTTTTCTCCATGTTCTTTTCCCTCTCCATGGGAGTCGCTCTAGTGGCATGCAGCTGCTCCAGGATGACAGCATGATCTGGCCCTAAACATATCATTTCTTCTTCTATCTCCTTTCTCTTCTCTTGGTCTTCAGCCCTTGCCAGGCGGGTGCACCATACTACTTTCAACCGGTTACGCAACAATGATCGGATAAGTTCAAACTTATCATACTGTAGATGGACCACTAGCCTGGTCTCAACTTCATGATCATCTCCATCAGCAAGGATTATCAGAAGCTCCTCAGCAAGTGTTTGACTCTGTTGCGGATCAATATTGTGGTAAGCCTTTGAGATTTCTCTCTGAAGCCAATATGCATCAATATCCTTCACGTTCAATGGCTTTCCCTCCGTAGCTTCATGTTCCTCATCATCATGAATCCCACCAATCCACATGGCCCCAAAAGCATCTAATTCATTTA
The DNA here is from genome assembly GCF_029641045.1 of Salvia hispanica. Classification (NCBI taxonomy): domain Eukaryota; kingdom Viridiplantae; phylum Streptophyta; class Magnoliopsida; order Lamiales; family Lamiaceae; genus Salvia; species Salvia hispanica. The sequence continues at coordinate 31,023,106 of NC_142697.1, read as the reverse complement.
CATCATTATCCTCTTCATCCTCGAGTACCATATCCAGATTACTCTCCTCCTCCTCGTCCTCCTCGTTCTCCTCAACTTCAACAGCAACACCAACATCATCATCTCCATTAACAGCAGCATCACCACCTTCATTGAAATCAGTAATGCGTTTCCCAAGGGCCACTAGATCATCAAAAGTAGTGCTAGGTATGGGGTTCAACAACTTCTCAATCTCCTTTTTCTTCTCAGGTCTCTTGACAGTCTCATTCTTAAGAACCGCCAAAATCTCATCAGCAGCACCACTGACAATGCTCAAGGGCTGTCCTCCCAGTTGTTGCTGAATAACACTAAGCATGGCTTCATAGGCAGCCCTCGTCTCCTTAGTCTTGGGCTGGTAAACACCTTCATCCGAGGAGGTGAGCACACTCTCCTCCTGAAGACGCCTCTTCTTGCTCCTCGGTGGAGCAGCATCGAAAGCAGGCTCCCGCTCCTTCTTCTTCCTAGATTTCCTAAGCTTCTCCTCCAACTCAAGAGGTTTGCCTCTGTTAGCCCGGTCACCAAAGGATTTTGGGTCAATCCTCCGCCACAGTGTCTCCGGTTCCCCAGTTGACTCCGTGGTTGTCGCGAGGCCGAGAGTCCGTGGTAAGGACGAGACTCGAGTTCGCTCTGTACTCATACTGCTTGAACCGAGCATGAGCTTCAGCGCCACCACCTGGATTAGCCATCTCACAGAGATAATAAGGTTCCCTACATCACAACAAACAAAAATTCAACCAATAAACATCACAATCACAAAGGAAAACAACACAATTACCAAATTATTGAGCAAAACCAGCCTTCTATGAACCCTAGCCGTAAATTATAACGTATATACTCAAAATCGAACAAAAATTGACGATGGGGTACAAAACGTGAAGGAGAATCTTACCGCAGAAGAAACGACGAGAGCCGGGGAGGCGGTTCGCTACGACCGGCGGTGATAAGGCGGCCAACGAGGGAGCGAAGGCGGGAATGAGAGAGTTTGGGAGATCGGAGAAATCAACCCATGCAAAAATCGACTATAGTCTATAAAGCTATAATATCACCGCAACTTACCAAATATTGATTTTACTAAATTGAATTCATTATATTTAATTTCCCTATAATTTTAAAGTGCATCCGTGACCGTGGGGATCAAGTAATAATAATAAGTAATTATAATAATAATAATAATAATAATAATAATATAAAAATTTATTATCGACGGTTGTGATTGCAAAAATAACTCAATTTAAATCTAAAAATTAGATTTAGGGATCTGATGCTCTAGAATATGGCATGTGGCAGTCGATTTAAATCGAAAAATTAGATTAAATAATGGTGAACGTGTAATCTTATTATTTTTAGTTAAACGCGTGCTCCTATTTTAGTGCAGTTTTTTTGTGAATGATAGTAGTTAATTTACATAATTATATGCAGTCCATATCTTTGTAATCTTATTATGATTATGCCAAATCTTAAAATTCGTCTATGTAAATTATTTGTTGAACATCGCATTTTCGTTTGTAGTACTTATCGTAATGCGTTTGTGTATTTTGTCAATAAGATATCAAAATAATAAACAAAACCGAATGCAAATATTCAATGGTTATATTTCAATATAGTATTGCATATTGCAACATAATTCGTTTTAAGTCGTGTAAATTGATTCTATATTATATTGATTACATATTTTCCAATTTTCTGACGTGGGAATTTGAAGTTATTACCCATTAAACTTTGACAACAAGATCATAAACACACAGGTCACAAGTCACCATAAGTCTTATTCAAAATTGCACATAAATATTGAAGAACGTGCAAAGTAATTGGTTGACCCCCGAGCTACACAGGTCCATCAAACCTCAGCTCTGATACCAATGCGAGAGTTCGGCGATGCACACCCGAATTCACATCACAATGTTTATATACTAATGAAGTAGATGTCGCATTTATGTATTTTGTTTGCAAATTTTCTAATTCTTTGATGTAGATGGTTTGAAACTAATGTTATTAGAAATCGCATTAAAATTTGCATATTTTCATGTTTAGATACAAATAGAAATGCATACATTCTAGCCCGAAAATGACAAATTGTTTAGACATGAATTTGGAACGAAAAGAATGTTTTGATTTAGAATTCTAGCACAAGAACTGAGTTGATGCTGCTAGATTCTTGGTATGAAGAGATATTGTTGATAAGAATTCTGCTTGAGGGCTCTCGAGATTAATAAGTCCTATGTTTCAAGGTAACTTTCTTCAAACATTTTCATTTATGCATTGGTGTATTATTTGACATGATTTATTTCATGGTGTCCATGGCCAAATGTGGCAAGTTAGCACTTCAAGCCATCAATAGAAGACATCTTCCGAAACTCCGCGGGTCACTCGCCACAAGACACACTCCATCCATTCCACTTTAAATGACATATTTCTGAATATAGAATCATCACTTTTTCTACTTTTCTCTCTCTTACTTTATTTCCTCAATTTTACTCATAAAACTCTGTGCTGAATTATAAATTCTCCATTTAGAGTGGGCCAGAGGAGGGAGTCGTATTTTTTTAATTAATTTTTGTTTTTTTTATTTCATTTCAATTCAGATTTTTGTTTTCACAACTCTTTAATTTTTTTTCGTTGTTTAACATTTTTTGATTATCTTTATATTTATTTATTTACTCATAGTTATTGAATATAAATGTATATTCTCGCATCTCTAAAAGTTACATATTAGTTCGATGTCGAAATAATACTCATTTGTTTATGTATTCATTTCTTATATTTTTAAAATTATAAACATAAATATATTATTTAAATTATAGTAAAATTTTTGAGCTTGATTGAATCGAAGGGTTAGCGCCCAAAACCTTACAATTTGGGGTTAAACTTTAAAATTTATAATCAGTATGGTCTGTAATCGAATAACTCGACAACTCGAGCAGGTCGGCCCGATTACAAACTTAACTCTGCATCCAAAATACTCGATCCCGTATGTGAACTTATAATTTCACATATCGGGGCGGGATTAGATATACTTCCTCTGTCCGCTATTAGGAGTCCAATTTATTGGCAGCCCAGATTTTAAGAAATGTTAAGAAAAGTGAGTGGAAAAAAGTTAGTGGAATAAGGATATCTCACTTGTATATATTATTTTTAAATAAATGTGAGTGGAATGAGTTAGTGGATGGTGATACCCTATTACCGTAAAAGTGAATCGGGACTCCTATTCGCGGACGGAATGAGTACTCTTAATTTGTGGTTAACGACTTATGGGGCCTTGGATATGATCACCGCTCCATTAATATTAGACTTTTTAACTTGTCAATTTGGGCCCAAAAGGCCCTATACTTAAATGGGCCTACTAAACCACTAGGGTTTCCTCTTCAAGATCTGCGTGAGTGTGTATATATATTCAGATCTGCACAACCATTGTACTATCACCGTGCCCCCCTTTCGATTACTGATTTTTTTCTTATGACAATCTTTTAGATTTTGTGTTTGATTTGGCTGTGATTGGAATTTAGAGAATGTCATGCACCACTCTGATCTAGTGATGATAATCTCTCAACCCATACAATTTCTGAGCCTCATTCTATTCTAATTTCAAGAATTTTCTGATCTGTTTGTTTTTTCTTTCCTTAATTGATTCATGATTTTGAAAATTGATTTGGAGCCAAATGATGCGATCTTTCTTGTAAAAGAAAGTTCAAACCATGATGCGGACCGTACATCAGCTCAATGCTTCTGGGGATATACTTTGGTCACTGATGGTTCCTTCCATTGCTTTACATATTTTCGCAGTTTGTTCCAATTGAATTCGAATTTGATTTTCGATCTGTTTTTTCGCGATGTTTTATTGATAATTGGGGCGAGCAATTATTGATGTTCGTATAACTCAGTGTGATTCGTCGGTAGAGAAAGCTTTAGCCGTTGTTGAGATTGCGATTTCCGACGGCGAGCGTTGTCATATCCTATCGCCTTGGGTAGCGGGTTGCCGCCATTATCTCTTGGGATTGGCCATGAGAAAAACATTTGTTCCTTTTTTTACCCTTCCATTTTCGATTTATCAATGGCCAGTGATGAAATCTATTATCAAATTACACCATCTTTCGGGACTGATTTTCCCGTGATGATATTCTGCAATTCTGAGGCTATATTTCAATATTTTAATTCCAATTTTACATTAACTTTGTAGCAGTAAATCATATTATTAGATCGTCCGGGCGAGGTAATGGACGAGTGCCACTGCAGGCCGACGGACGCCCGTGCCCGAGTGCACGCGTTTTTCATTTTTTTGAATTTTTTTCACTTTCTATATATACTCTCTCATTTTACATTTCATTCACACCATTCTCTCTTCTATTCTGTTCTCTTTTTCGCTTTATCTAAAAGAGTGAACTGCCTAATTAGGCCCTAGACTTGTAGCGGACTTGTAGCGTCTCACCTTTGCGGTACCTAAACAAAAAAAATATCATCAGCGGTATCCAGACTTGTAGTTATGCACGTTTGAGGTTTTTTGCATTTTTTGATACAGTTTTTGGACCTTTAAACCCCCAAAAGGGTGAAGGGTAAATTTGTTAATTCATTCTTCATTTTGCTGACATCACACTCTCTTTCACAGTTCCATTTTTATTTTGTAATTTTGCATTCACTCTCTCTCCTGGGGCGGATCTCCTCCTATCCAGAGCCATGACAATAAAAATTGGGTCGAAAGCTGTATCAATATATGGAGAGAAAGGAATAAGGAGAGAAGAGATACATTGAGCTCATTCTTGGTTGGCGAGCTCATTCTTGGTATTGGAGGAGAGCTGAAGAAGGTGCTAAAATATTGTATGGAAGGAGAAATCACAAGTTCATCTAGGTATGGCTCTCCACTTATCTATCTCTAACCTATTGTTACATCACCGCCACGATGTTGCGGAGCTCCGGCGCCGGGCTTGCCTCGTTCCTTCCAGTGGTATGCCTATTTACCACCGGCTTCTTCCTCGTCTGGCTTGCAACCTTCAAACTCCTCATGCTCGCCTTCCACCAAGTCCCTCTCTCTCCCTCCCAAGAATTCTAGCCGTTGCTTGTCTCCCAATCAAGCTCCGTCAAGATGACTAAAAAAAAAGACACCGAAAGGGGGCTCCAAATCACTGACTTATTAACAAAGAGTGAATGAGTGCAAAAATACAAAATTAAATGAGAATTGTGTGAGAGCGAGATTGATGTCAGCAAAATGGAGAATGTATGGATAAATTTGCCCTTTACCTCTTTGGGGGTTTAAAAGTCCAAAAACAATGCTAAAAAGTGTAAAAACCCTTCAAACGTGCATAACCTACAAGTTTGAGTACCAGCAAAGGTGAGACACTACAAGTGAGTACCAGCAAAGGTGAGACACTACAAGTTTAGGACCTAATTAGGCAGTTCACTCTATCTATAATGAGTCCCGGCCATTTCCAAAACCCGTGCAGCGCTGTTGATGATGTACCTAAGAGGACGGAGATCACGGCCAGTGGCGGCCAGATGCCGGTGGATCTGAATGTGGAGTCGGTTGCGAGTTCTGACACACCAATGTGTTCTGTTGGCATTAAAACTTGTTTCAATTCATGTTTTTGGAAGGTTTATAGTAGAATTGCAAAAAATTTAGGTCCTTATAAAGTAATTTGAATCATGCCCTATTATATACCTCTAGAGTTGTTCTACTCTCGTGATTTATAATCCGTAGTTGATAGTTGATGAAGAATAAATAGTCTAATTAAACAAGGTTTGTTCGTTGAGTACGAAATTGTGAATGATAGTAGTCCTATTGCTTAAAATCATGGTTCAAGTAGTGAATCCACAAATGAGGAAGATAGTATTATCTCTCTCACACCAGTGCAATGGTCCTGACTCAATTTAACATAAGAGGAATTTGAAAATTATCGTAAAACATGATACTGTAAAATAAACCCGTATACACTCTAATAGCTCCCAATAACTTACAACCTTAATTACCTCACAATCTTACTGCATTATTGTATATTCTTTTCTAAATTGATAATTAATTCAATACCTCAATAATTATTTTTGAAATATAAATAACTAGAATATAAAAGGCTTTATTTTTTTTCAAGAAAATATTAGAATTCATTGATATATTAATACAATGGATACATAAATTGAATTTTTTTAATTTACTATAACAAACATTTTGAATTCTGTAAACATGTTTACAAATTTCTTAAAGTGTGTTTATTTTTTAATTTAATACAAATTGTAAATTAGATATTCATTGTCATCATCTACATAAACTGTTGGAGTTATTGTATTAGATTCTAATTTTACTCAAATTCAGAATAAACTGTATATGAACAATATTGATTTTTGGCATGCATCGTTCATCTATCTTAATCAACACCCACTTGAGGTCAACAATTAATTGAAAATTGAAGAAATTTTAATTAAGATGGATCCACATAATTTGGTATCAATTGCTGTGTCAGAAGAGATTGCAAAGTTAAATTATGAATTCGCCATGTGCATATTCAAACCACGGTAGCTGAAGAATCTTTAAACAAAGTTTCTAAATTGACTTCTGCAATTGGAAGGAAATTTCATAACTCCGCCAATGAGAATGGACACAAACTGTTCGATGAAAGTACCCTCTTTATAAACCAACTCACATCTCACTCACAGCATCACCTCAATCCAATTCAACAGAAAACATGGCAGCTTCCAACGACGGTGGCAACAAATACCGATCCTACCTGACCCCAGAGGATCTCAAGACCACCCAATGGAGAGCTGCACCTCCCGATTACACCGTCATCGATAAGTTCTTCGAAGAAGGCAGAACCAATGTAAGAAGCATAAAACCATATATAGCCCTCCTTTTCTTACATTCAAGATTGATTTTTTTTCTTCAATTTCACAGGTATGGCCAGCTGGATCATTGGAAGAGTACGTTCAGCATCTTGTCAAGACATGGGAGATGGAGTTGGTACATAAGGCCAATCCAGATCAGTACAAAACACTTGATCCCAAAAAATTTGTCCTTGGCATCAATGGTATATGCATTTCTTATGCTAGAAAATTCATTTCTTTTTGTGTAATTTTGTCAATTGATTGTTTAATTCCTAGTGTAGGATTGATCAATGTTTCGTGTAGAAATGATATGTCAATCCGTGAGAACTGACTAGTAAAAGTGGAAGTAAATTGTAGGGAAGAAGTATTTCACTTTGGAGGAAACTGGGAAGATTGGGGGAAGCTACAATGTGTTTCTCCAGACATCACTGCCACCGAAGCTGAGATTCTACGACCCTGATCAGGAGACGTATGAGTCGTCCCAGACAGCGTTCAGGCAAGTTTTCCCACGAGGATTCGCTCTAGAAGTCGTTCAAGTTTACTCGGGGCCTCCAGTGATTGCATACAAGTATAGGCACTGGGGTTACATGGAGGGATCTTACAAAGACCTCCCTCCAACAGGGGAGTTGATTGAGATGTTTGGAATGGCCATTTTCGAGGTAGGAATGATCTTATCATTTCTTTGTATGTTGTTTATGTGATGTTGTGAGATCTAAGGTTGTTGGCAATTGTACAATTTTCAAACAGTTGAATGAAGAATCGAAGATTGTGAAGGTTGAGTTCTTCCATGACCGGGGCGAACTGTTGGCGGGCCTCCTTAAGGCCAAACCTTCGGAGGGCATTGCAACGCCCTCCGGCTGCCCCTTCATGGCTTGAGGAGAAAAATGATGTGTTTTTCTTTTTTTTTTTTTAATGGAATGAATTTGGAAATATGTGGGGGAATGTGTATGTGTGTTAGCTTTTGAATAAATTTTTCAATCGGGATTAGTCTTGTATTCTTCAATTTGAAAATGGAAATCTAATTTCTTGCATATTTGAAGTTTTCTTCATTCTGGCTAAAATTGGGTTGCAATGTATTTGGCCAATTTTATCAATTTTTTTAGGCCTAGTGTGTTGTAGTCGAAATAGACACCTTATAACCAGATCACAGTTGCAACATTTAATTCCATGGAGATGGGAGTTGGATATTGAGCACACAATAGTGCTCTAATGATACGTGTCCTAACTTACATAATCATTTCAACCATTTTATCTATTTTTCTAATGCTTCATTAATTTTATTAAAATCTCATGACATCTACTAGGTTTATAGACAATGTATGATGCATATTTACAGCACTATATGAAAATAAATTACAGTCAAGATAAAATTTTAATTCATTTAAGGTACTGTTTTCACTTTTTCTTTCTCATTTTACTTTTTCGAGCCTCAATGACATTATTGAACTCTTTTTTTTTTTTTTTTTTTTTTTTTTTTTTTTTTTTAATTTACCACGTTGTTAATATGTTGTGATTTCTATTCATGAAAAAATTGAAGTAACCGAGTGAAATGAATTTCAATATTTTAGAAAATGTCTATGAGCAAAAACTGTTAATAAGTTGGGGAGGAGTGGCGCAACGATTAAAAAAAAAATCAAAGATAATTATCACCTCTCCACTCGGACCAATCAAGTACTCCCTCCGTTCCATAGTAATGGAGGTGTTTCTTTTCGGCACGGAGATTAGGAAAAATTGTGTTAGGTAAGTTAAGTAAATAGAGAATAAAGTGTAAAATGAAAAAGGTAGAGAGATGAAGACTGAATAAAGTGTAAAATGAAAAAGGTAGAGAGATGAAGACTGAATAAAGTGTAAAATGAAAAAGGTAGATAGATGAATAGAGAAAAAAATAAGAGAAAGTAAAGTAAGCGTGGAAAAATGTGTTGACTTTTTACTAAACAAAGGAAATGACTCTATTTCTATGGAACTTACTAAAATGACAAAATGACTTATTACTATGGAACGGAGGGAGTAGAAAATATAAAAAAACAATAAAGAAAAGGACGAGATTTATGTGGAAAACCCCAACGCGGGAAAAAACCATGGGTCCAACTCCGAGCTACATCCACTATAACAAAGATAATGGACCAACGCAAGGGGGATACAACTTCTTCCCTATCGCCGAATGTTTTGTGAAGAGAAGTTGAAAAGTTAAAACATATATACAATCACCAAATACTTTTATTATCTTAGCAAATGTTGGGCAAAATAAATTCCGCCTAAAGCTTACAAATGTGCATCTGCATTAAATGTGCCATTGGCGGTTAATAGTGCCCTTGAGGTTGAAAAGTGCAAAACAAGAAAGAAAAAGTGTAAAAACGTGAAAAATACATCAAATGAATTAAAAGTAATTTTATCTAGGGGTGTGCATTCGGGTTTCGGTTCGGTTTTTCGCCTAAATCGAACCGAACCCGAAAAACCGAATTTAGGCTAAAATTGAAACCAAACCGAACCGAAAAACCGAAAAATCGAAAACCAAAAACCGAAAACAGAACTTAAAAAACCGAATCAAACCGAAAAAACCGAAATTTCAAAACAAAACTGAAAAACCAAAAAAAATAGTATATTTTAATATATCTATTTTATTTTATTTTATATATACTAATAGAATATAAATATATAAAATATAAAATTAATATAATATATATAATATTTATTATATAAAAATATATTAGAAGAATATATATTATATATATGATATAATATACTAAATTAATAGGATAAAAATATATAATAATATATTTAAAATATAATTTGGTTTTTCGGTTTTTTTTTTTTTCGCCCAAACCGAACCGAACTGAAAAATCAAAATTTTTGTATTTTTAAAATCGAACCGAACCGAAAAACCGAAAAAACCGAACCGAATTTTAAAATTTTGGTTTGGTTCAGTTTGGATATTCGGTTTTCAGTTATTTTGCTCGCCCATAATTTTATCTAAACACTGCGGTTGTAATTTATTTTCATGAAGTATCGCAAATATGCATCCAACATAGTCCAAAGACATTTTTTTTGCATTTAACTTTTAAGATTATTTTTTTTTGGACGGAAGTTGATAGCATTAGATATGTAGTTAACCAATTGAATTAAGAAAGGAGGTTTTAGTGCGACACGTTTAGATGATGAATTTGAGTTTGACGATTTGCAATCTGATTCTTCTGATAACCGAGAATCGTTTGCTGTAAAAATTTACCCGAAAGAAAAATTGAGTTTTAAAATCTTTTCATATTCATCGGTCAAATTATTCCAAAATATAAATAGAAGAAAAATATCTATCTTTGACTACAATCTTTTATTACGGCGCAGACTCAGAATATTATCTCGGGTTTGAAAAGTGAAAGCATTTCTGAAAAAAATATGTGTATTGGGTTTGAAAACTAAAAGTATTTCTTAAAAAATTATATTAACCTCAGTTTTATACACTATCGAGTTTGAAAATTCTTTGAGGTTCTTGAAAAAAAAGTACTAGTATAATACTGAAAATTATAATAGTATTTTAAAGTTTGACTTAAAAGCTTAAAGAAAATTATGTCACAAACCTACTATTGCTTGACTGAAAATGTATTTAATTAGTAAATCAAAATTACAAATTCAATAGCAATTGCACCTGTTAAAATATGGACATGCTTATTTTTATTAATTACTATAATCCAAATTTTAAGCGTACAATGAAGTCTTATTTTAAAAAAAATTACAAATGCAATTCGTATTTTGTTGTTCACTTAGACCAAATTAAAATTTTAGGCTATATCGATTAAGCTGATTTTTAAAAGCAATAATATGCTTATAAACATGCACGTTGAAATCTTCTTTAAATGACATAAAAATTAGGGATGTAAATGCACCCCGCAACCCGTAGACCGGCCCAAATAGCCCAATAAATATAGAGAGCTAGAACTGAGAATTTTCAACCCGATAAAATTACAATCCGAATAGCCCACAACCTAATAGGGCTAGAGCTGAAACCTGGTGGGCTGGCCCGGTGGATGGACCTAGGTACAACTATTATCAATTATTTCTTCATGTTTGGCACATAATTCCATTTCATTATTTGATAACGTAAATAACTATAAAAAATCAATTTTATGTATTTAATATACATTTATGGTGATTTTTATTAATATAATAATAAATAATTAAATTTAAAAATCATACTATTAACAATATAAAATATTCTATTTCTAAGTATGATATAAATTTTTTTAAAATATAATTCATTTTATTTACACAAATTTTAAATTAGTACTACTACTATTTACTTATGTTTGACTTTAAATATGTATCTTAAAATTATCATAATTATAAGATCTAGTACATGCTATAAAAATGACTATTTTTTATCATTATGTATTGAATTGACCACATGTTAATTTTATCGGTAGCAACCCGATTTGTCCGATGGGCAAGTCCGAAACCCAATCATTTAGGGTTAGGGCTGAATATGTACAAACCTATAAAATTACAATCCAATTAGCCCGCAATCCCAGTAGTTGGCCCGAATCCACCCGCTAAGTTGACCCAATTGACATCCCTAAAATAATCAAGGAACATTCTTTTAAGTTGTCTAAAAATTGACTTATGTGTTAGTACAAAATATAGTACTTAATAATATTGAAAAATACAAGCTTTATTTACAATACGATTAAGTTCAATTTAAAAAGTCCTTATAAAATCAGAGATGCATTATATATATTATATATAGTCCATAGCGAATTTGCAATTACGTATTTCAGTTTAATTATACTCTTAGCGTTGATATATTTATTGTTCCATATAAAACTTGAATCTTTGAGTAATTGTGTAATTGTAAACATAATAATGCTAACTAAAAATAATGACCAATCACCCTAAACAGGTTAATATGAGTAGTGCAGAGCAATTATTATAGTATCTATTTTTCTATGGATTGTTGGTATGTTAGAACATTAGAATACTATTTTGCATTAGAATGGTTAACCATACTTAATAAACAAATTTTAACCTTTCTTGCAATGAATAAGCAAAATTTCGAATTGACTCTTGCAATTGCATGGAAATTTCCGAGTCTGTTTCTTCTTATAAATGGCGTTGCATCCAATCCTTTCGACCAAACACATCTCACTTATAGCAGCATAAGCTCAGCCCTATTCGACATAAAACATGGCAACTTCCAACTTTGGTGGCAACAAATACCGGTCCTACATGACCCCGGAGGATATCGAGACCACCCAATGGATAGCCGGACCTCCCGATTACACCATCATCGATAAGTTCTTTGAAGAGGGAAGAACTAAAGTATGCTTACATGAAACCATAATTAACCCTCCTTTTCTTGCATTCAAGATTGAAATTATCTTCGTCGTTTCATAGGTATGGCCAGCTGGATCCTTGGAAGAGTATGTTCAGAATCTTGTCAAGACATGGGAGATGGAGTTGGTGCATAAGGCCAATCCAGATCAATACAAAACATTTGATCACAAAAAATGTGTTCTTGGTGTCAATGGTACATGCATTTTCTTTTTATTTTTAAGCTATTAAAATGGTTTTGTGGTGGTTGATTCTTTAATTCCTAGGATTGATCTATGTTTCGTGTAGATAATCGGTGTATATCTGTTTTCACCAAATTGATTTTTGGTCAGTGAGAAATGATGTGCTAAAAAGTGTGTATCCGTGAAATCTTTTATTTATTTATTTTGAGATGACATGTCAATCTGTGAGCATAGGCATATTCACACGTAAGGCCCTACCAAACTATTTTGTCCATTTTCCTATTGTCGAATTTGTAGAAATTGCTTTAAAATATCTCTATCCCTAGCTAAGTTGACGTTACTGAAGACTAAATTAGTACTCTATCCGTTTCACTATAGTTGATGCAGAACTTTTGGGCACAGAGTCTAAGAAAGGGATGTTGGATATGTTAAATAAATAGATAAAAAAGTAAGAGAGAGGAAAATGTAGAGAGAATAAAATATAAAGTGAATAAAGTAGAGAAAATAAAGTAAGAGAGAGTAAAGTAAGAAAGAGAAAAGAGTTACCATATATGGAAATGACTCAACTATGAAGAAACTTTTCGAAATGATAAAAATGACTCAACTATAGTGAAACGGAGGAAGTAGGTGTTTGAGGTATAAAATAAGGACCGAAATTGTATAAAGAAACAAATGCTAAAACGTAAATTTTAAGTTAACCTTATCCCATATTTTAATATAAGAAAGCATGCTCAATAAAAGTCTCTACCAATATTTTTTCCAGCGGCATACAATTTACTTGTCAGTGCTCAATATTTTTTGCCTGCAATTTGTCCTTGAGCGCTGACAAGTTATAAATTGAAGGGAAGAAGTATTTCACTTTGGAGGAAACTGGGAAGATTGGGGGAGGCTACAATGCATTTCTCCAAACATCACTGCCACCAAAACTGAGGGTGTACGACCCCGATCAGGAGACAAATGAGTCTTCCATGGCTGCATTCAGGCAAGTTTTCCCTCGAGGATTCGCCCTTGAAGTCGTTCAAGTTTACTCGGGGCCTCCAGTGATTGTATACAAGTACAGGCACTGGGGTTACATGGAGGGCTCTTACAAAGACCTCCCTCCAACAGGGGAGTTGATTGAGGTCTTTGGAATAGCCATTTTTGAGGTTAGGAATTATCTATCATTTCTTTGTATGTTTTTCACGTTATGTTGTTGACAATTGTACAATTTGCAAACAGTTGAATGAAGAATCAAAGATTGTGAAGGTCGAGTTCTTCCATGACCGCGGTGAACTGCTGGCGGGCCTCATTAAGGCCGAACCTGCAACGCCCTCCGGCTGCCCCGTCATGGCTTGATCATTTCGAAAGTGAGAAGGAAGTGATCTGTTTGCTGATGTAGGGAATGTCTTTGTGTGTTTGCTATTGAATAAATTTGTCAATCAAGATTAGTCTTGTATTATTCGATTTAAAATAAGAGAGTAGCTATCATGCAAATTTGAAGTTATTTCTATTTCGCTAGAAATGGATTACTGCATATTATTTGTATTTGACAATGTATACTATTGTAAATCCACAAGCTCAACATTTAAGATTTACCACAGTTATTAATTAGACCTAATGTCTTGTAAACAATGATAGTACCTTATAAGGTTGCCTCATTTACATGGTTAAGTATTATGTATGAATACTTTCTGTTAGATGAGTTTGAGTGACATTTCAATTCTAAGTTCTAATGCAATTGATGTTAGCTATGGATTGTTCGGTATGCAAGATTATATCTCGCAAATCCACAAATCCTAGTTCGCATAATTTTTCGTCCATTCAAACTCATTCTCTAACATAACATGAGAACGGAAAGAAACATATAGTCAAACACAACTCAAATATAAGAAATAGAAAACACGAGCACGAATACAAAAGGAAAATTAAAGACAAAGAAAGGAGTAGAAAATACAAATCAAGTAGAAGCTCTGAACTCAAGCAAGAATTCCAAATCAAACACGAGAAAATCACACAATCCTCAGTTTGGCTTTTAATCAAGTTCCCCTGAATGTTGATGTAGGTCTATTGCACCTCTTCTTCGTCTTACATTTGTATCCAACGCCAAAAAAGAATTCGACTAACCATCGCGGTCTTCCACTTCTTATAATCATATAACCAATTCCAATCCCAACTACGAATCCACTTCCATAACCCATCACAACACTTCTCCAACCAAATCCATCCATAAATCCGTATTCATCATCACCTTCTTCTACAGGCTGCATCCATGACCCATTCTCACATTTTCTTGTTAGTGGAAATCCACACAATCCCGAGTTTCTCATATATGAATCATTATCAAACGTAGAGAACTGATTAGATTGTGGTATTTGTCCAATAAGATTGTTCATTGAAAGGTTTAATGTCGCAAGAAACGTCAACCTTGTCAACTCACTTGGGATTTCTCCATCCAATTTGTTTGTCGACAAGTCCAGCGATTCAAGCTCACTTAGGTTTCCAAGAGATGAAGGTATGTGCCCCGTGAGGGTATTGTGGGATAAGTTCAAGTATTTGAGAATCTTAAGATTTCCTATGGAAGGTGGAATATTTCCAGAGAATCTATTGGAGGATAAGTCAATTATTGTGAAGGTTTGCAATAGATTTTTCAATAACTGATCCTGGCCTTTGAAGGTGAGCCTCATGTCCACAAAACTTGTGCGATTTACTTCGTTCACCTCTACCATCATCGCTCTAAAATTCTTGAAATATCTTTGAGGTAGAGAGTCCACAAATTCATTGTGGGATACATCTAAAACTTGCAACTTAGGAAATGGATTCTTGGTTGGTGAATGACGTGACATGTTACCATAAAACTTGTTAGACCTCAACACTAGCACCCGAAGCTTAAGAAGGCTTTCCATCCAAAACGGAAATTCGTCTTGTATTCTGTTATTTCCAATGTCAATGCCCTTTAAACTTTTACAGTGAATTAAAGATTCGGGTAATGGTCCTATCAATTTATTATCATTCAAATTGATGGACTGAAGACTACACCCCTTTGTAAATGTTGATGGAATGAGACCACTAAGTTGATTAGAGTTTAAATGAAAGATGAGAAAGTTTCTATAGCATTGTGGCAGTCTTCCTTCCAAGGTGTTGTTTGTGAGAATAAGGTATGAAAGCGATGACAAGTTGCATATTGAGGATGGGAGCTGACCATTTAATTTGTTCGAGGAGAGAACAAAGTATTGCAGATTTGATAAATTCCCAATGGTGGATGGAATTGTACCTTCGATCAATTCATTTGAAAGATAAATAAGGATATAATTGAAATTTTTGTATACAAGAATGCACGTTAATGATATAGCATTGTCACAGTCTTCCTTTCAAGGTGTGATTCGTGAGTACGATATTGAAGAAATGGCAAGTTGCATATTGAGGATGAGAGCTCACCATTTAATTTGTTTGAGGAGAGAAAAAAGTATTGCAGATTTGATAGATACCCAATGGTGGATGGAATTGTACCTTCAATCAATTCATTTGAAAGATAAACAAGGATATAATTGAAATTTTTTTATATACGAAAATGCATATTAATGATATTTACCAATAAAAGAATTGTCGTCAAAGAACAAGTATTGTAGTGCTTTCATGTTCCCAATTTCCAAAGGCAATGCTCCACTAATTGTGTTACCTGAAAGGTTAATGCCTCCTAAAGAAGACATGTTCCCAATTTCGGAAGGCAAAGCACCTGCGCATAAAACATGGAGTGGTAAATTGTCAAGTTGACCAATTTCTTGCGGAACAATTCCACCAAAATGTTTACAAGAAGCCAGTACTATAATTTTTACAGAGAAAAGTACTACCTTCGGTTTCCATTAAATGTCCCACATTTTACAAACGAGGATTTTAAGAAATTATTTGACTTTGTGAAGGAAAGTAGGTGGAAAAAATTAGTAGAATGTGAACTCTACTTTTATATATTAGTTTTATAATAATTTTGAGTATAATGAGTTATTGGAATGTAGGATCTATTTATTAAAAATAATAAAAATGAAATTAGATATTTATTAGGGACCGTCCAAATAAGGAAATATGAGACATTTAATATGGGATTAGAGGGAGTATCATTTATCATCGTGGCGTATGAACCTTTTAGAATTTGTGTCCTAACATGAGTTTAATTGGAAATTCCCCTCTCACATCATAGATTTCTTGTAAATATCCCAACAACTAAATTCAGGTCCGACCCGCCTAGTAGTGACTCTTAAAGTGTTTGGACACACAGAATTTCACCACAATAAAATGTTTAAAGTATTCATTATGCAGTCTAAGTGAGACATATTTTCTTTTGGAATGTTCCGGCCAAAGTGAGACATTTCGTTTCATTAAATACACTATCTAAATTCTTGTACCAAAATAAAAATATACTCCTTCCGTCCCAATAAATATGCAACATTTGGTTTCCGGCATAAGATTTTATGCAGTGTTGTTTTGTGAGTTAATGAGGAGAGAGTAAAGTAAGAAGAAAAAGTAGAGATAGAATTGTTTCTATTTTAGAAAACGTTTCATTTTTATTGGGACAACCCAAAAATGAAAACGTTGCATTTCTAATGGGGCAGGGGAAGTATTTATTTAGACTATGAGGAGATAGCATAGGTTAAAAGAACTGTTGTTGGGCAGTAATTAGTTACTCCCTCCGTCCCGGCTAAGATGACACATTGCATAGCCGGCACAGGATTTTAGGAGTTATTGGTTAAAGTGTTTAATTGGAGAGAGAGAGAGGGTGGGGTAAGTATTAAAGTAGAGAGATAAAGAAATATTGATATTTTAATGAGAGTGAGAAAAAGTGGTTGAATGTATTAATTGGAAAGAGAAAGTTACTAAAAAAGGAAATGTGTCATCTTAGTTGAGACAAACTAAAAAGGAAAACGTGTCATCTTAAGCGGGACGGAGGGAGTAGATTAGAGTTGTGAATATAGTTGAATAATAAATCATACCACTCAAACTATTATTGCATAGCGATAAGCTAATGAGAGTCGTCATGTTCCCCATTTCTCTTGGGATTAATCCGCTAAGTTTGTTGGAATACAAATCCATCAGCTCCAACTTATTAAGATGACATATCTCTTTTGGAATAGTACCTAACCAATAATGACACCATCAGAGTCACACAAAAAGTGTAACGATCATAACATTAGAAAGTAAAATGAATGATTCGGTCTATTGAGAGATTGAGTTGTATATTTTCAATAAATGCGAATTAAAATTCTTATAAAGAAAATACATTTAATTAAGACTAGCCATTTTCTACTACTATTATTTTGGGCCATCAACAAAAATAGTTTTTTACAAATTTATAGTAAGTTTTTTCTTTCTATTGAAGCTACTCTCATTTCTACTCACATTACTTTAACTATTTTTTTCCTATATTTAAAAATTTTATATTAAAATTCATGTCATTCGTAACTAATAGTATTACTTTATGCGATCGAAAATAATATTTTTTTTCTATGATCGTATTATTTTATTAAGGGAGATAACAAAATAAATTTAAAGCATTTCAAGTTTCTAAGTAGACCTATATGCAATACCAAAAGGTTGAATATGCTTAACAATTAACATGAGTTAGAAATCTTACCGTTTAAAGCATTATCGTGAAGCATTAAGTATCGCAGTTCTTTCATGTTCCCAATTTCTGAAGGCAACAGCCCAGTAATTGTGTTCGATGATAGTTCAATCAATATCAAAGAAGACATGTTGAAAATGGCTGGCGGCAAAGGACCTGACAACTTGTTCAATCTCATCTCCATCCATTGTAAATGATCAAGATGACCAATCTCATGTGGAATAATTCCTATAAATTAAATATTTAGCTAAAGTTAGTATAATTATATATACAGAGAGAGTTGTAATTAAATACTAGCTAATTTAATTTACTAATTTGCTAAAATAGTAAAAAATATTACTTATTATATGAACTTTTGAATGTTTTAATCCTAAAATTTGCTTTATTGCAACTCCATCTTTCACATATCTAGAATTTTCATGTTAATATCCGATAACTGAATTCAGCTTCGACTTGTCTAGATTGGATGTATTTATTTTATGAATGGAAAATGCTCAAATAAAAAATTGGCGAGCAGGAGTACATCGAGAACGGTACTAAAACAGATACACTAGTACATTAAAATATTAATAGAATAAACAACAGCTTCACACAACTATATCATGCTGATGTATTAACTTTGTAGCACACAACAAATTCAAACGAACATGGCAAACGATATACTAACCAAATGTTAGATTTACAAATCACACCCAATATTATTATAACATCTAGTAACCAAATGTGAACCAAGATCATTTTTATCATAAAATAATAGTATATAGTTTGCATTAATTGTACACTACTAGATCTTGAGCTATGGTGTTGTTTTCCTATCTAATTTCATGAAATTGAGTACAGCTATTGTGATGTGTATATTTCCAAAGCATATGAGATCAATAACGGAGTACTAGTAAACAGTTTCCTTAAAATATGTCCATGCACATAATATATTTATATTCCTAACTCACACTTAAATTGATAATTATAAATAAATGATACACATTATATAATTAAATCAAGACATAAGATCATTCAACCACATATATCAATACATTGTAAAAAAAAATTGTCAATTAAAAGTATTAATATCAATTAAAAACAAATTAGTTATAACCAACTTTTAAAAAATATCTCAAAACTTTAAATGGATATAACTATCTCAATTTAAATTATTTTTTCACACAACATACATCAAACTAAAGAAAATTTTATAAGGATTCCAATGAGATCCTAGTGCATATGTTTCGATTTCAAAATTTTTCATGAAGTTTCCTATAATTTGTTAAGCAGTTTACATCAATACAACTTGCAAACTATGCCAATATAATACATGGATAATGTCAATATGATACTCCCTCCGTCCCAAGGTATTAGACCAACTTTTCTTTTTGGGATGTCCCAACATATTAGACTCATTTCCTTTTTTAGCAAAAAACATCTATCTTATTTTATTCTCCACCTACTTTTTTCTCTCTTCTCTCCCCTACTTTTTCCCTCTCTCATACTTTACTCTCTCCACTTTAACTATTTAAAATCAATTCCTTAAATCATGTGCCCAATAGAAGTGAGTCTAATACTCCGGGACGGAGGGAGTACTATATTACATTTTCATGTGACATACTACATCCGTCCTTGAAAATTTGTCCATTTTACATTTCTGTCCGTCCCCTAAAATTTGTCCCATTTCACTTTTACCATTTTTGGTAGTGAACCTTATATTCCACTAACTCTTTCCTACTCACATTTTATTATAAAACTAATATATAAAAGTAGGACCCATAATCCACTAACTTTTTTCAACTCACTTTCTATTACATTTCTTAAATCTCGTGCCAGGTCAAAGTGGGACAAATTTTGGGGAACGGAGGTAATTTTTTATACACTATGGTGGTGTTCGGTTTCCTAGATAAAATAATACCAAGATATAATCTAAGATTGAGTTGTGAGATTGTTTTAGTCATAGGGGATTAGCTATGACTAATTATCTCATGATTGTCTATCTAGGATTGAGTTGTGAATTAATCTCATGAACCAAACACACTACATACATAATCTCGGGATACAAACTTGCAAACCGAACACCCCACTAGACCCTAAATTTGGTAGTTATTCTTTCTTTAATATTAAAAAGTGAAAAATGAAATTACACATGGCAATTTATAGACTATTACTCCCTCCGTCCCAATTGATTTGGGACACTTTGACCTGGCACAAGTTTTAAGAAATATAATGGAAAGTGAGTTGAAAAAGTTGGTGGAATGTGGGCCCTACTTTTAAAGTATTAGTTTTATAATAAAATGTGAGTAGGAATGAGTTAGTGGAATATGTGGTCCACTACTAAAAATGGTAAAAGTGAAATGAGAAAAATTATGTGGGACGGCCTGAAATGGAATACTAGGTCGAATTATCTGGGACGGAGGGAGTAGATCTTTAAACTTTCATGATCTTAAATTAGTTGTAGTTAGCAATTAAGGTGTGAGTTAACAATTGAATCTATAAACTTCGTAAAGAAATAAAGAGTTTGAAAAAACTAAGCATAAAAGAAGGATGACATATCTATACCTCTAATATTGTTGCAACCAACGTATAATATCTTAAGTTGTGTGATGTTCCCAATTTGTGTAGGCAAATATCCACCAAAGTTGTTGTCGAACAAATCAAGAATCTCAAGTTGTGGACATTCACCCAAACTCAGTGGTATCTCTCCCTCTAAATTGTTTCTAGACAGATTAAGTATCTGAAGGTTATTGTGCCTGCAAATATCATTTGGGAAGGGGCCATGAAGAGAGTTGTGACTCAAATCTAGAGAAACAAGAGAAGAAAGATTTCCGATTTCGGGCGGGATGCTGCCACTAAGTCCCATTCTTGAAAGATTTAAATGAGCCACTCTACTATAACGCGAATCACAAGTGACTCCGATCCATGAGCAAACTGAAGCTCCGATGGTCCAATTTTTTTTCAAAATATTGTAAGGAGTTGAAGTGACTATGGTGGATTTGAATGCAAGAAGTGCTAACTCATCAGTGTTGATTTGATGAGTAGTAGCAAAGCTAAGACAAGAAAACAATATGAACAGGGAAAGTAAGAAAAATGAGGAAACTCTTTCCATATTGAAAAAGAAATATGTGTGAGCTAACAAGAAGCCTTGGAGATACCCTTTTATTATAATTCAAGTCAAGGACCACTGGCTATTTCACATTTAAAGCTAAAAATAATTGCAGTGAAGGTATAAATGCTACTCCCTCTTTCTTACAATAACTACCACATTTTGTTATTTCTTCCGTCTCACGATGAAAGTCACATTTACTTACCATAAATGGTAATTATATATCTCATATCCACTAACTCACTTCACTCACATTATATTATAAAACTAATATAAAAAAATGGACCTCATGTGCCACTAACTTTTTCAATCCACTATTCTTTACTTTTCTTAAAACCGTGTGGGACGGATGGAATAGTATATAAGGAGTATATTTCAATTTTTCTATGTAACTAATTAATGAGGAAAAGAAAAGTCGTCTAAAAAATCTTTATATTCTTTAGAAAACAAAGTAGTTGTAGTTTTTTGGACGCTCTAGTCAGGGGAGGAGGCACGATGGAAAAGGGGGGCCCTTGGGCCCCTTGCCCATTTTAATAATTAGTATATATAATATATATATGCAAAAGTTAGTAAGTAGGAGTATATGAAAAGCTAGTGCAGTTGGTCAAGATTTTTGCCAGAGTTCGACTCAATTTAGGAACATTTGGGTCCCTATTTCTTCTATAGCTTTGTTCATTTATGTTTTATTTATTAATAATATTAGTAATTTTGTTTAAATAATTTTAACTTATGATTATTAATAGTATATAACATAACACTAGTAAATTTGATCTTGAAGCTATCCAAGTAGTTCATTTGCTATGAAATTTGATTATAAAGAGTATGCTTGTTATTGTTTTTGGTTTAACGTTGGTACTTGGTTTTTTCATTGGCCTTGATTGGTTTATTCTTTTATTGGGATGTTGTTGAACTCTTACCATCATTTGGTTTGAGCCTTTTATTTGTTTATGTTTTGTTTAGTAATTTGTTTTAGCTTTTTAGTAGTTCTATAATAGAAAATAATTCTTTGACCTGATAAATATGAAAATATTTTATATAATATTAATAAATATGTGCTATGCTCTAAAAAATCTATTCACTAATTAATTTTCTCATCATCCGTTTTTCACGCGCGGCTTTTTATATTGCTCATGTTTTCGCGTCGTTACTACTGATCATACTCAACAAATTTTTTATGGTAGTTTGGGCCCCCCAACATTAATATTCTGGCTTCGTCACTGGCTCTAGTATTGGTGTTGCAGTGCAGACATATTTTAAAATTAACAATACTATATTATTTAAAAAATTGTGATATTAGAAAAATACATTATTTATTCAGTATACGATAATACAATAATCCCTTAGGTACTCTTTATATCCAAGAAAATAAGAACTCTTGTGCCAATACTTATAGCATCTCCAATAGCGGCTAGACCACTGGCTAGCCGAAATATTGGAAACGGCCAGCCGCATTTCGGCGAAGAAACCGGCGAGCGCACGCCGATTTGAGGGCGCTCGCCGATGCGCTGGCCGCCATTGTGGCGTGCCGATCGGCGAGCGATCGGCCAGCGCCCATTTTTCATTTTTTTTTGAAATTTTTTGAAAAACAATATATACGCGATTTTAGTTTCATTTTCATTTGCACCACTTGTTTTAACGAGTTTTCTCTCTCTCTAAATTTCTGTACAAGAGCAACATCGAGCGCTGGACAAGAACAACGAGTCCAGCCAAGCGACGAGCGGATCTCAGACTCCCACGGTACCCATGGAATCTGGATGGGGCCAGATGGGTGGGCAGATGGGCCAAGGGTTTAACGTCCCTTGGAAACAGTTGCTGGGGATGATGGCGGGGATGCAGTAGGGGATGCCGGGCGGGGGGCAGGCCAGCGACCGGCAGGCAACGCCGGGGTGGGGAGGTATGCCCAGATGCAGCAGCAGATGATGGGGATGATGCCGGTATGGCAGGGAGGGATGCAGCCCGGTATGCATCCCGGGATGCAGGGGTCACCGGGGGGGGGGGGGGGGGACATAGTCTATCGTCCCTCTCTTGATTTTTTGATGGCTTCGTCTCACACGTCGACCCAAGTAGAGACGCAGTTCACTGCGGATGACCTTTTGTCATTGCATAAGATGAGGATCGATATCGGAGAGCCAGACACTCCCGTTCCAGCGGGTCGGGCCGCGCCGAAGAAGAAGACCAAGGGGAAGAGCAAGGTGGTCGGCGAGTCGTCGCAGCCCGCTGTTCACGACACCCCGCACGGAGGAAGTGGACGGAGGATGAGTACGTCGGCGTGGCCAAGGCGTGGTTGTCGGTTTGCGACGATCCGCTGGTTGCGAACAACCAGCGGATCGTCAACATGTGGGCTAAGATTAGAGCAGCCTACAGGAGGAACTGCCCGCACGGAAAGGACTACAACGGGGAGGAGTGTCAGAAGGGGTGGGAACGCATCAGGGCCGCGGTCGGCCGTTTTTTGGGGTTGTACACCAACGCCCTCCACATGATGACTAGTGGGAAGACTGAGGAGGACGCCCGGAGGGTAGCGGAGAGTCAGTTCCCCGTGAAGGGGACTTATAAGGAGTTCACCTTCTAGGAGTACTATCTGGTGCTGAAGGACTCCGAGAAGTTCCGGGCGGGAGTCGATGCTGGGTGGCCGAAGAAGCAGAAGCTGAACTATTCCGGCGATTACAGCGGCAGCAGCGGCGGATCTCACGACCTTCCCCCCCGGATGCTGAGAAGTTTCCGTCCCCTCCATCCTTTGCTCGTCGCCCTCGCCCGGTTGGCCAAAAGCGGGCACAACGGGCAGCGAGGGGAGGATCCCCCCTATCGCCCCAGAAGGTCATCTCGCCCCCCCCCCTCCCCCCACGCGCGTACACCTTATTCTCGCGTCAAAAAACGGAGGAACGGATGTACAAGGTCTTCCAAGAGTGGAGGGCCGCAACTGACCCCATGGAGAATAGGTTTCTTCAATCAATGCTCGAGAACATGCAGGTGGATTTGGATGCCACGAGGGCACTGGTGGGGGGCTCAGACGCGGGCTCAGATACCCCGGGTGGCGGCGGCGACGATGAGGAGTAGAGAGCGGCGAGGCTCGTGTGTGGAAGCCCGTTTTTTTTTTTAAATCATGTATTTTTTTATCTTTGTACCTTTTTTTTTAATGAAATGAATAAATTTTCCCGTATATGTCTCGTAAATTTAATTCCGTAATTTATCGTAAATTTAATTCCATAAATGTAGTTGTTTTTGAATTATTTTTATTGCAGCTAGCCTGTGGCTGGCCTTAAGCTAACCCATTTGATTAAAATGCTGACGTGGCAGGTGGTATTTTAGTGCTAATGACATAGCAGGGAGAGAGAGTGGCTAGTCTGTGGCTGGCTTATAGCTGGCCTATTGCCACTGGAGATGCTCTTATAGATTGCTAGCTGCTAAAAAAAACTAATAGGGAATAAAATAAAATTATACCACAGATAGCATAACATTTTGTGAATGCTTTAAATTTATAATTTACCGAACCTTCCGAAAATAATCGTATTCTTCTAAGATAAAATAATATCTCGTAGAAATTAACAAAATTTGCCATAATAAGTTTCAAAATAATCTAAATGAATTTGTTCACACCAAGAATAAAGATACATCAATTCACCATAATTGTCATGTTATTAATGATTGATAGTTCTATATATTTATAAATTGTAATATTGCATACTATCATAGAGTAAATAATTGATAGCTCCATGTGTTGACTTCAAAGACTTTGCAAATTCAACTGAATTTACTCGCTTAAACTGCATAATATTATGTGAGAATGTTAAAATATTTAGGAACTCATGTTATTATCTAATGATATGCAATAAAAATAATTAACATGATTAGATCTAGATTCTTAATAAAATTGTACGTTGAGGATTTAAACACAATAGTTAGAGAACTCGTTAATTTGTTGTGTTGTGCGTTTCCATGATTTGATTTGGTCATGCAGTTGAATTCATATACTCTAATCCCGTACAGAAACAGTCATGGTACAAATAATTTTGCTAAAAAAGCTAGAAAATATCTATAGAATTTATTTATGTAAGCTAGAAAATATCTATAGAATTTATCCATGGGGAGGCGATCAATTGCTAACTAATTAGCAATCTCAAATTAAGACTAAATCTTAACCATTAGATTAGAAGATCTAGTAGTTGAAATAATGCCACATGGATTATATTTTTAATTAAGAAAATTAATAAATAAAATTAGAGGGTATTAATGTCAATTCTCTCTCATTAAAATCATCTTAAAACTTTAAATTTACGTAACTCTCTCAATTTAAATTATTTTTTCGCAAAAAATATACTCCATCCGTCCCAAGATAAGTGACCTACTTCTTTTGGGCACGGGATTTAAGGAATTGTATTTAAATAAGTTAAAGTGGAAAGAGTAAAGTATGAGAGAGGGAAAAGTAGAGGAGAGAAGAGAGAATAAAGTATGTGGAGAATAAAGTAAGAGAGATAACTTTTTGCTAAAAATGGAAATAGGTCACTTATAGTGGGACACCCCAAAAAGGAATACAAGTCACTTATCTTGGGACGGATGGAGTATCAAATTAAAGATAATTTTATAAGGATTCCAACGAGATTTCAATTGCATATGTTCCGACGACGTTCGGATGATGAAATTTGATATTTTTTATTTTAGTTTTCGTAAATGTTGATAACCAGATTTTTATCAACAAATACATCAAAAAATCTCAATAAAATCATGTAAAAATCTCAATAAAACCATGTAAAAATCTCAATAAATATGTGTTCATATTTTCTTGTACTAATGTTGATATTCTTATGTCATATTGTTGATATTTGTAATACACTATGTTGATATAAAAAAACATTCACGAAAATTTTCATATGATAACATAATGACGATATTACCCTTTTTTGTTGATATTTTGTCTACTATTTATTGAGATTCGTAAGATTTAATCTCATCCACTCATTTTAAAATCTAAGGGTGGAGATTTGGTCTTGATTTTGGATTAGGGTGCTATAAGCATTAGAATATGACCCTTTATTTATGAGCCCAAAAGTAATCGGATTTCTAAATCATTTCTGCAATATAAATCGTCATGTTCCAATGAGCTTATTATATTTTACATGATTTAATCAATTTGGACCGTAACTATAATCATAATTTTAGTTTAGCCCATATTCTTTAAAAAAAATAAAAAAATAAATATAAAGTTTTATTAAAGTTAAATGGCCATGGCTTAAAACTTACAAGTGAGGCGTAGACGCGTAGTCCTATCCTCTACAAAGACGTATCATTAATATATATTGATTTAGTCAGAGCCCTCAACTTTGTCTTACTAGTATTAAATAGGAGTAGTACATAGAACCCTTATCTTTTCTATTATTATCTCCATCCCCATAATGTTTCTCTTTGACCCAATACTAGTTTTATAAAATACTCCATATAATGTGAGTTA
Source organism: Salvia hispanica (assembly GCF_029641045.1). Classification (NCBI taxonomy): domain Eukaryota; kingdom Viridiplantae; phylum Streptophyta; class Magnoliopsida; order Lamiales; family Lamiaceae; genus Salvia; species Salvia hispanica. The sequence goes on along the minus strand of NC_142697.1, from coordinate 30,996,662 downwards.
GAAGTAGAAAGTGGGTCAACATATATTTATACATTAATTTTATAATAAAACGTGAGTGATAATGAGTTAGTGGATATGAGTTCACTACTAAAATAATAAAAATAAAGCGAGACAATTAATCTGGGAATAAAAATGGAAAACTGATACGCATGATATAGAACGGAGGGAGTAATGATTATATTTAAGTTTTATGTTTAATTAACACTACTATTTTTTCTGAAATATGAATCTTTGTTTCATATGCTAATTTTCCTTAGTACGAAGTTTACTTAGTATAGTACTCCCTCCGTCTCATAATAGATGACATACTTAGGGAATGATACGAGATTTTAGGAGACGATATTGTTTTGTGTGTCAGGTAGAGAGAGAAAGTAATATATTCATATTAAGATGAGAAAGAACTTTAAAAAAAAATGTGACATCTTTTGTGGGATAAATTAAAAAGAGAAGTGTGACATCTATTATAGGACTGATGGAGTACTATATTAAGATTTTGCACGTAATTATTTTATGCAGCTCTAACACAGAAGGTTACTTATTAATTTCTTATAGATAATTAAAACATAAATTGCGTACATATATATTAAATCAACCAAATAAATTATACTCTCTGTGATAATGCGACACTTCTTTTTTGCACCTTTTTCGAGAGAAGAATAATAAAAAAAATAGAATAAAATAAGAGAGAAAATAATGTAGAGAAAAGACTAAGCCAAGTCAATTTGTCAACAACTATATGTACCCTATTTTCTTCATATTTTAAATCAGATTTTGACAAATACAGACCAATTCAAAATTTTGAACTTTGAATAAAATAAATCTTAATTGATTCAAAATATTTGAAAATCGAAATACGAAAATTCAAATTTCAGTCGAATTGAAAAATCCGATATAATTTTGAAATTATTATGTATTTGGTGAAAGCAATCTATATTATCTGTCCAAAAGGTATGTATATGTATTGCCATATATATGAATATTGAAGTTAAATATTTAAAGTTCAAACTCACCTTTACCCAATCAGTAGAAATGCAATTCAGTGGTTGAGGATTCAGGTGGACTATTATGTGTTCGTGTACCAATGTAAAACCTAGTAAAGAATAATTGTATTAATTTATGAATAAGTAAAATAGGAAAGAAAATAACGTTGATTAATGCAATCCACCAGCTACATTGTAGAGTAGTTCAAGAACTTAAATAAAAACAATGTCATAATAAATGTAGAACAAATCAAAAGATATCCTAGCAGTAGACGACAGCGGTCAAATTAAAGTAATAAATAAATTTTAAATAATTTAAGTATCCATATCTCAAAAGCAAAATATACTATCACCCTCCATATCACCAAAATATACTATCTCCCTCCATATTTGACTGACACGAAATTTAAGAAATTATTTAATTTTATATAGTAAAATGAGTAAAGTAGTTAGTGAAACGTGAGAATTACTTTTATATATTAGTTTTAGAGTAAAGACCAATTTTGGTCCTGAACATATGGCATTTTACGTTTTTGTTCTACATTATCTTTTGAATTTTGTGGTCCTGAACATATAGAAATTTGATCATTTTGGTCCTCAATCAACATTTCCGTTAAAAATTGACGATCAAAGGGTTTAATCCCGATTTTGACCAAATTTATTCTGGAGGAAATGCTGGAGTCTCTCCGGCGAGAAGAAGAGACCCAGACACTCGGGGAACTTGCCGCCGCCGCGAGGCCTAAGCCGACGTCTCGTGCTCGGCTTCCGTCGGCGAAGAGGCCGTTGCCTACGAGTAGGGAAGAAATGGAAGGACAGAGAGAAATGCAAGATTGGGAGAAATGCAATGGAAAAATCGGACACGTATGATGCCAAAGGGAAAGGCCGTCCCATGAAAAAGGTATGATTTTGATCCAATTTGTTTCTGGTTGCATTGAAAGGAAATTGAAGGTGTTTTAATCATATATTTAGATTTCTTTGCTTTACAATTGTATTGGCATGCTTGAATTCCGACTAGTGACTATTTTCATGGCATAATTTGATAAGATTTGGCATTTTTATCCTCTTCCGGTCTCCTCACTGGCTGCTCCATTTTTATCATTAGCCGCCTCCTCACTGCCCGCTCCGATTCCTCTTCCGCCACCCTTCCTTCATCTCGCGTTGGATTCCGATCCAATCCGTTGAGGTCGCCGGCAAGCTCGTCGTCCTCGCCGCCACCAACGATGACTTCCTCCCCGCCTTATCGCAGCCCCTAATTTTTGATCCGCTCACCGCAAATTGGACGCTCGGCCCATAGATCGCCGCTCCCCGCCGCTGGTGCCCCGCAGGCGCCTCTCAAAGATGGTAGCGTCGATTTCTATCTCATTCAAGCCATTCATCACGAATAATGAAAATTAATTCAATCCATCTAAATTAATCCCCAATCAATTGTGTATTAAATTGAATAGGTAAATTCAGCCGCGATGCAATTGGCGTCGTGGGATGGAGGGGGAAATTGTGCATGGTGAATGTGAGTGGCGGCACGGTGAAGGAAGGGATAATTTACATCGAGAAGGATTCGTGGGAGGAGATGTCGGCGGGGATGCTTGCGGGGTGGAGGGAGCCAGATTTAATTATGATTTAACCTTTAATTCGTGAGTCGAGAATAAATCATAATTAAAAGTTAAATTCGGTCAAAATCGAGACATTGACCGTTAGTTTTTAATGAAAATGTTGACGGAGGACCAAAATGATCAAATTTCCATATGTTCAGGACCACAAAATTCAAAAGATAATGTTTAGGACCAAAAACCTAAAATGACCATATGTTCAGGTCCAATTTTGGCCTTTACTCTTAGTTTTATACTACCTCCGTCCACCAAAATTTGTCCAGTTTTCCATTTCCGTCCGTCCCCCAAAATTTGTCCCATTTCACTTTTACCATTTTTGGTAATGGACCCCATATTTCACTAACTCATTTCTACTCACATTTTATTATAAAACTAATATATAAAAGTAGGACCCACAATCCACTAACTTTTGCAACTCATTTTCCATTACATTTCTTAAAACCCGTGCCGGGTCAAATTGAGACGAACTTTGGTGGACGGAGGTAGTAATAAAATGTGAGTAGAATCAGTTAGTGGAATGTAGGGTCCACTTACTAAATATAGTAAAAAGTGAAATGAGAGTATGAGACATTTATTAGCGGACGGATGAAAAAAGGAAAAATGAAATATTTAATGGCGGACGGAGAGAGTAATAAAAATAGTATATTTTGTCAATATTTCATTGCCAAATGTTAAATATGTTTTTAATTAATCCACCCACTATTAAATGTCTCATTTGACTATTTGTATTTGATTCCACTATTATATTTCACTCATATTTTTATTGTAAAATTAATATACCAGTACTCAAATTTCACTAAATCTTTTTATTAATTTTCCTTAGATTTAATTTCTTAAAACTATGACCAATCATAGTTGAAAAATAGCGGATCAAGGGAAAACATAAAATCTCTGATCGAAGAAAACACAACAACACCATTTTAAAAATTAAGTGCTATATACCATTACAATCCTAAGTTAATTCAATCGCCCAAAATATTAGGAAACACCGATTTCTGTAAAATCCCATGCAGCAACAATAGGTAATACTATCATTCACAATAAGCATATATTGTTAATATATCAGATTCCCTGCACTAACAATAGGAAATATCATTTATAATATGGCCGATCCATATCAAATACTACCCTGCAATTAATAACAAATCCAAAATAAAGAATATTAGTGTAAAATCAAGAATGATTAAGACATTAATCCACACATTTTACCATATCGTTCATACATACTGAAATCAAACGTTACACAAAGAATATAAATGATACAAATGGGATACATACTGAAATCAAACGTTACACAAAGAATATAAATGATACAAATCTGTAATCAAATGCAAACTCTAAATATTGTACAAACTTCAAACTATAATTTGGACTGCTAAAAAATGTCAACAGATGACAAAATAACAGCAATAGAAAATATCAACACAGTGTCAACGGTTGACAACATGTTGACATCAAAATCTTGAAATTTTATACTGTGTTGACATTGTGTTGATATTGCATTGACGTTGCGTTGAAAATTACTATCATATACAAATAATCTCATAATCACTCTCTATTTAAACCCTAAATCACCACCAAATTAATAAATCAAAATCACCACCATGAAAAAAACCCTCTTCTCTATCTTCGTCGTCGCCCTCCTCGGCCCCTCCCTCGGAGACAAACAAACCGACGAACTAATCGAGAAAGTGTGCTCCCACGCCGGGGACGACTCCTTCTGCCAAGGCATCCTCTACAAGAACCTCCCCCCGCCGCCCGTGGACCTGGCCGCGCTGGCGAGGCTGACGCTGAGCCTCACACTGAGCTTTACGAAAGAGACGCTGGCGTTCGTCGAGAAGGTGGAGGCGGACGAGAAGCGGCTCGGGGTGAGGCAGCGCTACTATTGGTGCCGGATTGGTTACATAAAAGTGCTGAGCAAAGTGCAGACGGCGGAGTACAATGCGAGGAGGAGTGAGTTTAATTTGATGACGACGACGCTGGGGGAGTGTGGTGGGCCGATTAGGCAGTGCCAGAAGAACGTGGCTGGGCTGCAGCCGGCGTTGAAGGAGAAGAATAAGTTGATGTTGGTTCTTATTGAGATGGGCTCTAATGCGGGGACCTATTTGTAGATGTTTTGTTGAGGAGTTTATTTGATAATATTTCGGAACATGGCAATTGGATGGAAAATAAATGAATGATTTTGGATTTATGTTATTGCTAATGAGCAATTTTTATTTTAGAGTGTTGGAGCTATTTGATTGGGCCTTGTTCATTTCTGTCTTGGCTTCGACCCAAATGTGTGTGAGCAGCCCAATGACTGATTCAAGCCTGCTTCGCCCTGTGTGCTCCCAATGGCTGCTATCTGGCACCTCAACGTAGATCTCGTCGCTCGGCCGTTGGATGTTAAGAGCATCCACAATAGAGGCGGACATCCTAGCGGACAAGCCCAGGGACATCCCAAAAATACCTCCTGCCATGTCACAAGGACATTCCACTACACTGTCACGTCATAAAGACATTCCACTGCACAATAGCAGACAAGTACTAGGACATCCCAGCGGACAAGCAAAATAATAAAAATTCACAAAAACGCAATTACGGAATTAAAATTTCGACACCAATACAAGGAAAATGCAACCATTTTATTTTTTTAAAAAAAGATACATATTTAAATAAAAAAATACATAGGTTTGATTTTAAAAAATGAAAAATTGGGATGTCCGTCGGGACTTCCGTTGAGTCACCACAATAGTGAACGAGACAACAGACATCCCGACGGACATCCGCGGACGACCTCTCATCCGTCTCGGATGTCCATCGACCGGACGTTCGCCCCAATACTGGACGTCCCAGACGGACGACCTCTCAGTCCTGGATGTCCGTCGACCGCACGTCCGCCCCAATAGTGGACGTCCTGGACGGACGACCTGCTCGCCGGTCGAACGTCCGCCAGGATGTCCGCTATTGTGGATGCTTTAAGTGTGTATGTTGTGTCAGAGTTTAACCTATTGAGATTTGAGTCGGATAACATATTTAACCTATTCACACCAAATTATAACAGTATACTCCCTCCTTCTCACTTTAAGTGGAGCATTTCTATTTCAACATGATATTTTATATAGTGTTGTTATGTGAGTTGAGTGGAGATAATAAAGTAAGAGAGAGGGAAAAGTCGAGACAGTCATGTTTCTACTTTTAGAAATGTGTAATTTAGAGTTGAACATCCTAAAAAGGAAAATGGTTCACTTAGAGTGGGACGGAGGAAGTATATGAATTTTAATTATAATGATTTGTTCTAGTTTCTTTGTTACAATCAGTAAATTTTGAAAGATGTACTATTAATATGTATTGATATAATGAGGAGTGATCAAGGTCTAACTAATTGTAAGTACTCCCTCCGCCCCATTGAAGATGATCCATTTTCCTTTTTGGTTTGTCCCAATCAAGATGACCCATTACTTAAAATGGAAACACCTTTTTATCTCTACTTTATTCTCTCTTTCTTACTTTACTCTCTCCTCTTAACACACAAAATATAACTGCATAAAATCCTGTGGCGCCCAAGGAAGGGGCCATCTTCCTTGAGACGAAGGGAGTATATAACTAGAGAACAAATCTCAGCCATACTTCTTGTTACTCAAAATTAATCTTATAGTTTAAACAAACTTTTAGAGTTTTAAGAAAAAATGCTTGTCCAATGGCATTTTGGGAATTCAATATCTCAACATGAATTAATGAATAACATATAATCATCATCGTGAATCCAATCTTACCAAACTCATGCGCAAATCTGAACCAAATTTAGCTTAGGATTTCTTACAAAAATATGAGATTCCCATTCAAATTCATTCCCGATAATCAAGCATGAATTACTGCGAGATTTCTGAACCACATTCATGCGCGATTTCTCAAATCTGAACATAATTTAGCTTTCCGATCCAATTCGTTCATGATTGATCAACTACGTTTTATTCAACCCGAATTCGTTCAGGATTGATCAGCGTGATTTGATTCTGATTGAATTCATCACAACTGATCAAATTCGCTCACGATTGACCAACGCAATTTGATTCATTCTTCACGTTCATTCCTTCATCGCAACGTCTGGATTCCTTATCAAATGGATTCAATTCCGATACATTCATCGGAAGATTATTTCGATTCTGATTCCTCTTCATCGAGAGGGGAAGGAGAAACTGAATCTAAAGGTAATTATCAATTAAGTGTTGTTGCTCAGCATGATTAGATTGTGTATGATGTGAAAAAACATTAGAGGGAACTATATGTGGCGAACAGTGAAATAAATATGCTTAATATGAGTTGTAGTGTAGTAAATATGCTTTATAGTGAGTAAATATGTACTATCGTGTATTAAATATACTTTATAGTGAAGTAAATATTGTTTATAGTGAAGTATATTATGCATTTAGTGAACTATTTTCATTAGAGTGAAGTATATTATGCATTAGAGTGAAGTAAAACATAATTAAATTGAAGTATTGCAGTGTTAGAGTAAAGTGTTTGTGATTCATGGTTAGAGTGAAGTAAAACATTATTAGAGTGAAGTATTCCATGTTTAGAGTGAAGTGTCTGTGATTCATGCTTATAATGCTCAACTTTTTCATTTTAGTGAAGTAAAACATGACTAAAGTGAAGTATTCGAGTGTTAGAGTGAAGTGTTAGTGATCCATGCTTCAAGTGATATGTTTTATCATTTCAGTGAAGTATATTATGCATTAAGTGAACTATTTTATGCTAACAGTGAAGTATATTTTTCTTACAGTGGCTAGAGTGAAGTGTTTGTGATTCATGCTTAAAGTTCTCTTCTTTTTCAATTTAATGAAGTAAAACATGATTAAAGTGAAGTATTTATGCTCACAGTGAAGTATATTTTTCTTACAGTGGTTTACGTAACAAAATGCCCTAATGATTTGAAACCAAAAATTGGAAGTTTCATGACCCTTGATCGTGCATTGGACTTCTACAACAATTATGCTCGATATGTTGGGTTTGACACACGTAAAAAAGGATCGAAAAAGGAAAAAGATATCATTACTTGGATTTATGTGGTGTGTAGCCGAGAAGGTACAAAGCAAAGAAAGAATGAACAACATGAGGTGAAACACAAGCGTTCTTCTATTAAGTGCTTTTTTGCTAAAGTGTCTTGGAAGTTTTTTATGGGTGTTGGTTATGTTATACAAATTTTTGTTGAAGAACACAATCACGAGATGGTTGAGGAACGCCATAAGAATTTTATGAAGTTGAACCACAATTTGGATTTAGTCCATCAGAAATTCATACTTGATTGTGCTAATGCAAATATCGGTCCAACTTTAAGTTTTAGCTTACTCAAGGAAGTGCTTGGTGGTACATCCTTAAAAACAAAATACGGCATGACACAACATATTTGAATTTAAGCACATAAAAATTTAAAAGTAGCCTACACAAAAATGTAGGATAGAAAGCCCACCTCATTATTTTAATATTCTTAACTTGAAAACTCTCACTTCGTTTTTAACTTGCTTTCAAAAGAAAGCCCTTTTTGAAAAAATAATAAACTTATCAAACTCAAGAAAACATCTAATTAGAATGCATGCATCCTCTGTGTGTTCGTATTATTCTTCATCTCCTCTTAGAAAGGTTTCTAGATTCTCGTATTTTAAAAGCTCCGTCCGACATCTCAGGAATTACTTAATTAACCGGCATGGATTAATTAATTAGTCCATACTATAAAATTACCTCATTTCTTCTCCACACTCCTCTGTGTACACTACTAGCTAAGGATAACATAATACAGATAATCGTGACTAGGAGGGGGAGGGAAGGAGTGGGGAGAAGAAATGGGGGAAGATCGACCCAAAAATACTTGGTTACTAATATCACCAAGATATTTTATACTAAGTAAGAGTTCATACAATACCAAAAGGTAAGAGTAATAGCACAAAATATGTTTTGGTGTTCCTAAACTTGCACAACGGAAGTAGATAAACACGATCCATACATTGAAATATGAACATCTAAGAGGCTTAGTCTAAACAGCCAAAAACTTCCTCCTCTCAACACCATATTCCCACCTCTTCATTTTATCAACTTGCACATTTAGAAATACATGCAGGGCTGAGTAAATACGTACTCAATGAACACAGTGCCGAAAGATACAATTATACATATGAAAGTGTAGCCAAGTCATCACAGTAACACTCAGGGGTTTTCTTTAAAAGGCCGAAGCTTACTAAAATTATGTTTGACTGCGCAGTCTACGTTACCTCGCCATATCCGTCATCTCGTGCCGTGGAGATGGTGTTCTACCACGGTCACTTATAACTTTCTTGTGTCGGGAAGATGGCCACCTTCCTCGGTCACTAAACCCGTCATTTGGATGTCGGTCCACTGTGTACACTAACCCAAGTATTCCTTTTAGTAAGCTAACATGCGTAGACTTCCCAAAATATATAATTCATAAAAAATATAAATTATTTTCGAGCTGAGTTTTGATGAAAATCTGAACTCATGTTCATTATTAAAAAAAGATGTCGTTGTCTTGTCATAAATATTTTTATGTGAAGATGTCTATCTGTTATGCTTATGCCAAGAATATTATGAATCGAATTCGGGTCCGAGCAAAGGTGGTGTCCCTACTTAGACTAGTGTACACAGTGGACCGACAGCCAAATGGCGGGTTTAGTGACCGAGGAAGGTGGCCACCCTCCCGGCACATGAAAGTTATAGGTGACCGTGGTAGAACACCATCTCCACGGCACGAGATGACGGATATGGCGAGGTAACGTAGACTGCGCAGTCAAACATAATTTTAGTAAGCTTGGGCCTTTTAAAGAAAACCCCTGAGTGTTACTGTGATGACTTGGCAACACTTTCATATGTATAATTGTATCTTTCGGCACTGTGTTCATTGAGTACGTATGTACTCAGCCCTGCATGTATTTCTAAATGTGCAGGTTGATAAAAGGAAGAGGTGGGCATCTGGTGTTGAGAGGAGGAAGTTTTTGGCTGTTTAGACTAAGCCTCTTAGATGTTCATATTTCAATGTATGGCGGGAAGGTGGCCACCTTCCTTGGTCACTGAACCCGCCATTTGGCTGTCGGTCCACTGTGTACACTAATCCAAGTAGGGACACCACCCTTGCTCGGATTCGAATTCGATTCATAATATTCTTGGCATAAGCATAACAGATAGGCATCTTCACATAAAAATATTTATGACAAGACAACGACATTTTTTTTTATAACGAACATGGGTTCAGATTTTCATCAAAACTCAGCTAGAAAATAATTTATATTTTTATTCCCACTAAATGTAGGATAGAAGTTCACCTTATTTATTTTCCAAGATTTTGGAAACAAACCTTTGCTTCAACGACGACCCCCTTTGTGATTCTTACCTTTTAAAATAAATAAATAAATATAAAAAAAAACTAAGTTAGTTAAGCGATGAGATAATATGCCAACTCATTGTACACATCCTATTTTCTATAATTTCTTCTTTTAACTCAATGTTATAAATAAATTTGGAGGTTTAGCTAAGATATAACTAGTTTACGTAAGGATGTAACAATTAAATTTATCGACCTAAGATAACTTTAACTGCATCAAGTTGTATTTGAAATTCTAATGAATCATGAAAATAAAGAATTTGGGGCTGAGGATTTGTAAATAAAGATTAGTCAAACAAATTTGATTTATATGGTGTTCTATTTACTTAATCATGTAGCCTAACTCCAAAAATTAAAAAAAAAATAAATATGGAGCCCAGATTAATATCTATCCCCAGCATAAAAGCCAAAGGAGTCTTCCCTTCAAATCCTTCCATACCCTAGCCCCCAACGAAGAGAAAGAAACTCTCTCTTCTCTCTAGAAGGAGTGTTGTCGTTGCTGCCAACATCCCGCGACGCCATCGGCACCCCTTTCTCTCCCATTATCTCTCTTCTTCTTCTTCTTCTCGGCCTTTCTTTCTTAGATTCACAATCACTACAACCTCTCTCTCTCTCTCTCTCTCTCTCTCTCTCTCTCTCCCGCTTGTGCATGCACAAGCGACGGTCTCTCCACCCTTCGCCCACACCCTGCACCACCGGAAATTTCCAGTCATCCTAACGCCACCGTCCACACCTCACACGCCGCCGCTGTATGCGACGGCTATGGTTCCTGCCTGCGCTGGGCTCTGGGGCGGCTACTTCCGTGCGTGGTGGATGTCGCCGCTACATGCGGTGGTCACGCACCGCAGCTGCCCCTGCCCCTCTCCGTGCTCACAGGTTCCGACAGCTGATAAGATCACTATTCTCTTATCCCTCATCTCTTTTACTTATCCTCAGAAGATTCATAACTATAAAATATTAATCTTTGTCACCACAGTTTCAAAGTTGATAAAATGGGAGGTTTCCATCTTTCCTAGGGTTTATGGAATCTTCATAATCCTTTCTGCAAATCGGAGCAGAAACTACTTCCTAAAATAAGCCATTAACAATTGTAATTATTGGAGTTTTAAGACTTGATTTGTTTATTTTATGAATTATATATTTTGGGAAGTCTATGCATGTTAGCTTACTAAAAGGAATACTTGGGTAATAGAACATGCTGCAGTAGGTGTTATTCTTATTGAAGATTCAAGTGTTATGCTCCAAAAAAAATATAAAAGCACTAAATAAGAAATGAAGACTAAAAATATTTACTGATTACAGATTTTCTTCTGATGTTCTAAAGCTTGATGAAAAGGTGGAAACAAATGGAGTGAGTTCAACACATATAAATATATATATATATATATATATATATATATATATATATATATATATATAAGGATGTGTTAAAATGACAACACTTATTATAATGACACCATACCACCATTTTAGATCGTTCGATCTGGAAATCGTGTGATTATTAAGCTGCCATGTGGCAGCTAATTATAATTATGTTGAACCCATTAAAAATGCTGAGGGGTAAAATAGGAAATCCCTATTCTTATGTGATTCACACAAATCACGTTGATTTTCATTCCTTCTCATTCCAATTTCCATCATTTTTCTCATTCCAATTTCACGCTAGATTCAACCAAATTCATGTGTATTTTCAATCCAGATTCTGTAGATTGAAATCGAGTTTCAATCCTAAATCCAATCTGATTTTGAATCCAGATTCAGCAATTCGATATCTCCAAAATTCATTTTCTGCAATTGGATTTCGAATATGCAATTCTTCAATTTCACTCCTAATTTGAGAACCGAGAAACCTCCAGATCGTGTTCTGTTCATAGGTTTCTACAATTCATTCCACAAATTCATATGGATATGGGCGACTCGATCATCAATTTTAATATGGATGTTTTTCCATAAGGTGAGCATCGACATTTTTTGCTGCAAAATAATGGTTAATTAATGGAAGATTTTCACGATGGATTTGTTGTGTGTTTTGACGATTATTGATCATTTTTGGAGGAGTATGTTTCTATTTATGTTCAATATTAGTTGATGAGTGTTGTTTGATTTTGGTTGAAGAGTAGTTTTGATTTTGTTAGATTTGATTTTTTCGATGAGTACTTGTTTAGTAGAATATGTTTCTAGTTTATGTTCAATATTGGTAGAGAAGAGTAATGTTCGATTTCATGAGGCGTAATGCAGAGCATTAATCTATGATTTTATGGCAATACTCTGTTTTTGTATTATGCATTTTGTATGTATTAACTGATGTTTTATGTATCACATATTGCCGTTCACCTAATTATATATTGCAGTCCGGCTCATGTATCCTTATTCTTGGGAGGAGTCTTTTGACAACAATCCCTGAGATTTCTATTTTATCGAAAAGTCGGTGTTGTTGAAGTACATACACCAGCAATTGTGAAGACTAGAGGTTCGACAAGTGATTTTGCTAGCCGTTTGGTGTCCATCAAGGAAAACTATAAAGTTGAACAACAAATCATTACGTCGGTACAAAAAATGTGGAGAATTGGTTCACCATGACTCTATGAATTGTAGCAAACGAAAGAGAAAACAGAACAACTAGTTCATTTTGTTTTACTTCAATCCTTTTTAAGCACAAATTTTACACTACCAGATTGCAGTGTTATTCATTAAATATTGCAGTGTTACTACGACAATATTGCAGTTTACATATTATTGTAATAATTTTTGTTCCTGATGTAGTTTAATGAAATGATTGCACACCACATTATTTGTTCAACTTATTACGTCAGTGTGAAGTTGAACAAAATCATTGCATCGTGTAAAAAATGTGGAGAATTGGGTCACCATGACCGTAGGAATTGGTGTTCATTTTGTTGTAATTTAAACCTTTTTAAGTACAAATTTTTACATTACATGATTGCAAGGTTATTCATTGAATATTGCAATGTTATTAGGACAATATTGTAGCGTTATTATACCAATATTGCAGTTTACATATTATTTCATAATTTTGTTCCTGATGTAGTTTAATGAAACGATTGCACACTACACTATTTGCTTCAATCTATTACTTTACTAATTTCTTAGGTTGCATTCTATTTCAGTAATTAGTGTTTGTTGACGCGAACAATTTATTTTGTGTCGAGATTGCAGTACACGGCTTTATGAATCGCAGTGCACCCAATAACAAATTGTTGTATAATTTAGTGACGTATACCTTAATTAGATATAATCTTAAGCATGCAAACATTTTTTAAGTAATAGAAATCAAAACAACTTTTACAAAAAAATGTCAATTTAAATTATGCCACCAACATTGTCTAGACCAAAATATAACCTCCATGTTTCAGTACGAGAAGTTACTAAGAAAAAACATCAACCAAATCAGAATTCATGTTCAAAAACACCAAGATTTCATTCATTGGTCATGGTTTATGGTAGTCCACGACCATCTTCTCAACATCTATCGGTCATTTCTTGTTCTCCAACACTACAAAATAAAAGAGTATTTCCATTATAAAAACCTGCAACTCTAAAAAACAAAAATTGATAAAGAATACTGCAATATTGTAAATGATGCAGTGCACTATAAAACCAGCAATACTGCAAGTGCTCTGCACTTTACAAAATAATGCACTGCACGCACTGCCATACTGCAAATGATGCACTGCAATACTGAATATTATGAACTGCAATGTTTGGTGATAAACAATATAGAACAAACAATACAGTAAATGGTCTACACTTCACAAAATAATGCACTACAATACTGTAAAAGATGAAATGTATGAATCTAGAAATCCAAGATGCATAAAAGCAATTCATAGAACACAATACAACAAGATGTAGCACATTATGATGCAAAATTACGTATGAAATTAAGTTCCAATACCTAAACATCTTGCTTCATTCTCTCTCATACTGTGTTGTACAGACTTTGTACATTCATTCTGTTCCCGCTTTGTTCAACCTCTTCCTCATCCATATCCTTCGACTATGGCTCGCTTTAGCCTCCTCCTCGTCCATGTTCCTTCTACTAATGCTCTGTTAAGCCTCTTCCTCATCCGACTCTATCCTTATCATTCTTTTCCTTGCCATTATAATTGTTCTCCCGCTGCGTTAAACTAAGAATATCAATCAAATATTGTCCATCAAACAAGCAACATCCAAAAAAATGCAGGTGTATACAATACAACAACTAATCGACAACCAAATCATCCACAAAACACGATTAATTGATTAAAAATCTATGGCACATCGCTTGGTTACAGTAGCTCGCTGATCTAGGTTTCCTAACCGAGCGCAGCTCATTCGTTTAGGTTTTCCAAAACATTAACCAAAATCTCACAAAAGCCTCAGATCCAAACAATAAATTTAGCAAACAAACACCAATCAACATTATACAAGGCAGGAATTGAATGAATAATACTTAAATCTCGCAGCAGCATCAATGAAACAGGAAAAAAAATTGATAAACACATACATTAATCTGCATACACAAACACAGTATCATTCTCGATACCTATTCCGATCAACACCAACCAGAATCCGATCAACATACCTTGTGAACGAAAAAACCTAAAACCTTGTAGTTGTGGACTGATTTTGCTGTTTAGTGGCTGTAGGTTTGATGAATTTTTGAATTCACGTCGTAGAGGCGTTCGGAATTCCTGAAATTAGCACAAATCGCCGATTCACGTCGTAGCGGTGGCCGAAAATCGCCGATTCTCGAAGTGTGGTGGCTGAAAATCACCGATTCACAGTGTAGAGGCGGAGGCGGTGGGATTTCATGAATTTAGGGTCTCTCTCGATTGTTAATAGCAGATGGTTGAAGAGAAAATTGTTGAAGAGAGAGTAATGGCTGCGTGGAGAGAGAGAAGATGTAGAGAATGACACTAATTTTGGGGATATCTCTGATTTGGTTCAAGTTCAAATGCTTTTACATATTATTTCAGTAGGTTTTTACTTCATTCAAGTACTTAAATGTGGTTTCGCCGTAGCGTGCCGTTCTTTCTCTCTACAATATCTATCACCAACGCCATGGCGCTAATATGGTTTAATAAACACATGGAATAATGTAATAAATTATTGGAATGAAGTATGTGTGGAAGCATTTGAAGTACAGAATGAAGTAATAAACCTATATAATGAAGTAAAATGGGCTTGTAATGAAGCCGAATTTTTTTTCACAGCAGCACATCTCATCAAAAAAACTAGATCTAATGGCCCAGATTTGGTCTCTAGTTCGGTCTTTAAAATTGGTTCGACATTGATCACAACTCTATATATATATATATATATATATATATATAGAGTCCTATTATCCACAAATCCACTCTTAAAGACCGAACCACCGAACCCTACCAAATTAGGGCTTTTAGATCTAGTTTTTTATGGATAAAATACAGAAATTTATAAATTATTTTCGCCTTCATCACGAGCCTATTTTAATTCATCCGAAGGTAAATAAGTCATACTAACATGTTACGAAGATTTAACTTCGTTCCAGAATGTATTACTTCATTCTAGTAGGTTTTTACTTCATTCTAGTGAGTTTTTACTTCATTCCAGTAGGTTTTTACTTCATTTCAGTACGTAAATGTGGTTTCGCCGTTGCGTGTCGGTCTTTCTCTCTACAATATCTATCACCAACGCCATGGCGCTAATATGGTTTAATAAACACATTGAATAATGTAATAAATTGTTGGAATGAAGTATGTGTAGAAGCATTTGAAGTACAGAATGAAGTAATAAACATATATAATGAAGTAACATGGGCTAGTAATGAAGAAGAAAAAAATTTCGCAGCAGCACATCTCATCAAAAAAACTAGATCTAATGCTTGTCGGTCTTTCTCTCTACAATATCTATCACCAACGCCATGGCGCTAATATGGTTTAATAAACACATTGAATAATGTAATAAATTGTTGGAATGAAGTATGTGTAGAAGAAGCATTTGAAGTACAGAATGAAGTAATAAACCTATACAATGAAGTAACATGGGCTAGTAATGAAGAAGAAAAAAATTTCGCAGCAGCACATCTCATCAAAAAAACTAGATCTAATGGCCCAGATTTGGTCTCTAGTTCGGTCTTTAAAATTGGTTCGACATTGATCACAACTATATATATATATATATATATATATATATATATATATATAGGGGTGTATTCAAATTAATATGTAAAAATCTGTTAAAAAGGAAAACTAATCTCATCCATTGATTAGGTGTGATCTGATGGTTGATATGGAAGCCACGTGGAATTTAAAAATTAATAAAATAATCAAAAAGGGTAAAAATGGTAAAGCACAATTATACATGATTTCGATACATGATGTAGTTATATTTGTACATTATGTTATATTAGTACATGATGTTAATGTATGAAAATTGTATTTTAATGTACAAGTCTCAAGCTTTAATGTACAACATACCCATGATAATGTATCAGGGTATGAATTCGTGGATGGAAGCTATACTATATAGCATCTACGAAATTCAAAAATCCATACCCCGTCGGAGAGTGATGTACGAAATACCAGTGATAATGCACGATATAACCATGATAATGTACAATATACCCATGATAATGTACCGATGTATGAATTCGCGGATGGAAGCTATACTATATAGCATCCACAAATTCACAAATCCATACCCCATCGGCGAGTGATGTACGAAATACCAGTGATAATGCACGATATAACCATGATAATGTACGATATACCCATGATAATGTACCGATGTATGAATTCGCGGATGGAAGCTATGCTATATAGCATCCACAAATTCATAAATTCTTACCCCGACGGAAAGTGATGTATGAAATGCCAGTGATAACGTACGATATATCAATGATAATGTACAATATACCCATGAAAATGTACCGGGGTATGAATTCGTGGATGGAAGCTATACTATATAGCATCTACGAAATTCACAAATCCATACCCCGTCGGAGAGTGATGTACGAAATACCAGTGATAATGCACGATATAACCATGATAATGTACGATATACCCATGATAATGTACCGATGTATGAATTCGCGGATGGAAGCTATACTATATAGCATCCACAATTTCATAAATTCTTAACCCGACGGAAAGTGATGTACAAAATTCCAATGATAATGTACGATATACCAATGACAATGTACAATATACCCATGATAATGTACCGGGGTATGAATTCCAGGGTATGAATTCGTGGATGGAAGCTATACTATATAGCATCTACGGAATTCACAAATCCATACCCCGTCGGAGAGTGATGTACGAAATACCAGTGATAATGCACAATATAACCATGATAATGTACGATATACCCATGATAATGTAGCATCGTATTACACATCGGGCCCAAAGTTAACATCATTCACCAAGGGTTTAGTAGTCCATGGGGCTAGGGTGTAGTACCATCATATTAACATAACGTTCACTAACCGATGGAAGTTAGATCCAGTCCCCTAGGGTTAACTCATCCATAGGGCTAGGGTATAGTATCCACAAGATTACCCTAGTGAACGTTGTGTTACTGAGTCGGTACTACATCCTAGCCTCATGGATTACTAAACCCTTGGGGAATGGATATAACTTTCGTCACTTAGTAAAAAAATTATAATCTACATTACGTAGAAGGAGCATATACATCAAAACACATTAATGTACATTATTAACACATTAATGTACAAATTAAGTTAATGTACTAATCCATATAAATGATGTAACAGTAATATACCCAAATTGCCCTTTAATGTACGGAAGTGGTATAATAATGTACGGCGATGCTTTTAATCAAAGCCATTAGATTAATAGATCCAATGGCTTATATTAGTCCTATGTTTTATACTAGGGGGTGATAAGGAGGGTAATGCACCCCTATATATATATATATATACGGCCTTGGTGCTACACGTGGATTTACTCACTACGTGTAAGTGATTTGGCCTATTTATTGGGCAAGGCTATAGACTATAGTTGGGTATAATGATGAACAAATTATTATTATTAATATTATTTTTATTTTATCATAATTATTATATTTGATGTATTTGTATTATTATTCATAATTTTACTGCAGATTCTAACTATAGAACCTTCAAAAATACTTGGAGGTATACTAGGATCATGCATGGTCGTCGAACAAGTTGCCCGAGACTTGCATGATCTCTTATCCCTCCCCCTCTCATACTATAAAATATTATGAGCACTTCCTGGTAGTGGCAATACGTCCATTCAAAAAATGATTCAATTCAAGGACAATTTACTTCATCATATAAGAGGCATACTTCTAGCTATTGTAATATTACCTCTGCCACTAGATTAGCTTCTAAGTTTCCCTAAGTCCAGCATCAACATTGAAGATTGATGGTGGAATATTCTGCCAGTAGTATTATATAATCAGATAGTTCATATAGTGAGGTGTTTACTTCATCACAACTAAATATTACTTCATCCAAAATGAATAATTACGCATAGCATGTGGGTTTGACAATTTTAATTATGGATTGAAAAACAAAAGGAATCATATCACATGGTTGTATGTTGTGTGTTGTTGTAGGATGAAGAATTTTGTTCATGTAATTTAGATTTATACCTTTGATCCATCATCTGTATGTGATCTCATATTTGCTCCATGTTGAACTACACACGGCGTATTTAAATCCTGGAAGTGGCAATACGTGCATTCAAAAAATGATTCATTTCAAGGACTATTTACTTCATCATATAGGAGGCATACTTCTAGCTATTGTAATATTACCTCTGCCACTAGATTAGCTTCTAAGTTTCCCCTAAGTCCAACATTAACATTGAAGATTGATGGTGGAATATTTTGCCAGTAGTATTATATAATCAGATAGTTCATTCAGTGAGATGTTTACTTCATCACAACTAAATATTACTTCATCCAGAATGAATAAGAGGCAAGAACAACTTCTTACCTTGTCCCAATCTTGGACATGCATGAATTGCACAACCTCAAAGATGTAGTTTCCGAGATCTATGTCCCTTGTTCGTGTAGTATCAACATGTATATAATTAACAACAATACAAACAAAACCCAATGAACAAGTAATCTTCATTTTAAAACCCCAAAATGGAGAAAGTCAGTTAGTTACAAAAACCATATAATACAACAAAGAAGTTTAGTTCACCCCAAATACATGCCATACTAATGTGTTTTATAAATTACATCCCAATTACACAAAACTCCAAGCACAACATCACGACGCAACCTATCATCAACTGATGGCCCTTCTGTTTGCCATTTCTTTCTTTGTTCAACCACCCTCATTATTTTTTCTACAACATCAAGAAACTCTGGATTGTCTAGGTCATCTTCTTCCATTGCTTGAGACATGGACTGGACATCATTGGCATCTTCTGCCGGCTCCATCTCATGCAACCCCATCATCTTCGTTGAGCATTTGGCTGCAACTTTAGAGCACCCATCATTCTTTTTCACTTCAACTTGACCTATATTCTAGCGAAGCTCGCATTTGAGATTCTTGATCATTTTGATCAAGATACATGCGGTGTAGTATACCAACGTGGTATACTACATATTGGGCATGATGATGTGCGGGCTACCTTGGGGTTGCCAAATGGTGGTTTGAGGTTAGAGCATAATGGACATCAAACGACCAACAAGTTCATAAACGAGATTGCAGAATCTGG
Organism: Salvia hispanica; assembly: GCF_029641045.1. NCBI lineage: Eukaryota > Viridiplantae > Streptophyta > Magnoliopsida > Lamiales > Lamiaceae > Salvia > Salvia hispanica. The sequence goes on along the minus strand of NC_142697.1, from coordinate 30,976,996 downwards.
CGGTCGAAAGAGGTCTAAAATGGGTGCAGATATGCTTATAGAGAAGATGTTAAGTGATATCCATGGAGGGGAGAAGTTTAGGAAGATATTCTTGATTTTGGTTGATACAATCTTGATCAACCCTAAGGGAGATGGATACTACTTGCGCACGCAAAATGAAGGGGTCGTCCATGACATTGATAATGTCAAGGAATATAACTGGTGTGGGTATGTCATTGATAGCTTACTCAAGGCATATAATAACTGGGCTCCAAACAAGGACACACAATTCACTGGCCAAATTTCATTTCTGGTGGTAAGTATTAAATTCAAAATTTTATTAACCTTGAATAAATATGTTTTAAATATGAACTTTACTAATGGTAGCTTTCATTTTGTAGCCATGTTATGTGAATAGGGCCATCATTTGATCTAGGATTGGAATTTCATGAAAAAAACGTAAGTTGATGATGTGTTGCGTCGTGATGTTGTGCTTGGAGTTTTGTGTTATTGGGATGTAATTTATAAAACAAAATAGTATGGCATGTATTTGGCTGCAACTTTAGAGCACCCATCATTCTTTCGCAAGTTGATGATGTGCTGCGTCGTCAAGGAATACAACTGGTGTGGGTATGTCATTGATAGCTTCGTTGGGATATAGGTCAAGTTGAAGTGCAAAAGAATGATGGGTGCTCTAAAGTTGCAGCCAAATACATGACATACTATTTTATTTTATAAATTACATCCCAATAACACAAAACTCCAAGCACAACATCACGACGCATCACATCATCAACTTACGTTTCTTTCATAAAATTCCAACCCTAGATCAAATGATGGCCCTATCCACATAGCATGGCTACAAAATGAAAGCTATCATTAATAAAGTTCATATTTAAAACATATTTATTCAAGGTTAATAAATTTTTGAATTTAAAACTTACCACCAGAAATGAAATTTGGCCAGTGAATTGTGTGTCCTTGTTTGGAGCCCAGTTATTATAAGTCTTGAGTAAGCTATCAATGACATACCCACACCAGTTGTATTCCTTGACATTATCAATGTCATGGATGACCCCTTCATTTTGCGTGCGCAAGTATCCATCTCCCTTAGGGTTGATCAAGATTGTATCAACCAAAATCAAGAATATCTTCCTGAACTTCTCCCCCCCATGGATATCACTTAACATCTTCTCTATAAGCATATCTGCACCCATTTTAGACCTCTTTCGACCGCCAGATTCTGCAGTCTCGTTTATGAACTTGTTGGTCGTGATGTCCATTATTCTCTAACCTCAAACCACCATTTGGCAACCCCAAGGTAGCCCGCACATCATCATGCCCAATATGTAGTATACCACGTTGGTATACTACACCACATGTATACTGACATCTCTTAAGACATAGAACTCTCTGGACAGAAGGTCTACTGACATCTTCTTTAGCATCATTACGGGCGAACTTTTTACCTTTCCCTTGTACTTTTTTAGCATCATTCCCTTGTACATTTGCCGATTCTGCAACTTTGTTAATAATCTTCTTTCTTCGCTTCTCCTTATCCTTATCTATCAGTACCCCACTAGGTAAAGCACCTTTTGTTTCCCTCATTCTCTTTGTGCCTAACATATGCAAGTAAAATTATTTAGTTCATCAGTTAACTTATTTAGGTCATTGCAACTAAAATTTATTTTAAAACGAACCTTTGTTCTCTGTATTTGGCAGCTTATCATGCTTATTTTTTGTCCGCCTTTCATCATTATAGTCATTACCACCGCATGCTTGCTTCAGATTCAACATTTCTGAAAAAAAGTGGACTATTTTAGTCAATGAATTAAATTACATGTTGTATCACTTTTGGAATTTAACCTCGAAGTTTCTCAATGGGCGTAATGGTTTCCTCTGTAGCCTTCAATTTCTTGTCACCTGCATTAGCATCATCATTAATAAATACAATTAATACTAGTTAACTACACCATGTCAATTTATTATTCAAAACAAAAATATCTTAAACTTCACTTTTTACCTTCCAGAACATAATTTTTGAGGCCTTTAGCTGCATCCAATTTCTGTACAGATGAACCTTTGGCTATATAAAAAATACAACACATTAAAAATTAGATAATGATCAAGATCTTACTTAATTAGATCAAGATATTTAGTGTCTATTACTTCATTACAATGCTTTATTCCTAGGTAGCAGGGATTTCAGTATGGATTTGAGGAGAACTACTTGAATTCTTCCAAGTTGGAGAGGAAGTTTTACCTATACATAACAAACATAAGATTAATATACAACATATCATCCACAATTATAGATAGTTCTCTTGGAATAATCTGTTACCTCAGTTAATACGATTTTCACTTTATATGACTTCATTTTTAGAGTCTTTTACTTCATTATAATGTTATATCACTTCATTTTAGTAATAAACCCTACTGTATAAACAGAACATTTATATTACTTCATTGTCATAATTTATTACTTCATCTTATCAATTTACTACTTCATTAAAAAGAATATATAGTTCATTTTAATGTCGAAAGAACACTTAAGTTTAATCCAAAAATCCTAAACACATTCATAAGAAACATAGTATCAATATACAACATATCATTTACAATTATAGAAAGTTCACTTGGAATACCCTGTTACCTCATTATCATAATTTATTTCTTCATTTTACAAATTTAATTCCTAGGTTTTACCCTCTGGATCTGGAATTTTGTTTCCAGCATCTACATCGAGGTTGCGAGTTGCTTGTTTGACCGTCTTTGATTTAGCCGGCTGCTTGCGAGTATATTTTTGTACTATTTTGACAAAAATCAGAATCGAAGTTAGGAATTAGATGAAGTAAATTAAGAGTAAGAACTTTGAAAAGCTTCAAAGGTGTAGTACCTTCACCAGAAGTTCCGCCAGAACGCAACTGGCGGCCAGAATTTTCCGTCGAAGATTTTCGAGTATCAGCCATTTTGAAAATGTGGATTCAATGTAGATGCTTAATGGTACAAATGCTGAACAGATGGATAGAAGTGCTGATGGATGTCATCGATTTCAGTCGTAGATGGCCGTAGATGACGGTGAAGATGAAGATTCGATGGATAGAAGTGCTGATGGATGTCATCGATTTCAGTCGTAGATGGCCGTAGATGACGGTGAAGATGAAGATTCGTCATCGATTTTTAGTCGTAGGGTTTTGTGAGAGAAGTTTTGAGGGAGAAGAAGCTTACAGCGGAAGACTCAAAGAGGGACGAGTAAAATTTTGGGGATTTTGATTTTTTACCCTAATTATGAAATTACATAAATACCCCGCATTGAAGTAAATTGTGTATGCAATGAACTGCGAAAAATAACCCTTGATTATCTAATCTAGCCCTTGATTTTCTTGATCTTATGGCTGTGATTTGTTCTCTAGTTATGTACCTAATGAGCACTTGCCCTATGTCACTACTCTTGATATAATAATGCAAAATTCGTAAAGTAAAAGAGTCAAATAGAAAAATAATTGAAGTATCATTAATGGATAATGGGATTACCTTATTAGCAATATAATGTTCGGTGAAAAGATTTTTAAAAATAAGAAAGTAAACTATTAAATTGACAATAATGACTAATTTTTATAAAAAGAAGTTTATAGCAAAATTTACAATTAATCGTCATATAATTTGTCCGCTGGCGTCAGCTATCAATCGTTAATCCTAGTAGCAAACTTGCAATCGCAATGGTCCAATAACGACCCCTTTATGCATTATTTTTCCTTTTTCTCTTTTATTCCAAAAGGTTGAGCTTTTAATCTTAATCGTGTCCATGATAATTCAATTCATATTTCCATTAAAGAAAAATGAAGGAATCTTCTTTTTCTCTTTTTTTTTTTTTTGAAAATATGGTCCCAAAAAATCAAAAAGTATATTACGCAGAAAAGCCAAACCTCAACGTGTTTTGGTAAAAGAAAAATTACACGCCTTTTGAAAAAAGGACGACATATAAATTTTGAGTTTTATTATCTTCGATCAATGGGTAAACGTGAAAAAATAATGTTGTGTGGAATTGATTAACTCCACTACTCGTTTTATTTAGGTTGACTAATTAATAGTAAAAGACGATATGCTATATCTTCAAAATTATGTTCTAGATCCGCCACTGATCTTATGGTAGCTATGATGGGAGGATCATATTATCATTTTCTTGGATGAAAGAAAGAGGCACTTGGTCACAAAGCCAAGTATCACGAGCAATGCTAGCCTAGTAGCTGCACTCGTGGCACTTCATGATCCTCCCATCCACATCTGATGGCTCGTTTGTCGATTTGGGCATGGACAACATAGACATATACAAAAATGTCATGTTGCAACAACCTTAGCCATTGAAAATTGTAACACAACTCAATTCATTTCTCTATCTCAACATGTGTAAACACTCATGAGACGAATTAAAAGAACGCCCATGACAAAGTTTTGTGTACAACAAACAGAGGATATGTTAAAAACTAGAGAAATAAAAAAAAAGAGGTTACTATTATACACAATATTTCCACTGTACATTGGCCTAAAACAAGAGGCATCATATTTCATACACCAACCATCAAAATTTGGACATTCATCTTCACGTTGATTTCAGCTTATCCAATCCATAAGCTCTCTGCAGTTGACAAAAACAAAAAAATAAACTGTTTTAGTTAGTTTACATAATGTAAATTAGACATATTTACTTATAATTAACTCATTGAGGCTTACTAGAATTTCTTTGTTCTGCTCTAGCACTGGCATAAGCAGAGAGATCAAGTTTTGTATGTCTTTCTTGAGAATATCGTCGTCCTCTTCACCTTTGACCTTAAGAACATCCACAAAACTCCGGCTATCCGGCACCAGTTTCAGGGCTACCTATAGTATGGAAGTGGAAAATTCTCAACAGTTGCCAATGCAATGTTGATTAATAGAAGCAATAACGAACACAAGGAAAACCTTGAAGGGGCTCGAGCCCCTACTAAGCTAAAGAATTTTTTAAATTATTATTATAATATTACCGTAAATGGCAAAAGCCTCTATCGACAAAAAACAACCCATACAAAAATTCTTATTTCAATTTTTTAATAGGAAATAAAGAAAATATAAAAACATTTCCGTGTCCGCCCCTGCATAGATGGTAAGTAACATTATTTATAGAAGTGATTATATGATTTTTGGGAATGGTATGTTACTTTGTAGGCTGCAGAAGAGATCCATCCATGCCATGGTTTTAAAGTGTTGATGTAAGACTGTTCAACTGCTTCCTCCATATTTCTCCCAAAATCCTTCACTAGCAACTCTAGCAATGCCAGAGCAAATTCTAGGGACCTGCACATTGCAAAATGAACATGAACCTTATCTTAATAATTTATGATTTTGTTGTTATTATTTTTACATAATTTATCTAGTTTTTTAAAAAAAGTTGAAACCTGTTAAGCCAAACAAAAGCTTTGCTGCAGGTGGGCCCTTTTTTTGCTTTGCCTTCATTCACCTCTTTCTTCAAAATCTCAACCACATCCCAATATATTGATGGGTCAGAATCATGAAACTTCTCTAACCTCTGCAAAAATGAATACAAACTAGTAATTAGAAGGTTTTGAATATGGACAAGAAAATGAGTACTAAATTACTAATAGTAGTTAAATTTAGAAGCTAAAATTACTACTCCCTCTGTCCCTTAAATTTTGTCACATTTCTTTCATTCTGGTCCATCCTACAAAATTTATCACGTTTTATTTTTTACCATTTTAAGTAATAGATCTTATATTTCATTGACTCATTCTCACTCACATTCTATTATAAAATTAATAGTATAAAAATAAGACTCACTTTCTATCAATTTTTTATAACGCTCTTTTCACTCCATTTCTTAAAATTTGTGTCTAATCAAAGCACAACCAAATTTAAGTGACTAAGGAAGAGTAAATAATTTTAGATAGATCAACTGGCAAAACAACAATCATAATCACGCCTTCGGTTTGGCCACAACCATCTTGTTTTGGATGAAAAAATTAAAAATGATGTAGGCCCCACAGAAGTGTGACAAGGAATGACGAAAATACCCTGGTCGGCAAATGTAGAACGCATGCGATTTAATTTCATTACTACGGATTGATATGTCTTTCTACAAGGCAATTGAATAATTTTGGGATAATAACTATATCATGGTGATGTGATATAAGGTCAAAATGTGGGGAAGGCTTGGCTTGGTCTATATTTCTTGGACTTTTTGTGGGGTATGATTTGCGCACACACACTCAATGTGACAAATACAAGACTAATTTAAAGTTTAAACAGTAAAAAAAAATCATTTTCACCCACGATTTCTTCTTCTTTAATTAATTTACCTCAATGTTTTGACGAATGTCTTGTCTCAATACAGCCATTGTTGGGCCTATCTTATCTGCAAAATAACTTCCTTTCTCAAATAAATCCACACTATCATAAATAAAATAAAATAAAAACTGTCGCGTAAATTGTACGTGTGTGTTTCTGTGTATGTGTGTGAGAGAGAAAGAGAGACCGAGAATTTGCACGAGCAAATTGCATAGAGCGAGAAACGGCTTGATTGGAATATGCACATTAATCTGAACCGGCACATGAACCGGGGCCGAAACCAAAACCGGAACAGAATCGGGAGGTGGGGCGGCGGATTTGAGGTTGACCGGTAGCAGCGAGAGCTCCTCAATGGCGGACCTGATCTCCGATGTGACCATCTCCAGCTCTCTCCTTCGCTTCATTTTCTGACAAATCCACGCAACTCAACTTTGGAGATATTTATGCCAACTCAGAAACTCCTCTCTCTCTCTCTCTCTCTCAGAAGGAAGAATGCGTTGAATTCGAGAATTGATTTGTTTACAATGTTAAGCGTTTTGTTTAATCATATTGGAGTTTAATACTACTATTCACATTACGTAAATTGATTGTGACATCTAAATTTGACCTCGGGAATTTCTCACTTTTATCCACTCCTATCTGCATCTCAATTCAATACCCATTCGCATCTTCAAATGTTCACACAATGTAAAAAATACTACTCCCTCAGTCCAGTAAATATGAAACGTTTACTTTTCGTCACAAAATTTTACGTAGCGTTGTTTAGTGAGTTAAAGAGAAGAGAAAGAAAAGTAGAGAGAAAGTTATTTTTATTTTAAGAAACGTTTCATTTTTAATGGGACAATCCAAAAAGGAAAACGTTTCATTTCTAGTGGGACAGAGGGAGTATTTACCTTTTTTTCAAAATTTTATAAGCAATAATTAATTTACAAAATTAAACAATTTGTGCTGTGTTGATGTAAGATAGTATGTCATGTTTTAAGGACGAGGTCTTTGTTAGTTTGGATTAAGAGTTTTAGTACAAGGCGAGACTCGTGTTTGATGTTAGCTAAATTGGTAGATTTAAAATGTTTCAATTTTTAACTTAATTATATGTAGTGACACGAAACGATTTGAATGTTGGAATAAAACAAGTAGTCCACACAGTTCATATATACGAAATCGCATTCCATTGATAGATAGGATGGTAACATATAAAATATTGTATTATTAGAGCATTTTCTTGGAGAGGCAAATCGAGAGGTAAAATCATATAATTATTATATATTTTTTTTAATGAAAAATCAGTCTTTAATGGAAAATGTATTTGAGAATTTATCGTACATTTTCTCATTTTGAAGACGTATTTTTACCTCTATTGATGAAGCGTTAAAATTTTATAACTAACACATTTGTCTTCTTTTCATGAAAAATCATTCTCCAAAAGAGAATGTACTTGAGAAGTTATTACACTTGATGTTTTTTAATGCATTTTGTACTATTATTTTATTTAAAAAAAAATAATTTGCCTTTCTAACATCATTTTCTTTTTAAATGTGTTATTTTTTAGATGGATATATTTCACTTTTTTAGAATGAGTATATTTCTTTCATTTATATTTCTTTGTTGGAGATGGTTTTAGGAAAAAGTGCAGTTGGAAACCAAAAGAATTTTTAAAATTAAAAAGAAAAGAGTTTCTAAAATTAAAAAGTATATATTTTTATAAGACGGATTAAAAAGAAAATAGTGATTATTTTCGTGGAACAAGAAGTATTAAATTATATTGTCTTTCTGATAAAGATTCTAGTTGTTGTTTATGATGTACTACTAGTCTAGGAGTACAACATTACATTATCATTTTCTAATTGTTGCTAATGCAATAAAAGTACAACTATTACATTATCATTTTTCTTACCAAAGATTAGTTTACAACAATATTTTTTACTTTAAGAAAGTAATGGGAGGATCGATGAATCCCAAAGCTCATCCACAAATCAATGATCGACAACTTCTTCTATGGAATCTTAACATTAATTACGACCACATATATAACCTCCTTAGACATGTTTGGTTATATTAATATTTTTTTGAGATGATCAGTAAATTAAATTAAATTACTTATACTGCAGTGATGGGCAGTTGGGCACATGTCATGCCGGATTCTTAATTATCCATAACAAAAATATTCCACTTGTTGGGAATTTCCACACCATTACCGTAGAAAACTCCAAATTCGATTTTTTTAAAGTTTATATTCATCATTAATCTAGGCTAATCAAGTTTAATACGCATAACTAAAGCCATTTAAATTCAAATGCGAATATTTGGTCACATATATCTGACTTAATGAACGTCGGGTATATCTTGTGATGACATACTAAATCACAATTAATTTTTCTCAGTCTAATTATCAAATATTAATATTTAGTTGATGCTCTGATTAAGGATAAGAGTATCTAGAATTACTTGTTAAATGCATTGACTTGTGAAAATATATAACTAATCCCCATTTTCGCCAATTATTAGCATTTTAAATTCTTCTAAGAATCGAGCTTGGATCGTATATGACCAAATACAGTGTCAATGGCACTTATAAAAAAGGATAAAGAAAGAAATTAAAGAAAAATAAATTGACATTTTACAATTATAGGCTATAGCAATTAAGATCGTCTATAATCCAGACATGTCCAAATTAATCACGACCAGGTGAAGATGTGTAAATGTGAACATAGAGATTCTGGGGAGATTTGGTTCGAATTAAATACTATGCTATACAAGAATCTTGCAAAATTAATTAATCGTTAACGTAAGGAACGAACATTAAAAAGGTTAAGGACACAAAAATCGAGACACAATCACTTGCGTTGAAAAATTTTAAAAAATAATCTAGGACACAAAAGAAAGCGTTCCTAAATTAAGGAAAAATTGATTTAATCTTTTGTTGTTTTTGGAACCTTTCATTTGCGTCCTTTAATTTAAGTTGAGACACCAACAATAAGAACGTTTTTTGAAATTTTAGTGATATAGTATTTAGAAATACAAATTAACGTCCTTAACGAGTTTTTTTCGCAGTGAGAAAATAAGAAATATAGAGATAAAAAATCATAAAATGTATCTATGATCAAATTATCTAGATGGATAAAATTTAATGTGCCAAAGTATTTTTTTCAATCCACTCCAATATTAAAACATGGATCTGCCGTTGTTTTAAATATTTGTTTAATGTATAAATAAATGTCGATTGGTAGCTGCATAGTTTGTTTTGGACTGTATGTAGGGTTGTGGTTAAGAGTGAGGCAATGATGAATAAAGTTATGGAGTATAAAAAATCTTTAATCAAGTATTTATAAATAAGTTTATATGATGACCTAAGTGCATAGATCATACAAACTTGTATTGCATCATAACGTCAAACTAACATATAATTATGCTAGAAAAAATAATACACAAACTGGAATAGATAACTTAATTAAGCAATAGAATCTAGAATCTTCATTTTAATTATTAAACATATTTTTTTTGATAAGAAAAAAAAGAGGAGGAGAAGAAGAAGAAGAAGAAAAGAAAATGTTTAAATTTCAGTTGGTTGTAGTGTGTACATCTGTACGGTAAGGCAACAATGACAGTTAAATCGAAAATTTGACGTCGCATATTTAAACTCTTGTAACTATTACCTACCATAGTATATAAAAGTTATCACTAAAAAATTTGTAAATTCAAGTAGTCTAATGAATGATGATTTTTATTTTATGCATAAAGTGACAGTTATAATCAATAATTATGAACAAAATTTACATTGTAAATAAAAACAACATTTTTTATGATTAAAAGTCACTACAAAAAAGGAGGTGATTTGCTAGCACCATTGTGCTCGCAAAACTCGCAATAGCCCGTTTTGCTAGCACACTGTGAGCACCGGTTGTGCTAGCTATAACGCTTGTAGTAAATGGTTGTTGTGCTCGCTAACCAACGTATGCTCGCAAAAACGTGGTCGCAAACGAGCACTTTTTTGTAGTGAGTATTTTTTACGAATAAATGTCAATTATTATTATAGCAGTGAGGGAGTCCAATTTTTCAAAATCCATGTATAAAAAAGTAGTACACAAAAATACTTAATGTGACTAAAATTTTAAAATATATAGCAAAATTCTACAATATAGTAGTAAATCTTAAAATATATAATAAATTTCTTGAGAAGGTAGTGTCAAACATAGGTAAAATTTGTACAAACCATAAAAAATATATTATATTCAAGTTTACAAAACTATAGAGATAATGTGATGTTATTAATATTTAATAGTACTATGATACATATAGAGAGGAGAGAAAGATGTTGATCACATTGTGAATATTGTTTTCATTTAATCAATGTTGATCACATTAGTTTATACTACTATTCATTCGGATTCATTCTAATACCTTAAAATATATTATTGAAGTCAATGAACTCACGATAACATACATAAATATATCGAAGCTCAATTTATTTTTTTATTCATTTCTTGAAATTATAAAGAAAATGGATAAATTAATATTATTTGATTTTTTATAATTTGTTTAAATTAATAATTTTAAAGGTATTAGAATCAAACTAAACGAGACATGAATCAATGAGAACAATGCTCACGGATAATTCTCAAACAATTAGATATACATCATTGGAATTGAAAAATGGACATACTTTTTGTGATCCTCTCTCACATTTTTTGATGTTCTACGATCTTTTTGGTCTGTTTCAGTTTCAATATCATATATTAGTATTTCCTGTAAGTAAACATACACAACTATTTCTAGATAGATTTTTTTTTTTTAGAAATTTCTAGGTAGATTGTTAAACCAACTGAACATAATAAAATGACTAATATATACAACTATTTCTAGGTAGATTTTTTTTTTTTAGAAATTTCTAGGCAATTCATATGTTAGTATTTCCTGTAAGTAAACATACACAACTATTTCTAGGTAGATTTTTTTTTTTAGAAATTTCTAGGTAGATTGTTAAACCAACTGAACATAATAAAATGACTAATATACACAACTATTTCTAGGTAGATTTTTTTTTTGAGAAATTTCTAGGCAATTTATACAACACATAACTTTTAAAAACCAAAACCACTTATTTGAATTCATGAACCCAAAAACCACTTTATTCTAATATATATAGTTGGTGAGTTCATTAAACTTAGTACATTAAAAATCCAAATGAATTAGTATTAGGAGTATATAATACCACAAATTTCTATCGATGCTAAGATTTAGAACAAACTTTTCAATTTTGATACATTGGTTATCCAAATATGACATTTTATTTTTAGGTCAAGAGACAAGAAGGACTCGGATTTTTATTTTTTTTCGAGCTATGGACTTGAACTTTTATTGTATATTGGTTCTGGACGGAGGGAGTAGTATTTATGTGATTGCAATCATAATAATCAGTGACGGACGCATGAATTTATTTTGGCAGGGGCTCCACATTAAACTTCTTCCTTTCATATTTTAAGTCTCGCCCCGTAAGTGGAAAAAGTAAGTGCAGTATGTATCTTACTTTTATATATTAACTTTATAAAGAAATATGAATATAGTGATTTAGAAAAATGACGGATTCACTTATCCTAAAAGGCGAATCAGGCTTTAAGTTGTGGATGTATCAAAAGATAAAATGTGATATTATTTCTCGAACGAAATGATTATTTTGTTTAAATAATAACTGCATTGAACCTACAAGATAAAAATCAAATAGGCAAACTCCATTTTTAATAAATCACTAATCTTATATTCCTTCCGTCCTACTTTAAGTTGGAAAAAAATTTTGGTATAATTTTTCCATACGAATGGAGTAGAGAAAAAAAAACAGTATAGAAATAATGATGTTACCATTTTAATAATATGTTAATTAGAAATGTGATGATGAGTATAAATTTAAACGACAAACTAATTTTTATTGTGAATTTTTTATAATAAAATAAATATAAAGAATTGTTAAAAACCATTTTTTTATAATAGAGTTGAAAAGAAAAATATACAATTAAAGTGAACCTTCGAAAATTTGTTGTGTTAAAATAATGAAGAAATGGTTTTTTTTCACATTAATAATAATAATATTATATTCTCACTTTAACTTTTTAGTCGTCTTCTTCAAAGTTACGGCAACCACTTTTATCTTCTGCAACTTACAATTTTTCAATTTTTTTCAGCCCCTTGAATAATACAATTAGTGGCGTATCCAGGATTTTGAATTCGGGGCTACGAAAAAATATCTGAACAATCTTTTTCATTGTCTTAAATGCAAATGTCTTGTATAGACGCGAATATAACGACCAAATAAAAAATTATATAGTCAGAAATAAATTTTTTGGACATAAAATATTTGAGTAAAGTTTTAATCACTTTTTATAAGATAACAATACTAGTTTTTAGAAGTGAACCTTGTGAAAATAAATAATTTAAGCAAACTATCTATTATTTTAGAAAATAAAAAATATAGATATTTTATTAGTTATAAATGTTTCATATAGATATGAATATAATTGCTACACCATTGATAAAATAGTTTATAAGTAATTAGTTGAGAATTTGATAAAAACTATATTAACTTATTATTTCTATTGTTTTAGCAAAAAAAAAAAGTACTATCTATTCTTTTAATTGTTTGAAAAAAAACTAACAAAGAAAAAGTAAATCCAATTATTTTATAGAAGTAAAAGGCTATGGAACTTTCAATTGTTTGAATAAAATAAAACATGAAAAATTAAACAAATTGTATTAACAAAACAAAACAGAAAAAGATTTGAAATTAAAATGATATAACATGAAAAAAATAAACAAATTGTATTAACAAAACAAAACTGAAAAAGATTTGAAATTAAAATGATATAGAAACTTTAATTATTAGACTAAAAGAATTGAGAAAAAAAAGGTATAGAAATCAAAACAAAATGATATAACATGAAAAAAGTAAACAAATTGTATTAACAAAACAAAACAGAAAAAGATTTGAAATTAAAATGATATAGAAACTTTAATTGTTAGACTAAAAGAATTGAGAAAAGAAAAAGGTATAGAAATCAAAACAAAAAGGAATGAGTTAGGCAATCGAGAAGATTTGAACTCAAACTCTGTGCTTAGAAAATGGGGATCACAACCACTTGGCCAAAGAAGCCTTTTAATGAATACTTATATCTCAATACATGGTATTAGTATTCTAATTTGAGGTACAGTTGTACTCCTTGTTCCAATATGGCTACGCCACTGAATACAACACATATGCACAATTATACAACACATATGCACAATAACCCCTCCAAATCTATTTGAGACAGTTTGTAAGTTGGTAGAAACAAGACTTCAAACATGAAATGCACAAAATAAATGAATTAATCAGTCACAATTAAGTTCTGTACCAATGTTTGTGGTACTAGGCCCAAATACTCGGCCCAGATTTTAATTAACCGAGCCCAATTTGAAATGGAATGACAAACATACCCTTTTTCAGATAAGCTAAGGAGGAAACGAAAAAGAAGAAAAATCGGAAACCAGAATTTCGAAAGGGGCAGAATTTTCATCGACTATGGCGGGTGTTCCAACGGTCGCCGCGTCATCAGCTGCCGTCTGTCGGCGGCTTTCGTTGCCGGCGACGAAATATCTCTCTTCGTCTTCGAAATGTTACTCGATCGGGGGCTGGAATCCCCTGCCGCGCAGGACCGCGGTGCTCCCCTCCAGAAAACTCGTGATTCGAGCTGCCAGGGTCGAGTCCGAAGGGGTTACTCTTGGATTCAGAGCACCGGAATTCGAGGTAAACACAGAATTTCTGGAAATTTAGAGAAAATGAGTTGTGTTTAAATCTGAATTTTGCATTCGTTGTGTTTGAGTTTTAGCTTCCGGAACCTCTTACTGGAAAAGTGTGGAAGCTGGATGACTTTGACTCTTACCCCGCATTGCTGGTAGTGTTTAGTTTTAAAGCAATTGGAATTTGGAAACTTAATTTTTGGATTTAAACATGTGATATTTGCAGGTAATGTTCATCTGCAACCATTGCCCTTTCGTCAAACACTTGAAGCATGATATTGTAAAACTCTCAAACTACTATATGAAGGTGAAGTTATTATCTCGTTTGTTTCTGTTACTGTTAGTGTTTTGAATAGGAGAAGTTGTTAATTGTTAGTATTAAAGTGTGTATTGTGTATGGGGCAGAAAGGACTTGCGGTGGTTGCAATTTCTTCCAACTCTGTTACTACTCATCCACAGGTTCAGATGACCTTGTATCTTCAAATTGAGCAGTGCTGAAGCCATTGAATGATTCCTCCAGCTTTAACCTATTCCTCACAGGATGGACCAGATTTCATGGCTGAGGATGCTAAGATATTTAAGTATCCTTTTCCCTATCTTTATGATGAGGCAAGCATTTGATGTTGGGGAATTCCTTATTCTAGTTGTTGTCTAGTATTCCCAAGATGACTATTTGAAGATATTGCTTTACAAAACACAATTGATTGAATTAGCTATACATGAATTTGCAGTCCCAAGATGTTGCAAGAAGCTTTGGAGCCGTTTGTACACCGGAGTTTTTCTTGTTTAAAAAGGTCTGTACAGTGAACACTAAATCATCTGATCAGAACACTAAATTGTTTGCTGATCCCCGAGAGCTTAGCTATGTATTATGAAATATCTTTTGGTTTAATTTTGCAATGGTTATGATCTGATTCGTTATTCTGGTGACAGGATGGTCGTAGGCCATTTGAGTTAGTATATCACGGTCAGTTTGATGATTCACGGCCGAGCAATAAAATGCGCATCACTGGAAGGTTACTTCTGCACTTCTAAAATTTTAGAAATATAACACTGAGACAAAGTCATGTACTTGGGCTTGTTCATGTGTTCCTAACAAATTATAAGTGATGCGTAATGTAGGGACTTGAGCTTAGCGATAGACTGTGTGTTAAGTGGACAACCAGTATCGTCTGTTCAGAAGCCTAGGTAATGTTTCTGTTCAATCTGCCATTTGTATCTCTCTTGTTGTTTACAACTGATATTCTGTTACATGACTGAGACCAAGCTCATGTAATTTCTTTATCACCAGCGTCGGATGCAGTATAAAGTGGAAGCCTAAAGGTTGAGACATAAATATATATATTTATTTCGACCTTCCAAATTCCATTGCCCCTCAGAATATGCCATTTGCCAGTCTTGCTGAGATTATAGTCCGATGGCTGACTACAATCTGATCGCCTAGCATGGGGAACCCCTCGATCTTTTGTTCATTTCCAATATTCAACTTCAAAATGGCCAACGGTAACTCCATTATCATATTTACTTATTCCAAAATCTGTCTGTATAATATGTATTGCTCTACTATGATGTATTTGTGTTGTGGCAAGCATGCCTTTCTAGTGCTTTTAGGTGGTAATTGTTTTACTGAATGTTGTCTAATATTATGGTTGCCTTGCTTGCACATGTTCATGCGATGAATTGATCATATTAGGGTATTTTGCCTTCATATTTCTATACTTTTCGCCAAATTCTACTTTTGCTTAACATCTTTAAAATCTGCATCTAAATTGTCGAACTATTGATTTGTTCTAATTCTCAAATCTATCAAGAGTTTGACGTGGACATAGTTTGATGGCGTAACCAAAATGATGTCACGTTTTAGATAGCAAAATGATGCTGAATCATACAAAATTAAATAAATTCATTAGTTGGAATAGAATTAAGAACGAATGAGATGGAAGGAAGAAAATAAGAAAGCGAGATGGAAGATAGTACAACAAATGATATTTTAATTTGGTACTATTACAGCACCGTTTTGCTGCCTATAGTGTGGCGTCGTTTTGTTTGACGTCCTATAGTGCTACGTAAGTAAAATAGAAAAATAAAACGATATGTTTGCAACATTGTGATTATGATAATATGCATATATGATCTATCTGTGCTAATGGGCCTGGGCCCAAGTATAAGGTTGAAGTGTTTATGATTTCATTGGCCTACAAAATGCAGCAGACATATTTCATACTGAAAAGGATATATTTTGAAGGACATATTTTGAAGGGAAATGAAAAGGATATCATCTCATTGAAAATAACTAAACACACTACAATTATTTTTAAAATTAATTGTTGTTAATAAGTCACGAAAATGATAAGGTAGAGTTGATCACAATGAATAATTTTTGGAGCTTATAAGTTATTGGAGTTTAGTTTTGGTTTTTACCCCTATTTTTTGTTTTGTGGTTAAGTATAATTTAAAATATTTCTATAATTACATTTAAAAGTAGTACCAGTAGCTATGTTGCACTGTATTGTGCATTTCTTTTTGTATTTAAGATGAACAGTATAATATGTTTATCTAAATAGCACAGCTTTCCAATCACATTCAGCTATTAAGTTTGAATTTAATAATCATTACTTGTAGATAAGGTCGGGTGATATTACTATTTAAGGACTTAAAAATATTGTGAACTAACTAATTAGGTGTTTGGCTCTTATTTAATTGAATCACAACTACCTAGCTACAAATTGCAACAAGTCAATTATGCAATAAATTCACCCTACCCTAATATAGTTCTAAGAATGGTCCCTTATTCTTCCTGTTTCTACAACCACTCTTTCTTTTTAGCTTTGCAAAATGAATATAATAAAAACATAAAATAGATCCAAGTTTCTATGGTATTTCTCCATTGATTATCATCATATTCATTCAACTGAGAAATTATATTGAAAAACCATCACTCATAGAGCTTAGCTAAGAGCGAAATAAGCCTGATGGCGGTTCCATGAAGTTGGTCCTGGGATGGCTCGGAACAATTTGTCACTTGCTTTGAAGTGACAAATCATAAGAATAGACTGTCCAAGTGTTCCACAAGGGAAGTTT
Organism: Salvia hispanica; assembly: GCF_029641045.1. Lineage (NCBI taxonomy): Eukaryota > Viridiplantae > Streptophyta > Magnoliopsida > Lamiales > Lamiaceae > Salvia > Salvia hispanica. The sequence continues at coordinate 30,959,833 of NC_142697.1, read as the reverse complement.
GAATCTTTCTTGATGGAGTTGTTCCACATGCCATTAGAAATGTATTGTCGACAGATTTTGATAATACATTCGTGTAGAAAAATTAAGTTGTTGGCTATTGCAATATGGACTAATGTCAGCTTACGAAATTCTAAGAATTCAAGTATTTTTCTACCAAAAAATATAGTTGGTTAAAAATCAAAATCTTGGTATACTATGTATATGTATAGGCAATTAATTCATAAAATAAGACTCTTCAATATTAATATAAAAGTTGAACTTGTGATTTTAATTTTTATTTTGATTTCAAAAAAGATTTACCTATGAAGCTCTATGAAATAGTTAAGATTCTGATTCCATCAGTACTATAATGTAATGTAGAGAAAGATTGGCCGTATATTACATGTGCCATCCTAGTCGACTTAACAAACGGGACATGCACATGCATATCTAAATGTGTGTGGAATACGTATTACTACTATTTACTACTACCTCTGTCCCTGAAAATTTGATACATATTATCATTTCGGTCCGTCTCTGAAAATTTGATACACTTCACTTTTACCATTTTTGGTAGTGGATCTCATATTCCACTAACTCATTCCTACTCACATTTTATTATAAAACTAATACTTAAAAAGTAGGACCCACATCCCACCAACTTTTTCAACTCACTTTCCATTACATTTCTTAAAACCCGTGTCGGGTCAAAGTGTAGCAAATTTTAGGGGACGGAGGTAGTACAATTTATGTTCTCTTCATATATATACGCTCAAGGTTCGGTTTTGGTTTGAGATTTTCTAGAATCAGAACTGGCGGTTCCGGAACCTTGGACATGTCTAGCTTCAACTAATTTAATATAAAAGTAATACTCCATCCGTCCCACAAGAGTATGCATTTTTGATTGGACGAGTTTTAATGCACATTTGGTAAAGTAAGAGATACTCATATGAGACGAACTAAAAAGAAAATTATAATAATGCTAGTAATTGGTAAATTTCTCACGAGTAATTATAATAATGCATAACGCACAAGCACAATCAACATCAATTATGTGCATCACAATTCACCTATCAGAATAATAATCAATTCAACCCAACAAAAAGCAAAAACGAAAAAGAAAAAGAGATCCGAAATAAATTGCAATTAGTAACTCCATGTGCCATAATTATTTGGCGTGTGAGAAAAGAGTGGCAAGCAATGAAGAAATAGGACAAAATTTCATTATTTTCTCATAAAGTATAATATTATATGTTTATAGACATCAACATATTTTGCCAATAGTCTCTTTCACGGAATTGTGACAGTTAACTTCCAAGAATCAAGAAAAAAAATGAGGAATTAAATTAATATAGTTAACAAATCAAGGGGTGGATTAAAAATTTAAAATTCATAGGCAGAGAGATCAAAAGAACTCCAATTATCCGGTGCAAACACCCCACAGTCTTCCATCTGCACCGCCGGGTACGCTAAGCTCGGCAGAGTTGTACCTTCCTCCCACAACATATCCTCCCCGATCTCAAACAAAAACTGCTGGCCACTCACATCCTGACACATGGACATCTGCGTCATCATCCCCTGCTGCTGCATCTGATCATCTCCAACCAATCCCAGCGGCGTCTGATACTCAAACGCCGCCGTAGCCTCACCAAACGCGCTCGCCGGAGCATTTTCCGACGACGACTCGTCGCCGCCGGAGCCGCCGACGTAATTGGCGAAGACGGCGGCCATGTCAATGCAGGCTCCGGCGGCGGCGGGGGAGGGGGAGGCGGCGGCGGTGGAGTGGCGCGTGGCGGAGGCGGCGGCGCGTGCGCGGCGGGATTTGCGGCAGCCGCCGCCGACGGGGACGTTGCGGAGGGAGCCGCCTTTGGTCCAGTAGCGGCGGCAGGCCTTGCAGAAGTAGCGGGGCTGGGAGAGGCTGTAGTTGTTGTAGTAGCAGAATTTGGTGTTGGCGGAGGCGCAGCGGGGGCAGTTTGGGGCGATTTCCGCGGCTGCGGTGGTGTATTTCCATTTGGCGGCGCCGGCGCCGTCCATCGCTATGGGCCGGATGAGGCCCATTGGGTTTGAGTAGTCGCTAGTGGCTGTGGAAGTTGAGAACATTTTTTTTCCTTTTTTTTTTAATTTTATTTTTGTTTTGAAAGGAGAGTGAGGATCAAGAATGAGATCACAAAAATGAGAGAGGGGAATGATTTAGGTGAAGAGGGGTGTATATATATAGCAACTGTTAGTTTGAAAAGCATGCTCTAGAGAGTTCATACCACATAAGAATGTTATTTTATGCTTTTAAAAGAAGAATGTTATCTTAAGATTGGTGATGCTTAGTTATAGTAATATTTTACTCTGTTTGTTTGTGTGCTAATTATACTCTGTCCCTGAAAATTTGATACATATTACCATTTCGGTCCGTCCCTGAAAATTTGATATACTTCACTTTTATCATTTTTGGTAGTGGACCTCATATTCTACTAACTCATTCCTACTCACATTTTATTATAAAACTAATACTTTAAAAGTAGGACCCACATCCCACCAACTTTTTCAACTCACTTTCCATTACATTTCTTAAAACCCGTGTCGGGTCAAAGTGTAGCAAATTTTGGAGGACGGAAATAGTAATATTTTACTTTATTCGTTATCACAAAATTTTAACGTAAAATTATTAAAATAAAATAATAATAATAAAAAAAGTGATTAAAATATTATTAATGGACATCGAATCTCATTTCATTAGTTATCAGAAAGATATTTGTAAAATAGAACATTAATATTTTTAAGATACTCACTATTCACTAAAATGATAATAGTTTTTATTTTAAAAGAAGAAGAGATTATATTACTCTAATTTTAATTATGCTCACTCAGTCTGCCAAAAAATATCATTATATAGTACTAGTACTCTGTAATTTAAGAATATTCGTCATTATAAGTATATTACACACTGAACTAACTCATTCTATTCAAATTTCTAAAAAAATACTCCCTCCGTCCCCAATTAGGAGTCACACTTTGACCGGACACGGGTTTTAAGAAATGTAAAGAAAAATTGGTTGAAAAAGTTAGTGGAATGTGAGACCCATTTTTTTATATTGGTTTTATAATAAAATGTGAGTGAATTGAGTTAGTGGAATGTGAGACCTACTTACCATTTATGGTAAAAATAAAGTGTGACTCTTAATTGGGGATGGACCGAAATGGAAAAGTGTGACTCTTAATATGGGACGGAGGGAGTATATATAATCTGAATATAAAAATAAAACTTAGATTTTACTATTTATTGACCGGCGGTAGCTAATACTCCCTCCGTCCCATAAAAGTTGAGTCGTATTCCTTTTTAGTCCGTCCCAACAAAGTTGAGTCATTTCCTTTTTTAACAAAAGACAAAACATCTAATCATTCTTACCTTATTCCATCATTAATTTTACTCTCTCTTATCTTTCCTACTTTTTTCATCTCTCCTATTTATTTAATATAAATTCTTAATCTCCGTGCCCAAAAGTTTTGTCTCAACTTTTATGGGACGGAGGGATTAGTACCTATTTTACAAAGTTTAAAATCAAAGTGAAAACTTAAATATCCTATCGAAAGTGCAGCGGCATGGCTCCGTATTTTGAACTCAATGTGTTAATTCAATGGTGATTTTAATTAACACGTTGAGTACGAAATGAAGACATACTAATATAGATTGAAATTACAAAATGAGTTAAATATCGAGCATTAATTTCAATTATTTGGTGTGAAGGTTTGGATATTTTTTAGACTATTCTATATAATAAAGAAAACAATTCTATAGAGTACAGCATTTTAATAATGATTTTGTTATCAGTTTTTAGAAATTTAATTTAGTGTATTCATTGTGTGGGAGTAGTGGAGAGGAGACCGAGGGCCATTACAAATCTTTAGTAAATGTATGTGGTAGTTCCTATTTATTTTCATATAAATTAGATTAATCATATTCTATTTACGTACTATGAGGGCGAGTTAAAATTATCTAAATTCTAGAAATTATTTATCAATTTGAATTATAGATCTTGACTACGTTGCACGCGGAACAGTACTAACTATATTACTCCATACAAATATTACTCCTTTTAATTATATTATACTACCTCCGTCCTCCAAATATTGACACACTTTGACTCGGCACGAGTTTTAAAAAATGTAATAGAAAGTGAGTTGAATAAGTTGGTGGGATGTGGATCCTACTTTTAAAGTATTAGTTTTATAATAAAATATGAGTAGGAATTTAGTGAGATATGAGGTTCACTACAAAAAATGGTAAAAAGCAAAGTGTGTCAAACTTTCAGGAACGGATCGAAATGGTAAATTGTGTCAAACTTTCAGGAACGGAGATAGTAATAACTAATAAGGCATTTTATTTCTAAATCCCACCAAAGCATTTGCATCTTATTTGTTTATTAATTACATCATCTTTTATATTAATGAGCTCAAAGTGAACATTTTGTTAAGTCTAATTCTCATGAATTGAGTAAGATTACAATGCATAATAAATAAAAATATTAAGTGATTATTGAAATTGTTGTTCATAATAAAAATTACGGAGTACTTTTTTAATGTGTAATACTCCCCCCGTTCCATAGTAATAGAGTCATTTTGCTATTTTGGTACGTTCCATAGTAATAGAGTCATTTTCCTTTTTAGTAAAAGTCAACACATTTTTCTACACCTACTTTACTCTCTTATTTTTTTCTCTCTTCATCTCTCTACCTTTTTCATTTTCCACTTAATTCTCCCTTTACTTAACTCACCAAACACAATTTTTCTTAATCTCCATATCGAAAAGAAACACCTCCATTACTATAAAACGGAGGGAGTATTAACTAGTCATAATGGATATGTAGTAATACAGTACAAAACTTATAAGGCTAACATTACAGCATGTGATAGCAACTCAAAAAACTGAATTTAATTAAAATTTTCCATACTCGTGGATCGACAGCCAGGTTGGCCAACCCTGTGCAGGCCACCTCCGCCTGCCTACATAGGAGTATGACTTTATTTATATACTCTCTCAGTCCCAAGGTAGTTGGTTCATTTTTTTTGGACACATAATTTAATAAATTGATTTGCTTAAGGTTAAAGTAGAAAAAATAAAGTAAGAGAAAAGATAAAGTAACAAAGAGAATAAATTTTTACTAAAAAAGAAAATGATTCAACTAGCTTGAGACAAAGTAAAGAGAAATACGACTCAGCTATCTTAGAACAGAGGGAGTATGGCAAAGATGAAAATATAAGTAAATGGAAAAAATGATGAAGCAATGGGGAGTAGAAAAGAGGGCGTGGGCGGTTAGCGAGCCATGTGATGGAAAATGATATGTTAAGACATAATCATGTTTTTATTGAGGCAAATAGTTTACGTTTGGGTAATGTGGCATTTCCCCATTGGTTGTTGATGACCGCGATTGATGCTATTGGTCAATGCCATCCTCCTCAATTTTATCATTTTATCATAATTTCATTATCGAGTCACCATGACTCCATGAATCCATGATGAATAGTCTCAGCAACAAAGCTTGCAAATCCCAAATGCCATTATTGTGCATTTTTTTTTTATATATACAAGAGAAATGCTGTAGTTGAAAGTGCAGCGAGCAAAAGTCGTTAACAAATCAACGAACAAGTAACAATAAAAGCAACAACAAAAGGCATGCAAAAAACTATGCAAAATCCCCCACCCATCAGCCATATAACCAAAAATCACCAAGCTAAGCAAATAAACACTATAAGCACCGAGTCATCCCTCACTCAACAAAATGTCACACCATCAACTCAACCAAGAATAAGACACCAACAACAGAAAAACAAAGGCACCAGAAGGAAAAAGAGGAGAAAGAAAAAATAGCAAAACTAAAAAAGAGCACCCCTCAAATATCTTCACTCATCTACTTCCTTTTACTTTCAAAGCCTCACCAGCATCTAACATCGTTTTAGCTAGTGCCATTTCCTTCTTTCTATTTTTTGAAGTTCAATTGATATTTAAAAAGCAAAATAGTGTAAATCGAAGAATTCATTCAAAAAATATTCAAGAACTTTGAGATTTCCACCTAGTTTTATCTATATTATTGCACTGAAATAATTACAAATTTATTAAAAGCACAAGTATATGAAATTGCGCGGGGCATAAAACTGTTTTTGCATCATCGAGATTTTATTTGATTATGTAAACATGATTATTTCAATATAGTTTCACAACTTATAAGTATGAAAAAAAGGCAAAAGCCACCAGATGTAGGCAAATACAAAACCTCAATCTATAAATTCACCAACAAACTCAATCTTTTTTCTTTATTTTTTAATCAATTGGAACCCTTTCCAAAATATTTTTCACCACACATGTCGGCAAAGTTTTATTACTTCACTCACCTAGGGATCGGTAAAGAATTAATTTATTAATTGCACGATTACATTAACTAATACTCTAATTAATTCACATCAATTGGTGCATTCCACATGCATATATGCCTACGTGGCAAGATTTGGTGAAGTTGGAGATCTTAAACACCATTAAATTGCTTTGTTTAATCATTTAAAACTGTGATTAAACAAAGCCCCTAAAATGTGATCTTTAGTAGTAGTAGTACTTATTTGAATTCAATACATCATTCCCCCTGATTTAGTTCCTAAATTAATTGCGCCTTCAATTAAAAGTGAACCCTTTTCTTATCACAAAATTAAGATATTTAAATAATTTATCATTAAAAAAGTCAAAACTTCGTGGAGGGTTCATGTCCTTATGCTTGGACGATTTGAGTCAAAACAATCGATCATTTAATGCAATTCACTCGAAGATTTTCTGACCTTTTATTGTGCTCAAGCAATGTATAACAATATTCTATTTATTTCACCGTCTTATTTCACATCTTAGCCGATTAAAAAATGAGGTTTGCACGTAGGAACTTGAATTTGGAAAATCACATTGCAAAGATATAAACCAAAAATATCACGTTAAAAGTGTTTGAACTGACAATTTTGCCCCTGAGTCATTTTGACCTATTTTCTAGAAACTTATGAAGCGGCTGCATCTTGATGGCGAAAATTTGGTGCATTTTTTATGGGTTAGAGCTGGCCAAGGCTTGAGGATTTCGAAAGTTAGAGATAGAGAGTGATAATTTTGTTGGGGTATCGATGATTATGGGCGTGTTCGAGATCTCAACTATTTGTCGTTCCTTAGTACAAAAGGTGCGTGACATTCTTCAAGATTTTGACTTAGTCGTGCTTCGGCATGTGCATAGAGAAGGCAACTTTGCAACAGATTTTTTTATCCCATTTTGCTTATAGCTTTTTTGGAGGAGTTCATGTTTTAGAAACTTTGCATTTGGGGTTACGTAGTTGATTTACCATGATAGCATAGGTGTTTCTTACATCTGTTAATTGTGTTAGTTTCAGGCTTTGCCTGTATTTCTTTACCAAAATAGAAAAGACATCGAAGATGAAGATAAACATGAAAAAAAATTATTGTCATGCTCTGTTTAGTAAGTTTGATGCTGATATGATTTTTTTTACTATAATATACTCCTTCCGTCCCATAGAAACAATCTAATTTTTACATTTCCGTCCATCCTACAAGATTAGCCTCTTTCTATATTTAGTAAAATTTTCTATCTTATGGGGTCAGCCTCATTCTCAATTAACAATATCCCAATTACTTTTTCTTTCAATCTCTCTCATATTTTATCAACTTTGCATTAAAACTCGTGCATCAAAAGGTGTTTGTCATGCTTTGTTTAGTCAGTTGATACAATTTGATGTTGATATGATTTTTTTTACTACAATATACTCCTTTCGTCCCATAAAAATAGTCTAATTTTTTCATTTTTGTAATTAGCCTCTTTAAATATTTAGTAAAATTTTCTCTCTTATAATATTAGTCTCATTCTTCATTAATAATATTTCAGTTACTTTTTCTTTCTATCTCTCTCCTGTTTTACTAACTTTGCGTTAAAACTCGTGTTAGTCTCCAAAGTCTCTATATATACATGTTTCGTCACGATGATGAATATTTTGTGCGACCGTATTGTCACTTATCAGGAGTACTGCATGCCATGTGTATTAGCTTTCAAACTTAGGTCTTGTATGCATAATATATCAACCAATTTTGAAAATGAATACTTTAATATCATAGAGCAAGAACAAATCATCATTCAATTTGAAATAAACATGCATAGATACTGAAATAATATTTGTTTCTATTATTCCTATCATGCTACTCTCTTCTCACTCTATATTTATTTGGCTTCTCAATCTTCCCCTTTCATTTAAAATCCTTATGAAATTCAGTGTAATGTTGAGGAATGAGCTAAACACCAGCTGGTTTATGGGCAAACTTGATCATCTCTATATCCCTCGAATTCTTGATAATATAAAAGAAAAGTAAAAAGTACAAAATTTGAAGAAGGTATGGTCAATTATTTTCAAGTAGTTGCAAAAGTTTTAAGTAGGCAGTGGGCAATTCATGTGGGTGTTTTGGGTCATTTTCGTGTATGAGATGTGCAACAAGAAAGTGATTAACACACAATCCCTTCCACGGATCTAATAGTTACTCTAGTTTCCCTCTGACTACGCATCGAAAAAATAGTGTAAAATAGTATTGGGTTGTACATGATGTGTTGTTCGCGTGTGTAGTAGTAATGTAGTATATAGTTCTATATATACACACACACGATCGGCACATAATTAACCATGAACGACGCAGTAATGAAGATGGTATTAATTAATTTAATTGTGATTTAAATTACGAAATGAGATATTGTTATAGAATGATGGGAACGTTGGAAGGTATAGGGATGGCAATAGAACTCGTGATATGTGTTAAATGGCATAAAGATTTAGAAATGGTTTGCATGTGGGAGATGTTGGTCTAATTTGGGTGTGTGAGAGGGGGTCCCTAATTCGTGGGTGCCATTTCTATCATCTACCTACATCATTAACTATATACTTAAAATTAGGTCATGTGATCAAAAAACAATTTAGATGATGATCATATTTGTATTTATAAGGGTCTTGGTTGTTCAATTTCGGCGAATTATTTTTAAAAAAGAAGTTCGAAATTAAAATCAATTGGCAAATTATATATACCGAAATCATCCCGACAATATGCATGGTTATATAACAGGTTCCCATACAGTTTAATTATCAAAATTTAAAAAAATTAAGGATATAGATTATATTTTGGTTTCGGAAAAATACGAGAGAAATTCTCAAGTCAACAAAAGTGACAAGAATGATAAGTCTGTCAAAAAAACGAAAGACCAAACAAAACGAAGAAATTACACAAAAATGCTCAACAACCACAACCCAACCTACACTCCTCAAATTCACAAACTCCATATTTCCACCAAAACAACAAACTGCAACGTCTCAAATCAAACAACTAGACCTATAAACACGAAACGAGCAACCAACAAAAAACTAGGTACATATGTGGACGCCACTCTTGTTTAGTTCATATACATTTTATTACCAACGTAATTTAGACTGATTAATATTTTTTCTATATAATTTTAAATAAATGAATAAAATAATATTAATAACAATTTTGTAAATTTAATATCAATGTAGAAGAAAATTAATAAAGCTACATGCATATGAGAGGGTGCTCATGGTATATGTATGTAGTAATTATTTTTCCTGATTTTGATTCATAAAAATTTGTTCGTTAACTGGCTAAATCAACACCTTTAATAATAATAATAATTTAATAATTGTGTTATCGGTCTTTTCATAATATCAATTACAAAAACATCATATTGTAATTCTTGACATTTGACAGAGAACAATATTGCAGGGCAATTTCAAACCTCAGATTCTCTTTGAAAAAAATTAGACCATGTTGGTTGCTGCCTTGGCCCACAATTGAAAATATGGCCTCATGACTATACTTTGGACTTTAAAGATCACTCATTTGATTTCATATCTATATTTTTCCAGTCATCAAACAATCAATCAAGCAATTCAAATATGGCCATTAGTTGTTCTCTTATTTTCTGTGTTTAATTGATGAAAAAAATGTGAAATGATATTATCTTTTACTTTTTTATACTAATGAAAAATTAGATAGATCATCACAATTCACAAATCTAGAAAGCAAAATAGGAGATATATAAATAATTAAGTAGGTGCTAAACTCATTCTCCTAAGCAAAACATAAGTTAGCAATCTGTATCCTACAATCATCACAACCATTGCTCCAACCTCCATTCCTCCTCCTACCTCTCCACTCCCATACTGTATCCTCAGCAGCAGCTTATACGTGTGATAATTCAACGATAGGTATCGTACCCAACGCATGAACCTCGGGACTCTCTGCACACCAACACCACCAAAGTTAATCACTCTTCATACATAGAAAAAAAATCAATTTTGAACTGTTGATATGATATAATATGGTAACATACAGTGATGAAGAAGCCACCAGATAGCATGAATGTCATAACTGTGACAGAAGCCAAAGTTGTTGCCTTCTTCACATCCATGAATGCTGCACCTATACTTAGTCCTAGCCCCTACAAACAAATACTACATGTTCATGACTTCTTCTTGTTTCAAACTTTTTCTTTAAATGGTGGTGTGATTTAATTTACCTGAGCAGCAATGATGCTGAGGAAGATGGAGAGGAGAGTTAGAGAAAATGCCGCGAAAGTGTGCTTGAGTCCCACCATGAAGTAGATTATCGTGAGGAACACAACGGACAGGAGGAGGTCTAAAGGCAGATCACTCGCGTTTCTAGCTACCAAATACGCGCTCACCTTGTACATCCCCACTGATCTCTCCTTGGACAGCATTGCCCTTTCGAGTGGGAATGTTAATATGGCTGTGAATACAGGGGAGAAAGCCCAATACACAGAGATGAAGAACAATAGCCCTGCTTGATCTTGAGGCCTATGGGGAGAAGATGTTGTTGCATTGGAATTCCACCAGATTGAGCCAGTGATGACAGCGGTGGATATGACTTGAGTCACGCGAAGGCTGCTCAAGTACTCGTGTCGCCTCTCCTTTAGGCCTCTTCGGAAGAGAATGCAAAACTGTGCAATCCAAGATGCCCCACATTCTCCTGCATCACTCATGTTGCTGCGCCTCCCGGGCTTGTGGTAATTGAGCGTTGTGATCTCGTCTAGTTTCATCGTCTTCGACTCATAAGCCCCTAATAGATACTGCAAAGCAAGAAACTATTAGAGATGTTGAATCCAAAAAGATGTAATGTTTTTCAATTTTTGTTTGGTGTGTTGAATTGACCTTATGCACATCAGAAGGGAGGAACTTGTCTTGTAGTTCTGAAGGGATGGATTTGTCTTTGACATTTCCACTTGCAAGATCAATCAAGAATTCGGCTGGATTCATCGCGATAAGTGGCAAGCACCCGATGGATGAGAAGTACCTCATTGCATCGGACGCCTTCCCAAAGTACAACGAGCACCCATTGCTCAGCAGTATCAGCTTGTCGAATATGCTAAACAGCCGGCTCGAGGGCTGATGGATTGTGGTAATCACTGTCTTCCCACCCTATGCATTATGCAAACATTTGTATAAGGATTTTTTTTCTTCAAAATTTTAGTACTACTAAATTTTTTACCTGAGCAATGTCTTGGAGCATCTGAACGATACGAAGGGCGGTCGTGGAGTCTAATCCGGACGTAGGTTCATCAAGGAACAGAAGTGATGGATTGAGAAGAATCTCATTGCCAATGCACACTCTCCTTTTCTCACCTCCAGAAACTCCTCTCACAACCTTATTCCCACCAACCATTGTGTTTTGGCACCTAATTTCATGGTTTAATAAACACAAATCAACTTCACAAACACAACAACCATAAAAAGAAAAAGTAATACATACTTCTCTAGACCAAGCTGTGAGAGCACATCCATTGCTCTCTCAGTTTTCTGCTGGTTTGACAGCGAGTTGGGAAGGCGAAGCAACGCAGAGTAAGTTAGCGTCTCCTTCACAGTTAAGTGTGGGAACACAGTGTCATCTTGCAGCACAAATCCAATCCTTTTTCACTCACAAATTAAACAAGCAAAGATAAGGTCAGATTCATGAATGCTTAGTAAACTATATAACCACATAATGTACATGGAGCTACCTTCGTTTCAACGATTTAGTGTATAACCGATCATTGTAAGTTATGATTCCGCCATCACATTTCACTCTCCCACTCAGCAGATTCAGCAGAGTAGTTTTGCCACCTCCAGAAGGCCCCATCAGAGCAAGAACTTCGCCTGGAAAAACCGAACCACTCACACCTTGCACAATGTGTTTCTCCACTATCTTTGAGCTATTCAACCTCACATTGTAATTCACATCTTTAAACTACAAAAACATGCAAGGAATTATATAAACCTTCATCAACGCGTCTTCCTCAACAAAACATCAACTGTATTAGTACTATAATTTACCTTGAGAGAAATTCCCAATGCTGCCTCAACTCTATCTGATCATCACAAACACCACACTAAATATTGTTTTTCGATAAAAAGGTATAACATACAATAAGAACTTGCCTGATATTGTAACATCAGGAAGGCCATGAAGGGATGAGGATGAATTGGACTGATAAAGTGAGAGGAGTCCTCTTTTCTCATTGGTGGGAGGATTGTCTGAGCATTGTTCATCAAACATTTCAGCGACGAAATGAGAGCTAAACGACTTAGCTTTGCACAAAGGTGTGATTTTTGAGGTATCTTTGTTGCTGATCAGATCAAGGCTTCTCCTTTTGATCTTAGAGTTTATAGTTTTATTCCTGAAGTTGTCCTCATCAGCTAACATGAGCTTCTTCATTTCGTCGTGTTTTGCATCAGTTCGGAACACGTTGTCTTGGTTGATCTTGGCGTAATTTTCGGACAAGTCAAGAGCTGATGCTGTCTCCTCCATTGCTTGGAGAAGTTCAAGATTTGAGCTGCATTTGCAAAGAAGAAAACTTGATGAGTTGAAAGAAGGCAAGAGAATGATTATTATTATTATTATGTAAGGAAAAAAGATTTTGAAATACAAGACAAAGATAGAGAGATCATACAAAGACTAAATGAAAAGCAGTGTGACGAAACTTGATCAGTTTTGGTTAATATATATAGACAATCCTTTTTTAATCACTAAGAAGTTGAGAGTTATTATTCATGTGTTTTTTAGTAATATTTACTTTCTTTACACAATACATAAGAAACACTTCATTTACACTACAATATACTTTAATGAGTCCAACTTATTTTTCTCATTTTGTTATATTTTATATTTTCTTATAGAGTTATACTCCCTCCGTCCCACTTAAGATGACACGTTAAGTTTTTCTTTTTAGTTTGTCCTAACTAAAATGACACATTTCCTTTTTTGATAACTTTCTCTCAAATTAATACACTCAGCCATTTTTTTCTAACTCTTATTTAAATATATAGGAGTACTACTTTTTAGTTGATATGGATGATATTTTTTAAAAAAAAATGGAGGTTGTTTCTATTTTCATCGACAATAAACCTCACTACGTAAAAATTCAAGTATGATTGTCATATTAATAAATTGTTACTATTTCCTTTATGAAAAAGTCGATAATTAGATTATATAAGTATAATATCCCCTTATAATATTTTTGAATAATGCAGTTATTTTTGTCTTGTAATATTAAAAGCGGGTGTTGGTCTCTATCTCATATCTTCCAATTTTTCACAAATTTCAAAATAGACAAGTCTTGAAAAATAGAAACATGTACCCTAAATTGTACAACGACGCGTGATTGAAAATCTTCCATTAGATTCTTGGAAGCACCTTTATAAATAGACAATACATAAATTAATGGGAATGGCCAAACCACATTTTCTTGCATAAGAGTTTGTAGTCCACCACAGTCTTATCAAAGTACTATACCACCTATATTGATATCTGACAATATTTCATAATTAGAGAAATATTACAACGTTTGGTACGAAAGAAGACAATTGAGGGGTGCCTTTGCATCAACGGCAAAGTACAGATATTTGATGCCTTCACTTACCTTAAATTGGTGTCACCACTTCCACACATTCCATTTACGTACATGAACGTGCTATTAAGTTCACAAATAGTGTACAAGTTCAAAATCGAAGTTATAGTTACGTACGAGTAAATTCACATAGATCAGGTAAAGTGATTGATATAGGAGACTAAGGTTTTAGGTTTGAGTTCTCCGAGACACTATTTTAAAAATTTAAAGATATAATTACTTGCTCTCGTCTTATTCTTACATAATGCTATAGGCAATAATTATTAATGCACAAGAATAATCCTACTTTATACTACTCCCTCCGGCCACGAATAAGAGTCACCGGTTTTAAAAAATGTTAAGAAAAGTGGGTGGAAGAAAGTTAGTGGAATATGAGTCTCACTTGTATATATTAGTTTTAAATGATATGTGAAGGGAATGAGTTGGTGGAATGTGGAGTCTCTTTACCATTTATAGTGATAATGAACCGGGACTCCTATTCGCGGACGGACTAAAATGGAAAAACGAGACTTCTATTCGCAGACGGAAGGAGTATCTCTGTAATTTTTCTCTGTATATCTTATCAAGTGGGCTGAGATGGGCTAGGTTCGGTGGCAGTGGCTGATCCAAGAATTTCATATTAGGGGTGCGATAAATAATTACACCGACTTAGAGATTTAAAATTCAATCTATCATATTTTCTGTAATCTCAATATATTTATTCTCCAGTGAGTCACTTTATTGTATATAAAAATAGATTATTCTTTTGTCTTATAAAAAAAAATCACTATTTGTAATAGAGGCTCTTAGATATTTATATATTAACAAAGAACATATTTTAGTTTTTAAATTAGTTTAAATATTTAAACAGATGTTAAAACGCATCATAATTTTTAATATACTCTCAAATATGAGCATAAAAAACCATAAATAATGAGGATTATATCTAATCATGATATTAATCAAACATCAGATAGAACGTAAAATATAAACATTATTATTTGTAATCAAAGATTAGATAGAAAGTAAAAATTATAAACCACTAATGAAGATATTTGTTTGTAATCAAACATTAGACAGGAAGTAGAAACTATAAAAATGAAGACAAAATAGCAAAACACTGCATCTGACGGGTGTCGTCCTGGGTCCATGCTATGAAAAATGAGCACATTACCACTAGGCTAGTTAGAATTTGGGGGAACATTCGTACCCCGTTGTTCTTTAGTGGATCCGTCACCGTTCGGTGAGGCTCGGTCAGGCTGAAACCCGACTTGACCCAACCAATGTTTGAAGTGGGTTGGGTTGGGCATTTAATTTTATAAACACACCATCTTAGTGGTGGTGAAACATGAGTGGTTCTTGATTAGGAGCTTATATTTTAGCAATATAGTTAATTACACCATCCGTCTCATATAAATTGGTCCTTTAGGATAGGCATGTGTTTTAATGTGTAATTTAGTTAAGTAAGAGAGAAGGAGAAAAAGTAATTGAAATTGTGTAGCCCATAAATGAAAAAATGAAAAAGGAGAAAATTGTTACCATAAATGGATATGTGACTATTTGCATGAGACGGATGAAAAAAAAAATTTAACCAATTTCTATGAGACGGAGGGAGTAATTAATTAATAAATTAATGCATAAAGAATGTGTGAGCACCGTGTGCGTAATTCCAACTTTAGATATGAAAGCATGCTTATCTTATCTTCGAAATCTCATTTTCATCATTCGGAAAATATCATTTCATCAATAGGGAAATAATCAAAATATCATTTTCATCAACCTTTTACATCTTCTCGACTTTTCTCTGTGCAACATGGTTTATCAGTACACGCACGTGCATGCAATGAATATCGATAAAATATTTGTACGGCTTTTCGTATCGTTTGTTTTTATTTTAATCTTAAATTTTACAAATTCGTGGTTCCACGTCAAAGTATATGAAATTTTATATGAAATGCATTTTAGATTGCGCATGAGTTTTAATGTAAAATTAGTAAAGTAAGAGATAGGTAAGAGGAAAAAAATAATTAAAGTATTCTTCAATAGAGGGAAAAGAGTTTCCAAAATTGGAAAATGAATATTATTGTGGGGCTGACTAAAAAGGAAACGTGAATATTATTGTGGGACTGACTAAAAAGGAAAAAAAAATTCATATTCTTGTGGTCCCGGCTAAGATGACACATTTCTTAGCCGACATGTGATTTTAGGAGTTACTCCCTCCGTCCCACATTTGGAGTCACTTATTGTTATGGCTCGGATTTTAAGAAAGAGCTGAAGTGTGTAATAAATGAAGTGAGATGGTGGAGTGTGTAATAAATGAAGTGAGATGATAGAGTGTGTAATAAATGAAGTGAGATAGTGGAGTTGGTTGAAGGTGTGTCCCTTTTGACTTTTGATTTTTGTTTTGATTTATTTTAATGTAGATAATGACAATTTTATGTAATTTTGATGAAGAATGAGGTAAAATTGTATGACCAAATATGAAAAATTCTAAAAGTGACTCTTAAATTGGGACGGACTTTTATGGCAAAAAGTGACTCTTAATCTGGGACGGAGGGAGTATTAGTTAATGTGTTTAATTGGAGAGAAAAATGTAGGTGTAAATATTAAGGTAGAAAGATAAAAAAAAAGATGTACGGAGTATATTTTAATAGGAGTGAGAAAAAGTGGTTGAGTGTATTAATTGGAAAAAGAAAGTTTTCAAAAAATGAAATGTGTCATCTTAGTTGTGACAAACTAAAAAGAAAACGTGTTATCTTAAGCGAGACAGATGGAGTAATTAATAAAGATAGTTTTTTTTAAACTTTTTTTTATCGAATATAAATTTTGGTTTAAAAAATGATACGGAAATAAAATAGAGAATTCTATCGCTTTTTGTGCCCCTGCCATAGTGGGCTTTTATCTTCACTCCTCTGTTTGGGCAGACAATTAAGTGGGCTACAATTCGGGCTCGGTATAAATATAGGTCGATTGATTATCTTCACTTGATTTTGGTCATTTTTATCTTCACTTAATTTGAGGTCAATTGATAATCTTACTAATTCAAACGGGCTAATTCAACAAGGTTCGGCCCGGATATTGGGTTCATTAAAATGGCCTGATCTCATTATATTAGTCAAGAAAAAGGTTTGTTCACTGTAGTAATCTATTCCTATGCAATTAGGAGTTTTGATTGTCATTTTGATTCATCCACGATCATGAGTTTCAGTTTATTTTTATTATAAATGGTAAATTTCACTTGTAATTATTATAAAATTAATATATAAATTAAAGTTTACTTTACACTATTTTTTCCATTCATTTTTTTATATATATATTTTTAAAATTCGTGCTGAACTCAATCTAGAACTTGTGGGGGGAGGGAATATCATTTATTTTCATCGTCTTGTTTTCAGATGTTCAATGACCAAAATTTCTTCTTGACTACGTACTATTCTTTAGAACATTCTTTTTCCTCGTATTTATTCAATATTTTTTCATCACACGTGTTTACAAAGTTACAACTAATCAAATATTGATAGGCCATCAACTATTCAACAATACACCTTTTGTTTTGGGCACACAGGTTATTAATTGTACATTTGTACTTAATTAAATGTAGCTTTTTCTTCTTCTTCTTCCGAATAAAACAAGCAAGGACTTGTCGAGGTAGTCGCACAAGTCTAGTACTCATGAACTCCAACACTAGACCGCAACTACGTGGCTTGGAAAAAAATTAGTTTGAAAATTTTAAAAATTCGTATAATAAATTAATTTAGTTATTTGGCATTTTAGCAAATAGCAAAATAAAGACGAATGGCAATAGCCAATAGTGACATAGTAATTCGTTGATTTGCTGAATATTTCTTTATTTTCTTTTTTTTTTCTTCTTATTATACTGAAATATTAACATCACTAAAAGACGTCTATGTGCAGAGATGGTACAATTGAGAAAAAAAAAATTAAAACTTCGTTATTTAATATTCTAATATAACGTTATAAGACATACTAGAATGAATAATTAACTATAATCCTTTATAAAATAATCTACTAATACAAAGTGAAATGTAAACTGGCAATCTAATGATCAATATCTATATCTATATAAAAGAGTTATTTGGCTACATACGAGTGAACTTTATTTTTTAATATAAATACATAAATTTTAAAAAAAATGAATTTAAATACATAAATATGATACTACATATAGTACTATCATATTACCATATATGTCGCAAAACATGATAACATAGTATTTCAGATTATTTATTTGCAAATGCACAGACTTTTAATATCTTCATATTTTTGTCCTCATTTATATAGTACTGGTACTATAATAGAGATCGAGTAGTTACAAAAGCCATTAATATATGATTTCAAACAAAGTATTTTTGTTCCTTTTTTCTGCCCAATGAAAAAGGGAATCACTCAGGTCCCTCTAATTAGTAATCAACCATGTTCGAAATTTCAAATTTCTAGTAGATTACAAAGTCGTTTGACTGTTGATTTGGCTATAAAAATATGAACATAAAAATTTGTACAGAGTCGTTTGACTCTTGTTTCATTATATGAAAATGCAGTTTGAACTATTTTTGACATAGTCTTGACGATTCACACTATGCAAAAATAGACCCATATGACTTTTTCAGCATGTTTTCATTAATATAAGACAAGTTCCAATTAAGCAAAATCCAGTCAAACTTATTGAATCCGATATTCCTTCTTGTTTTCGTGGGTTTATAATATCCACATAAGTAGATTATAGTATTTCATTTTTTTCATCTGTCAAATTATCTAGTCCCAAGTTTTACCTAGAGTTTCTGCACTAAGAATATATATTTCAGCCCATGTCTGCCCCAATTGAATTATTTTAATTTTTTCATTATTTTTTATTCTATAATTTTACATACTATTTGTAAAGAAAATTCGTAGTTTTCACTCATAAATAACATAATTTAGATTGTTGATGCAATTTAAGTACAAATAGAAGTAGTATCAAGTAAGTAGTACTCCCTCCGTCCCATAAAAGATGTCACACTTGTGAGACGTCACGAGATTTTAGGAGATTTTGTTTTGTGCTCCCTCTGTCCCATTAGAAATGAAACGTTTTTTTTTTTAGTCTGTCCCATTAAAAATGAAACGTTCCTAAATATGGAACCAATACTCTCTCTATTTTTTCTTCTCTCTTACTCTATTCTTTCTTCATTAACTCACAAAACAACATTACATAAAATCTTGTGCCAAAAAGCAAATGTTGCATAGTTAATGAGACGGAGGAATAACTAATGGAAAAAAGAAAAGTGTAACATCTATTATGGGACATTAAATAAATCTGCTTACAAATTGATTTAATTGATTTATTTTTTCGAAATTAAATAAATTGAAATTTGCTTAACCTCATTGACACGTACAATTTCAAATATTGTTCTTCTCACTCCGTTGCATTTCAAATGTTCTTCTTTTCTCTTTCTTGGATTACAAATTATGTATTGAAAATACATTACTTATTAAATTAAACATTGTGTTTGAAAAAAGTAAATGGGCCATCCGCGAGCGCCACATTATCGTCAAGGGACCCATCCATGCACCCCCATGTGAAATCTATGGAAAATGCGTATATTTTCACTTACATTTTTCTTGCCACGTCTTTATAATTTTACTAATTATGTATTAAAACTCATGGCATCTTAAATGTTTCTATTTTAATAAGATATATGGAGGATAAAATAAGCCGAGTCGATGAGTTATCTTTCCACAAGATGAGATAAGCCCATGTAGTGATCTCGGATTGGTCTATCGTCCGCAAAGATAAAACAACTTCGTCTTTGAAGTAGCAGCACCGCTAACAATATAGCTCTGGCGAACCGGATGAAGGCGAGGGCAAAATTTCGACAAAAGAAGAATACACTGAGAGAGCGAATGGATCTTAATGCATGTGAGATTTCAAGTGTGTTTTGGTTTCTGTTGATATAGATAATGCATGAGTATATCTCCCTATTTACACTGACGTATCCAGTATAGAACAAGGAGGTACAGTTGTACCCCAAAAACTTTATGCCTTAACCATATATTGTAACGCATTTACAATCAAACCTTTGTAGTCCAACGGTTGAATGCCACTTAGTCTAGGCAGAGACCCAAGTTTGATTCCTGGTTGCTGCGAGGTTTATAGTTTTTTTCCTTGCATTTTATTGTTCTTCATTTTATTTTGAAGAATGCCTATTTTCTCCATTTTATTTTGGAAAAATCCTACTCTGTCTTCTTATTCGATTCAACCACATATTCCTTTTTTATTTTGCTGCATTTTATTTTTTAGTTGTTATATTTTAATTTTACTCCTTTCTACTTGTAGTTATATTCTCCTATAGGAGACTTAAGTATTTTGCTGTAATTTTAATTTATTCTCCTTTCTATTTTGAAGTTATTATATTTCAAAAATAGCGTACACTTTATACGAATAATTTATAATCAAAAGATTTACTAGTATTTTATTTAACAAAATGAAATAAAAATGATTGATCAAATTTTAAAGGTATGAGATATTGAAATATCGTACCCTCGAATTAAAAATCTTGGATACGCCACTGCCTATTTATAGGCTTAATCTAAAGGCTATGGAATCATGCATAGTCAACTCTGCCATTAATGTTGGATTGTAACGGTCAGATGTTACAAACGTGACAAACATATATCATGGAACATGAACTTAGACGGATGCATTTAGACACTTCTCACATAGTTGTTCGTACCAGAGACGTATCAGGACAACCCAATCAATATGCACACATGGACAGTTACGTGTCAAGCCACGTATTATTTGCCACATGTTTTGGCGTATCCAATGTAGGATTTATCAATACATTAATCTTATAACATCCTATTATTCTGACATACTTTAATCTAGTATTTCATACTTACTGAGAATCGGTTTTAGAGAAAATAAATACACAAACAATCGTCAACTTAAAATGTAAATTCATTATACATATTATTTAATTTTTAAAAATTAAATATTTCGTCATTTGTACGACCTGATCAAACTATGATTACGAGCTTATATTCCAACAATCAGTGTAAAGATAAATGTCCAGAACCAACTCGACAACACCACCTAGAGAAACAAACAAAAAGTTTTTCTTTTGTAATTACATATTTATATATTTTATTTTCCATTTGGGCTTTATAATAATCCCCGTTCAAGTTAACATGATTTTTTCCGTAAATGTTAAGAACCAACTCAACAAACACGACTACGAGAAACAAATAAAAATTACTTCATAGTTTTCAAACATTAATTAAACGAAGGTGTCTTTCTTCTAGAAACGTGATTCATTTCATATAAGCTAAAATCGAAAGTTTTTTTTGTCTGATAAAGACTCTTGAACTAAGGACACTAATAAAGTTGAAATTATTTAGGTATGAAGAAAAATGAAAACTTTCCTACCGATCCAGCACAAAAAGACAACTATTCTTTCAATAAAGTTTTAGTTGACCCCCAATTTCAAAGACAAATTGTTGACAAAATAGATCCACATTTAAAATAATTAATAATGATACAAATTAAATTAATCAAATATTGATCCCAACACATCTCGTTAGATATATCCTAGGATTGTTTGTCTTGGTTGAGTATATATCCTAAGGATTTTTTTAGTTGAATATACACACCTAAGTTTTTTTAGTTGAATATGTACCTAAGATTTATGCGTCACAAACTAGGTATTAAATGGGCAATCAGTCCTCTAGTTATGGTTATTTATTTATTTATCCCTATCTTTGCATTGTGTAGCTCATTTAGTCCTTTTGGCTCGAAATTACAAGAAGACATCCTTAAACGTATAATCCCTCCGTCCCATTAAATATGCAACATTTGAAAATTGACATGGATTTTTATGTAATGTTGTTTTGTGAGTTAATGAAGAGAGAGTAAAATATGAGAGATGAAAAAATAGAGATATATCATATACTCCCTCCGTCCCAGCTAAAATGACATATTCCTTAGCTGATATGGGATTTTAAGAGTTATTGGTTAAAGTTTTAATTGAAGAGAGAAAAGATAGGTGTAAGTATTAAAATAGAGAGAGAAAGAAAGATGAATATTTTAAAGTGAGAAAAAGTTGTTGGGTGTAATAATTGGAGAGAGAAAGTTTTCAGAAAGGAAATGTGTCATCTTAGAGCATCCACTATAGAGTGGACACTTTGGCCGGACACTTTTACGTTTTTTGTCCATAGCCACTTTTTATTTGTCCACGGCAAAAAAAAAGAGTGTCCGCAGCAATAGTAGACACTTTTTTTAGCCACATTTCACTTTATTTTATTTGTTGTATATTTTAATTCAATTACAATTAAAATTATCGGACTAAAAATAATTAGATAAAAACGGCTAGTGCAATAAAATTAAAATTGAAAACTAAATTTTCGTCGGATTAAAGTGATGGGAAAATTACAACGAAAATTTGATCTACGGAAAATCACACATGTTCTTCACGCTACGCCGCCTCCCCTACGTGCCCAGACCTCTTCAATCAAATCGACCTGGAGTTGGTCATGTGCTGTGCTCCTGCGTATATCAACGAAACGTTGGATAAGATATTCATTACTACGTGGTACACCGATCTGTATCGGCGCGGAGGCAACGCCGTGACTTGTACTTGCACCATCTTTCGGTGCCCAACGTTCTGCAGCAAATCCTTCATCTTCTATTATCATATTGTGCAATATGATACATGCTACCATAATATTCGCGACATCATCTTCGTGCCAAACTCGTGCCGGGCAGTGTAGAATGGTCCATCGCGCTTGGAGCACACCAAAAGCTCGCTCAACATCTTTCCTAACGGCCTCTTGTTTTCGCGCAAAATATTGTCTCTTCGCTCCAGTCGGTTGGCGAAGTGTCTTGACGAATACGGGCCAACGAGGGTATATTCCATCTGCCAAATAGTATCCCCTGCGATACTGCGTGCCATTTGCTACAAAACTGATCTCTGGACCCTCTCCCCGGCACTCATCATTGAAGATAGGCGATGACTGCAGAACGTTGATGTCGTTGTTCGAACCTGCAACACCGAAATACGCATGCCAGATCCACAAACGGTAGTCAGCAACGGCTTCGAGGATCATCGAAGGATGTTTCTGCTTGAAACCGGTAGTGAACTGGCCTTTCCACGCCACCGGGCAGTTTTTCCACTCCCAATGCATGCAATCAATGCTGCCCATCATCCCGGGGAAACTGTGCACCGCACCGTGCATATCTAGCAGTCTCTGACACTCATCAGGGGTTGGCTTTCGTAGGAACTCCGGACCAAAGACTTCCCGAATGCCCTTACAAAACTGCCGAAGCACATTTAGACTAGTCATCTCACCCATTTGTAGGTATTTGTTGAACATATCAGCCGGTCCGGCATAGGCAACCTGCCTTATTGCAGAGGTGCATTTCTGCAAAGTAGACAGTCCGATCCGGCCAGTGCAATCACTCCGAAGCGTGAAGCAATTGTACCGGTCCGCCAATGTCGTCGCTATATGGGTAAAGAGCGGTCGCGACATTCTGAAACGCCGACGAAAAATCTCAGCTGGGTAACGAGGGTCAGCGCTAAAGTAGTCGACCATAAGCCGCTCAGCCGCTCCGACATGGTCTCGTGGGATTGTCCGACGATGACGAATCTTACGAGAGATCGCCGCCGCCGCCTCATCCTCCTCGTCGGCTTCCCTCTGCACCTCTTGAATCAAAGAATCCCATGCTTCAATCTACAAATCATCCATAAAGTAGCAATGGAAATCCACAAATTTTTAGAGATAGAAAATTTGGATAGAAAGTGAAATGGGTGTGAAGATGTGTGTGGAGAGAAGATGAAAATGGGAGGAATATTTATAAAAAAAACCATTACAAATTCGAAATTATAAAAAAAAAAAAAAATAGGGAAACCGGCGACCGCCGCGCTTCTCTCTCCTCTGGCTCGTCCTCGCCGCATTCGGGGCGATTGCCCTTTCGCCCCAGCAAATCCGTCCGCCTCCGGGGCGGACGCGTCCACCGCAATAGGCCGCCGCCGCTTAGCCGCGAACGGGGCGGCCGGCGCGCCACCCCTATAGTGGATGCTCTTAGTTCGGACAAACTAAAAAGGAAAACGTGTCATCCTTAAGCAGAACGGAGGGAGTAGATGTTTCTATTTTAGGAAATGTTTCATTTATAATAAGACAATTTAAAAGGAACGTTTCCTTTTTAATGAAACAGAGGAATACTAAAATATAATAAAGGACAAAAGTTTAAAAATATTGCTAAAATTCTAAAACGATGTGAATAGGAGTAGAACCCAGCGAGGCGAGGAGTCCAATTGTACGCAATTTTTCCTATAGTCAAATCAATATAAGAATATTTTAATCAGCAAAAAATGACCGACGTAAAAATAATTATGTGCGACAATTTTATAGATAAAAATAACTAAAATAATTCTTCATTTAGTCCTGATAACTGGAACCTCCAATTTGTTAATGGAAAGTATGTTTCAAGCAAAATTATATATTCATTTTATTTAATTATAAGAATAAAAGTATTTTTGTCATGTTATGCTTTGCTTTTCATTTATATTGTAGCCCTTTGTCCCTTAAAAACATGAATTTTTGAAGGGACATAGGTTTTAATGCACAATCGTAAAATGAGAAAGAGATAATATGAAAAAATTATTGAAGTATATTATTAGTAGTGAATTGACTCACCCCACTAAAGTTTCTAAAATAGAAAGTTTATATTTTCAAGTGACGGAAGAAGTATTTTACAAGCATTTATCTATAAGTAAACGAATCTAAGTCTTCTTCATTATAGACCGGGTAGTGGAACAAGTCATATAGTCAGTGACTCATGTTAGTTACTTGCAGAAATAACAGTTTTTCATAACTTGTGTAGGATAATTTTTAGGGAAAAATATATTGTCGTCTTTGTATGAGTGATATAATAGTTTTGAGTTGAAACAACACTAGCTTGTTTGTGTATTAATTTATCACACATGTAAAATTATCAATAAAACTAAACCAGTTAAAAAATTATATTAAGTGTTTGACATATTGGCCTAATAGATTAGCCAGAAATCTGAATGTTTGGATTAGAGTTGACAATTTATAACTCAAAAAAGTTATTACTTGAATGATCTCGTAAACTGAATAGTCCTATAATCCAAAGAGATTAGCCTGAATCAGAGCGAATTGACCTAATTGACATCCATATATAAAACAGTTTTGATAATCAGAACTATTTATATATAGGCACAGATAATCGTATTATCTACAATAGAAGGTTAGTAGTCAGAAATTGACTTCAGCACGAAAGAAAGACTTCTTCTTCACACAATCTCTTGCTCTAGTATCGATAGAGTAGTATATTCTGTGGCCAAGTCCGTTTGTGACTTGTATATACATTGTGACCCTTTCAATGCCTTGTTATTAGATAAGATGAAGATCAATTAGAATTATCCTTCATCACGTAACATAGGTCATTTATTAGACAAAGTAAATAACTTTAATTGACTATAGCAATTAGTATATGTTGTGCTACCCAATGTTTTAAATCATTGAACAATTGGGCTGTTTTGGAGTGGAAAAATTGACCGATCGGTTGAACCAATTCAAAGAGATTATTAACACTTCTACAAGAAATTAATTTGTGTCTAAATCTATGAACTATGTATGAAACATTGGCACTATTGTTTCCTAATAGTACTATACTTAGCTGTTCAGGGAGTGATCAATTGCTAACTCATCATTTAATTGCTAACTACAGCTAGGCCATAGGATTTTTTACCACGTGTAATTTTTTGTTTTTATTAATTAAATTGAAAAAGATAAAAAAAAAACTCCAAATTAGGGTTTTGGATAAAAATGTCAATATAGTGTTACGAAAATATCAACTCAATGCTTTGAGAATGTCAACACAATGCTTTAAGAATGTTAACTCATGGCTTATATTGACATTCTACATGTATTATATTGACATATTTTATATAGTATGTTGACATTTCTGCTTGTACGAAAACATTAAAAAATTTCGAATTTTTTTTCAAATTTTGACGTCAGAACATATGCATGTATGATATCGTTGGAATCCTTATGAAATTATCTTTAATTTGATATATATTATATGAATTTAAAGTTTTGGGATTTCTTTTAAAAGTTAGTTATAACTAAACATGTAGTTAATTGACATTAATACCCCTATTGATATTTTTTGGAATTAATCATATGGTCTTATTGACGTTTTTCGTCGATCGTATTGACATTAAGGGATTAATGATCTAAGCCCTTAATTTGAATATCTAATGGCTATTATTTAGTTGTAGTTAGCAATTAAGTTATGAGTTAGCAATATAACACTCCCCTAACTATTTATTTATTACAAAGAAAAGTAATTAACTAATTAGGTAAATAAAGTTAAGAAGTTTATAAGTAGACTTTTTCATAATATATATTTTATCATGGGGGTGTGTTATATTGCTAACTATTTAAGTTGCTAACTCTCTAACTCATTAATACAGTATATTAAAATGTCAACACGGTGACATCAAAATGTCAACACATAATATCAACATATTGTATTGAAGTTCAACAAAATTATTTGTTGATATTTTAATATCATCATGTTGACATTTTTAATACACTACATTGATGAGTCAGCAAGTTAACAACTTAAAAACGTTAGCAATTGATCACACCATTTTTATGACGTATATTTCGTTAAAAGACGACTAGCTAATCCTAATTGTGTACTACTAGTATAATAAATCTTTGAATCCTAGTGACTTGAACTTTTCATTTTTAATTTTCCCATCTTTGAATCTTACTGGTTTCACACAATAACCTTTTAGTATTGGAGTATAAAATAATACTCCATCCGTCCCACAAAGTTTGTTCCATTTTTCCATTTTCGTCCGTCCCACAAAGTTTATCTCATTTCACTTTTATCATTTTTGGTAGCGGACCTCATATTCCACTAACTCATTCCTACTCACATTTTATTATAAAACTAATACTTTAAAAGTAAGACCCACATCCCACCAACTTTTTCAATTCACTTTTCATTACATTTTTTAAAACCCGTGTCGGGTCAAAGTAGGACTATCTTTGTGGGACGGAGGGAGTAAATGTAATATGATCGAACTCATTAATTTTATTTTAATTTCTAACTTAAAAAAAAAAAGAACTATTACTAGTTGATGTATTTAACTGATATAACTTATAAGCAAGGCCTAAAAACTTGTGAATAAATATTTTGTAGAAAATTAAAATAATCCGGAAAAGGACATATATTAATTCCACCATGCATATATAACTTATAAACGACTCATTGATTATGTTATAATTGGAGTGGTAGTAGCAGCCAAACAAGAATCTTTATCTAGTTGATCTCGACATCTATTCAATTTTGTGTAACATCAACTGAAAAAATAAATCACTACTTTTCCCTCCTCAAATATATTTGACAAATTCAAACATTTACTACACCACGGAATCGGTACCTCAAATAAATTAAACCCCAAACCATCACTACACAACTTGCCAATAATTATAAAATTAAAATTCATCATAAAATAATACTACTTCACATACTATATATAATAGCCTCACATTGACTAACATTGCTTCACAAACCTAATATAAATATTTTCCTCACATTGCCAAATCAAAATAGCAACCAACCAACCAACCAACCACATTTATTACTTCCATTGCCAAATCACAATTTCCACCCCCACCGCCGCCGCCGTCCGCCGCCGACATGGACATGCCGGACTTCTCCTCTGGGCCGTCTCCGAGGCGGGAGCTCCAGGGCCCCCGCCCCGCGCCCCTAAAAGTCCGGAAAGACTCCCACAAAATCCGAAAACCGCCCATGGCGCCCCCTCCGGCCGCGGGCCACCCCCACCCGCCCCCTCACGCGGCGCCGAGGCCGCCCGTGATCATCTACACGGTCTCCCCCAAAATCATCCATGCAAACCCTAACGAGTTCATGGCGCTGGTCCAGCGTTTGACCGGCCCCAGCGCCACGTCACCCTCCTCCGCCTCCGCCTTCCAATCAGAAGGCGGAGGCGCAGTGTCCCCCGCCGCCCGTTTCGCTGCCATCGAGCGCACAAAAACGCCAGATGGCAGGAGAACGGGCGGGGAAATGGTGGATGGGATCGAGATAGATCCCATCATCCAAAGAAGCGGCCAATTTCCCGGCATTTTGTCCCCAAATCCGAGCGCTCTTCCCCCGATCCCGGCCAATTTCTTCAACATCTCATCGGAAAATAACAATCCATTGAATTTCTTCCATGATTTGAGCCCGGTTTTGCATAGTAGTAGGAATTTTCCGGAAAATAGCTTCATTTTTCCGAGCCCTTCGACTAATTTCATCTCACCACACATAAACACACCCTCTCCAAACACTCTAGAGCTCTTCCACAGCTTGTTTGACCTCTAACCGCATGAGGAACTGCAGGAAAAGTAACCGTAGGGATTGGATTTAGCTTCGATCCATGGCTGTGTTAAGCAAGTGGGGCCCGGCTTCTAATTGTTGGTATTTAATTCTCATTGATTTTTATTTTTCTACATCCCTTTTACAGTTGAAAATTTGAATTTTGTGGGCCATTTTATTTTGTGGCTCAAATACTTGGTTTTTGGTCTTTGTTGGATTTAGTTGGAATCATCTTAGTTTATGATAGCAATTTTTTTTTTGTCACATTTGGATTGTAATTTCGGAAGAAACAAGATGAGTGATTTTGCCGTCCTTGTAGATGCTACATTAAAAAAAAGGTTAGTAATAGCATAGAATTGGTCATTTATTTATAAGTTAGTAGTTAAATACAAAGAGAGTTGACTATGTAATATCAATACATGTATAAATGAACGATGAATTAAGCTATAAAATTGAATGAAATCTAGGGTTTGTGACATGGGATGAACCATTGTTTGACCTTTCTTTTGTTTGTTTCTTGTTAATAAATGGCTAATTTGGTCAATTTTACATTTTTAGAAGAGAGTTATGGGTTCATAAAGTTTAATTTTGGTGTTTTTTTCTGCTTGATGACGATTAGGTAGATCTGTATTTATTGTATATCTGATTATATTTAATTATGTACTATATATTATACATTTTCGTTGTCATTAAGAAAAACTCTACCTACATGTTTTAAAATAAGGGCCGAAGTTGTGTTTTTACGATATTATTTCATTTTTCACATTGTTTGCACAATTTATGACGATAGCCTCATCGTTTGTATACAGTGACGGAACCAGAAAATCTTGTTGGTGAATGCTCCATCATTTTCTAAAGTTTCGCGGGTCTGTAGCACAAAAAAAATTGATAATTCTGATAAGGGTAGGGCCTTGACCTACCCTAACCCTCTGCATTCGGCAAATATCATCTATATAGTGCGTAAACACTGTTTATGTGAGTGTTCTCGAATGAAATAGTGCTAGCCAATTGTTCCGAGAAAATTTAATTGTAATCGGTAACGGACGTACATAGCAACGGTTGAGGGTTGGCTTAAGCCCCCCACAAACCAAGTAAAAAGAATTTTTTTATTTTATCATTCATAAAATTGTCATATTATCTATTCTTCTGTGTGGGATTTTGTTCAAAAGTTTCTATCATTAAACCAATTCATACAAAATTTATATTACCACCATTCTACGGGCAAAACACAGTTTTCTTATTTTACATGCCTGATTAATATAGGCCACTAATATATATATATAGCAGGACATGACAAATGACAAATAAAAAAAATATACAGATATCATCATCGATGTTCCTTTCTGTCGTGGATTACGTTGTTGACATTTATTTTAAATAATATCATCAATTATTGTAATGAAATATGAGCCTGTAGTTCTTAACGTTTGACCAAATACATTTTCGACCAACTGGACCAATATATAAATATGAATTTCAGAGGTTTCCTTTTTCTAATTATGATAGTACTAGTATTTATTGATATGTATATATAATTCAGATAGAGATTAAGAACAAGAATTTTAAATAAAAATTAAATAGTTATTTGGTATTAGACAAAAGGTATTCATCGGTGAACGCAGTGATTAATCCTCGTACTGATTCGTAGGCACATCGAATGGCTTTTAATTGAGAAGAAAATGTATTTTTGAGAAGTTGAGAATGCTCAAAATTGGGAATAGAAATACTAATTGTTTTGAAAAGAAAACATAGTAACAAATAAAAATGAAATAATTAATTGAAAGGTAAAAGTGGATGATGTTTGGGCGTGACTTTTATGTGCTAGATGATGCAAAGACTAAAATATATTTAAGGCCAATATCGGCCCACCTAATACACGGAGACGTGTATAATTAGTTTCGAATCAATGGATTAAATACACTCAACGGCCATGTGATTTGTTATTTTACTAAAAGAATTAATCTTTTACAGATTCATTGCAAGATGCATGAATGTACATATATAGTTTTGCCCTTTTTTAAAAATCTTTTTCTTTGTATATAGTTTCTCGTCAAAGTCGATTATCTCATGGTTATATTTTGAATTTATGCGATTTCAGTTTATTCATGTTAACACAAACAATGTAATGTAACCTAAATTTAGAAATGTTAATCGGGTCAATTCAGTAGATTTTGGTTAACTCTACTCAGGTGCGAATTAATTGAATTGTAACGTTGTTTGATTAGAAATTTTCAACTCTAAAATCTAAATGATCAGATGTCGGGCTAGCCCGACAGATTAATCGAACTCCAAATTAACATGTGATCAATCAAATAGTACATGATAATGAAAACTAATCATGGTTAAATAATAATTTCAAACTTGTATAGATAAAATAAACCATAAACATATTTGAAATATTAAAATCAATGTTTTGAAATTTAACATGTTTTAAAATTTTGTACTTATTTTAGTGAATATGATTTCTAATTCATTAATAAACTCTAAAATATACTCCTATGTCCCTATGTGGATGAGTCGTATTACGTTTTTGAGTTGTCTCACTATAGCTTAGTCATTTTATTTTTTGGCAAAAAATATTTTACTCTTTCTTACTATACTTTATATTCACCTTTCTACCTTTGTCCTTTCCACTTTATCCTCTTTTTTACTTAACTCAATTTTCTTAAATCTCGTACAATATTTCTACTACATAGGGACAGAAAGAGTATTTATTTTTATATAAAAACGAAAGTTTTTTTTTTATAGTTATTTATATTATAAAAACTGAAATATTAAATTAGTTGTCAAATAAGACTGAAGAATAAAACCATATAGCTATAACTGGATCCTATCTAACGGACCAACTCGTTGAGTTTCGAGTCAGCCCTACTCGGATTATAGGCTGCTGATGTTCTAAGTTTATCAAGTGAAAAATAAATGAAACAGCAAAATATCGGCTAGCTGCCTGAGTGAATTCATAATACTTATAAAATAGTAAAATAAGTGGCGGTGCTGACAACTTCCTTGCTTAAGCATGATCTCACTGCATCTGTCTTCATATTTTTCATAATTTTGACCGCCGCAAATTTAGTAAACTGACCTAATCTTTGTTCTCTATTCTTTTATTCGAGTTAGTTACTATATCTTTGAATAATTAGCCAAAAAATTTGATCTCTTATGCAGTGAAATTATTAATTTTTTTTATAATTCCAAAAAGACTCGAGCCGAAAAGTAGCGAGCAAAGGTTCAAGGCAAGCAGCCAATGTCAAATCGTAAAAACTGAAAAACAGAATAGTACAGTAACACCACAGTCAAGCACCAATAGATAGACTAAGCGCTAAACAGCAAAGGGCCAAAGTAACATCAACAGCAGCAACACAAACCTGGTATCGATCATCACTCTAAAACCTTAAGTCGTGCATTTGATCGATCGACATCTTCGTTGTGGGGGAGGTTTAGATAGCCACTTGCATTCCATAATGTAAGTTGCCAAAATAGTCTTTTCTTTTTGGCCTCTTAGTTTGGCTCAAACCTTTGATCAACCATTTTATTCCATACGTTCCAGATCGACCAAGATATGATATAAAACATAAATATACACGTCTTCTTATCAACCTTTGGGAGAGAGGTGTCCAATCAAGAGAGGAAACGCATCATTGGGTCCTTAGGGAGGCATATGCAAATGTTCCATATATTAAAACAATAGTACCACAATTGACTTGAGATTCTGTAGCTGAAAATAATATGCTCCAAAGACTCCGACTCCTCATTGCAAAAGTTACATCGATCATCTTCAATTCCTGCTCCATGTCTGAACAATCTCTCCTTAGTTTTGGGTTTTCCTTGCAATACGAACCAAACATATAGTTGAACTCTTGGTGGCATTGAAATTATTAGTAAGTATACGTTAGTATACACCGTACGTGAATTGAAAAATAAATAAAATAATAAAATAAAAATGGTTACAGTGTATGATAAATATTCAAAAATATATAGTCATCGCAATATACAGAATCTTTTCGCCACGACAATTAAAAAAAAAAAAAAAAAAAAAAAAAAAAAAAGAAAGAGTTTGCATTCTTATTTGAGTTAGTCGACATTTACAGATTTTATTATTCTGACTTTTAAAATTATCAATACTTTTCATAATCTTTAGTAATTATCTCAATCCTCCATAATTTCTAAAAATTATCAATTTTACAAGTATCTTTTCAACTTATTCAATTTTATAATTGAAATTTTATTCTAACATTTCATGATTAAATGAATAGAAATTTTAAATGGTCGGTGTAACGATTAACTTCAACCCGAATCATTTGGATTAAGACTTTAACAACTCTAGTTTTTGGTCAACTCAAGCATATTTCATTCTAATGATTTATAGTACTGAACGATGGGTTAGGGGATGGCATAATAATTTACACCGAAAAATAAATTATGTATAAAAATTTAGTAATAACTTAACTGAATTTTTATTGTTTAAAAACTTATATAATAAATAATGGATAAAGTTAATACAAATAGCAATAAATGGGAACGAAATCTATAGTTAATCAATTTTACTATAAAAATGGAGGTACGTTTGATAAAAATCATAAGAGACCAATCATTATCTTCTGTAATTGCCAACCGCAGCAGCGCAAATGAAGCAATTTTATAAATGTCTATGATAAACGATAAAATAAAAAACAATTAGTCAGGGTGACTTTTTAGAAAATATAATACTACAAATAAATTTAATAGAGAAAAAAAAGGAATGGGATTTTAGAGATTCTCTTCCATACTATGATGGCAGGTAAAAAACTGATGATCAAGAAAGAAACCATGGAAAAAGATTTCATCAAATGCTGAAGTTACACACTGCAGAAACCAGCCATTATCTTAGCATTATCTCTAGTAATTTGTTATATACTATTAATTGTTGACAGAGTCTTGTTAGTTTGTAGTTTAGAGATAGATTATCTCTAAAGAACCTTTAGTTAATTTAAAATTTTATTGTTATGCCATAATAAAGATTACTAAAAAAGAAACTGAACCACAAATACATAGAGCTCCAGTTTATATGAACATGCTAAAAGATGAGAAAAGAAAATAAATAGCCATCACACCACTGCAGCACACAGACACAACCCCCAACAATTTGATATGGAACACTGGCAAACTTTTTTTCCTTTTGACATATTTTATCGTACAAAGTTACTAGGTCTAGGTAGTCGTCATATTAGCCTACATATATAAGAAGATGTTGCCTGACTGCTATGGCATTGAAGCTAACTGCATCTGAAGTGAACTCACTTCAAATTGCATCTCTTCCACCTTTGCATTCTTTGCTTCTATTAATCTTTTCAGTCTCCCTCTCACACCTGTATTCGAGATCTCATCGAGAGTTTCTTCGAGAACGAAGCGTTTCTTGTCAGCAGATTGCAATTCGCTTGATGTCCTCGGGATCCCTGTAAATAGCAAGAGCACAATCGAATCAGTAATTACTTTTTCAAGTGACGCAAGGTTTAACTTGCAACAGAACCTTACCTTCAAATGCGCCTGCAAAGGTCACCCGGGGTACACCTTCCGAGGTTTTCTTGAGTTTCTTTTTCCCGGAAGCCATCAAATTTCTAATTTCAGGAGATACATTAGGGCAACATTCCACCTGCATTGTGCGATCACCTCCACTCAGATGAGCCCTCAACCGAGCAATTCCTCCACATTTAGAAACAAAACCACAATGCTTGCACCTTAAAGCCTCTCCTGTTTCATCAAGCTGCATAGCATGTTCCCATGCATCATCTAGCTTGCTCCTCTTGGAAGGTCTGCCAGGAGTTGCTAATAGCACAAATAGAACTTTCACCATACTATTTGCAGTGAATCAGTGATAAGTAGAGCTTTCACATAATATTGCAGTATCATGAATTTCTGAAACTTACCATTAGAGTTCCGTGTCCAAGCAGCTGCTGAGTTTTTTGACCACTCACTGAACCAGTGTTCCATAACTCTCTTAACTTCTAATGGAACCTGAGGGCAACTTTGCAGCTGCATTTGAGGAGATCCTCCACCCAAATGGGCCTTTAAACGTGAAATGCCCCCATAAGTCGAAACAAAGCCACAATGATTGCACCTTGTCTTTTGCCTAGCATCGTCCAATGGCTTTGCATGGCCCCAAGCATCATCTAGCGGTCTTCCCCTTCTCTCAGGTTGTTCACCAGCTGCTGCAATTATGCATTCACAATCCATTAGATTTAGAGGAAAAGCCTGACCAGGCATCATCACACTTCTGAAATTTAGTCAGATAAATAATACTTTCACAGAGCATTTACTATTGAGGATTAGCCTGGATAATAATAGTACTGGTTAATCCAATATTTACTAGATATCCTAAATTTCTTGATAATTTCTACGACTTGAGCTAACATGCTTTAGTTCATTCATATTCAATTGAAAGGGTAGGATTGGAGAGATCCTAATGACAGAAAAAATAGTCTATGTATATTATCTAGGCTCGAAAATCAATTAAACATATGCATACTGAACATTGAGTTTCCCTGGACGGTCATAGGAGTATTAAATAGTAGATGAAAAGACAAATTAGCACAATTGCAAAAATTATATATACCTTTGGATTTTTTCGTCCTAGAGGCTGCCAAATCTTTTACCCAATCAGACATGCTTCCTTTTATTTCAGGTGACAACTTATACCAATCCTCCTGCTGCATTTTTGATCCTCCACCTAAATGTACCTTATGATGTAAAATACCTCCAGGCAAAGATTCATCGCCTGGATATTTGCAATCTGTCAGCTGAAACGGTACATCTATTGGCTTAGCACGTCCCTGAGAAGCATAGCAAGACACTACTCCCCTTTTATCAACATATCCTGCAGATTCTGCTGATACCCATCATCACCCCAGAGCACATACAGCAGAAAGAAACGGAAAACAGAATATATTAGGGTGTAACGCTGTTGAGGCTTCCATAAACTTTAGAACATGCAAATAGGCATTAGCAAGTGATTTAGCAGTAGTTAAGTTACTTTAACTGTGCTCAGTTATAAGAATCAGTGAAAGAACTACATAAAGTCTGCAAGAATACCCTAAGCTCTTATCAGTAATCTCTGAAAGGGGTGTGGGCCCTATCTCAAGGATAAGTTGGAAATGATCTCACACCTCCTTTTGCTAGTGTCACCAGAGTTCTTTACTTTCAGTGATTTTCATCTTTAATCTGATTTTGCTATAATTTCAAACATCAAATTCAATATATCTTCCCTCTGGTCATTCCCGTTCTGACTTATTTAAAGGGAGCTTCCGTTTACTATCTGTATGATACATCAAAATTTGATTTGATAGTTTCACCTGACAAAGTAACTTCATGGAAGGAGAAGGAGAAACGCTAACGTGAAAATATCAGAAGTTAGATTTTGACTGAATATAACTAAATTTCTAAATCACGGTACCTAGAACATATATGACTTATTCATACACACACAGAGTTGTACA
Source organism: Salvia hispanica (assembly GCF_029641045.1). Taxonomy (NCBI): domain Eukaryota; kingdom Viridiplantae; phylum Streptophyta; class Magnoliopsida; order Lamiales; family Lamiaceae; genus Salvia; species Salvia hispanica. Next base: position 30,924,011 of record NC_142697.1, on the reverse strand, counting down.
TACACACACAAAAAAAGCAACAAACAATTTCCTCGGAGATCTTTCTCAGTAATGTAGTTCAGAACCTTGTATCTGCAAACATCATTTTTTTATGAATTTAGACACTAAATGTGCAACTTTATCAGTACAGATGGACTTATCCAGTTACTTAGAAATCTCTCTCGATCCAACCAGTCTAGACAACAAACTAGGTGAATCAGCCAAAGGGATAACACAAAATATTTAAGTTTTTTAAAACTCAAAAGGAATGCCTGAATGATATCATTTGAATAGCATAGTGGATCGATTTTCCTTGGCAAAATTACTTATGATTCTAGAATATGGTAAGAAACTTACAGAGCTGAATCTATCTTGAGCCATACCTCTAATTGCTTTCGTCCAAAGGGCTTTTGTATTTTTTACCCATTCACTAAACCACTCAGCCATGTCCTTTTTCACTTCAAGAGAGACATTCTCGCAGCTTGGTAGGCGGAGTCCAGGGCTGCCTCCCCCTAAATGTGCCTTAAGGCGTGAAATGCCCCCATGTGAAGAAACAAAACCACAATACCGGCACTCTGCCTTTTGTCTTAGTAAGTCCAATGGCTTGGCATGTTGCCAAGCATCATCTAAACGTCTTCCTCTTCTATCAGCTTTAGATGATTGTGTTACTAATCCCCCCATAGCATTTGTAAGAAAATAAGTGGCATTAGACTTTCACAATTCCATCAAGTGTTTCGGCATATAATGGACAACTATTAGAAGAAAGTAACTCTAAAACAGGTAACTTAAGTAAGAAAAAAAAAAGTCAAACAAGATAGTCAACTGCTTTAGCTTCTAGGTTATTGCAATCCTACTTATCTTATACAACAGTATTTGGGAAGTAAAGTTTGTAGTGTGTGTGAGTAATGCAACAGTGTGAGAAAAACTTAGCAATTTAACACTATTAACAAAATAATCATACAAATACTACAACTTTCTCAGATGCATATGAAACCTTATAAGGTTCTATCCTTGCTAGTCAAGGAACTACTGGACTGATGAACGTGAAAGAATATGCCATTATGCTTGTTGAACAGCCTGATTAGCAATGGTAATCATGGTATCTAGGATATATTCCTTAATTCCTTTCTTATAGACTTACAAGGACTGTTCTTGCTTGGAAAGGTTCCGGGACAACCCTTCAAGTTAAAGCTCTTGGGGTAGCCTGAGTTTGGAGATAACGTTTGACCATGCACATAATCAGATTGAGGAGAAACAGAACCTTGCTGTCCCCTGAAAACTCCCCAGAAATAAGGTTTCTCCTGCAATCCTGCAAATTCAAGAGAACCAAACTCATTAGAAAAAGGTATAATTCCCTGTAAACAAATGGTCATGGACTCACTGTGACGGTTCTGTGGCAGTTGAACTGAAGTAAATATTAGCAACTCTGCTTCTCCTATCATTGATTTGAGAGCAAAGTCCGTGCAGATTGCATGAGTCACCAGGTTATCAAGAACTTCTTCATCTCTGCGCAACACTTGCATGTAAATAGGAGAAACAATGAAGGAACAACCAGTATGTACTTAAATCTGCTTCTCCTACCTTCCCTTAGAAAAGAAAAAGAGCGCGATACTGTGTTCAGTAGGTGGTGAACCTTTAAAGGATGCTGGCCATGTATCAATACGTGGAACCATTTCCAAGCATAATGACTTGGGCATTGTACTGGCTACCTCCGATACTTTCAAGCATGCTTTACTGGAGACATGAGCAGCTACATGGATGTCTAAATTTAGACAGGGGATACTAAACCTCCCTCTGCTCAGAAGATAACCAGCAGTTGTTAGGAAGGCTATGTAAAGCACAACCTAACCTTAACCTATTCTTGATGACTCAGGACAGAGGGGAAATAAAGCTGTTCAGGTAGAGAGGAATTGAATGTTACAGATGAAAAGTGTTCACATACCTCCACGCTGCACCAGCAACTGGTTGTACAACTACACTGGAATCAGATCGCATGTCACTTTGCTGGTCATTCATTGCTGAATCCTGGGATTCCATAGAACAGATTTTTGTCTTTATTTTCTTATTAGAAATGAAATTTTCAAACAGAAGGAAATCCCCTGATCGTCTCTGAGGTTTAATTGTTGATGCACATGAGCTTATGCTGCTAGTCCTAAAATACAAGCAAAAAAAGAAAAAAGAAGACAACGCGGCCATGACTCAACTACAGAAAGAACCAAGGTGATGGGCGTCTTACAAGTTACATATATGTAACAGTAGCATCGAAGTTGTAAAACTTGAATTATAAAAAATCACACGTAAGAGTTCGATGATAATGTAAAAGCATTACCAGCCGGGGGTCAGGGATACAAGAAGTTTACAATAGATTCAACTAAAATGAGAAACAGGTCTTTTGTCTACCCATCTGTCAGAAATGAATGGAGTCCTGTAGCAACTCCTTTTCACATAAAGTTGGATTCAATGTGTTGTGTGTCTTATAAGAAATTTAAACAACCGCAACTTAATATCATCACGAGTTCGTAAAACATGTAGAACACTCTTTCTTTCAAGTACCTATTCTCCACACTAAGACCATTTGTGCTAAGTAGTATCAAAATCAATTAGGAAACATATTTCAAATTTCAGTATCCAAATTGAAAGGGATTCTTCTCAGCCCAATGCATTCTGCTATATGAGTTAGATTATTGTGCTGCCAACTACAATTTACACCCAGCCATTACTAGGCATGCAAGCGCTTGCACACCATCAACTAATCAGTCTTCATTCATTCTAGCTACAAACAAGAGATACAATATCCTAAACGCTTCTCCAAATTTGAAAACCTTCAACTAGAAAATAAGTCCCCCAATAAATGTGAATCGATTTCATTTAACTTTTAAGAAACCTAAATTTCATTCCACATTCCGATTAGCTTTGACAGCCGCCAAATTGCATCAGGCAAAGCAGAGAACGATGATCAGTAAAGCAGATAAACAAATTATCAAAGCTAAAACCCGATTATTCAGTAGGCGAAGTTCATTAAACACTGAAAACACTGAAACGAAGACTATAAATTAAATCTTCTTCCAATGGAAAAAATATTACTATTACTAGGAATTTTGATTGCTTAATTAAGTAGGGGGAAGAGAAATTAATACCGATGGGAGAGAAGCTACGAACATGATGAAGCATTTAGATCAAATTTGTGAAGATCATCAATTACGCATTTCGTTTTCGTCAAAGAAGGAATTATTTTGCGCTTTCTGTTTCAGATTTTCTTTACTAATTTTTACTCGGGAGTCGCGACTGACACTTTAGTGAGTCTAGTAGAGGGAGATAAGTGATTAATTAAAGCTCGTTTTCCTAATTTTGATTAAATTCCAAATTAAGCGACACGTTTTAGATAAAAAGACATACATGTATGATTTCATTTTGTTGAAAGAAAAAATGAGTAGAATGTTCCCAAAAAAATATACAAATTAACTAGTTAAGAATGGGAGAAGTATAAAATTTGTGATTTACTAATGAGTAAATGTTCATTGTGATCCTAAATGTGATTTACTCCTACTAATGAGTAAATGTTATTGTGATCCTAAATACGACCAAAATATAAATTTTGTCTAAAATATTTATTTTTTAAAAAACAGGTTCATAACAAATCCTTGTCGGAGTAGTCCTTTTTTGACAGTTCCGTAAAGAAACTAACAGTCATGCCACATGCCAGCCACTGTGCAATTAGCGTTGACCGTTAGTTTTTTTACTGGACTATAAAAATGACTACTTCAGCGATATTTTCATTTGTTATGTACCCGTTTTTCAAAAAGTGAATGTTTTGAGCTCAATTTGTATTTTGGACTAAAATTGACTTTTAATTGGAGGCCTTATTTTAATTTGTGTGATTTGTCGTACCAAATATTGACATGAATTATCTGCTTTTGTAGAGAAAAATGATTCAAAGCCATACCAATTTGTTAAATACACATGTGCACAGTCCACATCAATCATCATGATCTTCTTATCCATGTATGTCTCTGCAAACAGCTTTAGAAGTTTGTGAAACACTACTAAGAATCATTGTTAGCAACATCACATGAACATCTAAAATGGTAGAGCTAGGTACTACAATAGAACTCCTAGAATATGAATATAACAAAATTAGGTGTTTTTTATCATCCCTTTGCATCAAATCATTCCAGTAATATGGGAATTCAATCTATATCTGCAAACACAGATATAGTTAACTCGATAGTCGAACGGGATTAATAGAAAGAAACTGAAAAATCTCGTTTCCGCAGAGCATACAAACACAGATATAGCTAGCTTCGTCATACTGATTCATATTAACAGTGGATAAAGCAAGTCCTCGCGAACTTAAATGCTTGAAAGCTTTGTATATGTAAGTTAGAATTTGTATCAAACAGGAGCATGTTTTCATTTCTACAAGAAAATCTAGAGGTTTAAGAATTGTTGCGTGTTGAGCTAAAGGTGAAATCGAAGCAACAAGCCGTCTTAAGGTAGCTTTTCCATATCTTCATCAGTTGGCTTGATCCGCCGGTATAATGTCAAGATTCGGATATCGAAATCACACGCAAGGAGCAACAAAAATATACCACAGATTAGCATTATTATCAGAACAGCTTAATGTTGAAACTTGTAAACATATCTATGAACAATACACCTTGCGGAAAGCTGTGGCATTATGTAATGACTAAGGAAACAAATTAAATTGACTCAATATTAATTGTCTCGTATCTATTTATGAGAGTCAAATACACCTTGTTGAGTAACACTTATATAGAAGAAAACAATCTTAAGTCATAATACAAACAAAAGTTTTACCTAAAGCATAAACAAATGAAAGATATATGTAGAAACAAACACAATATTAAACCTAAATTCATGACATATAATTCGATTACAATATTACCCTGGATGACAGAATTCAAAAATCAATTCGAGGGATAATCTAAAAAATGTATTTAAAATTTGATTGAGGGGTTTGTTAAATAGGCTTGATAAAATGTTCAAATTCGAGCTGTCTTTATTTCCATGGCGGTTTGAATTGAACCTCTTCATTTTGTAACTTCAATGTTCACCAAAATCAGAGATAATAATTATTATTATTATTATAAAAATAATAACGACGACCATGATTTATGATGATTATGATGTAAATTAATGACGACGAAATTAAAAGTGTATTAATCATAATAATGTGAAACTGATATAGACAAAGAGAGGTCTGCCAATTTGTGTTAGACCAATTAGATTTGAGCTAGAGTCCCCCTCACTTGAATTCATTAATTTGTAAATTGATTGAGATGGAATGGTTTTGTTTAAAAAGGAAATGAAGATAGAAAACGATTAATGACTAATAAGGCCAGACAGATTTGTTTTTTAGGTATTATAACACACTATTTTGTACTTCTTCGATAGAAAATCATTTTTATGTTGTAATTATAAGTATAAATTATAAAAATAAATTTATATATTTTTAAAGTTTTATCGATGTTTATTAATTGATTGTATCGACGATAATGAACCAAAATGGTACAACACAACCATTCAGTATCAATTTACTTCCGTTTTTATAAATTTTTTAAAAATAAAGTACTTATTTGAAATACTATAACATCTCCAGCACTCCATAATAATTACTAATTATAAATGCATCTAAATATAATTAGCACATAATTCATGGGTACAGTAGTACCCCTTTTTCCAACGTGGCTTCGCCACTGGAAATAATACTGAAATATTATTGATGCATCGAGGAATTAGAATGAATATTTGATTGGTCACGGTATGTTACTATATCATTCACTGCACACCTAGCTTTATTGATTCAAAGAATTTGGAGATAATATATAGAACTGAAGAATAAATACTAAATACTCAGCTTGATTAGATTGGCATGCTCTAAATTTAACCAGAAACTGCATTTCACTTTTATTTTCAAATTTATTCCATTCTCACACAATTTTATTTCTCCATACTACATGTGTCCATTAATATAAATATCTCATTTATATATATTCCTCTGTCCCACAAGAAATGAAACGTTTTTCCTTTTGGATTGTCCCATTAAAAATAAAACGTTTCTTAAAATAGAAATAACTTTATCTCTACTTTTCTCTCTCTCTTACTTTACTCTCTCTTCTTTAACTCACAAAACAACACTATATAAAATCTTGTGTCGAAAAGTAAACGTTTCATATTTATTGGGACGGAGGGAATATTAAAATACAGTTCTATATGACTTCCACGGAGGATCCGCACTGGTGGGTAGGATCTCCTTTTTTTTTTCAAAAGAAATCTTATTTAAATTTAAAATTTTGTAATTTTTTATTCTCTTTAAACTAAGGAACAATTTTTTCAGCTTAGGAAAGAGTAAGGTCCCTATTCTTTGACTTTTGTTGTTATTATCACCATTGTGTGTAATTATTTGAATTTCTGTTTATGATGAGACAGAGAGCTTATCCACCGTCATCACGTTAAATTTATTCATAATTTGACTTCGATCCGCTTCACAATTTTAAATTTTATTTTTTCACAATCCATTATTTTAAATTCTTAGCGGAAAGAAAAAATATATACAAGAATCATACTCAATCAAGTACAATAAAATCTTCAAAATTAAATCCTAGATAATCACATAAATCATCTCACAATTTTATTTTATTTTCAAACAAATAGAATCTTAAAAATAAGAAACGTGGTGAATTGCTTATTCAAAAAGTCGAGATCCAAGTGGCCGGAAGAGGGGGTCAAACGACCTACCACCGCCGGCCAAGAATGCCGCTGAAAGTTTTCATTAATCAAACTTTGGAGTTATCATCGACCTCACAATGCCGTTGCTCAATCTTTGTAGAATAGGCGGTGACAATGACCGGCTAAATAGATGATAGAAACATATAGATTCAAGTTTGAGAGAGACAAGGAGAGTCAATGAGAAAGAAAAGGAAGAAGCATGTAGATATAAGAGAAATGGAATAGACTAGGTCCTCTCCCAAGAATGGTGCCCTAATTAAAATATGATTTTAAATAAAGTATTAAATAAGCTAAGTCAGAATTTATAAATTTAATTAATTTTGGGTCTAGTCGATATAACAAATATGTTAGGATTAAGTAGTGTTTATTTTGTTCACACGAGTGAACAAAATAAGAAAACAGAGATGAAAAGGAGGAGAGATAACACGAGTTAGAGACAACATTGAAAAGAAGAAAATGTAAAATCATGACGAATCGTAGACGATGACCATCTTTACTTGGTTAGACTTTCTTATTTCCAACTCCATACAATGGTAGATGATAAGGACTTATTTGGCGACGACCTTCACTGTATCGATCTCACAAATTATATTTTCAGAAATTGCTTTGGATCAGGGGCGGAGCCACTTGAGGAGGGTAGGGTGCAAATGCCCCACTCAAAATATTATTTTTTTTACTATTTTCTTCTTTATTTTTTGCAAAATTTTCGATTTCTTTTATAAATGCTCTCGCTCAAACTCTAAAAATTTCTTTATATATAATATTTTTTGCCCCTTTTGAAGTGAATTCTTGGCTTTGCTCCTGGATAAATATAAATGCACCTACCCATGACCAATATTGAAAAGAATACATATTTAGTCTTTGAGTTAAATCAATTTACTTCAATTAAATCGTCAGACGTTACATTGAAAAATATAAATGCACCACCTGCCCCCATCAATGTTCAAACTGTCAATACTAGTTTGAGCTTCATTAGCACTGCCAATTGCCACCAATCACCATGCTACACCATCAAAACAAACAACTTACAATGCAACAAAACGTTATTATTGATACGATATTATTGTTTTTTAACGTTATAATTATTTTCCTACTACTAATGTTGTCTCTATGTGGTCACAATATGAAGCCAACTGCAATCTATGTATTTCACATATTGCTACATCATACTACTATAAAACAGAGTAACAAACACACATACACAACATAATTGAGTTTTAATTTAAACAATTTTAAGTTTGGGTTCCATTAAAATTCAATTTAGTGCCCCCACCTTATCAATACATGACTAGTGGGCCCCATTGTGACCACCAATTTTAATCTAATAATCATCAATAAAAGATGGTTTATTTATGATATGATCACTCAACAAGGGATGGACCTAGTCCATCAAATTTCAATCTGGTGGCCCATAAATTACTTAATTATGTCTATTTATTTTCTCAAATAATTATAGGTGTTGAAATAAATACAAGCTTCATAATTTTTCCTAATCTATACACATAGCCTATTGCATAATTGTCAACTATGCTAAACACTATAGTTGCTACTCAAAAGCATCTTTTTAAAATTAAAATATTCTAAAACACAACCTGAAGATAATTATAACTTAATTGAAAAAAAAAAGATGATTAGAGTGGAGAGCATGAGAGGGCTTTGAGATTTCGGTATCAAATTCCCATAAAGCAAGAAAAGCATGACTGAAGATATAATTAAGAAAAAACATTGATTACAACTTTAATTAATTTAGCTATAGATATAGATTCCACTCATTTGAGAGTGCAAAATCCCATGCATCAATCCTTATTTAAATTCGTGGGATTTGACCAATCAGGATCAAGACACGCAGAAAAGGTTAAATCTGAGGTCATTAGTGTAGCTGCACTTATTATTACCTAATTTTTTTTTGTATAATTTTATGTCTATATATATATGTCTATATATATATATATATATAGAAGCCTGGTCCTGGCTCCCCATCATTCTCAATCTTTAACCTATAGTGTAACATTATTTGTCTGTATTTAAAATGGAGCAGCAAACTATTTGCATATATACAAGTCAATTATGCACTGCATATTATGAAAAAGCTTTCATGTTTGAGTAATTAGTTTGATCAATCCCTCCTCCTACAAAGTGCTCACTTCTCAGTTTCTGTCATTACCATGGCCCGGCGGCCGCGGCGGCGCCTCCTTCACTTAACAAGTTTCTGTTTTTGCAGGAGAATTGGTATTGCTGAAAAGGTTAGTTGTCACTTATCATGAACTAGTACTATTTGTTTTTTTTTTCAGTTCACATATTTGTTGTTAATCTGAACTGGTTTCAGACATATTAAGAATCATGAGTTTGGTGGTGTGTTTTTTTTTTCTCAGGTGATCACAAGTTTTAACATCTGATGATCAAGTTTAGGGAAATTGTGCTGTTCTTTTTTTGTTTTTTGTAGCTTAGCACATTTGCTTGTTGCAAGTTGTAAGATTTAACACTTTGTAATCAAGAATCAAACTTTTGTGTGACAAATGGAAGATAGTGTTGTTTTTAATGTTTGTGTTTTCGATATTCACAAAGCTTATACGGGTTGGGTTCTGTTGGGTTTCGATCCTCGAGCAAATGCATTTGTCGAATTTAAATATATTTCATCGGAAGTAGCATCTACAAAACTGAAAAATCTGGCAAGGTAAAGCGAAAGGCGGTTTTCGATTGTCAAGAATAAGAAAAATTATTGTACAGTACAACAGAATCATCTTACTCTGGCAGAGTTTGAAGGAAAACAGACTAATAATGAGAAGACTGCTCCATATATAGGGGCAAACCAGTAATTACACACTGGTCATGAAAATGAGAAGAAGCCTAATGCATAATTCTTGTGCTGCTGCTACTATTCACATGCCAATTTTGTGTCGAAACTGCTTAAGCATATGGCGAAGGCTTGAAATGCAGACAAAGGATATCGATAATCCATCGTAAACATATCTTTACCAACCTTACCAAATTGTAATATGATCTTGTCGTGATCAGACTGGTTCGGTTGGGACGGGGTTGGGGCGCCAGCGGCTGCTGCAGGAGTCGCGGCAATCAGCTGGAAATTCTTGACTGATGCGACCGTTACCCTTCCTCTGAAGTTGAGGCACCAGCACTGCAGTTGTTCGTGCCACCTCGGAGCCTTGTTTTTCAGAACTAAGGGCCTATCCTTTCCACCATCTTCTTCCCCGCGTGGACCGGCTATGTCTGAAAAGCGAGCACTGCTGAACTCTGTTGAGCTAGCTATCGATTTAGATAAGGAAATACTCCTGAATGAGTCTTCGAGAGGGCGGGGAAGTAGCTCGGGTTGGCCAGGGACAGAACCACCGGGCTCGAGTGAAGAAACGGGGATTGTGTGCATGGCACAGTGCATCCTACGAGGACCCCTTGTGCCAAGCACATTAAGCTCGTATGCGACTTGTGCAATGTTGTAACTTCCACTGGGGACTTTTGGCGAAACTTTCTTTGAGTAGAACCTGCGGCTGGTACGACCAGGTGGGGAGATGTTGGAGTTGTTGTGTGGTGGCTGTGTGTCATAAATTATGAACTTGGTTCCAAGAAAATTGGACCTGATCAGAGAAAGGAAGCAAATGCGGTCAGTTAAATACAACTATAAATACAACTCCGGTGTCCCTTCACAAGTCACAACCCCCATGTACAAAATCAAATAACTAAGTGAATATTAGCTTCTTCATTAACCAAGTGTATTTTAGCTTCTGCATGATGGGTAGATGGATGCTTCCATTCTACATAACATCTACACAATTTTAGTGGATTTTGCCTTGGATGTCATAAGGAAGCAAGAACAAGAATCCTAGAAATGTTATTCAGAGACTTTGTTAAAAGGAATGAGAGAATGAATATGGATGATCTTATTGTGAGATTTAACAAAATTCTTAGTCTGTCTACAACAATAATATGCAGCACTATGTAAATCCCTTCTCAAACAATGTGATGATTGGATGGCCAGATTATGGCAAAGCTCAGAGGAAAGAAACTGTGGCTTACGAAATATACTCACCTGACTTTACCAATATAGCTGCGGTTTGACCTTGATATGCTATAAGCATCCATCGATATCACATACTCTGTACAAGTAGTTCGGCGGACCCGTTTTGCAGAAAGAAGAAATTTACCATTTTCGACAAGCAACACTGCAAAAATTAGGAATATTAACAAATTAGATGAAAAGAATATAAAAGGTAAAATAAAGTACAGTAAAAGAGCAAATTCACTTAAACCCCTACACCCTAGTCACTCAGCAAGCATGCATTCATCCTACCAGCTTATTATCCTTTTCAAATTATTAAAAAAAGTGGAGGTTTCCACAACCAATGGTCGGTATCAAAATCTCCAAATTTAGAGTGTAAAACTGCATCATTCAGAAACAGGAACTCAATAATTCTTTTCTTTATTGAAATAACTAGGTTCTTTATCAAAATACTAGGTCAACTATAAAAATCATGTCAGAATCCTATGTGACCCCACACATGGAAAGCAATTCATTTATTAAAAAGAATATATATGGAGAGCTATTAGCTAATTAGTTGTATCATCAGGCTTGGAGTGGTAAACATAAAAAGTGAGCAAGTATTATGATACAGAACTTCAAATTGAAGAACTACTATGAAAGAGCTAATGAAACTCTACTGGTAGCTTTTTAAAAAGCCAACACCAATGGCATGGATAGAAAAAGCTTTGGAAAACTCTTTCAGCAATAACTTACTTGGGAAATGGGAAATGGTTCCGCAGGGTAACACCAAAGAAAAAGAATAAATTTTTGGCTCATTAGATAGCTCCTCATTCATCCTCAGATATAATAACATATGTAAATAGAACTTTTTTCAGGAATACTATGAATGTCTTGCTATTCCAATCTCTTGAAAAGTCAATTTCCTATTTAGAAAGTATAATTATAACCAAAACAGAACAAATCACAATGGTTTCACAACTCTGGAACTCAGAGTGGGACTATGCATAACCCTCAATGCTACAAAGGATTACAATTTTACTTAAATCACCAGAAATTAATGTGACTGGCATGTTAATAGACATCTCTAAAATTTTATATACAGCTTTGCGAAAAAGTTAATACGTATGAATTTCAATCAATAAAACATACATTGAACTGAAGCAAATGCAAAACAGCATACTATAACTGAATTATCTAGTTTACTATGATCATGTGGTCACAAACACAACATGAATATAAAGCGATACTAGGTTCATCAAGCAACTAAAACTAAAATCAATAATAAAAGAAGCAGGGTTTCATCATAAACATCAAGGTTTTAGTTTTACATACACTGTCAGTATCAAATACTTAGACTTGTCTTTCTTAATATTTATCAAATACATACCAGGACTAAGGCACAGAAATAGTTGGTAAGTCAACTTAGACTTGTCTCTCTTAATGAAACACTGGATCATTCCATCTCGAAACCCTGGCTGCATATGAGAAACACAGTATACTTTTAGCAATACATTAATCATCAGGTAACCAACCAAGTCCAACTATCACTTTCTGACTGGCTTGACAAGCAAAAGGTAATAGCAAAATCAATGTAAAAAAATAAAGAAGCGCTAACCTGCTTGAGGGATACTGGAAAGGTCAATTTTCCAGACAATTCAGGGCATTGAACAATTTCTTTGCACATCTCCCTCCATGACCGGCAAACAGCTCCACATGCCACCACATGCTTTCGGGCAGGCCATGTACTCTCACTCTCTTCCAATCTCTTGATCACATCATAGAGCAATTCAGGTGGAAGGCCAGCCCAACAACTGGTCTGAATAACTTCAGGCTGGTCGTGCAACTCATGGACTGCACCATGAGACTTCCCACGGTGGTTAGTGTGCAGCCTCACATCAAAACTCCGCCTCGACAAGCTTCCAATACTATCCCTTAAGTCACGAGCTAGGCTGCGGAACGACATCTACCGAAGTAACACTACCACTAGTCAATTAACACACTTGAACTTCTTATCCTGCCCTTTCAAGCTTATCTGCATTTGGAAGCACTGGAATTATCAGCCACAGAGGTTAAATTCAAATCATTAGCATCTTTCACACAGAAGCTAGAGCAGTTCATCATATGTCTTTATCAAAATAACTTTTTCTATAGCTTAACCACAAAGGAAATAAAGAAGAACGAGGACAAGCGCAAAGCAAGAAAAGAAGATTCCCCAAAAGAAGAAGCTCAAATGGCAAAAAAAAAGCAGATCAAACGCTATATTTTAATCAACGAGCAGTTTCCCCTTTCCCGCTTATTTAACATATTCTAAAACCAAAATGCTGTAAATCCATCAACAGGAAATAACAGAATCCCCAAAAATGTAATACTTACTATATGATTATATCTTCAAAAAAGGAAATGGAAACATATGTTAAAATCCAGACTAAATTCCTAAACATAACCTCGAGTCTAATTACTCAAAAACATCAATTCCAAGGATGAATCACATAAGCAGGCCAGATTAGTCGATTAATTCTCCTATTCAACCTCTAATTCACTCAACTACACTCCAGAACTGGAACTAAAATTGAAAAATGAAACGAAGAAGAAATGAGCAGTCTCACATTATCACTGAAATAGGCGCAGCCATTGACAAGCAGATAGCTTCAATTGAATGTCAAAAGAGGAAATGGCTAGAAGAGGCGGATGGTATATTGATGGCGACGGCGGTAGTTGTGAAAATGCGAGCGGATTTGTTCCTTGAGATTGAAACACACGGCGGTTTGGGTGAGAGGTAGGTTTCTCTCTCTAGAAAACTGCTTGTGTGTGTCGGACTCCACTCCCTGTCACGGGCAACCCCTGCTTTGCTTTTTAACAACCAAAAACATTATAAATCCAAGCTGTTAAATTCAATCCTCTTTTACTTTTATTTATGATTTTCAATTTGGAAATTGAAATGGTGTGGAGTCAGAATGCAGCATTCACAAAAATCACTTATCGGGAATCCAGAATAATTAAGAATCATGTTTTAATCTCTATTGACTAGCTTTTATAAAATGGGAAATTTCATTTAAATCATACTACTAGGAACTTTGACTTTTGGTCAATATTAATTATTATGAAATCATAATGTTATACTCCCTCCGTCCCCCATTAGGAGTAGTACTTTGACCGGACACGGGTTTTAAGAAATGTAAAGAAAAGTTGGTTAAAAAAGTTAGTGGAATGTGGGACCCGCTTTTTTATATTGGTTTTATAATAAAATGAGAGTGAAATGAGTTAGTGAAATGTGGGACCTACTTACTATTTATGGTAAAAATGAAGTGCTACTCTTAGTTGGGGACAGACTAAAATGGAAATTAGTAACTCTTATTCGGGGACGGAGGGAGTAGATAATATGATGACAAAACAATCTTGTTTTAATAAAATAATACAATTATAATTTAGTGTTAATTAAAAGATGCTGATACATTCAAAACAATATTGTTTTGTTGTTTTATTATATTGATTTTATCATATTAGTTTAATTATGATAGGCAATTGAAAAAATGAAAATTTATAATTTTATATTTCAGATTTAATATTTATTTGCTCCTCTGTCCCATTTTAAGTGTTTTCGTTTTGAGATGTTTCATTCTAAATGACACATTTCTAAATATAGAAAAATTACTCTCTCTACTTTTTCCTCTTAATTTGACTCACTCACTCACAAAATAACACTGTATAAAATAAAATTCGTATCAAATTAAAAAAAAAAATCTTATAGTGAACAAGAGTATGATTTAAGTGCGAATTAGCTCTTTACGAAATAACTCATCCCACTAGAGTTGTAATTACATTTCTAATCATTGAAGGTATGTATGAGAAATTTATTCGGCATTATTTGATTATCTTAGGATTATCTATTTCTGTAACGGTTTATTTGCATTTCGTGTCTATTATAGTAGCACATTTAATCATTGTGGATCGAGGTCCTATATGTTATTTTTGTTGCTATTCTTTGTATACAGAGTGAATCATTTCTTGTGAAGTCTTTGCAATAATATAAAAGCTTCCTTATTAGGTGGTTGAATTCACACTGAATCTGTAAATATTGTTTACATCATTAATGCTTTCTTATTCAGTCGAGGTTATATTATAACTAATTTGGAATTTATTATAAGTAATTTGGAATTCACATTATTTATCACTCTAACATGGAATTTAGTCCATCCTTTCATGGTTAATACTTCTAAATTTACCTCAAATACATACATGATTGCATAAATTATCTTAATTAGCTGGACAATAATGAGTACTCCCTCCGTCCCAGAAAGATTGTTCAATTTCTGTTTTCACACCCGTTTTGCAAAAAATATAATAAATAGTTAAAGTAGAGAGACAGTAAAGTAAAAGAGAGAATAATGTAGAGAATAGTCTTACCTACATTATTCTTTCTCTTATTTTACTCTATTTCAACTTTACCTATTTATCATTATTTTTGCAAAACGAGTGCAAAAAATGAACTGGGACAATCTTTCTGGGACGGAGGGAGTATTATTAAAATCATCTTAAATCACTGCTCATAGTAAAAACATCTCAAATTCCATGTTAACTTCTAATTATAAATATTAACATAAGCATGAAGTCTTATACAATCAATATTATGTGATTATTGAAATATGGGATATGAAAATATTTTTTTAAACATAGGGTATCACTTAAATTTTTTTTAAATATGTACCTTTCATTTAAATTAATTATATACTAATTTTCATTTTTTTACGAAATTTTTGTATTTTGTTTATTCTAGTAGTATGCTTATTAGAGATTATGAATAATGCTATAAAATTTATGGTGTGGATGCTATAAAATTTATCTTCTAACTAATATGGTTGGCATGGTAGTTCAACACTTTCGGCATGAAAGATACCTTGAGAAATTAAAAATAAACAAATAAAATTTCTTTTCTCTTCGAATTTAATTGAATCTCCTAATATCTCTCCCCCTAGATTACTACTGCTACACCGTTAACAATGTTCAATTAAATCGATCATCTCGAATCATATATCCTACCATTTCGAAGGAATTTTGAAATCGAACTTATAATGTCTAGTGTTTATTTGTAAAAAAGAAATATACAAAATAAAATTTGTGTATTTTTTGCAAAAAAAACAAGAAATCTTTTGACGAGGTTATTGAATTACTAAACTTCATTTTTTTTTATTTTCTTAGTGGCCATTCAAAAGATGTTACTGTCCAGTTAGATACTCATAATCTGATCGAGGAATTTATTTATCGGCTCAAGATTAATTAATTAATTAATTATTCGAGAAGACTTGAGCTTTAAATTAAAAAAATTAGTATTGTTGAGATGTGTGTATCAACTATGAAGCCATTGTATGAAATAACAATATTATTTTTTTAATTCGAAAAGGCCATTTCCTTGGTGGCCTATTGAATTGCATGTTGCAGGCATTAACCTAATCCTACGTCAGTGGATTAATTAACAGATTATTTACACCAATTATTCAACAACTAACCACATTAAGTATTTTTA
The DNA here is from genome assembly GCF_029641045.1 of Salvia hispanica. NCBI lineage: Eukaryota > Viridiplantae > Streptophyta > Magnoliopsida > Lamiales > Lamiaceae > Salvia > Salvia hispanica. The sequence goes on along the minus strand of NC_142697.1, from coordinate 30,907,770 downwards.
CAACTCACGCCTCATCCTCCATTTGTAAGCAACACAACTTGGTTCACCAAAAAATGTCAATTAGTAATTGAATTATTTTAAAAAGTATTGTCAAGTAGTAAGAATTTTTTACTTTCAAATGAAAATATCTATTTTTGAAAGGTACAAAACAATATTATTAATAGGGTTGACAATTGTGTGCTCCACTGAAAATTTTCATGAATGGTGCATGACCACTTTTAAGTAAATAATGAAATTTTCAGAAAATATATCATTCAAATATAACTTATTTTCAAAATATAATAAGTTGAGAAATTCAAGATACTACCAAGAATTTAGTCAATTCTTCTACTTGCAATCTTTTCGCAATTCACATTATATTTGTCTTGTTAGGTAAGCTACATGCATATCAAAATCAAATTAAATTGAGATAACAAATTGATTTCATCATTAGATCATAGAAGCCCACATGTCTGTTTTCATGCAATACACAAAATAAATAAATAATAATAGTAACTGATTGGATATTGTCTGTGAACCTAACAAAATGCCCCATTAAAAAAGCAAAATATTGGGCGCAAGTTGATTCAGAAAGAGACCTTAGATTAAAAGAAATTAAGTTAGACTTTGAGGAGAAATATGATATGATCCACTATCTCAATAACTGTTTCCAAAAAACACCTTATTTGACTTGTGAATAGAAATCAACACTAATATGAATAATGAATTCCATCAATCTTTTAATTGATGGTCTATCTGTATCTCAATTTATTAGTTGTCCTTAAATATCAGATTGCTATCAAAAGATTTAAAACCATTTATTATGGGATTTGCAAAAGGTGAACAATTTAAGGGATTTTTTAAAAATATCTTCAATCAATGGATGTTGGGGTATAGATTCGACACAATGAGGAGACCTATTTTACATGGATAACAAAAAATAGCAAAATAACGATTGAAGAAGTAAAATAGTACTAGTATTACTACTACTATAAAGTTAATAACTAAGTAGTAAAAATTAAAACCTAATAAGTATTTTAAAAATTGATTTAATGTAACATGTATTGAAAATAAATATTTCTATAATCAGGGACAAATATGATGTTTTTTGTTCGACTTTGAAGAACAATTAGATTTTTCAAGCGATTCAAGTGGTTAACTGCACACTCCCCTAAATCTGTTATTGTTGTTAACGAATTCGACTAATTTTCTTCACCACGTGAATCATGAATCAAGTGAAGAAATATATACAAGTATATTTTGAAATATCTATTTCACTACCAAAACTTATGGCAGTCTCTACCAAGGTTTTTATATATTATAAAAATGTGGATAATTTCTTATTTACTTCTTTTTATCATCAATTGATAAAAAATTCTATAATTAGAATATAGTAGTAATTCATAACGTACACTTGAAGCTTGCTAAATAAACCCATTTAATAGGTCCAATGATTTTATGCTTGACCATTGGAATAAAGGGTTGGGCTAGACAGTTTAAAACTAGGCCTGAGTGGCTTCCTTGGCCCATGTATATTCAACTAGCCCAACCCAGTGAAAACAAATTTAAATTAAATTGCTTTTAAGAAACGAAAAATTATATAGGTGTAAAAACGAATTTTAAATCTAAATTACAAATATTTTTTAAAATAATTTTTACATGAATTCGATGCAATTCCCATTTCAAAACATTCCCCTACATCACAATATATATTTCAACAAAACATTCAATATTTTCACTCATTTCCAACCCATATCAATATTTAATCCATACATAATCAACTCAACTATAAATCACAAAGGAATACAACATAAGTTACAATTTTAAAGCAAGTGTGACAACCTAATAATACAATACTAATGATTCATTTATAAGTAATCAAACCAAAATACCAAGAAATCAGTCAGAATTTCTTGTGTATCACTATGCAGCAGAAGAGTTACCCTCAAGGAATTCCATTGAATATAAAAGAGTGGAATACATCACTATTGTTCACTTCCAAATAGTACTAAGAATCACAGTAGTATCATTTTCCATGATTTCTTCGTAATATAAAACGTATATTATAATACATTCATCCGCTTCAGAATATCTTCATTTTAATCCTCTTCATCGGTATCCTTGTGATCGTACGTATATTCGTCATTATGCTCTTCCTCGTCCTCCTCATCTCTATTCTCATATAGTGTACAGGCAGAGGCGAACCTACATAGAACCTTGGGGTCTCATGAAAACACCAACTTTTGTATCTTTACCTATATGGATTATATTAGGGTCACAAAGTTTGAGTGTACATCGGCTGGCGCAAGTGGCCGAAATTTCAACCCGTCACTTGTGAGATTCGAGTTTGACTCACGTGAGGGCCATAATTTTGCATAATTCTTCCTCAATTTGTTTGTAGCCCTTTTGTTTGGTGAACACTGCTCTTTTTTTTTTTATCAAATATGTTTTGTCAACACTTCTCCTTTTTTCTAAAATAGACGAGGACAAACTATTAATTTCAAATTATACAAACTTAGCAATAAAGATAAGCTATTAATTTTAAGTTATACACATAATTTTTTTTCATTTTGTTAACACTTAGTATCATTTTTTTCTAATTGTCAAAGTTATTAATTTTAAAATATACTACTCACTTTGCAATAATTTTATTTATTTATTTTTATTTTGTTAACCCTTCACATTTTTCCAACTACTTTTATCGATAATATATATACATCTAGTTATCGTCACCTTTTTATTGTTTGTCATTCACTATAACTATATATGTCACAACTTCTTTATCACTCATGCCACAACTACTTGCGGTGAGGTAAATATCAAAAAATACTCTGCAATTATTAATAGGGAGTAAATTTGGACCCCCAGCCGCGAAATCCTACGTCCGCACCTGTGGACAGGTTGAACCTTTGATATTATATTACTCCCTCCGTCCCAGATTAAGAGTCACTTTTTGGCATAAAAGTCCGTCCCAGTTTAATAGTCACTTTTAGAATTTTTCATATTTGGTCATACAATTTTATCCCATTCTTTATCAAAATTACATAAAAATGTCATTATCTACATTAAAATAAATCAAAACAAAAATAAAAAATCAAAAGGGACCCACCTTCAACCAACTCCACCATCTCACTTCATTTATTACACACTCTATCATCTCACTTCATTTATTACACACTCCACCATTTCTTAAAACCCGAGTCATAATAATAAGTGACTCCAAATGTGAGACGGAGAGTGTATTTGATTTATCTTGCAATAATAGTTTAATAAATAAGAACAAGGCATCATGCCATTATGAATCAAATTTAATAATAGTATAATATATATTCACTATTATGGCGCAACAATGATAAGTGATGAAGATTTATAATTATAGTGAATTTGCTCTATTTATACTCATTATGACCATAAATATTTATAATTTTAATAATTTACCATATTTGAAAAATATTTTGAATTTAAGTAAAGATTTGTATTTAGCAACAAATATATTTATTATATTTAATATTACATGCAGTTTTATTTATAAATCCGTAATTTATTCACACATAGCAGCGGCTTCTTACACGCATTCAATTTCCACCATTAATGGAGCAAAATTCTTCATAAATCTGCCATCAGAACTCATCACCAACATCCTCTCACGCCTCCCTCTCCCGATGCATTTCAATCAGCAAATGTGTCTGCAAAACATGGCTCAATTTAATCGATTCCGACGATTTCCCCAAATCCAAAATCAAAACCCCACCCGCCCTAGCTCGCCTGATTCCGACGGAGAACAACTCAATTCGATGCACAATTTTCGAATTCGAAGACGAAGACAAAGCCGATGTGGAGAGCCACTCTCTTCACCAACTCACAGATCTCGAAATCCCTTGCCAAAATTCAGAATCAATACATCAATCTCGGGCAGGTAATGGATTGCTTCTTCTACACTCATCGCTAGAGCCTCACATTTACATATGCAATCCGATACTCGTGAATATATTGCGATCTGCTGCCCCGATGAATGCTCCGCGCCGGATTTGTCGAGTTTTGGATTTGGCGTGAGCAAAATAAGTGGGCAATTTAAGGTCGTCTGAGTTAATTGGTCCCGACACGGCGACACGACCCTCACTTTATATACACCCTCGGAACAGGAACGTGGAGGCGCATTGAACCCGGCCCTACTATTGGTTACAGATTTTCTTTCAATGCCAATGCGTACGATCGGATGTAATGGCAACCTCCATTGGACACTATATGATTACGATAATATCTATATGATCGGTGCTTTTGATCTCGAAACAGAACGTTTTAGCATCTTCTCACCTCCCTCCGAGGATGGCCTCATTCTATCTTATTATAAAGTTGGGGTTGTGGTGTTGAATGTTTGGAGGGACTGTCTCGTTCTGTCTTACAAACTGAACCGATTTTTTGTCATTTAGTTGATGAAGGAATATCAAGTCGAGGAGTCTTGGACCATAATGTACCAGATTAGTCTTGATTCTAATCATGGTTTTCGTGCTCGTTGGAATTTGATGCATGTTTATCTAATCAAACTTTACGAAAATGGTGATGTTTTGATGTTTATGGAAAATATGTGTCTCATCTACTACTCCAACAAGATGAGAACTATTCGGCAAATCAATGTGCTCATGGATGGAACTTCAAAGAATGACATGGTATCTGTTGTGAATTGCACTCCTAGCCTTTTCTCACTCAAGAATTTTGGAGTTGAGAATGTGATCTCGTTCTAGTTCATAATGTTCATCTACAAATGTGCTTTGTCGTCATATGGTTGTGTTTGTGTCGAAGGTTTCTTGTAACTTTGAGATACTTACTTTTGACTTTGGCTATAGACATGAGACTACTTTAGGTTGTCTAAATTTTATTGTCTAAAATTAAATAAAATCATAAATACTCCCCTCGTCCCAAGGAAGATGACCCATTTCTTGGACAGCACGAGATTTTATGCAACTTTATTTTGTGTGTTAAATGAAGAGAGTAAAGTAAGAAAGATAGGATAAAGTAGAGATAAATGAGTTTCCATTTTAAGTAATGAGTCATCTTGATTGGGATAAATCAAAAAGGAAAGTGAGTCATCTTTAATGGGACGGAGAGAGTAATAGATTTAAAATACTGACGAAGGGAGTAATTAAATTAGAATTTTGTAATCAGTTTATTCACATACCATGGTTTATAACCATTAGTATATATATATATATATACATAGGTTTGTGTTAAAATGACAACACCTGTTAAAGTGATACCGTGACACCACATATCCAACAATATTATAAATGCTAAACAACAATATTATAAACGCCACACAACAATCAACAATCTATAGATTGTTGTGTAGCGTGTTGAATATTGTTGGCCGTGAAAAATTGTTTTATACAGTGTAACATATTGCTGGCCGAGTTTTGTACCTTTTTTTTCTCCACATGACAACTGATTATTCGTCCACGTGTACAAATGATTGGCTAGGAATGGTAATATGGTCTTACTTTAAGAGGTGGTGACACCCTAACACTCCCCTGTATACATATATTTCAAGTTTTCAAGTAACAAAAGAGAGATATTTTATGAAATAAAGAGTCACTGTATTAAAGAAAAGAAGAGAAATATATTCATATCCTTTTAGGGCTAAGGGGTAAAAAGAAAGAACAATGACTTTTAAATGATATTTTCCATTTTCCATACACCAATAACCTTTTTTTTTTTTTTTTTCCAAATTCATAGACCTAAAAGGCATAACCCCTATTTTCCATAAACTAATTTTGAAGTTCACTCTATTTTAATATACAATTGTAAAGTATTCTTGACTTCTTTATAGCACCGCAATTGCAAATGAGAGGGATGTTTTTCTAAATTTTTTTATTTAATTTCAAAATTTGGTCATTTTTTTAACTTTAAATCAAAGATTAGAACGGACAGATAGCAAACAGTCGAGGAGAAGAGTAAAAGTGGTGAGTAAAGAGAAAGGTTCATAGATTTCCATTTTTTTATGTTATAATCCCCATTGTTATACTAATTTGAATTCCTGATTATGATTAGACGTGGAGAGCTTATCCGCAGTAAAATTTATTTGATTTCGATTCGCTTCTCAATTCTATTCTTAAGAATCTATTATTAAAAACCTAGCATGTTTACGATAAAAGAAATCATATTTTGTAAGAATCATATTATTAATAAAGCATAAAAATCTCAAAATTTATAATCCCAAAAATTAAAAAAAGTCTTAATATATAAAACTATTGTGATCTCTAAGAAATATGTTGAATTGATTATCCAAAAAGTCGAGCCCTAAAAACAAGTTTAGCTAATATAGTTCGATGCTTTTAAACTAATCTTTTTTTTTATGTTTTTCGAATAGAAGGATGGATCTAGGTGAGGTTCGGGAAATGGTCGATCGACAAACTACCGCAACCCATGAATGCCGCTAAAAAACTTCATTAACCAAACTTTGGTCTTCGAAACCACAATGTCAGAGCTCAACCTTTGCAGAATAGGTTGTGACGGCCAATCGTTTTAATGATAGAGGATGGCAAATAGAAACATATAGATTTTTGTCTCTGAGAAAAAAGAGTGAGTTAGTGAAATAATAATAATAATAATAATAATAATAATAATAATAATAATAATAATAATATAATTAGTAGGACTAATTATTTATAGCATTGAACAGATGATGCTTATATAAACATATACCCCATGAGGGAATCACATAAATTGAATAGCATAATCATAGCTGAAAAATGAAGAAAATATTATACAAGCAGGTACATCTCTTTTGTGTGTCTTGCCTAGGGGTGGAGAAAAATACCGACATATCGAAATATTGCATTTACCGTACCTAAAATACCGATTTTATCAAATCATCTGAATAGTATGACGGGATGTAACTATCTTTTTCTAGGGGCCTCTCATTTCTTACCCGACATAATTATTTAGTGTTTTTGGCTTAGATCAAATCATTTTTATGTTATCAAATCATATTGGTGTTATCAAATAATCTGAATAGTATGATAAAATATAACTATCTATTTTTTGGGGCCTCTCATTTCTTATCCAACCTGATTATTTGGTGTTTTGGGCTTCAATCAAATCATATTAGCGTTATCAAATCATCTGAATAGTATGATGAGACGTAACTATCTTTTTGTTGGGGCCTCTCATTTCTTACCCAACCTGATTATTTGATGTTTTAGGCTTCGATCAAATCATGGCAGTGTTGTCAAATCATATTGGTGTTATCAAATCATCTTAATAGTTTGATGAGATGTACCTATCTTTTTTTGGGGCCTCTCATTTCTTACCCAACCTAATTATTTGGTGTTTTTGGCTTTGATCAAATCATGTTAGTGTTGTCAAATCATAGTGGTATAATCAAATCATCTGAATAGTACGATGGGATGTAACTATCTTTTATTAGGGGCCTCTCATTTCTTACTTGACCTAATTATTTTGTGTTTTAGGCATTGATCAAAACATGTTAGAGTTGTCAAATCATATTGGTGTTATCAAATCATTTGAATGGTACGATCGGATGTAACTATCTTTTTTTTTTGTGCCTCTCATTTCTTATCCGACCCAATTATTTGATGTAATTAGCGTCAATCAAAGTATATTGGTGTTATCAAATCATCTGAATAGTATGATGGGATGTAACTATTTTTTTTTTGGCCTCTCATTTCTTACCCTACCTAAAATTATACTCCCTTCGTTCCTTCCCAATTACATTTCTGTATCTGTGTGAACTAGTCAGCAAGGCACCTCTCATGCTTGTGCAACCCATCGACGACCTTTACTCTAATTAACAGAGAACATAGAAGTTTTGCTTAGAGGAACTCTTGCTCTTCACAGATGGGGTCTCAAGATGGGCTTGATTATCCAAAAGTTTTTGGGCTTGGATATGGGCCTCTCTATTTCTACCCCACAAGAAACAATAAAGCCCACCCACTGGCAACCACCCACTGGCAATCCAGACCCCAAAACACTGCAAAACAAATCCATTTCTTCTTACATCTAATTATATTCATGGTAAGCAAGTTTAAAAAGAAAAAAAAAGAACACTTTATAACATGCAGATGCGAAATTTAAAATATTTCAACAAGGTGTCGTGATAATTATAACCAGTGGCGGAAGCAGGATTTTTGTGATGGAGGTTCCAAACCAGTGTTCCTAATACTGCGGTATTTTTTAGCGCCGATAACTAAGAGAATCAGTTATAAAAGTTAGAGGTATGTGTAAAGTGATTGTTGATAGATGCAACGTCAACCAAGATAATATGTTGAAAAGGAGAGTTTTCAACAAAAATAAAACAAAACATAAACTATTGAAGAAAAGATAGATTGAAACTAAATTTCTTAATAATTGTTCTTATAGTAAGAATCGAACTCTCATATGTTTAATTAAAAAATTAAATTTTTGTAAGAATCAAACTCAAGTCAAATATAAATCTAAAAATGGAGTGTAGTAAGAAGAATCAGGGAATGGAACCCTCACCACTCTCCGATCTTAAGTTAGAGATAGAAGCCAACTAGGCTACTGAGATATTTGTTGAAAGGGGTAATATATCTATAATAATATGTAAAATTTGTGGGGGTTCCATGGGTCCCCATGGCTCTTAGTAGGTCCGCCACTGATTATAACTTATAAGAGTAAACTTCTATGAATTATCACATTTTCACGTATGCGGTTCCTGGTATCTAAACTTATGATATAATTACGTATTGAGATTCGTTTTCACTTTTTCGACTTTTTAAACTAATTGTGCATCCGATTTGTGTTTTATGATGACACATTTGGGCTAGACAGTTTAAAACTAGGCTTGAGTGGCTTCCTTGGCCCCATGTATATTCAACTAGCCCAACCCAGTGAAAACAAATTTAAATTAAATTGCTTTTAAGAAAACAAAATGTATTTATCTAAATTACAAATATTTTTTAAAAATATTTCTTTCCTTAAATCGATGCACACTCCCATTTCAAAACATTCCCCTAATCACAATATATTATAACAAAACATTCCCTTAAACTCCAGCAATATTTTCAATCAATTCCAACCAATATCAATATTTAATCCATACATTATCCACTCACCTATATATAAATCTCAAAGGAATACAACATAAGCTACAATTTTAAAGCACGTGTGACAGTCTAATAATACAATACTAATGATTCATTTGCAAGAAATCAAACCAAAATACCAAGAAATCACTCAGAATTTCTAGTTCACAATGTTCGTCTATAAATGTGCTTTGTCATCATACGGTCATGTTTGTGTTAAGGTTTCTTGTAACTTTTGAGATTCTTCTCTAAACTTTTGACTTTGGCTATGTATACGAGACTTTAAGGTTGACTAATTTTAATTGTCTAAAATAAAAAATTTTAAAAATTAGATAAAATTATAAATAATAGATTTAAAATATAAATAGTATTTAGTACTTAAATTACAATTTAACAATCAATTTATTCACATACCATGGTCTATAACCATTAATCAAATTAATCTATATATATAGATATATTCCAAGTGATTTGTGATCAACATCGAACCATTCTTAGGGCATCCGCATCGCGTAACGCGATGCGGTCTCGATCTCGCCTCGACGAGACAAGCTGTCTCGACGCGTGACGCGTCCCAGCGAGGCCGGCCTCGAGCTCGCGAGACACGCGCCCGGCGCCACATGGCGCGCGCGGGCGGCTGGCGTGATGTCCACTCGCCGACCCGCGAGTGGGCGTCGGAATTATGACGTCATAATTCATATTTCTTTTAAAAAAAATCAATTTTTCAAAAAAAAAAAAGCGGTAATATGACCGTTCAATGGTCATATTTAAAATTTTTTTTTTTAATTCTATATATACTCTTCTCCATTCTTCGTTAAACACACATCTATTCTCTCATCTCTTTTTCTTTCCTCTCCAATTACTTCTATAAAATCATTCCTTTATTTTTTCCTTCTCCCAAATTTAATCCATTATGGATCCATTTGAGCAAATGCGTTGAATAATGGAAGAATCGCTAGAAGAAGATCGACGTAGGGAGGAGGAAGCCGCCGCGCCTCCTCAAAGGCGACGCTGGACTTACATCCATCGTAACCGGGAGGAAGCCGTCGCAAGGTTGGAACGTGATTACTTCAGTCCGAACCCGGTATGGGGAGATATCTACTTCCGTCGCCGTTTCCGTATGTCACGCGCGCTATTTTTGCATATCGCGAATACATTGACGGGACGGGAAGAGTACTTCAGAGAAGGGTTCGACGCTGTTGGCCGTCCTAGCCATACGACGCTCCAGAAATGTACTGCGGCGATCCGTCAGCTTGCTACTAGACAAACAGCGGATTCGTTCGACGAATACCTGCACGTCGGAGAATCCACTGGGAGACTTTGTTTGTTGAACTTCTGCAAAGGCGTCCAGGCAGCCTTCACCGACGAATTTCTGAAGAAGCCAACCACCGCAGATTGTCAGTTTCTGCTCCGACTTCACGAACAAGTACACGGATTCTCCGGGATGCTCGGGAGTGTCGATTGCATGCATTGGCAATGGAAGAATTGCCCTGTGGCGTTGAGGGGGTCATACACGAGCGGCCACAAAGGCACCCACCCCACCGTTATACTCGAGGTCGTCGCCGACTACCGGCTATGGATTTGGCATGCGTATTTAGGGGTCCCCGGCTCGAACAACGACGTCAACGTGCTCAACAACTCCGACCTCTTCGCTGAAGTTCTGAATGGTAAAGCGCCGGCCATTAACTTCATCGCTAATAATCGCCAGTATAAAATGGGGTACTATCTTGCCGACGACATCTATCCGAAGTGGCCAACCTTCGTGAAGATGTTCAACAGGCCTGCGGACGAAAAACAGTCTCTTTTTGCACAGAAGCAAGAGTATGCTCGCAAGGATGTGGAGAGAGCGGTCGGGGTTCTCCAGGCTCAATTCAACATTATCAAAGCCCCGGCTCGACAGTGGTTTATGGAGAATATGGTCGACATCATGTATACGTGCATAATCTTGCACAACATGATTGTCGCCGACGAAGGACCTGAGGCAGGAAATTGGTTCGACCCTGAAACCCCGGGAAGCTCAACCGCAAGTAGTCCGCCTCGAACGGGAGTGCATCCGTCTTTGCAAGAGCGGTTGTCTATTCGGGCAAGGACACGTGATTCTACCGCCCACGCCCAACTTTAGGAGGATCTAATGGAGCACATTTGGGCAAAATTTGGCAACCGTTAGATGATCGTCACTAGAGAACTCCTTCTTCTGCTTCTTTGCCTCCATTTTTTTTATTTGAGTTTAAGTGTGCAATTTGTAATTTCTAGTTTTTTAATTATGTATTGTAATTTTATTTTATTTAATAAAGTGTGTTTTTTATTAATTGAATTTGTTGGAATTAAAAATAAAAAATGAAATTGAATGAATAGTTAAGAGATGGTTAAGAGATGGAGGGATGCAAGTGCTGTCTCTTAGTTAAGAGATGAGCTGAAAAGTACAGTGGGTCCATAAATAGTTAAGAGATGAGACGGTTAAGAGACAGATAAGAGACAGAGATGCGAATGGCGTTAAAGATCAAACTAGAGACCAAATCCCATCCACCTATTAATCACATCTAAGGATATTAATAATTACAAATTATCTGACTTTTTATTAACAAAAGGGTAATTTTGGATATGCATCTCTTCCCAAACCCAATACACTTCTTTAACTCTACAATCACTCCTCCCCCACGCCAACTACCTTTGGCGCGCAGCCTCCCCCGCCCCCACCACATCGGATTCGAGGAAGAAGCAGCACTATAGCAGACCTCCAAGCTCTTGTTCGTGCTCTGATTTCCTCCGATCAATACCAAGTCTTCGTCAGCGCACCAGAAAGGTACATCTATGAAAATATCTCTAATCAAATACCAACAACCAATATTTGGCGCTTTTTTCGGCGTGAATTTTCAATTTATAGGGATTTGTTTTGCTAAGATCGCTTTGTTCGAAATCGGAAAAAAATATGAGTTGTTTGAGCATAGATTGACAGATAATTTTGAACAGATCTGTAGGATGAATTTGTTGACTGCAAGTGTTGTAATCGTATTGATTTTGTGGTTTTGAGTGAAATAGTAGTAGTGATTTTACTCTTGATTTGAAGCAAATGAAACTTTAACAGCGAACAATCTGCTGTTAGTCATAGTTGAACAGTGCTAACTGTTATGCATCCATGGCGGAAACTTTGACAGCTGCAATTCAAACAGGAGAACAACGAAAACAAGAATTGGACATGTGTTGGAGATTTTGAGTGTGTGTTGTGCGTTTATTAGTTGAATTGCTGAAAGTGTGAGTAGTTAAATCAACAAAGTGGGGAAATACGTGGTGGAATCACAACCTGCCTACTTTTGTTTTATTCAACTTGTACTGTTATTTTGACTACGAATTTGGAGAAGAAAAAATATAAAGATCATCGTTATTTAGATTTCTATATTATTTAATTTAATTAGACTACTAGTTCATTCACTTAGAGTATTACTGCTTCATTATTTCACTATCTATATTATTTCATTTGACTATCACTACTTCATTTATTCTATTCTATTACTTCATTCAAATAATTTTATCACTTCATTCGACTAAGTTATTACTTTAAGGGATTCTTGAGCATACGAGGAAGAGTGATCACTAACTACTTCATTTATATGTGCATTTACTTCATTCAACAAGTATACAAATTTATCACAATAAGATTTTGCTTCATTGAACTTCAATTGGGTTATTACTCCAGTCCATTATCTCATTAAATGGGGTTATAACTTCGTCAACATTGACATGCATCGTAATAAATAATTTTTCATTTTGAAAACACTTCACCCAGTCTATTCGCTTTAAATTTTGTAAAAATGTTAAACAAATTCAAATTCAAAGTGGAATGACGTAATAATCTACTGGAATGAAGTAATTAACTATTAGAATGAAGTAATAAATCTACTGGATGAAGTAATAAACAATAAATGTAATTTGACAAAAATACCCTCGGCTGAAGTAATTTGTCTACCTAATGAATATGAAAATTTTCATTACATCGTCTCATTTCATCCATTAAAAACTGATATAAGGGCCTTAAGTTGGTCTCTAGTCTGGTCTTTAAGACTAGATTTGTGAATAATGAGACTCTTATTTCTAATTAATAGATATTTTATGAGTATAAAGAGTCACTATATTAAAGAAAGGAAGAGAAATACATTTATGTCCTTAAAGGCCTATGAGGTAAAAAGAAAGAAAAATGACTTTTAAATGATATTTTCCATCTTCCAGACACCAATGTGATTTTTTTTTTCAAATTTATAGACCTAAAATGCATAACCACTATTTTCCATAAACTAATTTTGAAGTTCACTGTATTCTAATATACAGTTGTAAAGTAAATCTTTAATTCTTTAGAGCACCGCATTTGCAAATGGGAGGGATATTTTCTAAAAATATTTATTTAATTTTAAAATTTTGTAAATTTTTTGAATTAAAAGTGGTTGGTAAAGAGAAACATCCATAGTCTTTCATTTTTTATGTTACAGTTTCCATTGGTACCGATTTGAATTTCGGTCTATGATTAGAGCATTCACAATAGGACGGATTGACGGAGGATAGCTTGCCCGATACATTTTCCGGCCTGTCGTCCGCCACTGTAGGTGGGCGGACGATGCGTCCTCCTTCCTCCTCACTGTATCATCCGCCGCGGATGATTATGCAATTTTTGCATCCTCTGGGCCTATCCTCTGCCCCATTACGGGGGGTCCGAACAATGCAACACATTTTTCCTTTTTTTAATTTTTTTTTTATATTTTCTTTTATATATATCACTAATTTTTTTACTTCCTTTTACACCTTTCACTCCACTCTCTTCCCCATCACAATTTCTCTCTAAATTCAAGAATGAATTCCAACGAATTTCCATATTTGCAAACATAAAATATAAAAATTAATACTGATAATTGGATTTGTCTTTAATTTGTGGTGTTTTTATATTTATTTTTTAGCTAATTGATATATTTGCAAACATAAATTACAAAACAAATACAGAATAGGAGTTAAAACTATAGGGCGAGCTATAGTGCGTTCCACTACAGGTGGATGAGGTGGATGATGAAATGCTAATGGAGCGGAGGATAAGGCGCCCTAGTGTGGATGCTCTAATAATAATAAGACGTGGAGAGCTTATCCGCCGTCATCACATAAAATTTACTCAATACGTTGATATCGATCCGCTTCTCAATTATAATTTATAAATTCTATTTTTAAGACGATCTATTCTTAAAAACCTAGCATGCTTTTAATAAAAGATATTTACAAGAATCATATTATTAATAAAGTATAGATCTCAAAATTTATAAACCCAAAAAGTGAACAGAGTCTTAATATATAAAACTATTGTGATTTTTAAGAAATGTGTTGAATTGATTATCCAAAAAAATCGAGCCTAAAAACAAGTCTAGCTGAAATAGTTTGATGCTTTTAAACCAATCTAATTTTTTTTTATGTATTTACGAAATAGAAGGATGGATCTTGGTGAATGCTGCTAGAAAAACTTCATTAACCAAACTTTGGAGTTATCGTCAAACCCACGTCACCACAGCTCAACCTTTGCAGAATAGGTTGTGACAACCAGGGGCGGAGGGAGGGTGGGGCCAGGGGCCCATGGTCCTCCCATTAATTTTTTTAAAAAATCTAGGGATATTTTAGTAATTTCACATTAATTATAATTATAATATATATAATGTTAAAGATAGATTTCAGCAAAATTATACTCCATAAATAGTTTCCTCCTAATTAATTTTCTCCTTCTGCCGCAGTTCTACTTCTTCTGCAGCGTAATCTGAAATCTAGTTATGTAAAACTAGGTATATTTTAAAACTCAAATATAATTCAATTGATTTTTCTATATATGTTGTTTTTTTGTTTGGCTGCAATAGTTATGTAAATTGAGACCTAAATAGTCATATTCAAGCTCTAAATTGGTACACATAAAATTCAAATGGGGAGAAAGAAGATAGCTTATGTAATTCAATGGCTACGGCGGTTCTGTGTTGGAATTCTTTAACCCCTATTCTTAATTTTGATGTGTATGTATTAATAGTTTTACACTATTTGATTTGTGACAACTAGGGGTGGGTCGATACGATATATCGTATCGAAAACGTTGTATCGTGTATCATATCAAAAATATCGATATGAAAGAATTTCATATCGTTATCGTATCGAAAGTTATCGAACTTTCGATATAAAAAAATTTCATATCGTTATCGTATCGATATTTCGATATATCGTACCGAAATTCGATATATTGTTAAATATCGATATATATCGAAATTTATCGAAAATAAAATATCGATATATATCGAAAATATCGATATATCGAAATTTTTTGATATATATCGTATTTTCAATATAAAACGATATATCGCGATATAAAGAAATTCATATCGTTATCGTATCGAAAACTTACGATACAGTATCGTATCGTATCGAAAATTACGATATATCGAAAATTCGATAATTTTTCGATATTTTTCAATACGATACGAGCGATATATCATTTTTTCGGTATTTTTCCCCAGCCCTAGTGACAACAATATTTTAGATTTGAGCATATTATATATTTTGTTTACTCTTTATTCTTTTAATTGTGAAGCATAAGATGAACTTTATCCTTTTTTGTGTATGATTTATATTTTGCAAACTTAATTAATCAGTGCTGACTATTTTTGTAGGTATATGGATCGTTATTTCAAGAAACTTTCTTCTGTTAATTCTTCATCAGTTGAATGGTTGCTTAGTTACTTATATGGAAAAGGATGTGTTTGTTAAAGTTACCAATGAAACTATTATGCAGCGATTTAAGAAGATGAAGAATAGAAGACAAATGTTATATGTGATTGCATTTAACTTTTACATTTTGAACCTTATAATTTAATTTATGTAATTTTTTTTAAGTTTAAATTTGGACCCCATGATGAAATTTCCATGGCTCCGTCGCTGGTGACAACAACTCGTTAGATTAATGATAGAGGATGGCGAATAGAAACATAGAGATTCTTGTGTTTGAGAAAGAAAAAGAGATTTAGTGAAATAATAATAATAATAATAATAATAATAATAATAATAATAATAATAATAATAATAATAATAATAATAATAATAATAATAATAATAATAATAATAATAATTCTAATCTAATTAGTACTAATTATTTATAGCATTAACCAGATGATGCATATAAACGTATATGAGAAAATCACATAAATTAAATAGCCTAATCATAGCTAAGAAATGAAGAAAATATACAAGTAGGTTCACCTCTTTTGTTCGTCTTTCCCTTGCTCTTCATCCACAGCTGGGGTCTCAAGATGGGCTTGATTATCCAAAAGTGTTTGGGCTTGGATATGGGCCTCTCGGTTTCTACCCCACAAGAAACTGTAAAGCCCGCCCACTAGCAATCCACACCCCAATACACTGCAAAACAAATCCATTTCTTCTTACATCAAATCATATTCATGGTAAGCAAGTTTAAAAAGAAAACACAAAAAAATGCACACTTTATAATGTGCATATGCAAAATTTAAAATATTACAACAAGGTGTAATGATAATTATAAGAGTAAACTTCTATGAATTATCGCATTTTCAATTGTACCTAAACTTAGGATATAATTACGTATTGAGATTCGTTTTCACTTTTTCAACTTTTTGACTAATTGTGTATCTGATTTTTGTTTTATGACGACACATTTGGTCGAACGACTAACCTTCCCATGTAAAGAGTTTCGTTGAGGAAAAGAGCGGAAAAGATAGCAGCTATAACGAGCGCCAACGGCCCGAAAATGGCGCTGAAAACCGGGCCTTTCTTCTCTATAACCCAAGCTTGCAGCCAATAACTCAACCCTGTCACTATCACGCCCTGCAAAATTCCACATTCTTCAATCAAACTCATAATTTCAAACAAAATCGATTATAAAAAAAAAAAAATCTTCACTTACGCAATAGGCGACGGATAAGAGATCAATATCCCATCGAAGCTTCCAGGAGGAGCGATGCCTCTCCATGGCGGCAGCGTAGACAGTGGATGAGAGGCAGCTGAAGCCGCATTGCAGGATGGTGAGGCGCAGTTTGCCTGGATATTGGGTGAGGAGTGGAGCCTGCATAGTGATCCACATAGCGTAGAAGAGTTGGCCGGCGATGGCGAGGAGAGCGCCCTTGATCCAGTCGTGATTTGAGTGAGGCTTTTCGTCGAACAGGTGGTGGGCGGATTGAGAGAAGAGAGGTGGGCCCTTGAAGAAGGTGAAGGCCATGGTGCCGGAGATGCCTAAAATGGCGCCCAATACTTTGGCTAATCCATGCCATTTCGTTATGCTCAGCTTTTCGATCCTAAATCCAGATATTCATCACAGTTCACACACATATTGATAGATTGGATGAAATTGTCCAGTAATTCACAATCTTCTTTTGTATGATTAAGTAAAAAACATGATTTTAATTTCTAAAATTTATTTTTAATAGTACTATAACTTTTATTCATCTACAAATTTATAGTAAATGAATAACATCAAATTATTTTTTGCTATGATCTTTTATTGAAGATCCATATTTTACAATTTTATGCATTATTAAAGAAACGAAATTGAAGAAAGAAAAATAATTATTTATAAAATTATTATAATTATTTACTTGGGATAATTTACATTTATTATATAAAATAATTATTTATAAATTTCAATGCATTATTTTTTAATATATGAAATTAATTATAATTCTTATAGTAATAAAATATAGTACTACGTATGGAAAAGAAAATGTTTTGTGACCTTGGGTTGGGGTTATTAATAAAAATACATTAAAATTAATTATTTTTTTATATACTTTATTGGGTTGTATAAATGTATGACAGAAAATATATATTTTATTCAAAGTTAGATAGTCTAAAATAGAGTGTGAGTTGGTGTTATAAACAGGAAAGTGTTATGTGGAGTATATGCTAAAACCTAAAAAGAAAATAAAAAACGGTTGCTACTCACAAAGCTCCAAATAATGTGGAAAAAATGCATTGTTATCTTGATTCACACTCTCTCTATGTAATTATCTAAAGATAGAATATTATACGGAGTGATTGCTTGCCAAACTCAGTGATGTGCAAGGCATGCTACATCTGTACAACACAATATTATGATAGTAATGTGTAAAAATTTCCTATGTTATACACTGGAACAAATAATGATATGACTATATTGAAACAAATCAACTAGTACTCGTAGATAATAGGATATAATTAACATCGCACTGTAATTAAATTAGGAGTAATTAATTACCTTAAACACACGGCCATGATGAACACCAAAGCTGGAACAATGCTAAGTATCGCCGTACCAAATGTTGCGGAAATATACTTTAATCCTTCTAAATTCAAATTGAAACTCAATGCTAACCTACACCATATATCACGCACACCTACCATCAATTAGCATTAAATATTTAATAAAAAAAGTGATATGCTCAGATATTGAAGTTACCCATATGAAGAAACAAAGAAAATTTTGCAGAATCCAGTCCATGAAATAGGAGAACCACCGTTTCTAAAAACCAAGAAGAAAAGAAAAGGAAAAACCAACATTAATCAATACAACTATTTCATATAGTACTACTTTTTCTCAAAACAAGGTTTATATATCTGTGGTGGAGATAAAAATAGACAATATAATATCAAACTATGATAAAAATAGACAATATAATATCAAACTAATGTAATGTTGCAGTCGACGATCCTAACATTATTTGTGGTGGAGATAGAAATTGACCTGGTGAAGAAAAAGGCGAAGGGGAGCAAAGCGAAGAAGGCAAAGGCTTGTCGATAGGCGACGAAGACGGAAGGCTTCATCCCGGAGGACATAGCTGCCTTTGAGAGGAGAATCATGCCTGCATAGCTGCATTGTAACACTACCACTGCAATATATGGCTTTTGCTTCTCCATGCTAGAGGAATAATTATTTAACACCTATCTATATATATAGAGAGAAACAACCTAAAATTTATAGTGCATTTCTCTCATGCCACTATCTAGTGGCCTAATGTACACCTTTTAATGAGCATTTACGGATTCTACTTCCTCCATTCCCTATTTTTAGTCCATTTTGTGTTGGCCACGAGTTTTAAAAAATATAGAGAGAAGTGGTCAATCGAAAATGTTAGTGGAATGTGAGTCTCGTTTTTATATATTAGTTGTATAATAAAAAGTCAGTTGAATTTAGTTGAATGTGGGGACCTACTTACCATTTATGAAAAAAGGAAAAGTGGACAATAAATAGGGGACAAACGAAAATGACAAAAGTTGGCAAAAAATAGGAGACGGAGAAAGTAGTATTTCCTCCGTTCCATAGTAGTGGAGTCATTTTGTCATTTTGGCATGTTCCATGGTAGTAGAGTCATTTCTATTTTTTATAAAAGTCAACACATTTATTCTCAGTTACTTTATTCTCTATTCATCTCTCTACCTTTTTCATTTCCTACTTTATTCTTCCTTAACTTAACTCACTTAACACAATATTTCTTAATTAAATCTTGTGTCGTAAAGAAACGCTTCCACTAATGCGGAACGGGTAGTAGTATATATTAGGTCCCAACCACCAACCATTATTGTTAATTTTCTAATCTTGATATGTTTCGAGCAGGACTCAAAATAGATTAAGGACTTTTGGACTCAATTTTGTCGTTAGACTCTCGGAATTGCAATTGAAACTATTGAGAAGCTCTACCAACTCATCACAACTATTTAGTGGTTGAATGTTTGATGACAAAATTGACAATAGAAAAGAACAACTCAGACACTAAATTAAACTCATTTTAATTACAATAGTGGATTTTAACTCACACAATTCAAAATATAAGTCATTTGCAGTAATTACCCAAATGACAAAAACTGAATCTCCTAATGTGAATTCGCATTCGATACACATTGTTGGTGCACTTTGTGTCCCACTATCTTTTGGGTGGATACATTAGCTTCAACGTTATCACTCACGCTACTTATTTTTTTTATGAAAAAGCATTTATGTGAAAGGCTAAATATTCATGAAAAGAAGTTTCAATGCACGATATGTGAGAAATTCAATCTGGATATAATTGAATGAAATGTAGACATTTTTAATTACAAAATTGTTAGAGTGATAAATTTACACTATGGTGGTCACAATTTTATATTTTAAAATTACATAACGTGCATACATTTGTAATTAATAACGTAATGTTAGATCAAGTAGAAACAAGGACATATGGATGCATGAGAAAGGTTGAATAACATATGGAATAAATTACTATTCCATCCGTTTCTTTAAAAATTCAACTATATTCATTTTGGTTTATCCCTCAAAATTATGCATTTTTTGTTATAAAAAACATTTTTTTTTTTTTTAATGAGATGAACTAAAGTATTTCAATCATTTTTTTTCTATCTCTTTATTGCTTACCATATATAACACCCTGAAAATGGTTAAATAGGATATTTTTTCACGGATGGATGGAGTACCATCAAATCATCTTGACAAACTAATCTTATAAAAACACAAAATTAAAAATGGATTTATTTGGGTTGAATTTTTTAAAATTAGTCAAAATTTAGGACACGTAGAAAACTGTTCTTAAATTAATAATGAAAAAATTTTCAATTAAGCGAGGAGAGGGCCTTCAATATTGGGTGTATATGTTAGTTTCTTTGAGTATTTTTTTTAAGGTGGGTGAAAAGTTTTACTTTTGTAACTACTAGTGCCATAGTATAATTTTTTAAGATTGCTCATTTAGGGGGAAGATCTAATCTTTATTATTAACACATTCTTAAGAAACACGTTGTCAGTGAAACACGTTGTCAGTGACTCAGTATAAAAGGATGTAGCCGTGAACGCCGCCGCCGGTAATTATTTTACATATAACCTAGCATGCAAAATCTGCTGGTAATTATTTTACATATAACCTAGATAAAAAAAATTAGTACAAAAATTAGAATTTTAAATGGTTCACCGAAATTCAACACAGCAAAATCTGAACCCCAACTTAAAATTACGGAGTCCTAATAGGTCGGTCGACGGTCAATACAATAAAGTTTGATCTAAATCCACTAATTTCGTGTGTATTCGTATCGTATTGAAAATTATCAGCCCTACTCGATATATACATAAAAGGGTTTCAATACCAACATATACTGTAGGGAGATATATTATGCAGTGTTTGTTGGAATCTATGCTGGTCAATGGACTTTGACCAAATTATAATTTTAACGAGACATTTAATTTTGTGAAATTAAATGATATAGCGTCGATCTACGTTCAGAGTAGATGACCGTGGTATATTCATTTTCTCAAATCCGATTCTCGGTGAGTGAGAAATAATTGATTAAAGTTGTGCAAAATTGCAAACTTAATGAGCTATGAGAGAAGCTTAGGGAATAATTAAGAGAGTTAATTATACCAAATTGGAAGTTACAACCTTATTAAACTGGAGTAGTATTTAATAAGAATGATTATTACATGAAATAAGTATATTGGACTAAGATGGGCTGTAAGAGCCCACACGCGCGCCGCCCGCTCCGCCGCGAGCCTCGAGCCTCGAGCCCGCGCCCGTGCCCTTGCCATTGTCCTTGGACTTGGACTTGGATCTTGGCAATTGGTCTTTGGGTGTTCTTTGGGCCTGGTCGTGGGCTTGGACCAAGGCTAGTGGGTCTAGTTCTTTTTTAGACCACCACCGTTTCCATGTCAGCGAGCCAAACGGGATGACACCTCGTCAGTATGATGCGGTAAGCCAACGTGGCTGACACGTGACAGTCCACGCCATGAACGAATCTAGAAGCTTCTAGATTCAGACTCTCATCTCAGCTTTGTAACGCCTCGTAACCGACGACCGTTACGGTCTAGCATTGATGACAACCATCAAGGCTAGTCATTCTAGACACAGAAACTAGAATCCACACTCTGCATCATACACTCTCTCCTCCCTCTGCATTGTCCTTCTGTCGAAGCTCTGCCCTCTCCTCCATCCAGTTCGTCGGAGCTCTGTTGATAGCGGTGCTGCTTCACCAGAGACACAACCGTTTTATCTTTGGGGACGAAACGCCAATCCGAAGAGCACTACCGAAGCGTATCTCATCTTGCGGAAAGAGGCCTCCTCGACTCGGCTATTTCCTGTTCTACGATTTATAGTTTCGATTTCCGTTTGTAATTTTCGTTTCAGTTCTTTTCTGTATTCCTTCTTGGGTCGTATTACGCCCGGTTATCTCTTGTAATTCCATAATACCAACAATCACAAGACGAGATATAACTTGTCTTTGAAGGAATTTGGACATAACTGAACCTAAATACTTTCGAAACGTTAATACCTTTGCTTGGAGATGTCGACCGAATCAAACATGGCCGCTGCCACCTCTCTGGCCACCACCGCCGCCGTCATTTCCTCCACTATGGCATCCACCACGATGATGCCAACTCTCGGGCTCTATCCATCTTCATCAACAACCCCTTGGGTGTATACTAATACCCAGGGGCTCACTGGTGGATCCACCTCGAGTGGGTCGGTTGGTTCCACTTTCAGTGGTTCCTTTGGATCCTTTAATGGATCAAGTGTTCGGGCCTTCTGGTCTCACACGAGTGTTCGGGCCTTCAGGTCCAGCACGGGTATTGGCTCCTTCGGGACCAGTACGAACATGACGGGCTCAATGCCCAACATGAATGGTGGGGGCCCTATGCCCAACCATGTTGTTGGCTCATTCGGGGGAAACGTGAATGGTTCCTTCAATGGACCAAGTGCGGCACAATTGGCACCTAGAATGATGCCACCTGCCGAGAAACCACCTAAGTTTGGAGGATCTGACTTCAAGAGGTGGTATCAAAAGATGTTATTCTACTTGGCAACATTGGGCGTCGCCAACTTCCTCACGGAGAACGAGCCGCCCGCGCCAAGTGATCAAGAGACGAGACTCGAGATCTTGGCGGACTATGAAGCATGGCGCAAAGGAGATTATCTTTGTAAAAATTTTATTCTAAGTGAATTAGATGATAGTTTGTACAATGTATACTCCCTTGTAACCACATCCAAAGAGATGTGGGAAAGCCTAGAGAAAAAGTACAGTATCGATAATGCTGCAGGTACTGAACACGTTGTAGTATCCAAATTCACAGACTACAAAATGATCGACTCTAGACCAGTCATGGAACAAGTTCAAGAGTTCCAAATGATCATCCACGGACTCGTGGCTGAAGGGATGATTTTGTCCGACAACTTTGTGCGATGCATACTCATCGAAATGCTTCCTCCTAATTGGAAGGACTTCAAGCACTACCTCAAGCACAAGCGAAAGAAGATGAGTATTGAAGACTTGATCGTGAAGCTGCGCATTGAAGCGGATGTACGCAAGATCGATCAAAAGGCTAAGGGCTTTAGCCCACTTGATGCCAAAGCCAACTTGTTGGAGCGGGGCGGACCCTCCAACAAACGCCCCCGCCCAAATCAGAAAGACAAAGGGAAGGGCAAGCAGCCTGCAAAGAAATTTGAAGGCGAGTGCTACAAGTGTGGCAAAATTGGCCACTTTGCCAAAGACTGCCGCAGCAAGAAGAAGAAGCCGACAGCCCACGTCGTTGAGAAAGATTTCAAGGACTACAATGAAGATGACCTCGTTGCCGTGGTCACTGAAGACGTCAACATTGTTGACAACAAGGGCGGCTGGTACATCGACACCGGCGCTACTGCTCATGTCTGCTCAGATAGGAGCAAGTTTGCCTCCTACACTGCTGTTGAAGGGAGGAAGATCAACATAGGGAATCAAGCATCGTCCGAAGTCCTCGGCATTGGCAACGTGATTCTCATGATGACGTCTAGCGTCACTATCACTTTGAAGGATGTGCTGCATGTCCCGGACATCCGCGAGAACCTAGTGTCAAGATCAATACTAGTTAATAAGGGGTTTAAACTTGTATTCGAGTCTGATAGGTTTGCTTTGTACAAGTTTGGGAAGTCCCTCGGAAAATGTTATGTAACCGACAGACTTTTCAAGCTTAGTGTGGCTACGCGCCTTGTTCCAAAGCCTTTGGCTGAAAAAAATAATAAAACATCTACTCCATCTTATTTGACCGAGTCTTCAAATTTGTGGTATTGTAGATTGGGACATGTAAATTCAAAAGCCGTGAAAAGATTAGTAAATTTAGATTTACTAAAGGCAATTGAAGTGGATAGCCAAGACAAATGTGAAATATGTCTTGAAGCTAAAATGACCAAGTTACCATTTCACTCAGTTAAACGGAAAATGAAACCCCTTGAACTAATTCACACGGATGTATGTGATTTAAGGATGGTGCAAACTAGAGGTGGTAAAAAGTACTTTGTCACTTTTATAGATGATTGCACAAGATATTGCTACATTTATCTTTTAAGAAGCAAAGATGAAGCAATTGAAGCGTTCAAAAATTATAAGAACGAGGTTGAGGATCAACTTGGTTGTAAAATCAAAGCGATTCGAAGTGATATAGGAGTCGAGTATGTAACCCCGTTTGAGGAGTTATGCAACGCAAGTGGTATAATTCATCAAACAACAACTCCATATTCACCACAATCTAATGGTGTAGCAGAACGCAAAAATCAAACTCTAAAAGAGATGATGAATGCGTTGGTACTAAGTTCAGGATTACCCCAGAACATGTGGGGGGAGACTATCTTGACAATTAACTATATCCTAAACAAAATCCCACTCAAAGGAAAAGACATCACTCCTTATGAGTTGTGGAAAGAAAGGAAACCATCCTACAAATACCTCAAAGTGTGGGGGCGTTTGGCGAAGGTGATGGTTTCCCCGCCCAAAGAAATTACAATTGGCCCTAAAACAGTTGATTTAGGTGTCTACAAGTCTGAATTATCGACTATAACAGTGGGAACAACAATTGAGTCAATGAATGCCGTATTTCTCGAAAATACATTTCCTTGCAAGGACAAAGAAGAAGTCCCAATCAATTCTGAGAAGAGAATTGAAGACGAGGCCACTTGTTCCAAAACAGTGGATGAAGCCACCAGTTCTAAATCAACAGATGAAGAGCCTGAATCGCGTAAGCGTGCAAGGCCTGATCCAAAAGATGCAGTATTAAGACGTGGTAGTAGAGTTAGAATACCAAAAATATTTGGTCCTGACTACATTGCGTTTATGTTGGATGGAGAGCCAACGTCAATAAAAGTAGCTTTCGATGGCCCAGACGGGTTACATTGGAGAGAAGCTGTTCAAAGCGAAATTGACTCAATTTTGCTAAACCACACTTGGGTGTTGGTTGATCTACCCGAAGGTGCTAAACCTTTAGGGTGCAAGTGAGTACTTAAAATAAAGTTTAAGGCCGATGGAACAGTGGATAAATATAAAGCCCGATTGGTTGTAAAGGGTTTTAAACAAAGGAATGACCTGACTTCTTCGATACCTATTCACCTGTAACGAGGATTACATCTATCCGAGTGCTTCTCGCGATTGCTGCATTGCACAATCTTGAGATTCATCAAATGGATGTTTGGACTGCATTTCTAAATGGTGAACTAGAGGATGAAATCTATATGGAACAACCCGAAGGGTTTGTAGTACCTGGACAAGAGAAGAAGGTATGCAAACTGTTTAAGTCTCTCTATGGATTAAAACAAGCGCCGTTACAATGACACTTGAAGTTTGATAATGTGATGTTATCAAATGGGTTTAAAATCAACGAGTGTGACAAATGTGTCTATATTAAGAGCACTGATAACAGGTACGTTATAGTGTGTCTTTACGTTGATTACATGTTAATCATGGGTAGTAACACTCAAGTGATTAACGAGACAAAGACCATGTTAAAGAGAAACTTTGACATGAAAGACATGGGTCTAGCCGATGTAATTCTTGGAATGAAAATTATAAGAACATCCAATGGAATCATCTTAACCCAATCTCATTATGTTAAGAAGATATTGAAGAAATTCAATGCCTATGATGGCGCGCCGGTAAAGACTTCAATTGAACTCGATGTTCACTTGAGAAAAAACAAGGGCGAACCCGTTGCACAAAAAGAATATGCACGGGTCATTAGGTGCATTATGTATTTGACTAATTGCACTCGGTCGGACATTGCTTGTGCCGTGAACAAGTTGAGTCGTTACATGAGTAATCCAAGCAAAGAGCATTGGAGAGCTCTTGTAAGTGTTTTGAGATATCTAAAGTATACTCAAAATCATGGGCTACACTTTTTGAGATACCCCCCGATACTTGAAGGGTACTGTGACGCGAATTGGATATCCAACAATAAAGACTCACTTTCAACAAGTGGATACGTCTATACTATTGGAGGTGGTGCTGTCTCGTGGAAATCCACTAAACAGACATGTATAGCCCGTTCAACCATGGAATCGGAATTCATAGCTTTAGATAAAGCTGGGGAAGAAGTCAAGTGGCTTAAGAACTTCCTTGAGGATATTCCAGGTTGGTCTAAGCCAATGCCACCAGTGTTGATTCACTGTGATAGCCAAGCCGCTATCGGGAGGGCGAACAATGGCTTTTATAACGGTAAGTCTCGACATATCCGTCGACGACATAATACTATGAGACATTTGATCACAAC
This sequence comes from Salvia hispanica, assembly GCF_029641045.1. Taxonomy (NCBI): domain Eukaryota; kingdom Viridiplantae; phylum Streptophyta; class Magnoliopsida; order Lamiales; family Lamiaceae; genus Salvia; species Salvia hispanica. The sequence goes on along the minus strand of NC_142697.1, from coordinate 30,881,178 downwards.
AGGCGTGATTACAATTGACTATGTGAAGTCAATAGATAATCTAGCGGATCCGCTAACCAAAGGGTTAAACCGTGATTAAATGAATAAGTTGCTAGAGGGAATGGGTTGAAATCCACAAACTAAAGAATTGTCATAGTGGTAACCCAACCATGATGACTGGAGATCCCAAGAACTTGGTTCAATGGGAAACTAAGCTATGAGAGTTCGTGTGAAACACTCATCTACATCTATTCCCTAAAGAGCAATAGAGTGTTGAAAACTTGCCTTGTGGTGAGGATAAGTCTATGACTTTTAATGATTCCTAAGGATCTCAAGGAGATTGAGTTCTCAAAGAGACCGAGTAGGGCAAGATACTCGAGTAGGAATCACCTATGTAAGTGTGAAGTGTGGCCGCTTCAAATTACACACTTATGAATCCAAAGTGGTGTCCAAGGCCGCAAAGGACACAAAACGTGAGAACAGATGAGGTTGAGGTGTTTAAGTGTTAACACCATTGTCTCGGTGCACGCTGTGGGGGACTAGTTCAAAGCATTGCGCTACTAGGCCGCCTGTGTATCCGATGGCGTTCATTATGGAAGGTTCAAAGCTAAAAGTTACCTATCCTTATGCTTATATACCTCTCGAGGGTTGAGCTTGTGTCTGCATGAATATGCATTTGGCTATTTCCACTCATGTGGGGGATTGTTGGAATCTATGTCGGTCAATGGACTTTGACCAAATTATAATTTCAATGAGACATTTAATTTTGTGAAATTAAATGATATAGCGCCGATCTACGTTCGGAGTAGATGACCGTGGTATATTCATTTTCTCAAATCCGATTGCCGGTGACTGGTGAGTGGGAAATAATTGATTAAAGTTGTGCAAAATTGCAAACTTAATGAGATATGAGAGAAACTTAGGGAATAATTAAGAGAGTTAATTATCCCACATTGGAAGTTACAACCTTATTAAACTAGTATTTAATAAGAAGGATTATTACATGTAATAATTATAGTGGACTAAGATGGGCTGTAAGAGCCCACACGCTCGTCAGTATGACGCGTTAAGCCAACGTGGCTGACACGTGACAGTCCACGTCATAAACGAATCTAGAAGCTTCTAGATTCAGACTCTCAGCTTTGTAACGCCTCGTAACCGACGACCGTTATGGTCTAGCATTGATGACAGCCATCAAGGTAGTGTTGACCCCTGCAGTGCACTGAGCCTATAAATAGGCTAGTCATTCTAGCATTCTAGACACAGAAACTAGAATCCACACTCTGCATCATACACTCTCTCCTCCCTCTGCATTGTCCTTCTGTCGAAGCTCTGCCCTCTCCTCCATCCAGTTCGCCGGTGCTCTGTTGATAGCAGTGCTGCTTCACCAGAGACGCAACCGTTTTATCTTTGGGGACGAAACGTCAATCCGAAGAACACTACCGGGGCATATCTCGTCTTGCGAAAGAGGCCTCCTCGACTCGACTATTTCCTGTTCTACGGTTTATAGTTTCGATTTCCGTTTGTAATTTTCGTTTCAGTTCTTTTTTGTATTCCTTCTTTGGTCGTATTACGCCCGGTTATCTCTTGTAATTCCATAAAACCAACAGTGTTAAGAGATAATTTTCCTTAACAAGACTCCGGTGTTGCAATTGCGATCGACAGAGGTATAAAAGGTAGTCGCGGGAGCTTTGTCTGTCGATCAAACCAAGAATAATATAGAATTGAAATAAAAGTGTGAAAATAAAATAAGGATAATTGTATTTCTGGATTGATTGAAAATGATACAATTAGCCCTAACTTAATGATAAAAAATAAAAAATCCTAAGAATATATGTGAAAAATAGGCTAAATCAATACTGAATTAAATAATAAATATATAGGGATATTCCTAGTGATATACTCCCTCCGTCCCATTAAATATGCAACATTTGTGAATTGGCACAGGTTTTTATGTAGTGTTGTTTTGTGAGTAAATGAGGAGAGAGTAAAGTAAGAGAGATGAAAAAATAGAGATAGAAATATTTCCATTTTAGAAAACATTTCATTTTTAATAGGACAAACTAAAAAGGAAAACGTTTCATTTCTAATGAGACAGAGGGAGTACTTAGTATCATCCAGCATCACATCACATGATATATTAGTGCGGTACACCACCATTTCACCATTTTATCTTTTCCATCTACTTTTTCTTAATTTTCATTGATTGGGGTGGGGTGGGGGGGGGGGGGGGTTTCCTTATAATTCTTCCCCCAAATGATGCAGTACAATCCCCCTATCAGTAATATATATGGCTGCACAAAAACTGCAAAAAATATATCATAAACACCTTTATGTTTAGGAATAAGAAAATGCGATAAATATATGAACATGTTTTATAAAGGACACACATAACAAAGAAATCAACAAAGCCAAAAATGACCAAAATATGAACTTGGAAAACCTCAAGAAGGAAAAAAAAAAACACGGGCGCACCAAGCAACGGAAATATGCACTAGAAAATTGCTCGTAGAGATATTACACAACGAATTATGGTATTCACTATAACGACTTAACCATAATTCGTAAAAAGATTTAATATATTCTCATTTTTTTAATCATAGTGCAAACAATTTCTCCCAAACCATGATATTTGAAAAAAGAAGATTTCTTTTATCGTTGTAGATATATATTCTCTTTAGAAAAACAAGAATTGATTTATCCCTATCCATATATAAACAAGAATTGATTTATCCCTATCCATATATAATACTCCATCCGTCCTACTTTAGCAGTCTTATTGACTTTTCTGAACTCGTTTTGTAAAAATGATTATAAATAGTTAAAGTGGGGAAATAATAAAGTAAAAAATAGAATAATGAGGGAGTATATTTTTTTCTGCCCGATAACACCAAACTCAAATTGAGATATAATCTTTCAAACTGCACAAACCTTTATATACTAAAGAATTTTTTAGGAAATTTTTGGTTTGCTAATTAAGGTTTTCCTTGGAGTTTTCATATATCAATACTATTTTAGATGTAACTAAATTAATTGTTAATTATAGTGTGAATATTTTATCATGTTTATAGTGGATACGTATTTAAACTCTAAAGGTTATTGTCTAACAAAAATCAAAATTTCTGAAAAACAATATGTGGAAGACGATAAAGGTTTTATTAGAGATATGGTTCAGAAAATGTGTTTCACTTTAGTATTGTATATAGAAATATGTGTATGTTGCTTTCGTTGTTATTTTTCAAGTGAAATTTTCTTGATCGAATTAAAGAACAAATTTTATAGTAATTAATTAGAGTGATAATTCTGGATCCCCCCCACTGCTGCTTAATTGAAACCAGCGCAAAAGTTTACTCATTCCCTATTAATTAATCATAATAATACAAATGGATGTATATATTAGTCTTAAGAATTGCAAGAATCCTGCACAAGTTGTAATTCAAATAAAAAGAAGAAAGCCCTATTATTAATGATTCTTAATCAAAGGAAAACCAACCTTAAACAAGAACAAGAACACATCAAACATAAAAACTTGAGAGGTAAAATCTAAGCAAAGTGCATTATCAATCAATCCAATTGCCAACAATCAAAAACTAAGAACAACATCTAAGTTTCCATCCTCCACCTCAATTTTTTCTCCTTGGCACGAGCCAACACGTCAAAATCCGACACTATAATATCGCAATATAAGCCATGTTTTTCTTTTTGCTCAGCGAGAAAATCCACATCTTTAACAGATCCAACATACACCGAGCCAGTCGAAATCATACGGCATCGGAGCGCTGACAGCCTCTTGAAAATCGCCGCCACCTGATCTTTCGCTTCCTTGAATTCTCTCTTCTTCTGCTGTATTTGTCTCTTACATTCCGAAACCTCCTGCCTCTGCTCCAACACTTCAACTTCCAATGGTACTAAAAGCTTGTCTCTCAGGGTCCACTTTGATGCTTTGAGGTCTCGTTCGTTCTGCTGAAGAAGTCTCTTCACAACGCAGAGTTGTCGTTTGTGCTCCAATTTTTCGCGTGACAATAGGTTGACGCGTGCTTCTGCCTGCTCCAATTCGTTGTTTAGGGCTTTCAGCTCTGCTAGAATGTACATCGTGGTGAAATTGCGTTTGAAACCCTAACCCTAATCCAATAGGAAAATACAATATTGAATAAACGCAGACAATCGCAAATATAAATTAATTTTCCAATGAATTCTACTATGAATGAGCACCTCTATTTATATACAACATAGAGAACCATTTAACGCTACTTTGGAAACATATCTTACTAGGAAAGGAAATAAATCAAAGAAATAGTTGGAAATATATTGGCCTTTATTATTTCCTTTCGGGCCCCACGATTAAAAAAATAGAGAACCCTAATTCAATTCTACTATTTTGCTTAGAAGATTAAGGAAAAAGTAAACTGAATATTTTTCCGCTTGCAAGGTTTTAGACTTTTAGAAGTCTGTAACTATTTATTATACAATTCAATAGAATCGATTATAAAATCACCATCTATGGAAATACAAATACAGCAAAATTAAGTCGAGGAAGAAATCTGAGCAACGTACCGTGGGGGGAGACGACTAGAGAAAAAAAGATGGTTCTTTTTAAAGTCTAAGGTCATTGAAATATATATAATTCTTCTTGTTTTTAGGAATTTCGTTACTTTAATTTGAAAATAAAATTAGATTTAAATAAAAAAAAAATATAATCGAATTAGATTTATTTTTAAAAAATTCAAATTTCTTACCATATGGATTTGATCTGATATGATACTACTAGTATTTAGGATTATCACGTTTCCATTTTTATCTTTTTGCTGAAATATTTAATTTTGCTTTGTATTCTTCTTAATGTTTAAATTGATTTTGCACGTTGTATATGTATAATGTGCATAAATACATTGAGATCTGCTCTAGGTATAAATATACAAACGTAATCTGCACAAATCAAATATGTTTGAAATTTGTTGAGATTGTTATGAATTTGATGAGAAAATACACTTGTTTCACTGCGAGAATTTTATAACCCTGCTGCCCAACAAGGCAACAACAAACGTCAATTGGGCTAGGAAAACGGGCTTCCTTATTTGGAGCATCTGTTTATTATTGGATTTCACTATACGATCCAATATAGCCCACCAGCCCAGTTATTTCACAATGATTGTAATTAATACATCTATTGTCTTTTAAAAATAAAAATTTTGGTTATGTCATACTCCCTCCATTCTATAGTAATGAAAGCATTTTTTTTTTGCACGGAGATTAAGAAAACTTATGTTAGGCGAGTTAAGTAAATGGAGAATAAAGTGAAAAATGAAAAAGGTAGAGAGATGAAGAGAGAAAAAAGTAAGAGAGAGTAAAATAGGTGTGGAAAAATGTGTTGACTTTTACTAAAAAGGGAAATGACTCTATTACTATGGAACGTACCAAAATGGCAAAATAACCCTTGTAGCAAAAAAAAGGTGATGCGGTCACGCTTGTCGCCCCCACACCCCGGCCCGACATTTTGTGAGGGGGTTCAATCAGGGTACACAGCGACCCGTTAGAGAGGAGACCTTCAATCCACTGTCCTGACAGGAGCCCATCTCCCAAGGCCTCACACTTGTGCCTGAGAGATGGAAGCTCCCACACGCCAGTAGTGGGATTCGAACCCAGCTCCTTGTAGCAATATCTGCTCCCCCGGAACCAACTGCGCTAAGCCCCTGCGGGCAAAATGGCAAAATAACCCTAATTACTATGGAACGGAGGGAGTAAGTTTTAATACGAAATTAATAAAATATAAAAGAGAAAAAGAAAAAAATAGTAGAAATATTGTAATTGAATAATTAGACCTACATTATTACTAATGTAATACATAGTAAAAAAGTTTCAATAAATATGGGCGAATAAAATAGTAAAAAAAAAGAAAGGCTATCTTTGAAAGACAAAAGGAAATAGAGTAACTAGCTTCAATATGGCCTATCAAAAGATAATTTTTGAATTGTTTATCTGACTTAGTAGTAGGGATATTAATATAGTCCGAAACTCATGGTCGACCCGAATTATCCGGTAAAATTATAAGGTTTAGGCCGAAAAATCGCAACTCATAATTAGAAGCGGGCTACACGGGCTAACCTGTTCAGGTCGGTGGGTTATGATATGTACATTTTTAAAAAATTGCATTGTGGGTAGATACTAGTTGAATGAAAAGTAGACATTTTTAATTACAAAATTGTTAAGAGACAAATTTACACTATGGTGGTGACAATTTTGTCTTTTTAAAATTACATAAGGTGCATATATACATTTGTAACGAATAACATTTAATCAAAGTAGAAACAAGGACATATTGAATAAATTACAATTTCATCCGTTCTTTAATATCAACTATATCCATTATGATTTGTCCCTTAAAATTATACTCCTTTCATCCCATGTTACTCGCACTTTTCATTTTTTGCCGTATAAATTAGAATTTTAAGTGCATTAAGACATCACTTAATAAAGGAGCTCTTAACTTAATATTAATTCTAACTTAAATTATAAATAATGTAAGGAGTTTGTGGTGAGCCGAAAAGCAACAGTGCGAGTAACATGGGACGGATGGAGTATATTTTTTATTATAGATAATTTTTTTCCGTGGAACTAATAATACTTCAATCATTTTTTTCTTTCAATCTCTTTATTACTTTATCGATTGTGCATTAAAACTTGTAGTATAAAACATGGATGGATAGAGTACCATCAAATCACCATGACAAACTAATCTTATAAAAACACAAAATTAAAAATGGAACTATTTGGGATTTGCGTTGAATTTTTAAAAAAATCGGTCAAAATTTATTACACATAAAAAGACGTTCTTAAATTAAGAACAGTTTTTCAACCAAGAGAGGCGAGGGCCTTCAGCATTGGGTGTATTAGTTTCTTTGAGTAATTTTTTTAAGGTGGGTGAAATGTTTTAAACTTTTCTAACATTTGTAAGATTGTTCAAGAAAGATGTGAATAAATAAATGTTAGAAAAGTGGTAAAATTTTTCACCCACCTTAAAAAAATTACTCCCTCCGTCCCAGATAATTTGTTTCATTTTTCCATTTCGGTCCGTCCCACATAATTTGTCCCATTTCACTTTTACCGTTTTTAGCAGTGTACCTTATATTCCACTAACTCATTCCTACTTACTCCCTCCGTCCCTGATTAGGAGTCACACTTTGACCGAACACGAGTTTTAAGAAATGTAAAGAAAAGTTGGTTGAAAAAGTTAGTGGAATTGGTGGGACCCATTTTTTATATTGGTTTTATAATAAAATATGAGTGATTTGAGTTAGTGGAATGTGGGACCTACTCACTATTTATGGTAAAAATGAAGTGTGACTTTTAATTGGGGACGGACCGAAATGGAAAAATGTGACTCTTAATCGGGGACAGAGGGAGTACATTTTATTATAAAATTAATATATAAAAATAGGACTCACATTCCAGTAACTTTTTTAACTTATTTTTCTTTACATTTCTTAAAACTCGTGCCCGGTCAAAATGTGATGAATTATTCGGGACGGAGGGAATACTACTCTTTTGTTGATCATATTATACCTCTGATTCAATTTGAGATTAAATCCAAGATGAATAGTCAGGAGCTAAGTAATTTGGGCTCACCCCCTACCCCCTATCTCTACCCTCTATAAATTCAGCGAATTTGATATCTGCTGTAGAATCAGATATGGGAAGAGAGAGATTCAGATTTGGAAAGAGAGAGAGGATGATGATTATATACATAGGTATAGAGGGAGAAAGAGAGAGAGGATGATGATTATATACATAGGTATAGAGGGAGTGATCAATTGCTAACTCACTCTCTAATTGTTAACTACAACTAATTTAAGATCATATGATTTTAGAAATCTAGTGATTTAAAATTTGTCACGTGTAATTTTTATTTTTATTTATTAAATTGAAAAAGATAAAAAAAACTATCAAATTAAGGTTTTGTATGAAAAGATCAATATAATATTTTAAAAATATCAACGCAATGTTTTAAGAATGTCAACACATTGCTTATGTCAACACATTACTTTAAGAATTACATTCTACATGCATTATATTAACATATTTTATATACTATGTTGACATTTGCTGTTGTACGAAAAAATTGAATTTTTTTTTTTAAATTTTGACATCAGAACATATGCAATTGAGATCTCATTAGAATTCTTATAAAATTATCGTTAATTTGATATATGTTGTGCGAAAAAATAATTTAAATCGAGAAAGTTATGTGCGTTTTAAAGTTATGTGCAAAAAAATAATTTAATCGGACTACGGTATACCGAAAATTCGATATTTTCGGTACGGTAAGTTTAATATTTCGGTATAATTACCCACCCATATCTATAAAGAACTGATATAATACATTATTGAAGGATTCACCCATTTATAATCAAAACTTTAATTAATCTGTTGTGCTAAATCTCTATCTATATTTCTTTATGCCCCAATATACTCCATATAATTATTAGGGCAACTGATTACACACTCAAATTTTTAGTTAGCCCATGCTTGATCTTTTTAACTTGATCAACCCATAATTAACACCCATGAAATAATAGTCAAAAAGGAAAATTCACAAATGATGGACTGAAGCAAAATTAATTTATTCCCTCCTTACCTATAAGTAGTAAATAAGAAAAGTAAAATAAATAAAAAATTATTTCAATTATTACATTTTGTACTATGGTGAATTTTATTGCATTTTTGTTAGAGTAAGTTGTTGGAAAAACATGAATTTGGCCATTATATCCAATTATATTCCGTCAGAGCAAAATGTCAGAAAAATCATAAATTTTAGTCAAATTTAGTATGACTCAAAAATTTAAAAATAAAACAAAATAATATGAATTTTAACGGTCCTTAATTTTCCCACAGTGACTAAACTATATTATGACACCTAAAAATTCAACGAGATCAACACCACCGGTAAATTTTAGCATTTTTCTCAACATATTTAGGAAATACGAAGTAATACAATCACGTCATCAATTTGAAATACGTGTGTATTAAATCAACAACATATTACAAATATAGACTTTTTTTTTTTGCCATGACATAAATGTTAAAATCTACTACCTCCATTCACAAAAAAATATACTACTACTAATTTACCATGTTGGGTCGTCCATCAAAATTAGACCAATTATAAATATAGATAGTTATAAACGAATACTAACCATACATATAATTTGAATATAGATCCCACAATCCACCAACATTACTTTCAGCACATTTTCTCTCTATCTCTCTCTTATTAGACTAATTACGCATTAAAATTCATGTCATTTACAACTATACATCCATTTTATGGACAGAGGTAGTATGATTTTTTATGACTTTAAAGTTATGACACCGACTAGAATTTGAACAAAACTCTTAATTTTTCAGTAATATTAATATAATCTTTTTGTTAAGAAGCTAATCTTCACAAGCTTATGAGTTAGTTCAATTCAACTAAGGTGACGTTCAATTTTTCAGTCAAGAGAATAATGAGTTGCAATACGAAATAAACTAAAATGAAGTTTGTCTCTAATTAAATTCGTTACATACAATATATGAAATGTGAGATAAATAATTATGATTATAGTTTTGGTATTATGTTGGCAAAGCAAAAGTAAACTTTTGATAAAAAAAAAAGAGAGAACTTAATAAAATAAAATTAAATATTATCTTTAATCACAAATAAACATGATAATTGTACCCAGTGGCAGAGCCAGAAATATTACGATAGGGGGCCCAAATTTATGTTAGTAGTCTTTCATCCGACAACATTTGTCATATTTTGACTCGACACCACAAAAAAGATAGTAGAATTTTAATAAATATAATGGAAAGTGAGTTGAAAAATGGAATAAAATGTGAATTTTACTTTTATATAGTATTATTTTTATAATAATATGTGAGTGTGAATATAAAATGTGAATAAAAATGAGCTAGTAGAATGCACGAAAGAGATGAATAGTAAAAAAAGTGGTAAAAGATGTACAGTGTAAATATACATGGAGACAAAGTAATTTTGAAATTTAATTTTTACTCTTAAAATGTAAAAATTATTAATGGACAATATCTAAAGTACTAAATATATGTATATCTAAAATAATTACTATCATATCAATGTATAAATTAATATTGGTGTGCGTTAAATTCATTAGTTCAAATTATAACTTTTACATAAATATAATCAAAATTTAAAATAAAAGAAAACTAACATATAACTATATGAAAAACAACTAATAAATGGCTACGAGAGGACTCGATCTCAGGCCTGTAACATAGAAAGTGTCATACATAAGCTATCAACTGCGTCAGCTATGTATTTGTAACTCATCGAATACATATAGCATATAAAGGTATACTTCGAAATGTTGAGGGGCCCAAGGGCCCCCCTGGCCCCACCGTGGCTCCGCCACTGATTGTACCGCCATGATTTGATAATTTCCATTGCTATAGAGCCTCGGGAAACAAAATCAATACTCTATCTCTATCTGTTTCCTATTACGTGTCCTAATTTTTTATTTTGATCTATCCCTTATTAATTGTTTTATATCATTTTTATTATTTTAGGTAATAGAACATAGTCCATTCTACTTACTCTTTATATGATTTTTACTATTATTTTAGGTAACAGAACATAGACCATTCTACTAACTCCTTTTCTCTTCGCATTATATTATTAAATTAATACTTCATTCGTCTAAAAAAAAATAGACTAGTTTTATTTTGGGTCATCCCCCAAAATTAGACATAATCTAAATAAGGAAAGTTTTGAATAAACACACACCACTAGTAACGTGGACTCATAATCCACTAATACTACTTCCACTACCTTTTCTGTCTCTTTTATTTTTTTCTTATATCTCTCTTACTTTACCAATTTAATATTAAAACCCGTGACATATACAATATCATTGTTTGGGAATGGAGGGAGTAGTTTATAAAATTACCATTCACAATTTTTTCACCTCATTTTCTATTATTCCCTTCGTCTCATAAAGATGGTCTCACTTTGACCGGACACGAGTATTAAGAAACGTAATGAAAAGTGAGTTGAAAAGGTTAGTGGAATGTAGATCCTACTTTTATATATTAATTTTTATACTAATAAAATGTGAGTATGAATGAGTTAGTTGAATGCGAGGTCCACTATAAAAAAATGGTGAAAAAGTGGAATGAGACAAATTTTGTACGAAATTGAAAAATGAGACAATTTTTATGGGACAGAGGGAGTACATTATTATGTCGAATAAAGTGGGACGTACACTGGAGAGCGATGGGCCATCAATTTATCGGGAATTTATTTAGCATTGGACATTAATTAATTTTGGAAAAATGTAGTACTCCGTATTTGTGACTATATTTTTTTTCGAGCCAAATACTCTCTCCGTCCCCGATTAAGAGTCACACTTTTTCATTTCAGTCCGTCTCCAATTAAGAGTCACGATTCATTTTTACCATAAATAGTAAGTACGTCGCACATTCCACTAACTCAATTCACTCACATTTTATTATAAAACAAATATAAAAAAATGGATACCACATTCCACTAACTTTTTCAACCAACTTTTCTTTATACTCCCTCTGTCCCATGTTACTTGCACTTTTACTTTTCGGCACGTCACAAACTCCTTACATTATTTATAGTTTAAGTTAGAATTAATGCATTTAATTAATATGTTAGTTTAAGTTAAGGGGTCCTTTATTAAGTGACGTCTCATTACACTTAAAGTTCTAATTTAATTACACAAAAAAATCAATCTCAAATTTACGGCCTAAAATGAAAAGTGCGAGTAGCATGAGACGGAGGGAGTATTTCTTAAAACCCTTGCCCGATCAAAGTGTGACTCCTAATTGAGGACGGAGGGAGTATATAATAACGATGTCTTAAATTGTTAGAAACCATAGGCATTTTATATTAAATCATAGAGCAACACCTTTCACAATATTATTTAAAATTAATTCTTTCAGACATTACTTTTTGTTATGGTAGATTGTACGTATAGTTATTGCAATAACAGATTTAAAAAATAGATTATGTGAAAAACTCTTTATCAACGTCGAAATGCGAAGCAATGCAGTAATCGCTGTTGGCAATTGATCGTGGACGAGTTGTCAAAGAACGTAGATTCTTGGTATGAGATATTATAGTACTCCGTAGTTACCATCAGGCATCATTATTGGTTTGTGGCCACATTCCAAGTAGTTACCATCAGGCATCATTATTGGTTTGTGGCCACATTCCAAGTCATGTATGAGCAGATATGGTAAACGTCTATGGGAAAATGACTGCGCAGTCGTGATTTTGAACAATGGAATATTTTGGTGCCTCGGACCTTTCAAAAGCTAAAACCCCGATGGTGACCTAACAATGGCATGATAAATATATATATTTTTGATAACTTGTTTTAGGCGTGAGTCCACTGAGTGCATCAAGTACTCAACCCTGCATATGTTTTCCTTATGTGCAGGTTGAGCGGCGACGAGCTTGGGGTGGTGTTGAGTCGAACCTGAAGTATTGTTGGATTTTATTTCGAACTCCGAAGGTCGTCGTGTCTTCATACACGGCGTCACGCTTACTCTTGGATGCTTCCGCTGAGATAATACTTTTCTTAGAAATTATGTCTTTGAACCCTTTTCACTCTTGGTTTATACATTATGATAATTGTTGACTTTGGATTCAAAACCTAAACAATTACTCTGATTTTCCCTTGTTATTTGAATATTAATTATCTTTGTCAAACCCTTTATTAAAATCCTAGAAAATTATCCTTCCTTAAAGTCCCATTAGTCGTGACCACCCGCATTTATTAACCCTAGAAAGGGCGGTCGTGACATCACTACTCAAAATATAAAGGGCTGGAAAATTTTTCTAAAAAGGTGATATAAGAAAAAGGTTAAAAGAATTTTTACTACTACGATTTATTATTTGTACTAATATTTATAGTTTTCTGCATCCGGTTCAATTTTCTTGGTTCCAAAAGGGAAAAGATATCTACTCAGTGCAACCAAATTCAAAGTTAGTAATCCAGGTTATTAAATAGTCTTTTAAAAGATAAAATTTAAATTATTTGAAGCTCTCTTGGCTCATTTCACTGTTATAATTTAATTTATGAATTTTGAAAATTTAACAAAGTAATACAGCCCATAAAATGTCAAGAATGAGGTTGTTATATGTAGATTGATGACTCTTAGAATCTATATACACATATGTAAGTAGACGGTAGATCGATGGAACTATCATAGCACCGGTCACCGGATGATCGAGAAATATAGGATCCGGACAATCCCTCGAATGTGGCTCGGATACTACAATTTGAGCAATGTAACTTTTCAGGGAAAGGAGTAGTTCAAAAAAAAAAAAGAGTTAGGAGGGGCTCGAGCCCCTCCTAACTACATGTGTGTCATCCAATGACCGCGTGTATAAATAAATGTTTGGATTGTTGTGTAGGCATTGACCATAGATTCCAGCTCGCGGGTTGGGGTAAGAGACTTGACCGTGCAAAACGGACAACAGATGCACTTTAGCATTGTGAGGTCCGAAACTGTCCGAGTAACTGGCGTGATAGTTTTGGCCCCGGGAAACACTCATGGGATCCATGTCACTGCCTCGAAAAATGTAGTGTTGCAAAACTGTGTGATTGGAACAGGTTGGCATCTTGCTTTGTCTCACATCATGCTGATATTTGAGTTGAATGGCAATCGAATGTTGTTTTGTACTATCATGATTTTCTTATCAAATCCTTCTAAATATTAGGTGCAAAACTTTTTGCTTACATCAATTTGAAAGGAAATGGGCTAGAATTAGATTAATATGGATTAAGTAATTATAGTTGAGCTATAATTATAATAATCCATAAGCCCAACAATCATGAAACCCTAGTGACTCTTCATCTATATAATGGTTATTTATTCTCCTTTGTGGGATATGAGAAATAGCGTAACATTAGAGAGAAAATACGTAAAGCTTTGTAGAGAGAATTCCTAGCATTCTTCTACGGAGCAATTGTACCGGGATAGTTCCTGCATCGGATTGGATTGCACGTGGACCTCGATAGTAGTGGATTCAACTTGCAGGATTCAATCGCAGAAGAAAACAACACAACAAGTAAGATATTTAGTTCCGTTGTGTTTTACATGCTCAACTCGCAATATGATTATGAATCTAGATCTGTATTCTTGTATGCAAATTCCGCCGCGCTCATTAGATGAATACAAGAAATCCCAACAGTGGTATCAGAGCCCGGGGCTCGATTCATAATTAATTTTGTATTTGCTAATTACTTGTGGATTAATTACGTAATTGTGTTGGAATGAGAAATTAGATTTCTTATTTGGTTTCTGAAAATCAACCGTCTGAAACTTATCTTTTGAAACTGAAATTTATTTTAGGGTTTCATAATGAAATTTGATTTCGTTTAACTTTTGTGGAATCTTACATGTTTTGAACACGTGTAGGTTGAAAATTGCTTGGGTTTTGTAAAAACAAATCGTGAAATTAGATTTCATCTTTCTCGAAATCTTTTGAAACTAATTGATTGAACTTTGTATCCACATGTTTCGAACATGATAGGAAATTATGAAAAACAATTGTTTATCAGAATATTTCCAAAGAAAATTAGATTTTGACAGAAGGAAACTTTATTATGTTTCAAAAATTTTCCGTATTAAAATCTGATTCAAAGTTTACAAAATTTTTTCCAAGCAAGATGATTTTATGAGTAATTGTTTCGGATGGAGTTTTAATTGAAATGACAGGTGACATATAATTAATTAGATTAATTTATATAAAACCAATTACAGAAACATAATTTATTAATTAGATTGATAAATTTTAATATAGTTTTATTAATTTAGAATTAATATTAAAATATGCAATTATATTAGTTTGGAATTGATATAATCGGATAATCCACATTAATTGAGAATAAAATTTGATTTTATTGAGCATTATTTGATATCCTATGTGATAAGCATGCTATTTGATTTATGCTTATTTATTTTAACTATAGTAGTTAGAAACCGTGTTATACTATGTCTGGGTAGGCGGCGTCCAGTATGTGTAGTCCGTGTTATACTATGTCTGGGTAAGCGGCGCCCAGTATTTGTAGTTCGTGTTATACTATGTTTGGGTAGGCGGCGCCCAGTAATTGTTTGAAATTTAATATTGGATATTATGTTCACATAACTAGTATCACACTTTTTCCCCATAAAATATAAGTCTTGTTTTTGAAACAAATGCATCGTCCATCATAATTGTTTGATGTTCCTAGCCTTTTCGACCACGAGTTTTACGCCAAAGCGTTTACTCTAAATCCACAAGGTCTAGGCTCATTCATAGATGCATGGTTGACATCGTGTGATGGGGTTGACTTGCTTAAATTGTTTAGTGAATCCAAAGCGACCTAAATAGTTTATGAATGCATATTAATTGGATTAATAAACCAAGAATTGCAAAATAGTTGTTGCAATTGGCTTGGAGGCCTACCTTGTAATATTATTGTAGTGATCAGCCAAAGCAAGGGCTGCATTAATATGGACTTGGATCTTGGACCACTAAAATTTACATTTGATATAAATTCGTATTTTATGTTTGGGGGACATAATATATGTTAAAATTAGTGGGAGCTAATCAATACAATAAACCCTTGTTTGGTTAGTGATACGAATGTGATCTTTGTATGATTTTCTAATTTACTTTTCATTGTATTTTTCTGTTTAGATAAAATGTCAAATTTGACTTACAAGTGTTTGATGGAAACACATAAGTTGACTGGGTCAAATTTCACGGATTGGCTCCGTTGTTTGCGCTTGGTGCTAAGGCATGACAAAATTGATTATGTCTTGGACAAACCAATTGGTGTCGTTCCCAGTAAGGTATCATCTGAGTTTGCTACGTTTGACGCTGCTGCTCATGAGAAACATGTTGAAAATGCAAATGATGCTCAGTGCATCATGCTGTTATCCATGAGTTTGGAACTTCAAAGACAACATGAGCACATGCTTCCATATGAGATGCTTAAACACTTGGAGAGTTTGTATGCTTCACAAGCTCAAACTATGGAGTATGAGATAATTCGCGATCTCTTCAAGTGCAAGCTTCATGATGGAGGCAAGGTTTCTGAGCATGTGCTGAAAATGATTGGTTTGATTGAGAGGTTAGCATCGATTGGAATGGTGCTCCCCGCAAATGTCTCAACAAACCTAATTCTGCAGTCTATTCCTAGTAGTTTTGAGAATTTCATTGTGAATTTCAACATGAACCACGAAGGTTGGGCTGCCAGAGTTGCACAACATGCTTAAGACTTATGAGTCTTCCACTGCTAAGGTCAAATCTGTGCTCATGGTGAGCTCTTCTGCGAAGTCTTCCAAAGGGAAGAATAAGCAGCAACAGAAGAAGAAAACATCTAAGGATGTTGTTCTAAAGCCTAAGAGTGGAGGGGCTAAGAAGAAGTCGAAATCATCAAAGGATGAGGGTCTTTTCTGTCATGAGAAGGGACATTGGAAGAGAGACTGCCCAAAATTCAAGGCACTTGGTGCAAAAAGTGGGAGCTCAGGTATGTTTGTCATTGAGATAAATATGTCTATGAATAATTCACAATCTTGGGTATTAGATACAGCTTGTGGCTCACACATTTGTAATAATGTGCAGGGTCTAAGTGACTGCAGGAAAGTGAGGCCTGGGGAAGTTGATTTGCGTGTTGGGAATGGAGCAAGAGTTGCTGCCGAATGCGTTGGGACTTACAGATTGGATCTTCCCTCATGACATAGACTATAATTGTTCAATTGTTATTTCGTTCCAGTTATTTCTAAGAATATTATTTCCATTCCGATGTTAGACATTGAAGGTTTTTCCTTCCATTTTGCAAACAACAGATGCTCGTTTTCTTTTAATGGATTGTTTTATGGAAATGCCACTCTTGAAAATGGATTATATATGCTTGAATACAAACGAAATATTCTCAATGTACAAAACAAAAGACCTAAGCTATGTAATACGAATGATGCAACTTATCTATGGCATTGCAGACTTGGTCATATTAATGAGAAAAGAATAGCAAGATTGAGAAAGTTAGACTATCTCACTTCATTTGATTTAGAATCATACGGAGCTTGTGAATTCTGTCTCAAAGGAAAAATGACAAGTAAACCATTTTCTGGGAAAGGGGTGCGTGCTAAGGATTCGCTAGAGTTAATTCACACAGATGTGTGTGGACCGTTTCCAACTCAAGCAAGAGGTGGTTATTCGTACTTCATAACTTTTACTGATGATTTGTCAAGGTATGGATATTTGTATCTTATGAAACATAAATCCGAGGCCTTCGAGAAATTTAAAGAGTTTAAGTGTGAAGTTGAGAAACAACTTGGGAAAAGTATCAAGACTCTTCGATCAGATCGAGGAGGGGAATACTTGAGCCGAGAATTTCTTGATTACTTGAAGTCACATGGAATCCAGTCAGACTGGACACCTCCTGGTACACCTCAAATAAATGGAGTATCTGAAAGGAGAAATCGAACATTATTAGATATGGTTCGATCCATGATGAGCTTCGCCAGTCTCCCTTTATTCCTATGGGGTCATGCCTTACTAACAGCTATTTACATTCTAAATAGGGTTCCCTCTAAATCAGTCGAGAAAACACCATATGAGTTATGGTGTGGCAAAAAAACAAGTCTTAACCATATTCGGACCTGGGGTTGTCCAGCTTTTGTTAAGAAAATGTTGACTGATAAATTGGAAACTAAAAGTGAGAAATGTTATTTTGTGGGATATCCTAAAGAAACTAAAGGATATGAATTCTACTGCCCTGGAGATCACAAGGTGATAATCTCTAGGAATGTGACGTTTCTTGAAGACAATTATGTCTTAAAGGAACAAGGTCACAACATTATAGATCTTGAAGAAATTCAAGAACCACAAGATAACACTGAGGATGCGGTATTGTCAAATGGTTTGAACAATAACTCAGTGGGAGTTTTTGATGATTTATTGGGAGGGGAAATTACTACTAGAGGAGACCTTAGAGGGACTCTCGAAGAACCTCCTCAAGACAATGAGATGCATCAAAGACAAGACGATGCAATAGTCGCATCACCTCTACCTCAAGAAAATCATAGTGATATTCCTGAATCTTCTCACATACAGAATGAACAGCCTGAACCAGAGCAAAACCAACTCAATAGGCCTAGAAGGATTCGTCGTCCACCTAAGAGACTGAATCTAATGGTTGAGAACTAAGATGATGAAGTTGATTTAGATGACGATGAGCCTAAGACCTATACCGAGGCGGTGTCAGACACCGATCGAGAGAAGTGGCTTGAAGCCTTGATATCTGAAATGGACTCGATGTACTTCAACTTAGTATGGGAACTAGTTGACTTGCCAGATGGGGTTTACCCTATAGGCTGCAAATGGATCTTCATAAAGAAGAGAGATGCAGATGGCAAAGTACAAACCTACAAGGCTAGGTTAGTGGCAAAGGGTTATAGTCAGCCCGAAGGCATTGACTATGATGAAACCTTTTCGCCAGTTGCTAAGATCAAGTCCATTAGGATATTACTTGCAATTGCTGCATACTACAATTTTGATATTTGGCAAATGGATGTCAAAACCGCATTTCTCAATGGAGAATTAGAAGGCGATGAAGGGGGTTGGCAGCGGAAGCGCATTCATAAATCAATTACATAATAATCAGATCTATTTAGCGGATTATTTAGACAAATTCTATTCGCGTAATCATCTCACGTATCATGCTCATAACTCAAATAATCACATGCTTTAAATTAAATGAAATCTAAAACATGCTGTTCTAGGGTTTAGCCATTATACCTTGATTATTCTCCAAAGAATCGAAGATAGCTAGCGCCTTCTCCTCGTGAAGATCTTTAGTACAAAACCACGGATCTTCTGACTGGTTCCCGGACTGTGAACTGATATCAGGGTGGGCTGATCTCACCAGCGCACTAGGACTTAAATAGAGAAGACAGAAATCCTTTCCCACGGAGGAGAAAAATTCGACCTCTACTAGGAATAGAGAGGGCCGAAAATTTTGAGAGAAAAACAAGTGTTAATTCTGTCTCCTCTATTCTCCTATTTATAATAAGTCACATATTGGGCCCAGACAGGGATCTATGGAAGGCTTTGGATATGGGCTCCTCCAATTAGCTTTTTACTAATTAAATTAAACCCAATTTAATATAAGCTTAAAATTGGAATATTACGAGCAGCCACTACAGAAGTAATACTGCACTCCCCATCCAAATCCGAAATTACAAGTACTTCGGGTTTCCAATACTTTATATTTATTTCCCGCACTTAAGATAGAAACATCCATTAATTAATTATTGTCTGCTATGGACTTAATTAATTAATATCTTATTTATTCCAAGAGAGGACTCAGCAAGAAAATCTTATTTATTATTCATAGAGTAATTAAACTCCAACTAGCTAGGTTCCGAATAATAAAACCTTATTTCAAGCTTCTCTTGAGGATGTTATCAAACGAGACTCACCTCGTGCACGATTCAACATAATAGCAATCCTAGCACCGCTAGATACTAATCACCACTACCCAATATACCAGGCTTATTGGGTTACGAAAAACCCGCACCATTTGGTAAGTCAAAGTAGTGCATAATCAATACCGTATGCTCAATGCTAACGTACATTGATTTAGAAATAATTTACGAGACCTCGTCTTTCAGTAGATAGCATAAAGACTGTCTCGCTGTTAGATCCATTCAGTGCTATACCACACCAACGCCAACGTCATCTTATTTCAGTAAGGCTTAGAAATAATCGGACTGACATTGCAACCTTTCACGATAGGTAGAGCCTATCTAGGTTGTGAAATTCTTCTTTTTCTTTGTTTAGAACTGACCGTGTTACCTTAAAGTGGACGACGCCCACAACCGGTCTACTAAAACAAAGACTTAGACTTTGTTAAATTACTTATACATTTAAATATGCAATTAACATCCATTAAATGTAAAATATAACAACATTATGACAAAAATAATCTGTTTATTCATTTGGAAAATAAAATAAGAGTTTTAACAGTATTCAATCACTCGAAAGGTGATTTCTAGTATACAAACTCTAACAGGCGATGTCTATATGACACAACCTGAAGGTTTTGTATCGAAAGAAAGGCCGAATGCAGTGTGCAAGCTAAAGAAGTCCATTTATGGACTTAAGCAAGCTTCGAGGAGTTGGAATATTTGTTTTGACAGAACAATCAAATCGTTTGGTTTTGTCAGAAGCAAAGAGGATCCATGTGTTTATAGTAAATGCGAAAATGGAAACGTCGTATACCTTATCATATATGTTGATGACATCTTGATTATGGGAAGCGATCGTTCCATGATGCAATCCGTGAAAGAGTGGTTGTCTAGATCCTTTATGATGAAGGATCTGGGTGATGCTTCTTATATCCTTGGAATTAAGATCTATCGAGATAGACCAAATAGGATGTTGGGATTGTCACAATCCACTTACATAGACAAGTTGTTAAGGCGCTTCTCAATGGAGAATTCTAAGAAAGATTTTCTTCCTATGGGACAAGGCATTGTATTGTCAAAGAAGGATTGTCCTTCTAATGACAAAGAAAGAGACAACATGAAGAGGATCCCATATGCTTCGGCTATAGGATCTATTATGTATGCCATGATATCTACTAGGCCAGATGTGGCCTATGCGCTTAGCATGACAGACAGATTTCAGCAAAATCCCGGTGAGGAACATAAGAAAACTGTTAAGAGTATTCTTAAGTACCTTAGAAGGACTAAAGAATATTTCTTAGTCTATGGTGGAAAACCAGAGTTATCAGTTACTGGGTATACTGATGCTAGTTTCCAAACAGACCATGACGACTATAAGTCTCAGTCTGGATATGTTTTTACCCTCAATGGTGGAGCAGTGAGTTGGAATAGTTCCAAACAAGGTACAACTGCCGATTCCACCACCGAAGCCGAGTATATTGCTGCATCTGAAGCTGCCAAAGAAGTTGTTGCTTTGTTAGAGTTCGTTAAGGAACTGGGTGTCGTTCCGAGTGCCAGTAGTGCAATACCTTTGTACTGTGACAACACTGGTGCTGTTGCGCAAGCAAAAGAACCCAGAGCTACGAACAGGAACAAGCATGTTCCTAGAAGATATCATCTGATCAGAGAAATAATTGAAAGAGGCGACATAAAATTAGAAAGAGTACTCACTGTTGATAATTTAGCTGATCCTTTCACTAAACCGTTATGTATAGAAAAACACAACAAGCACTTTGAGAGCTTAGGTGTTAAGCATGTTGGTAGATGGCTTTGAATTAGTGGGAGTTAAAGTTTTATATGTCTAAGAAACATTTTGTGTTGAGACAATATTACTTGATCACATTCTATGAAAATTTAATTTTCTATGGGTTTTGTGCACTTATTGGAATAATTGTTTTAAATGTTTGTCTTTATTCTAAATATTTGTTCCCTTGAATTATGACTGTCGTTAATGGAGTGAGACATTAATGATGCAGTATAATTCTAAAATAGCCCTAACCAATTATCATCAAGAATGAGATATTGATGATATGTTACAGGTTAGCATGGGGTTTGCATCACATTCTTCGAGATTGTAGTTGTTCTCACAACTATGAGATATCAGATACTCGTGATGGACACATGGTATACTTTGGAGAGTATTGGTATACCCTACTATTAAACTGTTTTGTTAAGTGTCTACAGTTTATTAGTGCATGAAGTATGTAATAGTCCTTGGATCTGAGGTCATTACACATTTTGTTTGTTGAGTGGTGTGCTTTGATCTTGTCCAACGCTTTGCCTCCCAAAGGAGGATTGAGACACGAACCTGTGTTGGGTATATCATAAGATAAATGAAAATGGTAGTTGAGCCAAGAATGAGATTCATTCCTCGATTAGAATTTCGAAAGAACACTCAAATTCTCTATATTACTTGACCATTAAGTCATTGGCCAATGCAAAGATATATTCGATTAAAGTAGTTGAATATGATCGAATGGGTCATTTAATAAATATGAGATAAAGTGATTGAGCTATTTGGATGACACATAGCAAATCTTAGGCTCAATCGGGTGGTTCATGAATGAAAAGATATTACTATAAACTTTATGTAAAGACTTGTTTACCGAATTCACGTAAACATCCTTCATATACCGAGCTACGCTGCCAACGCAGTCTAGGAGTTTTGTGCAGACTTTGATTAGATCGTCGTCGATAAAGAGGGCCTAAAGGGTCACACTATAAGTGTATTTTGATCCGCTCAAGGGTACAAAGTTGGAACTGCGTATTATATCTAATGCTAGTCCAAGTGGGAGATTGAAAGGAAATGAGCTTGAATTAGATTAATATGGATTAAGTAATTATAGTTGGGCTATAATTATAATAGTCCATAAGCCCAACAATCATGAAACCCTAGTGACTCTTCATCTATATAATGGTTATTTATTCTCCTTTGTGGGACATGAGAAATACGTAACATTAGAGAGAAAATACGTAAAGCTTTGTAGAGAGAATTACTAGCATTCTTCTACGGAGCAATTGTACCGGGATAGTTCTTGCATCGGATTGGATTGCACATGGACCTCGATAGTAGTGGATTCAACTTGCAGGATTCAATCGCGGAAGAAAACAACACAACAAGTAAGATATTTAGTTCCGTTGTGTTTTACATGCTCAACTCGCAATATGATTATGAATCTAGATCTGTATTCTTGTATGCAAATTCCGCTGCGCTCATTAGATGAATACAAGAAATCCCAACACAATTATTCCAATCTTTCCTTTGTTGTAATGAGGGAGCCCCCATCATATGCCTTTTTGTTGCCAATACACCCTCACAACATGTGTGGGGAGTTCGTCTTCTGTTTTTTTTTCTTCAATTTGGTCTCATTTCTTTGTTTGTTCAATTTGCTCTCCTTTCTTATCTTTGTAAAATCACCTGATTTTCAAATGTGATTTATCTTATGGATGATCACAACCAAATCTCATTTTAAATTCAAATTATGTTAGTTAATTCATTTTCTAATCTATGTACTGCTACTCTTAATGCCCGGCAGGAATTGTTATCCCTGAATGAGCATGTGGAATTACTAAGTGCCATTTTTGCAAGTTGTGCTTGTCCTGAACAGGGTGACATAATGATCTGTTAATTGTATCTTTCTTTCGCAAATTCATGTAACTTTCTATGCAACTATGTTGTCTTGGTACAAAGTCCAACATTAGTATGTCTGCATAGTATATCTCTGGGTTCATGGATTTTCATCCCTAGATGAGTTATCACCCCTACCAAACATGCCATAAATATTTTTCTTCAGAGAATATTATAGTATTTGCTTTCTATTGCAGATTGACTTACTTTATGGATGATAATTTAGTAAAACTATAATTGGTTGTGGGTTATACATGTTTCAGTCTTAACATATGCTTTGTAGAATTTGCTATGTTTGTTTGATCTAAATAAACTTTGATGTCATGCCATTGATGATAAATAAATTGGCCATCAAAACAACCGGATGCAGTTCAGAATAAGATTTCTGTTGCCATGATTTAACTGTCTTGAAGGTGCCAATTTTTCGAATTGGATGACTTAGATTTGGCTTTTCTTTTCACTTCCAGTTCGCATTGCGTCAGCAGAAGAGAGGTACCAAGCATTAATCCTCGACATTGCAGGATGTTTATAGTTGGTGAGATTGATTTGAGACTTAGAGGCTGATAATAATACTACTAGTGAGGCTATATGGCATGCCTTATATCATATTCTTTGGACTTATTGGAAAACACTGCCTCACATAGTGAAGTTGTCTTCGTGAAGTAGTTTGGATCTATACAATTAAATCAATTCCACTTGGTGTATTAGAGAACATGAAAGCTTTCAATTTATGTATGCTTAATTGGTTATTGGTAACTAGGCTTAATGTTTAGACTTATCATTCTGCTTTGTATTCATGTGTCGGTATTTTTAAGCTCAAGATGAAATCTCTTTTGATTTTGTCCTTTAAGTTGTTTGAGAATTCCTGTGAGTCTGTGACACAATTATAAATGAGTTCCCCAGCTAGAGTTGTTTACTTCTTTTGAAAGCTTACCTGTTGTTTCTGAATTCTAATGAATACTGAATAGTGTGCTTGTCTAGGCATTCTAAGCATTGTCAGAATTAGTTCTCTTGAACGAAAAGCTTTCTTCTTCTTGTTAATTGTGAATCAGTGTACCTATGATCAGTCTGGTGGCTATGGATTTGTGCCTCCAGCAGCAGCTGTTTATGTAAAGAGTGCGTATCAACAATATGACTCCAGTCAGATGTATGGTGCACATCGCTGAATTTCGGATAGTGAAATCAGGATGAGAGCGAGGGAGGTATTTTAGAGGACTCGATAGCTGTAGTAACTTGCTGACTTCCAAACAGTGCAATCCTGTACCAGTAATGCTCATATATTTGATCTTATGATTAGTTAAAACATGTAATTGATTGTCGTTCTGATTACTTTCGTCTTGCTCCTGGAAGTTCCTTCTCTGGTAGGCTCCATGTTATAGAGATTCTGCAAAATTTGACACTAAAGCGAATGGCTGTTGAGTCTATTTCCTATTTCGATTCATACTTTCGATATTTTTATTGTGGCTATATATTTAAGCATTTCTTGTGCAATTGTGGTGTTCAAGTATCCACTTTTCGAAGCGGCCCTAGAAATTGAGAGAAGCCCGCACTGTTCATTGTAGATTTTGCAAGAAAGAGAGAAATCTCATTCTGTTAGGTCTTAGTTTGCATTTGCTTATTAGCTGAATTCATGATTATCATCACTTGAATACTTCTCTAACTAACCATGTATCACAAAACAGGAAGCCAATGATGTCCAGAGTGATCTAATTAGTAACATGATTCTGTTAACAATGAAAACATATGGTTTTTGACATCCTATAGGGATATTAACAAACAACATCATAGAAATATGTCACCTTCTTGGGATTCAACAAGAAATCATAGAGAGTCTTCTCTTCCCAAATGACAGCCATGTTCTTGTTTCTGGGGGCAAGCCAGGAGTGGTGTTCTCTTCTTTTGAGAACGGACTCATTGTACTCAACTAGTTACCTTCTTGGAAGCTAATGGTTTAGGAATTCTTATTCTTGGATTACTCAAGGCTTGGAAACAAAACTACTCCTAGTACTACAGTACATCCCTCTTGATGCGATGACGTTTGAGATTCTTATAAATTCCGTTTCTAGTATGAGCCTCAAGCTTTGTATGTTAGAATATTCAAGTTTTGGCCCTCCCAAATAAGAATATTTAATTAGTACTCCCTTCGTCCCCGATTAAGAGTCACACTTTTTCATTTCGGTCCGTCCCCTATCAAGAGTCACACTTCATTTTTACCATAAATGGTGAGTAGGTCCCACAATCCACTAACTCACTTTACTCACATTTTATTATAAAATCAATATAAAAAGTGGATCCCAGATTCCACTAACCTTTTCAACCAACTTTTCTTTACATTTCTTAAAACCCGTGCCCGGTTAAAGTGTGACTTTTAATCGGGGACGGAGAGAGTATTTCTTAAGATCTGAACTTGGAGAGAGCATAGAGTTTAATTGTGCGGATTTGTTCAATAATTTTCCCTATTGCTCTGTTAGCAAGACAAGTTAATGAGAAAGCTAGAGTTGTGGCGAGCTGGCTTGTCATCGACCATATGCTCAAGGCTTTCGCCCTCTCAGATACACATCATACGCCAACTACCAACCTAATACAAGTCTTATTTCCGTCTCCTCACACCAATGTACTGAGGGGAGGCAGTAATGAAGGAGAATGCTTGTAAATCATATACGAGCTCAAAAATGTCGTTTGGTCAAGTGAGATTCCAATGTAATTTTTATATTCTATTCAATTTGATGACACTTTCAATTTCAACCTTGATTAACATTCTAATCAAGTCTGATCGATTTTTATATTTTATTATATTTTATGATATTAATAACAACAAAGAATGTATTTATTCACTGGCCATTGTTTCATTACACGCTATATTAATCTACATCCACATAGTGCTTTTTTCCTATAACAATTAAATAAATCAAATTATTGAAAACATAAAAACCAAAATAATGCGAATTAGTAATATGATTGACAGGTTACTTAATTCCTGCATATATAAATGGTGAATGTAATCTAACATTCAAATCAAAATTCACCAAAATATCTTCGCATTCGATGAGGGTCACGATCTTGACATCGCTAATGTAAATTTAACAAAGGGCGATTGGCGGCCAAGCGGGAAAAGAAGAAAGCGCTCCAATCACAGAGATTGGGCCTAATAAGCAAGATGCAAGACCAAGTGTTTATATCTGAGAAAACAGAACTAACGTCAGTGGAACGTGAAAGGTGTAATATGTCCTAAGCTTTTTATGAATAATCAACAGCTGTATGATATGGTATAATTTGTCCTAATGGCTGTGCAACGCCTACTCCAAGAAGAATTGGTTTAGATCCAAATCAGAACGGCAACCCAAATGCTGTAATCTGTCCTAAGCTTTTTATGAATAATCAACAGCTGTATGATATGGTATAATTTGTCCTAATGGCTGTGCAACGCCTACTCCAAGAAGAATTGGTTTAGATCCAAATCAGAACGGCAACCCAAATGCTGGAAACAACGAAGATAATCCAGTCGTGATACCGGATGACGATTGAGCTTTGATTTTAGGTTTAATTGATTCTTGATATTTTTTTTTATTTTAGATGATCTTTGATTTTAGGTGATCTTCAATTTTAGGTGATCTTCGTTGGGTTCATGTAGGATAGAGTGCGTAAGTGTTTTTCTTCCTTTATTTCAAGAAATTTGTAAAATTTTTGGGTTAATTTTTGTAAAAACTTGTTGATAATAGTGATGGAGATATGTAGATTTTTCAATTGGGAACTTAGAATGGAAATTATAGTACGATCATACTGACCCGAAGATAACATATCCATTTCACACTACATATGAACATCAAATGGATGCTATATCAGAGAGAATATAATAGCAATATATAGAGGTCTTTCTTTGTATAATATTCCGTGTCTTCCAGATATTCTACAATAAATATGCACATCTATTTATAAACAACGTATATAACTATAACTCTAGCAATCTCTTTGTAGAATATTCTGTATCTTCTAAAAGATTCTAAAAAATTCTACGATGAATGAGCACAATTAGTCTCAATTATTTCCTTTCGGGCCCACAATTAGACTAATTATTTCCTTTCGGGCCCACAATTAGCAAAATTGAGAACTCTAATTCGTTTCTACTTTTTTTAGAAGATTAAGGAAAAAGTTAATTAAATATATTTCGCTTGCAAGGATTATCAGGTCTGTAGCTATTTAT
The DNA here is from genome assembly GCF_029641045.1 of Salvia hispanica. NCBI lineage: Eukaryota > Viridiplantae > Streptophyta > Magnoliopsida > Lamiales > Lamiaceae > Salvia > Salvia hispanica. Next base: position 30,853,822 of record NC_142697.1, on the reverse strand, counting down.
TATACAAATTCAATAAATAATTCACAAACATTTATAGAAATATAAATACAGCAAAACAAGTCGAGGGAGAAAACTGAGCAATGTACCATAGAGTGGGGAGACGACGAGAGAGAAAAAGATGGTTCTTTATAAATACATATATTTAGGTTTGTAGATGGAAAACGAATTCTCCGTTCTTTTAGGAATTTCGTTACCTTATTTTGACAATAAAATTTGATTTTTTTATTTAAAAAAATCTAATCTAATTTAATTTATTTTTTAAAAATTCAAATTTCTTACTTATGCATCTGATCTGATATGATAGTAGGATTTTTTAGGATTATCAAGTTGCCCCTTTTCTTTTTAATATATAATTTTGCTTTGTTTTCATCTTAAATTTTTAATTGATTTTGAACGTTATATATATGATTAAATATATTGAGATTGTGTCATATTAAAATGCATATACTATCCAATCCGTAACTAAGACCACTCCTACGCCATTAGATCTTAAAATGAGTGGATGAGATTAAAGCTCACATATTTCAATAAATAGTAGGTAAAATATCAATAAAAAGTAAAATAGTAAATTTGTTACTCCATCCGTTCCTTGTTAATAGAGGCATTTCTTTTCAGCACGGAGTTTAAGAATGGTGTGTTAAATGGATGGTGAAAAAGTAAGAGAGAATAAAGTAAGAAAGGTGAAGAGAGAATAAAGTAAAATAGAGAATTACTTTTTGCCAAAAATATAAATGACTCAATTAACTTGGAGTTCTCGAAATAGAAAAATAACTCTATTAACATGGAACATGGGGAGTATAACCTAATAATTTTCACGGGTTTTTTACATCAACCTAGTGACATGAGAATCTCAACACAAGTATCAGAAAAAATCAACACAGTTTTATTGATATTGTACATGCATTATATTGAGATTGTTTGATATATTTATTGATATAAAATGAGTTTATCAACATATACGAATATTAAAATAAAATTTTTAAAATTTCATCATCCGATCATCGTCGGAACATATGCAATTGAGATCTTGTTAAAATCCTTATGAAATTACCTTTAATTTGATATATTTTTTACGAAAATAATATAAATCTAGATAGTTACATAAATTTCAAGTTGTGAGATGATTTTGAGCAGAGAAAAAGTGGTTAATTTTAACTACCATATAGTATAAGAATTGGTCTTAATTTGAGATTGCTAATTAGTAGTTAGCCATTGATTATATGAGATCTGCTCTATGTATAAATATATAAACATTAATCTGCACATATTAAATATGTTTGAAATTTGTTGAGAGTATTATTACTCCCTCCGTCCCGCTTAAGATGACACGTTTTCCTTTTTAGTTTGTCCCAACTAAGATGACACATTTCCTTTTTTAGTAACTTTCTCTCTCCAATTAATACACTCAACCACTTTTTCTCACTCCTATTAAAATATTCATCTTTCTTTATCTCTCTATTTTAATACTTACATTCACCTTCTCTCTCTCCAATTAAACACTTTAACCAATAACTCTTAAAATCCCGTGCCGGCTAAGCAATGTGTCATCTTAGCCGGGACGGAGGGAGTATTATTTAATTCTCAATGCTATCTTGTAATATTGTCTATGATCAATTAATACTTAAAACTATACGAAACTATATAATCTCATTCTTAGTAACTATTTTAAATTTTAGTAATTGAAAGCTAAGTAGGATCGTTATGAATTTGATGAGAAAATACACTTGTTTCACTGCGAGTATTTTATCACCCTGCTATCCGATTCTCTTAACAACGAACGTCAATTGGGCTAGGAAAACGGGCTTCCTTATTTGGATCATCTGTTTCTTATTGGGCATCACTATACGATCCAGTATAGCCCACAAGCCCAATTATTTCATAAATGATTGTAATTATATAATACCTCCATTGTCTTCTGAAATAGTAGAAATTTTGGTTATGTCATAAGTTTTAATGAAAAATTGGTAAAACATAGAGGAAAAAGATTAAAAATAGTAGAATTATTATAACTAGATAATGAAACCTACATTATTAGTAATATAATGTATAATAAAAAAAGTTTTGAAAATAGAAATTAATTAATTTTGATGAGTGAACCAAAATAGCAAAATAGGTTATGTTTGGAAGAAGAAAGGAGTAGTAACTAGCTTCAATATGGCCTAAGAATTCAAAAGATCATTTTTGAATTGTTTGTCGACTTATTAGTACCCAATGTCTTAGAATTTGACCAAACCAGTTAGTTTGGTCGGTTTCATTCGTAAATCATTGTGTTGTCTGATCCGGTTTGATATAAGAACCATTGAAATATTAAACTGTTATAAAATTATAAAGATTGGGTCGTGGTCGGTTAAGCTGTGAACTGACGATCGATTGAATCAATTTTGTTTTTTGTTTTTTATTTTTTATTTTTTATTTTTATAAATTATCTATTTTCCTTATTATTTTTGTCGTCTTTCTTGTGCATCGTTTTCCTCTTACTTATACACCTTTGATTTAGCAACAATCAAATAATCTTTTTCTGATATTATTAATCATATTTAGACTAGATTTTACTAACATTTATATATTTGTGCATACCGTATACATATTCTTCAGTATTTAGGTTCGGCTATCTTTGTCTACTTATTTTCTAGCCCAGTTTTAAAAGCATTGGTTGTACTTATACAATTTTATCAAGACCATAATCAAAATAGGAGTACTGTGGTCTGAGTTTTGAGGAAAAAAAGAAATAAACATATAAAGTCCTAGAGAAATCAAGATTAATTACCGCAAACACCAATATATATATAGGGAGAGAAATTATATACTACTATGGGGGGAGGGATGCTATGTAACATCAAAAATGGGGTAAATGCACATCACATCAACATGATATATTAGTGCACTACACCACCATTTCCTCTTTTGCATCCACTTTTTCTTGGTTTTCTTTGATTTGGGTTTCCTTATTCTTCCCCCAAATGACGCAGTACAATCCCCCTATCAGCAATATGGCTCCACAAAAACTGCAAAAAATAAAATCATACATATAATTAAATATGGAGAACAAATTAATTAAGAAGAATTGTTGGAAATATATTTATACAACATACCTTCCAAGATAGAGCATCTCATTCCATAGAAAAAGAGAGAAGAGAGCTGTGAAAATGAGAATCAAAGGAGTGAATGCAGCTGCATAAAATGGCCCTTTCTTCTCCACTGCCCACAGCTGCAGCCAAAAGCTTATTCCATTCACTATTATTCCCTGCACCCATTTTTTCTAATTATTTACTTTCATTTTATATAAATAATAATAATTGCCTAATTAAATACTCCATCTCAACAGTCATCTGGTTTCATAATAGTATGGAATAAGTATTTATTTGAGTTATATGATTGAATGGTACTTGTGCACATGTTGAAAGTGGAAATGACACAGTGAAATGTGGCCAACTTTTGAAACACCTTCTGTTTAGGAATAGGAACATAAACTGAAATATTTGAACACGTGCATATTTAAAAATTAGTACTCCCTCATTATTTTCTGCACGCACTTGTTTTGAAAAAATGATAATAAATAGTTAAAATGGAGAGAGCCTAAAGTAAGTGACAGTATAAGATAAATAAGAGTCTGTACGTATCTACATTAAATACTCTCTTACTTTAATTTTTTCTCCACTTTAACTATTTATTACCACCATTTTTCTAAAATGAGTGCAAAAAATGAAATGACTCAATTAAAATGAAATGAGGAAGTACTACTATATGACATAAAGTAAATATTTTTCCTTGTAAATTAAAATGATCATATGTACATATGTTATTAATTAGTCTATTTTTGGTGCGATGATCCGATTTAATTTCAAAAATTAAATGATTAAAAACAAAATTAAGTGGGTTTACGAAGACATACACAATATGCGACAGAGAAAAGATTGAGATCCCATTTAACTCGCCACTTTGCTATGTCCCTCTCCATAGCCATTGCCCAAATTGATGATTGTGTGCAGCTAAAAAAGCACTGCAACATTATCAGTCGAAATTTCGATGGATACTGCTTCACTAGAGGTGCCTAATCACACAAAAAATTAAATTAATTAGAAAATAATTAAAGCAAACAATAACATTAATTTAATGTAGGTGAAATTAATTAATTAAATTAACCTGCATGACAAACCATGATGCCCAAATAAAGTTGGCTAGAAGCATAAGCATGCAACCCTGCACCCATTTCTCATTGGAATCCTTAGAATTCATTGAATTTGAGCATTTCATCAACCTAACTAGAGGCCCTTTTACAAACGCGAACACCATTGCTCCCGATAAACTCAAACCCGAGCCTACCAATTTTGCTATTCCAGCTGAAGTTCTTATCGAACATGTCTCAAATCTGGTCACATTTTTTTAAACAAAATTATTAGAAAAAATAAAATAAAATTGAGTAATTTTGTTATGTTAAGTATATTATATAAGTATATACCGAAATATAACCGCAACGAGAAAGGTGAGAGCCGGAATTGTGTTGATGCTAACGGAAGCAAATGTTGCGGAGACGTAGTTTATTGCATATGAGTATAGATTCGAACTCAAAGTTATGCTGCAATTAAATTTAATTAGTACACTATTTAAATTAATGTAAAGTGAAAAAAAATCTAATTATCTTTTTAGGTCATACCCGAAGAAAGAACTCAAGAAAATCTTCAAGATTAGGGTGTAGGACAAAGGGTAATCAGGGTTCTTCCTTTAAATAAGAAGGAAAAAACAAACTTTAGTTGATGAACAATTTGAGGTTAAATAAGTGTGAAATAAATAAGTAGGCGAACGGAGCTAAACCTATCGAGAAAGTAGGCGAATGGAGCTAAGGTTATGGTGGCGAACGCCTGGCGATAAACAACGAAGATGTAAGGGTTCATTCCTCGATCAATGGCGACTTTCGAGAACATAGCCATGCCTGCATATGTAAGCTGCACCAATATCATTCCTAGGCAACCTTTATTTTCTTCCAACATACTCACCAACTTCAATTTCCCCATTTTGTTTTCTTTTGTTTATGATTTTTTGTGTGTGGGGATCAAACCATGAGCTTTGAGGTATATATATAGAGAGAAAACCCTCATCCAATTCACCACTCCACCACTCTCGGCCGGGGCCATCCGTGTTAATGAGACTCGTGTCTTGTTTCACCAAACATATCACGATGTTATCTAGTTGAACGTGGCGAAATGTTTTTCAAAAGAAATATCTTGTGCGGGATTCTGTTACGCAGATATATGGCACGATGTGAAATGTGGATTCTGATTCAGATACTGCCTAAAAGTGATAAATATGTTGACCGTCAAACGACCTAACTTTTGACGTGGGTGCATCTACTTTTACTAATGTAAATGTACATGTGGGGTCAATTTTTTAGTATAGGGAGTAGTATATGTTGGCAAAATTGTGAATCTAATTAATGGGTTAGGTTAGTTAGTAGTACTGTAGCCAAACATAGAAAAAGACAAACCAAAACAGTTGTCAACAATATGCATGTGCTTATTCTTATGTATTTATTCTTGAGTGTATCTGCATTGCATATATACCAAATAGAAATAGAAACGAAATTTAAACTCTTATAACAACAATTGTTTAAAGGGGTTTGAATAGGTATCTTAACATTCTATGTTTCAATATATGTAACATTTAATATGTGTAATATCAAATTAAGTAGAATAATGTTTCTCTTTTCTTGAAATACCAAACAATAAAATCTCGGTTCAGAGACATAGATGATGCACTACATCGTGCATTGATAATTAACACAACAATAAATTTATAGTATTTGACTTATCATAGGTTAGCTAATACTACCAAGACCATACCTACATAACGAAGTAATAAGTGGAGGGGTTATTACTTTTAGATGAACAAGGGATCATGGGCTTCTTATTTTGTCAGTGGGATTTCACTGTGCAAACAATTTCAAACGTGTGTAATTGCATATGGGGAATAGTAGGTCAAGTTAGAGGCCACTAAAAGAAAGAAAGAAAAAAAAGATGCAATCCAAATTTTGCAGAGCTTATCTTTAATTTGAGAAAAAAACATATTACTTTTTTAATATAGTAGCTAGCATAATTGTAGAAGATGAAGGCTGTAGTGGCGACAACCATCACTTTTACGTCCCACTTTCATTGTTTGATTCTGAAGGGGGGCTGCTTCATTCAAGCAATGAATAACACTCCTTTCGTTTCCTGAAAATAAAAACTTTAGAGACAATACAGCTTTTAATGCAAAATTGATAAGTATAAGAGAAACAGAAAAAAAAGTGATTAAAAGTATAAAGTGATTAGAGTGTTATCAATGAATAATAAGGTACACCTCCTAAGAGAAAAAATTGCTAAAAATGAAAATAGACTAATATTATGAGACGGACAAAAATGATAAAAATGAGAGTACTATTATTGAGAACGGAGAGAGTATATAACAATGGGTTGTTTGCTTGAGTGAGGGTTGATATTGTTAACAATTCTTGTCATCATATAATGATATACGATTAAAAATGAAAATAGACTAAATATTGTGAGAGAAAAAAAATATAATAAAAATGAAACTATTGTTTAGGGACGGGGAGAGTATATAACATTGATAGCTTGTTTGCTTGACTAAGGGTCGATATTGTTAACAATTTTTATTATCATCCACTGATATACTACGAAAATAGAGATGTGTTATATTACTAACTACAACTAAATAATAGTCATTAGATCTTCAAATCAAGGGCTAGGATCATTCATCAATATCATGCAAAAAAATGTCAATTAGGGTATTAATGTCAATTAACAATAAATTAGTTATAACTAACTTTCGAAAAATATATCAAAACTTTAAATGCATATAACTATATTGATTTAAATTATTTTTTCGTAAAAACATATATCAAATTAAAGATGATTTTTATAAGGATTCCAATGAGATCCTACATGCATATGTTTCGATGTCAAAATTTGACAAAATTTTGTAAATATTTATAAATTTCGTAAAGCAGCTTTATATTAATACAATGCTTGTACAATGTTATTATGCTAATATGAAATTGTGTTGACATTGTCATGTCTTCTGATTGATATATTTAATACACTATATTGATATTGTGTTCTACAGTTGTTATTATACTTTTAATATTAAAATATAAAAAATAAAATTATACATGGCAATTTATAGACCATTAGAACTTTAAACTTCTATGATAATAGATTAATTGTAGTTCACAATCAATGGATGTGTACATCTCATAAAAATATAAATTAGAATAAGATCTAAGATTCATAATTAAGTAGTGCGTGTTGAGCACATGTAATCAAATTAAATAAATTTACTTGCTAGTTGCTCTATTTGTTTCTAGCGTTTTATGGAATCTCAGAGGTAAATTCACTATATTCAATAACATCTCAACAAAATATAAATTAGAATAAGATCAAGATTCATAATTAAGTAGTGCGTGTTGAGCACATGTAATCAATTAAATAAATTTACTTGCTAGTTGCTCTATTTGTTTCTAGCGTTTTATCGAATCTCAGAGGTAATTAAATTCACTATATTCAATAACATCTCATAAAAAATATAAATTAGAACAAGATCAAGATTCATAAATAAGTAGTGCGTGTTGAGTACATGTAATCAAATTAAATAAATTTACTTGCTAGTTGCTCTATTTGTATCTAGCGTTTCATCGAATCTCAGAGGTAAATTCACTATATTCAATATTTCGGTACATTAAATTCACTTAGAAAAAAACTATAAAATCTCTAATTTGAACATTATATAATACTCTCTCGATTGCACAAAAGATGTCACATTTTCCTTTTTAGTTGGTCACCAAAGATGACACATTTTCCTTTTTGGAAGAAGTTCTCTCTCACATGAATATAAAAATTATATTTTCTCTCTCCATTTAACACACAAAACAAAACCTCCTAAAATATTGTGCCGTCCCACAAGTGTGACATCTTTTGTGGAACGGATGGAGTAGTATTTTGGCTGAAAATAGTAATTCTATATATCCTACCATATTCTAAACTCTTATGTATTCTTCTTATCTACTTTCTCCATCCCGGCTAAAATGACACATTTTTTCAATTGGCACGAGATTTTAGAAGTTATTGGTTAATGTGTTTAATTGGAGAGTGAAAGAGTGAGAGTAAGTATTAACTTATTAAGTGAAAAATAGAATTGAATATTTAATTAGATTGAGAAAAAAATGGTTGATTGTATTAATTACAGAAAGAAAGTTTCCAAAAATAAAAATGTGTTATTTTAATTGGAATAAACTAAAAAAAAAAGTGTGTCATGTTAATTGGGACTGAGGGATTATTTCTCTACCATAGAGAATGCGAGAGTATATATAAACTACACCATAAGCTCCCGGCCAATGTGCTTGTATTGTCTACATGAATTAATTAACTATCCAACCTTAACTAATTCAAACTGAATAATCAATACTTTAATCTAGTTCATATAATTTCAATTTCCCAATTGGATTGGTATTAAACCTCAAAACTTTTTACCATTTGAATGGATCAACGTCCTACTAGATGATCTAATCAAAATCTACACAAAATTCTAAGACATTGTTATACGACGAAGTCTAGATATTTCATTCACAAACTAGTCAAGTGATCCTAAGATTTGTCATGTGGCATCCAAATAGCTCAACCAATTAATTTCATCTTCGTTATATGGCTCCTTGGTTCATATTCAATTAATTAGCAAATAATATAGAAAATTTAAATATTCTCTTGAAATTTAAATAGATGAATAAATCTCATCATTGGCTCAACTGTCATTTCCATTTGCCTCGTGGTCTACCCAATATACGCTTGAAGCTTTGGACATGGTCATAGCACACCATAGCTAAAAAAATGTGTAATTATAAGAAAAATCATATAATTCACATATAATCTGACCAAACGATTTAGTGTATGGTATCTCAAAACTCTCTAAAGTATTAATGTGTCCGGCATGAATATCTAATACTATCTCATAGTTGTAAAAATAACTACATTCTCTGAGAATGAGATGTGGATAGACCACCTGTTAACCTAACATATCATTAGCATCTCACTATGGATGATCATTCGTTAGTGTTATTTTAGAAATCTATCTGTCCTACTTTAATAGTCCCAATTGAATTGTGCACGAATTTTAAAATATGTAAAAAAGAAAATCAAGACTGTTAAAATGGGGGACAAATGAAATATCATAAATGTGTCACATCATTATTAATAGTCATAGACTTAATAATTCAAAGAAAATAATTTAAGAATAAAGGCAAACCATCAAAACAATCGTTCCAATAAATGCATAAGCCTATATAATGACAAAATTTTGTGAAATGTGATCAAGAATGCCTCATTGTAGATTGTCTCTAAGACATAAAAACCAATAAAGACCACTGATTCATAGCTAACAACCGATCGACTTGTTTAACATCTGGCACTCAAAGTGTGTATATAGAATCGACAATGAAAAAGATTTCATCCCATCGTAGCTCATCAGAGAACAATCATTGACGATGTATTTGGCTATAGTATTAAAAGAAAATTGAGGAGTCTCCTACTTCATATTCTAATTAAAAGTTATTAATCCAGTCAAAATTCACTTAATAGTCGTTGACCGTTAAAAATTTGACGGCTTCATCCAAAATGGACTAAATCTGTACCGTTTTCATTTATTCAGGATGCAACAATTCAAAAGATAATGTTTTGGACCAAAATCGTAAAATCGTCATATGTTTAGGACCACAAATGGACTTTAGTCTATATAAAAGTATAACCCACATTCTACAAACTTTTCCAATCCACTTTCTATTACATTCCTTCAAACCTGTGTTGGGTCAATTTGTGCCAAGTATTGGCGGACAAAGGAAATATGTTGAACTTTACTCTATATATGAAGGACATTTATGTAAATTCGGTAATTAATTCTTTACATTAAGTTAATGAGGTATTTCATTCACAAACCATTCGACGACCTTAAGCTTTGTCACGTATATATCCAAATAGCTCAATCAATTTATTTCATCTTCGTTATATGACTCATTAGTTCATATTATTTACTCTAGTCGAATGTACCCTTACAATGGTCAATTACTTAATTGTCAAATAATTAAAAAAAAATGAGTGAATAAATCTCATTATTGACTCAACTGCTATTATTTTCATTTGCCTCATCGTCTACCCAAGGCAGGTTTGTGTCCTACTCCTCATTGGGAGACGGACATTTACATGGTCATACCACACTATTAGATAAACAAAATGTGTAATAATCTTAGGTCTAAGGAAAATCATACAAATTCACATACTTATAACCAGCAGACATTTTTTTTATAAGAAAGAAAAGGCTCAAACCACTTAGAGATCGGTGAGCAAAAGAACCAAAGTTTAGTATGTTGGAAATGTGAGAATTTGGAAGGATTTCAAACCTTTCATTTTCTAAAGTCTTTTGGCTTTTCAAGTTAAGGTAACCCCCAAGTGGTTTATGAGGATCCTTAATGCCGAGACTTTTGGAGTGGTCTCTCATATCCTATAAATAGGTGGGTTTGAGAGATGAGAAATACACCAACAAAAAACATTCTCTCTTCTCTCAAGTTCTCTACACCATAGAGTGCATCATAGGAGCATTGTATAGCTCGATCCTCGGAACTCCATCAAGTTCGCCGGTGCCTAGCGGGTTTGAGGTGCTTCTACACGCTAGGAGGAAGTCGTTTTATCTTTGGGGGCAATACGCCATTCCGTGAGCACTAGCCGGGGCGTAATTTGTCTTGCGGAAAGAGGGCTTCCCTCGACTCGACTTATAATTTGGTTTGTTTTATTATTTCCATTGTATTTTTCATTCCACTTATTGTTATTATCTTCCTTCGATTGTAATAGTTAGAGTACCGCCTGTACACGGCTTGAGAATTTTATCCCATTATTTCTAACATAGTATCAACAAGCTATTCCAATTTATTTAAAAAAAAAAAAAAAAAAACCCCAAACCAAAAAAAGAGCAAGCCAAGCAAAGGAGAAGCACCTCCAAGAAGAACAAAGAAAACAAAAACTATACAAACATCAACCAAAGCCACCAAGCACAAACTGACTGGGAAGCATGTCGAGCTACATTACACAGTTATGTTTATCAGAGTTGCTTCTGTAATTATGCTCCGTCCATCTTCTAGCTTTAAGTAAGTCCTCACACATTTGGCCTGGTAAGAAAGAAAATTCTAGGCACCGCCCTTTAGTCCATGCTCCAAGCCTCCAAATAATGAGTCTCTTCTCAGTTTTCCAGTTCGGTTCTAATTTTTGAAATATAAATTTATTTCTAAGCCACCAAATAGACCATGAGATCACATGAATAAGGAACTCCAAATTTTGAAGTCAAATCTCGTGATAGGTACATCCATCCATGTAAGGAAGCAAGCCATCGGATCTTTGGGGAGACAAAAAAGCAAGGTTCCAGCAGTTGCATCCGAAATACCACAAGCTACTAGAAAACCTGCAACCAAAAATAATATGATGCATTGTTTCAGGTTCCTCCCCACAGAATACACAAAGCTCATCCTCAACTCCGGGGAATTGGAATCTAAAAAGTCTCTCCTTTGTATTTAGTCTGCCATGTAGGACAAACCAAACGAGGAGTTGTGCACGCGGCGGAGCCACATTCTTCCACGCGAGGTTCCCATGACAAAAGCGATTGCTTCCCTGTCTCACAATGCGACAGACCTGCAGGTAAAAATTAGAAACAGAGAAAGAGCCAGACTTGTCAAAAGCCCATAGTCTCATATCCCTCGCACTCTCACTCATGGAGTCATGATCCAGGGCTAGGTAGAGATCTTTCACCAAATCCTCCTCCCATACGAATAGTCTTTTTCTCCAAGTAAACTTTCACACCCATCTATTTTCTTCCCATGTGCCCATTCTCTCAATCAAGTTGTATTGTTGGGTAGAAATCATGAAAAGTCTGGGAATAGAGACTTTAGAGTCATTTCCGGTCCATTTATCAAGCCAGAATCTTGTTCTCGCTCCATTGCCCACTTTTATTTTTATTCCTTTCTTTGCCACTTCTTGCACTTCTTTGCTAAAAGTTCAGAATTTGACACCACGTGCTTGGTGAGTCTAGTGTTGTGTATAGAGCTCACAACTTTCTTCCACCATTTAAATAACAGCGTTGCATTCCTTATGTGAATGTCTCCAACTCCTAGCCCCCCTTGATCAGTAGGCTTCTGAATTAAATCCTAGGTAATCAAGTTTTCTCCCTTCGAGCCATTCTCTTTACCCCAGAAGAATCGTCTTTATAGTTGGATAATGCGCTTGACAACATTCTTTGGTAGTCTAAAGAGAATGAAGTAGTACATTTGGAGGTTGTTGAGAAGCGCTTTTATAAGAGTTAGCCTACCCGCTTTGGAAAGAGTTGTCGGTCTTCCACATTTCAAGTCTCTTCTCAACTTTTTCAATGATAGGCTTCCATGTAGCAGATTTTTTTGGATTAGCTCCAAGCGGAATGCCGAGGTAAGAAATTGGTAGCTTAGCCACTCCACACTTTAATGTTGCCAAATGTCCTCAATCCATTCTTCCCCACAACCCATAGGAATGAGAACTGATTTCCCATAGTTAATTCTTAGCCCCGTCATCAATGCAAAGCAATTTAGCAGCTTTTTGTAATTTTTCAAAATGGTTTTGTCTAGGGGGCAAAGATAAGTGTGTCATCCGCGAACTGGAGGTGTGTGACTGGAACTCGGTCTCTTCCAGTGTATATTCCTTCAAGTACTCCAATTTCTTGTCCTCTGATCACCAACCTGTTAAACGTTTCTGCCACCAGAAGGAAGAGAAAAAGTGAAAGCGGCTCCCCTTGTTCCATCACCCAATTTGTCCACTTGTCACCGAAACCCATTCCAAAAAGAATCTCTTTCAGGAAATCCCATCTAATTGTATCATAAGCCTTCTAGAAATCGATCTTTAGAATGGCCATTTTTTGTTTGTTTTTCTTCCCCCACCAGACTTCCTCGTTTGCTAGTAGACATTGAACAAATGATTTAGTAGTATGGTATATCAAGACTCTATAAAGTATCAATGTGTCCAACATAAATATCTAATACTACTATCTAATAGTTACAGGAATAATTACATTCTTAGATATGGATCACATACTAACCTATAACATATCATTGAAATCTCACTATTGATGATAATTGATTAGCATTATTTTAGAAATTCCATTATATCACATCATTAATAATAGTCGTACACTTAATTCAAAGAAATTAATTTTATAGGTTTTAGTTTCCTTAATCCATCTCTCATTCAACAATCAATTTATTAAGAAATTAACATTGGAACAATCTGTCGCACTCTAAAGCATAATGCTTGACTTAAATTAATTCAAATTCACATAGTTTAATTAGCTTAATTATTTAAAATAAGCCAGAGTCCAGAAGACACAAGAGGAAGAAAAATTATGAGTTTCATCATTATCTCACGGAGATAGTTTCATCATTAGTTTGAGAGAGAAGATGACCATCCAATCATATTTTCCTCCTTCGTCAATTTCACTTCCATTAATTTTACCCAATATTAACATTTATGAACGTGCTTATATATATATATAACGTTATGACCATCGCTATTTTTACTAGGTGATGCCATTAATGATGTATTGTTCACTACCAAAATTCATGCCCACTGGCAACTGTATTCCACTACAGCGGTCGATATATATAACAGAATTGGCTCTCATAAAAAAATAAAATATATGAATAGCATTTCAATAAAATTGTCCAATAGACAATAGCAAATACATTACACATGATTAATTAATGATACTCTCTCTTCGTTCATCCATCATTAAATATTTTATATTAATTACTCCCTCCGTCCCAATAAATATGCAACATTTAGTTTCCGGCACAGGATTTTATACAGTGTTGTTTTGTGAGTTAATGAGGAGAGAGTAAAGTAAGAGAGAAGAAAAAGTAGAAATATGATTGTTTCCATTTTAGGAAACGTTTCATTTTATTGGGACAACCCAAAAAGGAAAACGTTGCATTTCTAATGGGATAGAGGGAGTATTATTTTAGAATACACATATTTAATATCCCATTTTAGTTTTATTATATTTTTCTAAATAAAACTCACATTCCATTAACTTATAAGTATCACTCAAATTTTATAACTCCCTTCATATCGGAATAGGAGTTCATAGTTGATTCAGCATAGATTTTAGGAAATATAAAGAAAAATAATAGAAAAAATTAGTAAAAATGAGTCTCACTTATATATATGAGTTTATAATAGAATTAATACGAAGTCTACTTTTATTATAGTAAAATCGAAAGGTACTTTGTTGTGGACAGACAAAATAGCAAAAAATAATTTTTATTGTGGAATGGGAGTATAAAATTTTTATATATAAAAAAAACACATATTTTGTTAATTTTTCTCTGCCCTTTATTTTACATTTATTAAAACTCGTTAAAATGAAATGTTAACTTTCAACCTAAGTAAATAATTAGTGCAAAATTCGACTAGCGAAAAGCGTATCATTGTCGTGAAGATCATTTTCAAAATTTTATTGATGCCACTACTCAACTCCATAAAACTGAATAGATATACAAAGCAACAAAAATTCACATGCTTTAAATAGGAGGAGCCATGGTGGGATAAGGTGATCATTTGGTCGGAATCATTGGTTTACATATGCAATTTGAGATATTCCAATAATGGTTCCAACACCTCAATAGAAATTTAGACGTGGTGGAAATGATCTAATCATTGAGTGAGGGACAGATCGATGTTTTCCACTAATAGTGTAGCTTTGCATTTCTATATATTCATTTTAAAAACCTCAATTTTCCGTATTTATACTGTACAAATGAGTCGGATTTGGAACATCATCCACAAGAAAAGATAATATTTATCTTGTGCAAAAGATTTAGATGTATTAGTGCCTGAGACCTTTGGTGTCATGCTCGAATTCTCCGTGGCGTAATCTTCAAATTTATATTCATTTATCTATAAAGAAAAAAGGAGAAAATATTACGGTATATTTTTATTTGAGTATGAAGCTTTTGCAAAAGATAAAAGCATGGAGGAATTGAAGATAACAACAAAAAGGGAAAAGTATCCTAAGCCCAATAATCCAATTGATGGTTAGATGACACCGACAAGTTTCCTTCACATATTTTGTTCCTTAAATCCATCATTATTTTCATTACTAATGTAGAATGTAATTATAAATGTGTAGCATATTGTAGTCCTAAAATTTCACTTATCCTAAACATCTTGAACAAAGCTATCCATACACTAATACTCTCTCGTCCGCCAATACACATTCTCCTTTTTGATATCACGAGTTTTGAAAATATGAAGAAACGTGGAGGGAGGAAAAGAATTAATAGAACTAGTATCACCCACGTGCGATGGTCGCACGATCCATTCTCTTTTATTTAAACTTATTTTATACTGTAAAATGATTTTATAAATTCATAAAAATATTATTATATAAAATCTGAAATCATAAATATATAAAATAAAAAACAATTATTAAAAAATATAAAGTCAAACAAAGAAAAAAAAATAACACATATACCGAATTAGACACAATATTATTATTTCAAATTCTAAACTCATATAACCAAATAAGTTTATAAACTAAAAATTGCACACAAATCACATATCATCTAAATCACTTTTTGATCTATTCTACAATAGATCAATCACGAACACATGTGAATAAAAATAATGTATAAATACATCTTAGAAGATAGCCAAATCGATCAAAATCATCAACAAAAATGCATCAAAATAGCATGGAATATACAACCGATATGCATGCATTTAGCCGGAAAAAAAATGGTTGCATACCCTAATAGTATTCCCGCATCGCCTACTTCCCGTGTAGCTGCTACCACCCATACCACGTCCAAGAAAGACAAATGAATAAGAGCTGTCACCAACCTAATATTCATATAGAGTGCTACATGGAAAAATTATACATTCGACACTTCACAATAGTACATGAAGAAAAGGAAAAAAAATCACATAATTAAGATCGACACTTCAAAACATAAATTACTTCCACCATAAATACCTGCAAAGAGAACAACATAAACAACACGAAGCAGAATTTGAAAAGGTCGTGTTCATGCACGGCCGCAGCAAAGAGGGCCACCCCGTCTGCTACAAAGTACGAAATTTACATTCGACACTTCACAATAGTACATGAAGAAAAAGAAAAAAAATCACATAATTAAGTTCGACAATTCAAAACATAAATCACTTCCACCATAAATACCTGCAAAGAGAACAACATAAATAACACGAAGCAGAATTTGAAAAGGTCGTGTTCATGCACGGCCGCAGCAAAGAGGGTCACCCCGTCTGCTACAAAGTATGAAATTATTTGTTCTTTCTCTAGCATCTCTAGTACTCAAAACTTTATCTGGGAGCACGGCCGAAGAGTATAAATTGTAACCCCCCAATCTTGAACTCATGCATCATTATAAAGCATGAAACATGTCTAAGAGTTAGAAAAGCAATTAGGTTTTGTTTTCAAAAAGTATAAAGACATTATACAGAAGTCCTACTCCTGAAAATGCACACTAAAAATGTAGAGAGTTTGAGAAAAGGGAAAATACTTTTGTAGTTTTGTTATTTCCATCTACAATTCTATGTCATTTATAGTCACAAAATGAGAACATAAGGAGTCATGGAATTAACACAACATAAATTACAAAATTAAGATGGTGGAAGTTATAAGACAGGCCATGGAAAGAATTAAAATGGCATAATTGGAATGTAACTCCTCTTATTATTAAAGAAAATATATTAACTGCAACATTACCACTAACTATACCACTAATCCACTATGGAAATTAAATAACCAACTAACGCTTAATTGCACGTTTTATATATTTTTAATTCATTTAATATCTATTTTAAATGGCCATTTCCCTAAATACCCCTAAAAGTCCTCTTATTTCTCTAAACACCTCCAAAATTCTTCTTTTATATATTGTATAGATGTGAATAATATTTATGATTAACTGTTAATTAATGGAATGACTTAGAGAAATGTATTACTCCTTCCATCCCAATTTAGAAATCCCGATTTATCATTTTTGGGTATCCCATTTTAGGAGTTCCGGTTAGAATATTTCATAAATGGTAATAGGCCACATATATATTCTACTAACTTTTTTTCACTCATATTTTATTGAAAACCTAATATATAAAAGTAGAACTCATATTTCACTATCTTTTTTCACTAACTCTCCTTTGTCTTTCTTAAAATTCATGCTGAATTTAATTGAGAATCCTAAAATAGAATGGGGGAGTACTACTTACTAAATTAAAATAAAAGTAAAATAAAACAGCTACATGATATATACGATGAAGACGAAATTCGTAGTTGGGGTGTGGGCCGTGTGGCCATTCACCTAGTGTAGCCCTAAAATTTTGTAGAATTAATTACTATTCTTTTGAATATCTGATCAATCAGCCAAAATTCCAGATCTTAAAATATATTGCAAGCCCAAATCCAAGCCCATATAAATAAGACTCATACCGAAGAAACGAATAAAGATATCTAATTTTAGAATTAAAAAATATTTTTATACCCCTCCGTATGCCATTATATATCTATTTTTTTTTCTGATTTGTTCGTCAATAATTATCTTATTCCATTTTTATTATTTTTTAGTAAGTGAACTCCTTGTTCCAAATGAGACTTGACAGACTGAGGGATTAATATACTTTTAACAACGCAAATCATGAAGCCAATAGATTAAATTGATATTAACGACTTTAGTTGATTAGCTCATTTCGTTATGTTGCAAACCCGCCGCCTCACTCATCTCTCGCCTCTCTTAGCCACCTCCATCCTCCACAGCGTCGGCCACCTCTGCCGCTTCCGCATCCTCTCACGCCTCTCTCTGAGTCTTCCACTTCTTCATCCACCTCCTCCGCACCGCCGGCAAGCACCTCTTACGACTGAGTTTTTAGGTTGGCTGTGTTTTAGTTAATCATAG
Source organism: Salvia hispanica (assembly GCF_029641045.1). Taxonomy (NCBI): domain Eukaryota; kingdom Viridiplantae; phylum Streptophyta; class Magnoliopsida; order Lamiales; family Lamiaceae; genus Salvia; species Salvia hispanica. The sequence continues at coordinate 30,835,806 of NC_142697.1, read as the reverse complement.
TCGGATCCTAAAACTCTAATACTTTTCCCCCACTTCACACAAGTTCCTATCTTTTAATTGTTTAGTTTTTGTTGAATTGATAGTAACTTTAGGAATCATAAAACCTTCTAATTGATTATTTAAATACTTCCCATCGTCCCAACTAAGTTGAGTCATATTCTTCTTTGGGATGTTTCAACAAAGTTAAGTCACTTCCTTTTTCATAAAAAACAAAATATTCAATCACTCTTACTTTATTCCATCACCTATTTTATTCTCTCTTAGTCTTTCCTACTTTATTCATCTCTCGTACGTTTCAACACAATTTCTTAACCTTCGTGCCCATAGATTTTGACTTAATATAGTTGGAACGGAGGAAGTACTAGTAATGAGAATGGTTTCATGGTACTAAGCCAATTGGAAATTACGGTGGATATAGAGGCAATGTTGACGACGGTGATCACCAACGGAAGAAGACAGAGAGAAATACATCGCTCAGATGCGGCAACACCCGATAATTGGTGGGGGCAACTCGCCGAAGGACTCGATGTGTAACAGCCCGGCATTTCTAGGGTATAATAAATGCGGCGACTGCTACTTAGGCGAACTTAAATGCAACAAGAACAGAGACTAGGGTTTCAATTAAAGAGATTTACCGAGTATTTAATGAAGATCAAGGCAATAAGTCAACGGCTAACTTACGAGAAATCAAGACTTAATAGATTCGGCTCAAAAGTCAAAGGTTTAGCATAATTCCAACAAAACGCAATAATTCCCCTCATTCCAAAACAAAGAATTTAAGTTCACCACAACCAAAGACAATAAGTTTCAAAAATAATCAGCGGAAGCATTTCAAGAGAAAGCGGAGCCATGTATGAAGACACGACTACACTTATAGTTCCAAACATCCATTTTATTCGATTCAATCTTCTCAACACCACCGATCGCCCATCGTCGCTCAACCTGCACATAGGGAAAACACATGCAGGGCTAAGTATTTTAAACATACTCACTGGACTCATGCCAAAACATTTTATAGTTATGCCACCCTTACCATAGTGAACTCGAGGTTTTGCATTTATTTAAAGATCACAAAATATATAATGGACTGGCCAGTCAAACAATACCTCCCATTTTCTCATTATTTCCACAATCACAATCACAATCATTCCATAGTGCGACGAAAGTGTGGCCACACTTTTCGCCCACGAGACCGGCCGACTAGCAAGGACGGCTCCCGATCCCACCGTGTACACAGCCTGGTAGGGTTTGCGGCCCTACTCAGACCCGAATTCGTTTATATAGCCACTGTAGCCTAATGGAGCGTACTCACAATCTAGGCATCAGGCACTCACAATATCCAAAATAATTTATAGGCATGGCATAACAGTTCAATCCACCCTTATTTCTCCAACATCATAAATTTGCATATAGAAGAGTTTAAGAATAAAGCCCACCTCGATTTCCTTCGAGTTCAACAAAAACGCACTTCTTCTTGATATCACACCGGGAACGCGAACTATCACCTTTAGTTCATATTTTTCAAATAAGTCTCAAATCATGGATTAAAATTATGTATGATCTCACGTTTCCCTTTTCCCTTCGATTATTTTCAAAATCAACAATCAAAATCAAAGTACGATTATCATATCGTTTTTATTCACACAACAACTCCAGATTTATCATCAATTCGTGTCACGCATGAGTGCTTCTCTAAACAAAACAGACGTACACACACCAAACACATGTGCACGCCTACCGAGGCATGCACATACACACACACTCTCGACCACACACACACACACACATGCATCCAAATTCACCAATTAATTTCCCCTTCACTCGTTCTAAATGCATGTGGACTCAGAAACACCGATTTATCGGTAGAGGAAGAAAAGGTTAACAATAGAAGTACCTTTTCTTGCAAAAACAAACGGTAGAAACAAGTAGAATCTTGATTCTTCAATGAATTCTTGAATTGCAGCTTCGATTCTTCTCCAAAAGATGAAGAATTAATGGAGAAAGTAGAAGAAAAATTTGAGAGAGTGGGAGAAAGAGAGAGATCGAAATTTTGGGGATGTGGGGGGCGTGATTTGTGATGCTAGGGTTAGGTTTCTCACATGTATTTATAGAGTGCCAAAATAATATCCAATAATTAAATAAATTAAGATTTGGAAGATTTTGAGAGATTTGATAGTAGAGAATGGCGTTGATTTAGTTGAGAAGTAAGGGGATTTTTGAAAATTATAGGCTATTTTAATAGCCTATAATTAATTCAAATATTTCACGGAGTAGAATAAATAATTAAATCCCCTCCAAATAAAAGGAAATATGCGATTTTTGCCTCTTCTCACAAGGAATAAAAATCAAATCCTAATTTAATTAGGATATGGCAAGATCTTCTTAGATTTGGCAAGATATGCTAGGATATTTGAATTTAATTATAGAAGAGAGTCAATAAGGGATCTAATAATATAACAAAAATTCCCTTCTCCCATAATATAAGGATTTTCGAAAAATCCCTCTAGACCAACATAGGGTTTTCGAAATTTTCATGAAATAAAGGAATAATCGGACTTTGAATTTAATTTGGATAATTATCCCAAGCAATAATTAAATCCAAGAAAAACAGGATTTCTTTCCAATAAATAGGAGAGGGTCGAAAATTTCCACATACTTAAATAAAATGCTCCTATTTAATTCTCACTCATCCCTTAGGAAAATAATTCACTACAAATTATTTCTTCCCACATCAAAATATTCACATATTCGGATTTCACCTCCACTTCACATTTTCAACGACTTTGACCATTCCACGGCCACGTCATATTTTCCACAAAATTGACTATTCAATAGCCACGTCACATATTCCACAAGTTGACCATTCAACTCAATCCCAACTCACAATCGCAATTAGGTCACAAAGAACATTGCATTTTATCACTCATCATTTAATTTTACATATCATAGCATCAAAAGCATTTAATGCAAAAAATTTTATATCTTGAAAATTAGGGTTCGAAAAAGCGGGATGTTACACGATGAGCCCTGGATGAGTGAGGGAAGTTGAAAGGTGTATATAATTCTCATCCAACCCCAATTAGTTTGAGGCCTTTTGGGAGTGAGAAAAAACAAATCCATGCGGACTTGATCCAAAACGGATAATAAACTAGTGTGCAGTCGATCATCCTAACAAAAATTTGGAAACCGCTCCCTCTCCAGAGAAGAAGAAATCAGAACGAGAAATAGAGAGAGAAGGGGCCGGGGGGTGTTGCTACAATAGTTCAAAAATAATAGATCGCCAACTTTAATTTAGCTTACAAAATAATTTAATATGCTTGGGAATTTTAAGAGAAAATCCTCATGTGGTATATGATGTCATGAAAATATTTCAATGTAGTACATGTATGTGTTATTTTGTATGCCTATGATTCTCTCGCATTAACTTTTATTATAAGATTGACTAAACCAAATCGATGTACTACTTTCACTAGATTTGCTTAGTGTTGGATCATCTTTTCTTTCTCTATTTTCATTCACAGATTTTTTATAATTCATAATTTAGTTTTTTTAGCAATGCACATTTTTCTTCTTCAATTACATTTAGTATTCAAAATTTTGATGTGAACTTCGGGTCACGATCCGACGTAATCGTCACTGGGACTCCATGCAATCTCACGATCTCTCGTATGTAGATTCGAGCTAGTCTATCCGATCCATGCGTTATCAGAATCGGTATGAAATGCGCACATTTGGTGACTCGATCCACAATCACCCAAATGGCGGTGTTTCCTTTGAGAGTCTTTGGCAAAGCCGTCACGAAATCCATGGTGATGTGCTCCCACTTCCACTCGGGTATTTCCAACGGTTGTAATTTTCCATAAGGTCGTTGATGTAAAGCCTTCACCTGCTGGCAGGCTAAGCAACGTTCCACAAATGCCGCGATATCCTTCTTCATACCATTCCACCAAAATGACTTCTTCAAGTCTTGGTACATCTTCGTGCTTCTAGGGTGAGCAGTGTATGGAGTCTCATGAGCTTCACTCATGATCTCATTCTTGAGTTCCTCGTTGTCGGGCACGCATAGTCTTCCTTCAAACATGAGGGCATTATCGGACTCTTCACTAAAATTTTCCGATTTGCCCGTTCTCACTTCCACTCGAATCTCTTCGAGTCTCGCATCCATTCGTTGCGCTACAACGATCCTCGTTTTCAAGTCTGGCTCTACGACTAAGGTGGCGATTCGTCTTTCCACCGTTTCAGGTGCCCTTATTACTTCTAATCGCAAATTACTAAACTCTCGTATCAAACTTTCCTCTTCCGATAGAAAAGCTAGTTGCGAATGGTCATTTCGGCTCAAAGCATCTGCCACCACATTTGCTTCGTCGGGGTGGTAATTGATACCACAATCGTAGTCCTTCACAAGTTCGAGCCACCTTCGTTGTTGGATGTTCAAGTCCTTCTTCTCGAAGAAATATTTCAAGCTCTTGTGGTCCGTAAAGATTTCACATCGAACTCCGTAGAGATGATGCCTCCAAATCTTTAGGGCGTGTACCACTGCTGCTAACTCCAAATCGTGTGTTGGGTAATTCAACTCGTGCGGTCTCAACTGTCGTGACGCGTAGGCGATCACCTTGTTGTTTTGCATCAATACGCATCCTAGTCCAACCTTCGAAGCATCGGTGTAGACTACATAGTTCACTCCAGACTCGGGCACAGCTAAAACTGGCGCGGAGGTCAACTTCTCCTTCAAGAGTTGAAAGCTTGCTTCACACTCTGGAGTCCAATTCACCTTGACTCCCTTCTTAAGTTGTTGCGTCATTGGTCTCGCTATCTTGGAGAACCCTTCTATAAACCTTCGGTAGTATCCTGCCAAACCTAGGAAACTCCGAATCTTGTTTGGGGTTGATGGTGACTTCCATTGTTGCACGGCTTCAACTTTGGCGGGGTCCACTCTGATTCCTTCTGCCGATACAATGTGTCCAAGAAAATTTACTTCTTTCAGCCAATATTCACACTTGCTGAATTTGGCGTATAACTTCTCGTTTCGCAAAGTCTCTAAAGCGATCCGTAGATGCTCCTCGTGCTCCTTCTCGTTCTTTGAGTAGACTAAAACGTCATTGATAAATACTAAGATGAATTTATCCAAGTACGGATGGAATATTCGATTCATCAAATCCATAAATACCGCTGGGGCATTCGTCAATCCGAACGGCATTACAACGAACTCGTAGTGTCCATATCTTGTGCGAAACGCAGTCTTCGGTATATCCTCCCTTCGTACTCGTAGCTGGTGATATCCGGACCTGAAGTCCATTTTTGAAAAGACTCCGGCTCCTCGAAGTTGATCAAACAAGTCATCTATCCTCGGCAGTGGATACTTGTTCTTAAGAGTCAACTTGTTTAGCTCCCTATAGTCGATGCACATCCTCATCGATCCATCCTTCTTCTTTACGAAAAGAAATGGTGCGCCCCACGGAGAAACACTAGGCCTAACAAAACCTAGGTCCATGAGCTCTTGGAGTTGTATCTTGAGTTCCTCCAACTCCTTCGGCGCCATTCGATATGGTGCTTTGGATACGGGTGCAGATCCCGGTTCGAGATCGATGGTGAACTCCAATTGTCAATCCGGCGGCGGTCCAGGTAATACTTCGGGGAAAACATCTGGAAATTCCCGCACAACAGCGACGTCTTCCACTCTTCTTTCATCATTCTCATCACCGTGAAGATAGACGAGATAGGCAGGTCGCCCCTTTCTCATCATCGCAGTAGCTTGCAGTGCAGAGATTATCGCGGTTCGTCGGTTCCTCGAGATTCCATGATACAGGATGGGTTCCTTTCCCGGAGCTTGTAGGGATATTTGCCTCTCCTTACATCGAATCGTTGCGAAATTTTCGCGGCCAACCAGTCCATTCCTAGGATCACGTCGGTATCTTTCATCGCCATAACTTGTAAATCGTGAGCGACTATCTTAAGTTCTCCTAGCACGATTTCTATGTTCGAGCACGTTCGAGATATTTCTATCGTTCCTCCTTCTGGTGAGGACACCATCATTCTATGTTCAGATTCGCTAGAAGGCAAGCCCAACGTGTGCACACACAACTCAGATATAAACGAGTGCGACGCGCCCGTATCAAACAACACTACAACAGGGGTGTTGAGAATTTCGCCCATACCTGTCAAATTTCCTTTTTCGCGTTCATCTTGTTCTTTCTTCGGCTTCTTTTGCTCCAACGCGAACGCTCTAGCTTGTGGAGGAAGTCTTGGGCGATGAGGTTGTTGCTGCCGCGACGAGTCGCGATTTCCTCTCAATTCACCTTGCGGCGCCCTTGATTGCTGACGGGATCCTTGATCGTTCTGCCTTGATCCCGATCCTACCTTGTTATTCGCACACTCCCTAGAGTAGTGGCCGTTTCCTCCGCAGGTGTAGCACTTGACGGCGTTTTGATATCGGCATTCTCCGAAATGGTACTTAGAGCACACATTGCACTGCGGTGCCTTGGGTCGATACTCTCCTCTCTGGCTAGACGTATGTTTCCCTCCTCCGTGCTGGGATCGATGCTGATTCGACTGGTGTCGTTTCCCATCGTAGAAATTCCTAGAATCCTCCCACTTTCTCTTCTCCCGGGAGTGATGTGATGGGGGTAGAGACGGTGTAGAGTTCTCCTTTGTTCCCTCTCTAGGCATTGCGGCTTCAATATCCAACGCGAGTGCCAAAGCTTTAGCGTAGGTGAGTCTCCCTCGACTGGCCAATGACATATTTATCTCGGACCTTAGTCCCTCACGGAACTTGTCCGACAGCTTCTCGTCAGTGTCGACTTGATCAGGGGCGTATCGGGTCATGCTGTTGAGCGCTCGATCGTATTCGGTAACGGTCATACGTCCTTGAGTCAGATTATGGAACTCGGATGCCTTCGCTTTCCGATAGCTCTTCGGCACATACTTGTTGTACAATTCAGTCTTGAAATCTTCCCACGTCATTGCTTCCACTTGATCTCGCGTCAAGGTCTTCGTTCTGGTATCCAACCAAAAGTCGGCTGCTTCGATTAGTTGGTGAGTAACGCAACTCATCTGTTTCCTATCATTGCATCCCAAGATTGCGAAGATACGCTCTATCGCGCGGATCCATGATTTGGCCTTGGCCGGTTCTCCAAGTCCATCGAAAACAGGTGGTTTCTGTTCCAAGAACAGCTTCACTATTTCCCGATCAACCGGGGGTGGGGGAGGCGGCGGTGTCTGAATTGACTGCGTCACACTCTCCTCGCTCGAAGGCGGAGGTGTCGGTTGACGGTTATGGCGTCTCGGCGGCATTCTGATTTATCAATACACGGATTATTCTCAAAATTCTAACAACCGTCGCGTGGTATAACAAGATGCATAGGACACTTGTTTTGGTGTATATGGCCAAGCAAAAGTGCATCACATAGATGGGTTTCACAGTAGTGTCAAAGCATTATTATCACCAAAAATCGGTTGCGCCATAGGGTATCAAAAGAATCATTGGTCCTTATCAACAAGGTAATTTTAATCAAGAGGCACTTATGCAATTCAAGTGGCAAGTATAGGGCGCAATAAGGTATTCCAAGATAGTGGTGTGATGATATGATGGCATGATAACATAGTGATTGACAATTTTCACAATGGCATGAGAAACAATATGGAAATCCATTGCATCATAAGGTAGTGAATAGTAAAAATTCTCCCCATAGCATATCAATCAAAAACATTGCCTCAATGAGGTCTTAGTATCAACGGAATTCAAAAGAGCAAAAGTAAAAAGGTACGGCAAAAGTTTAGCAAAAATATTCCAAAAATATGGGGGAAGCAAAACAATGTTTTCCACGACTATCACTCCTAGTCGATATCGTTCATATCCTCCTCGGGGTCCTCATCCTCATCGACATTTCCCATGTCCAAGTCGTGTCCTTCCTCGTAAGGTTCCTCGTCCTCGCTTGATCCACCAACATCCGGGGGCGGAGGGGTTATCGCGCGCATGTCCTCCACGTTCCCATTTATGACCAACGGGTTAGACGTACGAGTCCTAAGCCTTGGTTTAGTAGGGACACGATCAACGTGCGGCTCCTTATCACGACGATATCTCCATCGACGAGCCTGACCCGGCGGGTACTTGTGCGCTGGGGAACTAAGCGGCGGTCCATCCCTTGCAGCTGCCATGGCTGGGAGTAGCACTCCAATCAAGCTGATCATATCGCCTCGAGGCTTGTTCTCGGGCGGACTGAACCACGTAAACGGTATCGCAGCTTGAGCAGTCCATTCGCTCCATGGGGAAGGCAGGCTGTGGATCAATCTCGAGATCCCCGCGTGACGGGTAACTCCTCCATACGCGTATGCATCCATCCAGCGATCGTAGAATTCAGCGACGTAGGTTAGGAGAAAGGACTTTCCATCCCACTCAAACTCTTGGTAGGTCTCGACGGGGAAAACCTTGTTCTTCGCGTAACGGTCGCGCATCGGTGCGTAATACTGATTAGGCATCTACAAAAGAAATCTCAGCATCAGAACAAGGATCGAAGAAAATATCAATAGTGTATTTCGAATGATGCTGAGAGTATACGAGGGATATATATATATATATATATATATATATATATAGGTCGAACGATAGAGGTGTGAAGATAATATCATATCAAGAATAAACGGAATTTCATTTCCGAGACAAAAAGGCTCGTATATATACATATATATTTTTTGCGTTCCGGTAGTTCGCAATTTCGTTCTCGCAAGTTCGTTCACCTCGCATTCGGCGTTTTTATGCCTCCAAGTTCGATATCGTCATACAAATTTTCCAATCACAATACGATTTTCAACTAAGTATAGCATGATCAAGTTCAACTCATAGCGTTGTTCATCGAACAATCACGCAATCGCAAATCATATAGAATTTCATTTATTCAATTCGTAGCGATCTTGGTCGCAAATCACTTGCATAACAACATTCATCTTTTATTTTTGCATAATCACAGTTAGCAATTTCAATTGCATGCATAATCATCATTTCATATTCCAACACAAATTTCCAAATATCACAACAACTTCCATTCGCTTCATCTTTCAACATTTCATGATTCAAATCAACATTCAAAGATACATGTTACCTCATTCTTCGTGGTTGAGCGGAGACGAGTCGTGGTGTCGAAGATATTATTTAATCAATTCCCACAAATTTCAGATTTTAAGACAACAAGACTCTTGGGTCCAGAGCGGAAAGAACTGAGGCTTTGATACCAACTGTAACAGCCCGGCATTTCTAGGGTATAATAAATGCGGCGACTGCTACTTAGGCGAACTTAAATGCAACAAGAACAGAGACTAGGGTTTCAATTAAAGAGATTTACCGAGTATTTAATAAAGATCAAGGCAATAAGTCAACGGCTAACTTACGAGAAATCAAGACTTAATAGATTCGGCTCAAAAGTCAAAGGTTTAGCATAATTCCAACAAAACGCAATAATTCCCCTCATTCCAAAACAAAGAATTTAAGTTCACCACAACCAAAGATAATAAGTTTCAAAAATAATCAGCGGAAGCATTTCAAGAGAAAGCGGAGCCATGTATGAAGACACGACTACACTTATAGTTCCAAACATCCATTTTATTCGATTCAATCTTCTCAACACCACCGATCGCCCATCGTCGCTCAACCTGCACATAGGGAAAACACATGCAGGGCTGAGTATTTTAAACATACTCACTGGACTCATACCAAAACATTTTATAGTTATACCACCCTTACCATAGTGAACTCGAGGTTTTGCATTTATTTAAAGATCACAAAATATATAATGGACTAGCCAGTCAAACAATACCTCCCATTTTCTCATTATTTCCACAATCACAATCACAATCATTCCATAGTGCGACGAAAGTGTGGCCACACTTTTCGCCCACGAGACCGGCCGACTAGCAAGGACGGCTCCCGATCCCACCGTGTACACAGCCTGGTAGGGTTTGCGGCCCTACTCAGACCCGAATTCGTTTATATAGCCACTGTAGCCTAATGGAGCGTACTCACAATCTAGGCATCAGGCACTCACAATATCCAAAATAATTTATAGGCATGGCATAACAGTTCAATCCACCCTTATTTCTCCAACATCATAAATTTGCATATAGAAGAGTTTAAGAATAAAGCCCACCTCGATTTCCTTCGAGTTCAACAAAAACGCACTTCTTCTTGATATCACACCGGGAACGCGAACTATCACCTTTAGTTCATATTTTTCAAATAAGTCTCAAATCATGGATTAAAATTATGTATGATCTCACGTTTCCCTTTTCCCTTCGATTATTTTCAAAATCAACAATCAAAATCAAAGTACGATTATCATATCGTTTTTATTCACACAACAACTCCAGATTTATCATCAATTCGTGTCACGCATGAGTGCTTCTCTACACACAACATACGTACACACACCACACACGTGTGCACGCCTACCGAGGCATGCACATACACACACACTCTCGGCCACACACACACACACACATGCATCCAAATTCACCAATTAATTTCCCCTTCACTCATTCTAAATGCATGTGGACTCAGAAACACCGATTTATCGGTAGAGGAAGAAAAGATTAACAATAGAAGTACCTTTTCTTGCAAAAACAAACGGTAGAAACAAGTAGAATCTTGATTCTTCAATGAATTCTTGAATTGCAGCTTCGATTCTTCTCCAAAAGATGAAGAATTAATGGAGAAAGTAGAAGAAAAATTTGAGAGAGTGGGAGAAAGAGAGAGATCGAAATTTTGGGGATGTGGGGGGCGTGATTTGTGATGCTAGGGTTAGGTTTCTCACATGTATTTATAGAATCACATGTATTTATAGAGTGCCAAAATAATATCCAATAATTAAATAAATTAAGATTTGGAAGATTTTGAGAGATTTGATAGTAGAGAATGGCGTTGATTTAGTTGAGAAGTAAGGGGATTTTTGAAAATTATAGGCTATTTTAATAGCCTATAATTAATTCAAATATTTCACGGAGTAGAATAAATAATTAAATCCCCTCCAAATAAAAGGAAATAGGCGATTTTTGCCTCTTCTCACAAGGAATAAAAATCAAATCCTAATTTTATTAGGATATGGCAAGATCTTCTTAGATTTGGCAAGATATGCTAGGATATTTGAATTTAATTATGGAAGAGAGTCAATAAGGGATCTAATAATATAATAAAAATTCCCTTCTCCCATAATATAAGGATTTTCGAAAAATCCCTCTAGACCAACATAGGGTTTTCGAAATTTTCATGAAATAAAGGAATAATCGGACTTTGGATTTAATTTGGATAATTATCCCAAGCAATAATTAAATCCAAGAAAAATAGGATTTCTTTCCAATAGATAGGAGAGGGAAATTTCCACATACTTAAATAAAATGCTCCTATTTAATTCTCACTCATCCCTTAGGAAAATAATTCACTACAAATTATTTCTTCCCACATCAAAATATTCACATATTCGGATTTCACCTCCACTTCACATTTTTCAACGACTTTGACCATTGCACGACCACGTCATATTTTCCACAAAATTGACTATTCAATAGCCACGTCACATATTCCACAAGTTGACCATTCAACTCAATCCCAACTCACAATCGCAATTAGGTCACAAAGAACATTGCATTTTATCACTCATCATTTAATTTCACATATCATAGCATTAAAAGCATTTAATGCAAAAAAATTTATATCTTGAAAATTAGGGTTCGAAAAAGCAGGATGTTACACGATGAGCCCTGGATGAGTGAGGGAAGTTGAAAGGTGTATATAATTCTCATACAACCCCAATTAGTTTGAGGCCTTTTGGGAGTGAGAAAAAACAAATCCATGCGGACTTGATCCAAAACCGATAATAAACTAGTGTGCAGTCGATGATCCTAACAAAAATTTGGAAGCTCCAGAGAAGAAGAAATCAGAACGAGAAATAGAGAGAGAAGGGGCCGGGGGTGTTGCTACAATAGTTCAAAAATAATAGATCGCCAACTTTAATTTAGCTTACAAAATAATTTAATATGCTTGGGAATTTTAAGAGAAAATCCTCATGTGGTATATGATGTCAGGGAAATATTTCAATGTAGTATATGTATGTGTTATTTTGTATGCCTATGATTCTCTCGCATTAACTTTTATTATAAGATTGACTAAACCAAATCGATGTACTACTTTCACTAGATTTGCTTAGTGTTGGATCATCTTTTCTTTCTCTATTTTCATTCACAGATTTTTTATAATTCATAATTTAGTTTTTTTAGCAATGCACATTTTTCTTCTTAATTACATTTAGTATTCAAGATCTTCCAAGAGGACCTAAAAGAGCAAATATAGATGGGAAGATGAAATTGAAAATAAATTACTTTGATAAATTGTTGAGAATAATGAAGAAAAGAGACTTTAATTTAAATACTAGTACTAACGGTACGGTTCTACACGGACTAAGATTCGGGAAAGAACCACGAAGAAAACCCGAAAATGACAAAGACTCAATTCTATCCAGGAATAAAAGATAATTGTGATAAATAAGGATATACTAATTTTAACGCGCAAAAAGAGTGATATAATTGTTGATGGTAGATCCAGGGGTGTTGTTGGTAAGCATTTTCTTTGGACAAAGTTGTAAATCAGCATCATTTGATATCAATACATTATCACTATCTGCATCTATATATGTTATTTTGAAAGTCCCTAGCTCCAGACTAAAATTTGTGACCACTTCTTCAAAAATCTTTTTCACTCCACACTTGCGACATATTTCAAATTCAATCTCATCAAATTCTTCAGCTTCATTACGACGTTTGACGAATACAAGCACGTCCTCTGTCTTATTTTGGCTATTCTGCATATTCTTAAATTGAATTTGTTGAGTTGGTAAGAGTCTTGTGTAGAAAACAAATTATGAAATAATTGAGAAGAGACAATACCTCTAGTGTGCGTTCCATAGTATCTATATGAAAATTCTTCACTATTGTATTGAAAGAGGTCTGTGGTGATTTCAGGATGCCAATTACTAAAGACTCATTGAAGGTTCGAGTTCCTTTCCTATTGCTTTATTATCTACTAGTATTTATAGAAATGTATTATACATTTATTTCTAAAATATATCATAATCTTTTTGAACAAGATTTACTAAACCAAATTGTTACTACTTTCACCAATAAGTTGGTGCTTGATAAACAACTATCCTTCTATTTTCTTCTATATCAGTGATAGACCATAATTTACTATCAAATTTAGTAAATAATTCTCTTGCACTATATTTTCTAATAAGATTAAATATCCAAATTCTTATTGCTTCGTCCTAATGTTGGTGCCAGACAATCTGTCCTTCACTATTTCCATATAGACCTTGATATACTATTCAATTTTGTGTATGATTTTCTCCTATTGACTTTTTTAATAGGATTGATCAAACCAAATCGTTATTGCTTTCACTATTTGGTTGATCTAGACATTTCTCCTATATTATTTAAATCTAATGTAATGATTATTCAATTTAGTGTATGATTATCTCACGCGAAGTTTTATTAGTAAGAAACGATAAACCAAACACAAAAGGGTAATATCATCATTATGTTATCATATGATAATTTTCGTAAATGTTTTTTTATATCAACATAGTGTATTACAAATATCAACAATATGACATAAGAATATCAACACTAGCACAAGAAAATATCAACATATATTTATTAAGAATTTTACATGGTTTTATTGAGATTTTTTGATGTATTTGTTGATAAAAATCTGGTTATCAACATTTACGAAAATTAAAATAAATAATATCAAATTTCATCATCCGAACGTCGTCGGAACATATGCAATTGAAATCTCGTTGGAATTCTTATAAAACTATCTTTAATTTAATATATATTTTTTGCGAAAAATAATTTAAATCGAGAGAGTTACGTAAATTTAAAGTTTTAGAATGATTTTAATGAGAGAGAATTTACATTAATACCCTCTAATTTTATTTATTAATTTTCTTAATTAAAAATATAATCCATGTGACATTATTTCAACCATTAAATCTTAATCTAATGGCTAAGATTCAGTCTTAATTTGAAATTGCTAATTAGTTAGCAATTGATCCCTCCCCTTGTTGGTGATGGATAATCTTTGATTCACTATTTTCATCCAAATCAATTATACACTGCAATCTTCTATGTATTTAGTGTACGATTCTCGCACTAATTTATAATAATAATATTGAAAAAGATAAATCATCGTTATTGCTTCCACTATTTGGTTGGCGTCGAAAAATCTTCCTTTTGCTATTTTCTTAGAGCATCCACAATAAGAATAGGTCAGCCATAGGCCACCCACTCTCTCTCTCTGCCACATCAGCAGCACTAAAAATACACCTGCCACATCAGCATTTTACTCAAATAGGCTAGCCTTAGGTCAGCCATAGGCCAGCCGCAATAAAAATAATTCAAAACAACTACATTTACGGAATTAAATTTACGATTAAATTACGGAATTAAATTTACGAGACATATACGGGAAAATTCATTCATTTCATTAAAAAAAGTTGCATAGATAAAAAAAATACATGATTTTTTTTTTTTTAAAATGGGCTTGACAGGTCCGAGAAGTGCAGTGCAGATTTGTACTGTGATATGTGTCACACGATCTAACAGGTCCAGAGGATTCGACTAGACTTCATGGGGTAGAAGATCATGAAACTTGACAGAAAGGGGTCGTTGGGTGCACACCGTCCCTTCAAAAACCTCAACCCACTATACTACAACTAGCACAGGGAAGTAAAGGATCGATCCCACGAGGAAGCATGTGTCACGGAACTGTAATTGAGGATGTTTTGGGAAAGGGTCTGCTGCTGCCACGCAATTTTTGTGGGTCGAGAACTTAAACTACTGGGTCTGAGAGATAAGCGAAACTTTACTCTACCTATTGGGTCTAATAGATCAGGAGAACTTTACTCTACCTACTTGACCTAAGAAACGAAAACGTACGGAACATACATGACTCAGAGAAAGTGAGATATTTTTAAGTTCTAAGACAGCTGGGGTAAACTTAACTAGACAGACTTTCCTAATTTGGACAGACAAGCATTAAGTTGAAAAGGAAGACAAATTCCTTCAACTACCAGGGTCTGGAAAAGCATGCAGAAAAGTAAAGTACATGCAGAAAAGTACTGACATAAAGCAGATCTGGTTCTAACTACCACCAACTTCATCCTCTTCGGGAACCAAACGAGAATAGCAGAGAAAACAGGGTATTAAACACCATGAAAACAGAGCAACCTTAAATCTAAACTTAAGATGAGACTTAGAACGAGAAATTAAAGCCTAAACTAACAGATCTACGCTACTGGACCTAAAGGATGCAGAAACAGAAAGTAAATACCCATAATCATGCATAACGTAAACATCAAGCACCAAATATGTGAAACTCCAACTCCGAAACACCAAGATTCAACAAATCCAAACATCTTCATATGCAAATTCCCAACCTCCAACAACAAACACAGATCTCAGCTCCAAACATCCAACAACAAACACAAACGAAAGCTAAAAACAAGAGATGAACATAAACTCAGAGATATTCAACCAAAAGCAAACATAAATTTCCATAATAACTAGAAATAGGTCTGAATCCAGTAGATCAAATCAAGAAACTAGAGTTGCGAAACCTAAAACCAACAAGGTACTAAACGAAAGCAAATAAAATTGTTTCTTCGCCTCCACGAGGCGGTGTTACACAACAAAATAACAACGATGACGATGAGAACCACGGTGGCCAGAATCCTCCTTATCCAAGTACGCAACAGTCGAAATGAGAAACTTGAAGTGTGGAACTAAAGCATGGAACGAAAGCTAGAGCTAAGAAAGTGCAGAAGTGGCTGTTGACCGATCCCCCCCCCCTATTCTTCAAGGTTGAGCTCTTTATATATGTGAGGCTCTGATCCCTAGGGTATCCCTCCGGTGATTTTACGCCCTTGCCCTTGAGTAAGACTCTTTTAAGATAATTTGTTCTCGCTCCATTCTGCTCCTGTCGCCAACTTTTGATTCTCCCAGGCCTGAACGACGACTTCTGACTTTTGCTTCAATTTCATCTCTTTTGCATCTGCCAGGTCAGGTAACAACAACTCCTGGGTCCGACAGATTTACTACGCACCTGAACTCAATAACGCACATTAGTGCCCCAAATGCACAGAATTTTAACCCTAAACCATACTTGCCCTCAAGTATGAAGACAAGAAAAAGGAATAAGGCACGTTTCAATGCATGGTTTCCCCTTAACCGACTCTACTAAAAAAAAAGACTCAAACTACTAGACCTAGACGCTAAGGACTTAGACAAAGAAAACAGATAAAAACACATAAACATATAATTGCACAAACTGGTTCATTTTCTAGCAGCCATCCCCACAAGATTAAGGTCAATTCAAGAACCTACAGTCTCCGAATCTTCCCCTTCCCTTCTTCTATCTAATCGGTTTGTCAGTTTGTCAAGATAGCCCTTAACTTCACTAACTGTTGGATTCGCTCGATCACTCATTCCTCACCAGGGATGTTAGGATCGTTCGCTCTTTATATGTCATACCACTGATGCCTCGGGTCAGATAGTTCCCCTGTCTTAGCTCTTATTATAATTTTCTCCTTCCCTCCTGGACTTCGTCCAGCTTATACCTCCCTGGACTTCGTCCAGCTTATAACTCCATTTTTTTTTTTTTTTTTTTTTTATCTGGACCTTGTTCCAGTTTATTCCTCCCTTTTTAGACCCTGGACTTCGTCCAGCTTATACCTCCAGTACCCTTCCCCTAAGCCCGAGAGGTTACTTCTATAACCAAAAATCTTCTCCTTCTAAGTTCTTTCCCTAAGCATCAAGTGGCAGCCCTCTCATTTTTTTGTTAGTATGAAGTGTTTAAGGCTTATAACTCACTTTTATGAAGGGCTTCACAGCTAGATTAGTCGAGGCATATTCTATCGTCCTTACTTCATCCAAACCGATTTTGATTTATTAAGGAAAAGGGCATCAAAGTTGACATGCATTCTCTCTTCAATCACTCTCATTAAGGGGCTTTGTTTTCTATTCACCAGTTATGCATAAACACATAATTTCCTACTAACTGACTACTACTAACTCCTAGACCTAGTAAACAGACACATATAATTGACACTAACTTGCACTAACTCCCTCCCCCCTCCCACTTCACCATGCTTGTCCCCAAGCATTTTTTGTGAAGTGGAAAATAGGGCTAAGTTAGTGCGACACCTAACAGACTCACAAAACACATATTAAAAAAAACAAACTTCTCACACTTAGACTGAGCATCGGGCTAAGTGGGAGAAGGTACAGAAATTAACAAACACCAAAGCATGCTATATAAAAACAAACTTCTCACACTTAGACCGAGCATCGAGCTAAGTGTGAGAAGATAGCTAACACGTATATACATAAAGATAACACAAGTATTCACAGACACATAAAAAAAAATGGCATGCTTTGTAAAAAAAAACGAACTAAAACATAAAAAGACGTAAAAAGAAAAACTAAAATTTAAAATTACTTGGTTGGGGGGGGGGGTGTCAATTCTGGCTCTGGTCCCCCGTGGGACAAGACTTCTTGGGCATCGTCTTTGCTTTCTTCTGGCTGGTCTTGGGTTCATCATCTTTTTTGGCCTTCTGTTCCCCTAGCCTGGGGGTATCCTTCTTCACTGGTACGCTGGTTGTGGTCTCACTGTCCTTTCTCTTCTTCTCTGGTGGCATTCCTTGGGTGCTGGGGGCTGTCTTCTCTGGGGTAGCTCCTGGGGTCAGTTGCCTAGATTCTGTGGGCAACTTGGGAGGCATGCGCTGCTGCTGGGCCCGGAGGATCTTTTGGTCAACCACAGTGACCATCTTCATCATTGTCTCCACGGCCTGGGCCATCTTGTCAGCTTGCGCGGCCATCATCTCCCTCTGAGCCACCGCCTCTTGGTGCAGCTACAGCAAGATCTCTTGTTGCTGCACCGTATTTGCTCCCAGCTTCAACATTGTTTCCTCCATTCTCGTCCGCCACCCTTCGTCTTCCACCTTCTCTTCTCCTTCATCATCTACCTTCTCTGTCTTTATCTTCACTCCGTCAGCTTTCCCTACTTCGTAAAATCTTAACACGCCGTCCTTCATTATCGTCAATCCCTTGTTGAAGAAGAACGGGAGATCGAAGTATCCTGGATCGCTACACATTGGCAGGTTGATGACCGAGTTGGCTATCTTCATTGACACATTTCTCTGGAGGTATGCTCCCATCAAGTTGCACGTGTAGAGATGGCGGTCGGAGTGAGTTCTGACTCTCTGGCACGCATAGGCAGTCCAGTACCCGAGGTGGACCTTCACATTGTTCAGCATGCACCACATGAAATACAGCTCTGGAGTAGTGAGGGTTGCACCCACTTGACCCAAGAGATTGTACCCGATATATACGTGTGCCAATCGGAGTAAAGGGTCAGTGATGTGCATCCCCTTCGATGTGCTTGTCTTGAACTTGGCCACCTTCTTGTGGGCAACCATCCTCCAGGCCTCCTCAGCATCGAAGCCAGCTGTATTCTTGGGCGCGCCGATCTCTCTCTCATTCCACGCTCCTTCTTCCTCCTCCTCGGCTGTCAGTAGCCCCAGTCTCAACGACCACTCCCTTATACTCATTTCCATCTCCTCGTTGAATATACTGAAGGAGATTATGTCCGCATCGAGATCCGTAGATTGTTTGAACTTGAATGATGTGAAGAACTCCTTGGCCAGAGCCACCGGCACCTCCGCATTGCTGTGGTTGAGAAGCCACTCAAACCCGATGCTTTTGAAGTAGGAAATGAACTTCTTCTCCACTCCCAGTTCCTCCAGGTCTGAGAGGCACAACTTCTTTCCGGACTTTACCGATTTTCCATTCGTGGCTCGGCCATCACATGCCTTCTGCAGCTTTGGGTCCTCAAACTGGACCATGGCTTCCAACAGCCTCTTGGTCACAAGGACCTCCATCGTCTCAAATGGGCTCTCTTCCACGGCTGGTATCTCAGGCTCCTCTTTGTCTGTTGGATGAGCAAACGGCACACGGATCGCCTCCGGCTCGCTAATCACCACAGTGGTGTTTGCGGGGCGAGATTTCTTCTGCTGGGGCTTAGCAGTATGCTTCCCCTTCCTTTTCCTCTCAGCCTCGTATCTCGTCTCCATAGCCTCTGGAGAGATCTCCTTCTCAGCTGCCACAGTCTCCTGGACCGGGGGGGTATCATCCCCTGCCTCCTCTGTGTCCTCCAGCCTTAGGCGCTCGGGCCTGCCTACCTCTGCCTCATCCACTGGCTTCCTATTACGACGGGAGTGCCTCCTCGTCAGCCTCTCATCAGTTGGTGTCCCTTGTTCATCAGTAGTTATATCGTCTATCACGACGATGTCAGTTTCTATCCCTTCACACACTTTTACGGCATCTTGTTCATCGCCGTCTCTTTCTTCCTCCTTCTCAACATCCTCTCCTTTAGCCTTTTCTTCCTCCTCGGCCTCCTTCTCAGCAACTTCTTCATCAAAACTCTCACCTTCCTTCTCAGCCTCCTTGCCAACAACTGCCTCACCTTCTTCACCTACGCTGCCCTCACTACCCTTCTCATCATCAACAGTCTCCTCTACACCCTGTTCCTCCGTCTCTTCCACATCCTCTGTTTCTTCTTGCTCAACTTCCTCTACTTTGTCACCCTTCCCACCTTCTTCACCCTCCTCTTTTTCCCCTTCGTCCCCTGACCCAGCGGCCTCTACATCCGGTGTTTCTTCTTGCTCACCTAGACTACCCCCTCCCTCCTCTCTTTCTAATTCCTCCATACCCATCCTATCACCCTTCTCAGCATCAGTTTCTTCTATATTTTCAGAGGGTTCGGCGTGGGGCTCAGTTTCTGTTTGAGGAATAGTGTGTGGGGGGTTCGTCTCTTGAGTTAGGGTTTCGGGTAAAATTTGGGGGTTTTCTGTGTTTGTAGGTAAGGTTTGTGCAGTGGGTGTTTCGATTAATGTATGGGGTCTTGGTGGAATTGTAAGTGGGGTTAGGGCAGGAATTACCTCTTCTTGTTTCCGGCATGCCTCCGACATTTTTGCGAAGAATTTGCTCGCCTTCGGCCCCTTCCCGAACTTCCTCATGAATTCTTCTATGACTTCCTCGGGATCCGGTTCTACTTCTTCGGATTTCGCCTCGGCGGGGTTTTCTTGTCCCGTGTTTTGTTGTGGTTGTACTACAGTCGGTATGGGCTGCGGTGGAAGTTCCGGTGCGGTGGGGTTTTCTTCTGGTGGCGGCGTGGGTGTTTTCTCTGCCATGGGAGCCGAACTCGTCGCCTCCGTCACCTTCTTTGTGGTCTTTTTCTTTGGTGGGTTTTTCCCGCGGGCTGTGCGCACCGATGGATTTCTCTGCATCTTTATCTACTGTGGTGGTTTACGGCGGTGTCTTTGTGGTGGTGGCTAACGGCGGTGATTAATGGTTCTCGGATCTGCAGAGAGAAAGAAAGGTTTGGGAATTAGGAGTTATGAGAAAATAATTTTAGGTGAGGGAAGTTATATAGTTTTTTTTTAGGGAAGTTATTTTAGGAAAAAGAAAATGAAAGGAAAATAAAATGATTAAAAGGAAAAGAAAACGGAAATAAAATAAAAATAAAAATAAATAAAAGAAGGAATATCATGATTGGCTGCAGGCGAACGGTCGCGTCTCTGACGCGAGCAACGGTACGCCTCGCCAGCTTTTTAAAATTCAAAATTCAAACTTCCCCCTGATTTTCCTCACTTCCCTCTGACCTGGAAACTTGAAACACTTAGTAAAAATAATGAAATTTGCTGAACATCTGGGTCAAAGAGATGAGCCTTTCACGCTTGTGCATTTCCACAGACGATCAGAATTTTCAAAAATCTTTTTTGGGTTTTAGAAGTATATAATTTTTTTGTATTTTCATAAAAAAAAACTTATTCATGTTATTTACACCTAAGTGTTTAGATATTCTTGGGAATTAACTGGTCCAGTCAGCTGATCGAAAATTTTACCCTATCTACCTGACCCAGTAATTCCCGAAGAATATTTAAACATGGCCTACTAGGCAATAGTGGAAGGTGTGTGGAGTGGAATTTCTTCCACTTCACACAACTCCGATCTATCCCTAAACACTTTCACTCTATGACCATTAACAAGGAACGGAACAGAGTTAGCATTGACTCCCTGAATTTCCACTGCTCCATGCGGTCGAATGCCAACGATTGTGTAAGGCCCTATCCATTTTGACTTCAGCTTCCCAGGCATGAGCTTGAGCTTTGATTGAAAAAGGAGTACTTTCTGCCCAACCTGCAGCTCCTTGACCCGGAGGTTTTTATCGTGCCAGAGTTTGGTCCTCTCCTTATACCACATGGCTGAGTCATATGACTCCATCCTCAATTCTTCCAGTTCCTGCAATTGCATCTTCCTCTCTTCCTCACAGGCCTGAGCCTTCATGTTCATTTCCTTGACTGCCCAGTATGCTTTGTGCTCTATCTCCACGAGCAAGTGGCACATTTTTCCAAATACCAATCTGTAGGCTGACATTCCTATTGGTGTCTTGTAAGCGGTTCTGTAGGCCCAGAGAGCATCGTCTAGACGTTTGCTCCAGTCCTTTCTCGAGGTATTCACTGTCTTCTCTAGGATCCCCTTTATTTCTCGATTCGAGATTTCAGCCTGCCCATTGGACTGGGGATGATACGGAGTAGATAACCGATGGTGGACTCCATACTTTCTCATCAGCGCTTCAATCGTCCTATTACAGAAGTGAGTCCCTTGGTCCGAGATGATCGCTCGGGGCACGCCATACCGGTTGAATATATTGGCCTTTAGGAATCTTGAGACTTCCTTCGCGTCGCTTGAACTTGTAGCTTTGGCCTCGATCCACTTGGACACATAATCTACAGCAACCAATATGTACGTATTTCCATACGAGGATGGGAATGGGCCCATGAAGTCCATGCCCCAAACATCAAAGATCTCGCAAACTATTATTGGAGTCTGTGGCATCTCATCTCTCATAGAAATCCCTCTGGTCAGTTGGCACCTGCTGCAGTTCTGACAGAACTCATAAGCGTCTCTATTCAGCGAAGGCCAGTAGAAACCGCTATCCAGAACTTTTCTCGCCATTTTTCTTGGGCCGAAATGTCCACCACACGCTAGTGCATGGCAATGATTTAGCACGTCTCTTTGTTCCCACTCTGGAATACACCTCCTTATTACTTGATCTGGACCCATTTTCCAGAGGTATGGGTCATCCCAAAAGTAGTACTTGGAATCGCTTTTAATCTTCATCCTCTGGGCCCTAGTGACTTCTTGTGTAGTAGGTAGTTCTCCAGTGACCAAATAATTCGCCAGGTCAGCGAACCAAGGCTCGTCATTCAGCTTGCCTTTCTGTTTCTCTGACTCTTCGGGCCCAGTTAATGCTAATACTGCTACCCATCTGATTGGTCTAGTGGATTCCCCTAAGTAGTACAAGTGCTCCTCTGGAAAAGCATCAGGGACGGCTTCCTCATCTTCTCCCTGGGTAATTCTGCTTAAATGGTCAGCCACTCTATTCTCGGTCCCTCTCTTATCTCTAACTTCCCAGTCGAACTCTTGCAATAGCAGCACCCATCGGATTAGCCTTGGCTTTGATTCCTTCTTGGCTAGAAGATACTTAATGGCTGCATGGTCAGTGAACACTATGGCCCTTGACCCCAGTAGATATGGTCGGAACTTTTCAAATGAGTACACCACAGCCAGCATCTCCTTCTCGGTGGTGTCATAGTTCTTCTGGGCCTGGTTGAGAGTCTTCGAGGCGTAAAATATGACATAACTTTTTCCTTCGATTCTCTGGCCTAAAACTGCTCCTATGGAAAAATCACTCGCATCGCACATTACCTCGAAGGGGTAATCCCAGTTGGGCGAGCAGATTATCGGGGCTGTGACCAAACGATCCTTGAGTAGCTGGAAGGCTTCTTCACATTTATCATCAAATTTAAACTCAAAATCATTTTGCAGAAGTCGTGTTAGGGGCTGAGCAATTTTCGCGAAGTCTTTTATGAACCTTCGGTAGAACCCTGCATGTCCCAAGAATCCACGAATTTCCTTTTGATTCGTTGGGTGTGGAAGCTTAGAGATTACTTCCACCTTTGCTTGATCTACCTCGATTCCCCTCTCTGATACAACATGTCCTAGCACTATCCCCTCCTTGACCATGAAGTGGCACTTCTCGTAGTTTAGCACCAGGTTATTCTTCCTGCATCTCTCCAAAACAACATCTAGGTGCCCCAGGCAAGCTTCGAAAGAATCTCCATAGACGGTGAAGTCATCCATAAAAATTTCTATGCAATCTTCCAGCAAGTCTGAGAAGATGCTCATTATGCATCTCTGAAATGTCCCAGGTGCGTTGCATAGACCAAAAGGCATTCTCCGGTAGGCATACGTTCCTAAGGGGCAGGTAAATGTGGTCTTCTCCTGATCCTCTGGGTTGACATAGATTTGAAAATACCCACTGTAACCATCTAGGAAGCAGAAGTATTGTTTTCCCGCCAACCTCTCCAGCATTTGGTCGATGAATGGTAGTGGGAAATGATCCTTGCGTGTGGCTGCATTAAGTTTCCTGTAGTCTATGCACATTCTCCATCCCGTGACTAACCTTGTGGGCACAAGCTCGTTGCGGTCATTCTTGACTACTTGTATTCCTGATTTCTTCGACACCATGTGGACAGGACTCACCCATTCACTATCGGGAATAGAGTAAATGATCCCCATGGCTAGCAGCTTCAATATTTCCTTTAAGACTTCCTCCCTCATATTGGGGTTGAGTTTTCTTTGTGGATCTCGGTATGCTTTGGCTCCTTCTTCCAAACGGATGTGATGCATACATAGGTCGGGGCTGATCCCCACTAGGTTAGACAGAGTCCATCCTATTGCTTTCTGGTTACATCCCAGCACTTCTAATAGCTTAACTTCCTGCTCCTGGGTCAGAAGGCTGTTGATTATGACAGGCAGAGATTCGCCTTCTCCTAGGTAAGCATACTTCAGACCCGGAGGAAGATTCTTCAATTCCTTCCTTGGAGGGGGTACTTCAGGGGGTAATGGATTTTTCTCCATACCTTTCTTGACCAGCTTGTCCAACTCCGGCAACTTTTCCATACTGGCCAGTTGAACTGATTCCTTTGACCCAGGGGATCTTGCCTCACCACAGAAATCCATTATTGCCTTTGTGATTTCTCCGTCAGATAGCCCTTGTCCCATAATTGCTTCACACCATCCTGCAACTTCATTCCTCATGGATTCAGTCATTTCCGAGGTGTCCACCTGTTCCTGCAATAGTTCGGTCTCAAGAAACTCCTGGACCAGGGGGTTAATGATATCAACAAAATGGAGGTTTTCCACGTCTAATGGTTTCCTCATAGCTTCATCAATGCTGAAAGTGAATTTCTCCCCATTGTAATCTAAACAGATGGTGCCATCAAAAACATCGATTATAGTCTTAGCGGTCCTCATGAATGGTCTCCCTAAAAGAACGCCACTAGACTCAGCTGTTTCATTGTCACTCATCTTTATCACATGAAAATCAGCAGGGTATAAAAAATTATGAACTTTTACTATCACATTTTCTAACACTCCTTCAGGGCTAATGCATGATCTATCAGCTAGTTGGATTACCACTTTCATATCAGTCATTCTCGCTCCTACCAGTTTTTTGTATATGGAAAGCGGTAACACATTAATAGATGCACCTAAATCACACATTGCATGCTCGATTCTGACACCTCCTATAGTTATAGGTAAGGTAAACATACCTGGGTCAGTTTGCTTTGAAGGCATTATCCTTTTCTGAATTACTGCAGACACATTCTCCCCGATCACGATCTTCCCGTCAGATTTTGCCTTGCCTGCAACGAATTCCTTAATGAATTTGCTGAACGGGGGGAGCTTCAAAGCCTCCAGGAACGGGAGGTTGATCTCCAGCTTTCCAAAGATCTCCATGAAATCCACGGGGTTGTCCTTTTTCTTCTTGGCTTCTCCTCTGTAGGGAAAAGGTTTCACCCTCTTTATCGTGTTGGTAGGATCTTCCTTAGAGGGTTCTTCCGCCTCTCCTTCTTCTTTTTTTTCAATTTCTACCTCAGGCTCTGGGTCTAAGAAAAATGGGTCTTCCATCCGAGGCAACGATCCTCCCAAATCACCGGCTTGAAGATCATCCTCTGCTTCAACTTCTTCTTTTTGCTGGACCGGGTGGATAATATCCTCGCTCCTTGGCACTGACATTTCATCATTTTCCTTCAACTTGGGTCCTTCATATGCTTTCCCAGATCTCAGGGTAACCTGGCTGATGTTTGCCCTTTCTGGTGGCTTTACTGAGGCTGGAATCCTTCCCTCATTCCCTCGCATGTCGCTCAGGGATGTTGCGATCTGAGATAGTTGCTTTGACATCAGATCCATCGCGGCCTTGTGTTCCTGCTGAGCATCCTGGAGTTTGTGAACCACGTCATTGTTTGCCACCAAGTTGTTTTGCATGTGCTGTTGAGAATTCACTAGGTCATGGACCATATCATCCAGATTCCTCTGGACCCAAGTGTTGGGTTGACTACCACTTGGCCCTTGACCATGATTCGGTCCACCCCCTTGATGCGGGCGAAAATTCCCTTGACCTCCTTGGTTATTGTTGTACTGATTCCCTGGCCCCTGATAGTTGTTGTTCCTCTGGTGTGGGGGTACATATGAGCTTCCTTGGTTATTTTGGTTCCTATTGTTCCAGCTGGATTGATTTCCTTGACCTCCTTGACTCCAATTACCTTGTATTCCTTGATTCCAGTTGCCTTGCCCCTCTTGACTCCTTCCGGACCAGTTAGGTTGGTTTCCTTGGTTTCCTTCCGAATTAGTAATCTGGAGTTGAGGATTTTGACTACCCTCGGACCACCTAAAGCATGGATTGTCCCTCCATGGAGCGTCTTTGATTTTCCACTGGTTCCAATTGTTGCCTTGATTATTTTGGTTCCAATTTCCTACTGCATTTATGTGGGCTGGACAATCCATCCCTCCTTGAGATCCGCAATAATTGTAACCATCCTCTGGACCCAGTGCTTGTTTTTCTCTTTCTGTTGGACCCGGTGACTCGTTCTTAGGGCAGCTAGGATAGTTTTCTCGAGCTGCTCCATTCTGACATCCTTGCATCCACTCGGGCATCCATCCTTTCTTCATTTTGCACGGTGACTGCATCCGGATTCCCTCTCCTTAGAATGGTACGAGGTGAATCGTATGCCTTTTTTGCATCAATTAATCTTCCCAGTATCTCTCGGGCCTCGCTCACCTTCCTCTTGGTGAAATTTCCTCCACTAGCGGTGTTCATCAGATCTTTGGACTCAGGTTTTGCCCCTTCATAGAATAGATAGTAGGTTTCGGCTTCCATCATCCGGTGGTTTGGGCAAGCGTCGAGCAACCCCTTGAACCTGGACCAATACTGACTCAACGATTCATCATATTCTTGCTTACATTCTTGGATCTCCTTCTTGAGAGCATTTGTTTTGTTAGAAGGGAAGAAGTAATCCAAGAACTCCAACTTGAAGTCTTTCCACGTATTGATTGAGTCGGGTGGCAGCCTTAACAAACCTCCCCCTTTAGCGCGAACGGGATCGCGCGTAATCGACAATCCTCCTCTGTTGCATCGTTGGGCCTCTTCTGAATGCTGCAAAGCTTACTGAATTCATTGAGGAACTCATAGGGGCACTCATTCCTCCGACCCGAGAAAGTGGGATGCCCAGTACATTAGTTTTGATGTCGATCGCCCTCTGGCGCTGGGTAGAGACGATGGCCTGGGCAGGCTCGCCATCTAAATGGGCAGTGAGCCAGCCGATCTCTGGGTCGTCGTCGCCTGCGTTGGCCATGCTCTCTACGCTTTCCTCTTCTGTTTCTGAGGTTGACTTTGGTTCCTTCTTAACTGACGAAGTTGACTCCTCGTCGCTCTCCGAACTCAGGTGAACATACATGACTCAGAGAAAGTGAGATATTTTTAAGTTGTAAGACAGCTGGGGTAAACTTAACTAGACAGACTTTCCTAATTTGGACAGACAAGCATAAAGTGAAAAAGCAAGACAAATTCCTTCAACTACCAGGGTCTGGAAAAGCATGCAGAAAAGTAAAAGAGACAAAGTAGATCGTACTGACAGGTCTAGCAGATATGCAGAAAAAGTAAAGTACATGCAGAAAAGTACTGACATAAAGCAGATCTGGTTCTAACTACCACCAACTTCATCCTCTTCGGGAACCAAACGAGAATAGCAGAGAAAACAGGGTATTAAACACCATGAAAATAGAGCAACCTTAAATCTAAACTAAAGATGAGACTTAGAACGAGAAATTAAAGCCTAAACTAACAGATCTACGCTACTGGACCTAAAGGATGCAGAAACAGAAAGTAAATACCCAAAATCATGCATAACGTAAACATCAAGCACCAAATATGTGAAACTCCAACTCCGAAACACCAAGATTCAACAAATCCAAACATCTTCATATGCAAATTCCCAACCTCCAACAACAAACACAGATCTCAGCTCCAAACATCCAACAACAAACACAAACGAAAGCTAAAAACAAGAGATGAACATAAACTCAGAGATATTCAACCAAAAGCAAACATAAATTTCCATAATCAAGAAATAGGTAGCTCTGAATCCAGTAGATCAAATCAAGAAACTAGAGTTGCGAAACTTAAAACCAACAAGGTACTAAACGAAAGCAAATAAAATTGTTTCTTCGCCTCCACGAGGCGGTGTTACACAGCAAAATAACAACGATGACGATGAGAACCACGGTGGCCAGAATCCTCCTTGTCCAAGTGCGCAGCAGTCGAAATGAGAAACTTGAAGTGTGGAACTAAAGCATGGAACGAAAGCTAGAGCTAAGAAAGTGCAGAAGTGGCTGTTGACCGATCCCCCCCTGTTCTTCAAGGTTGAGCTCTTTATATATGTGAGGCTCTGATCCCTAGGGTATCCCTCCGGTGATTTTACGCCCTTGCCCTTGAGTAAGACTCTTTAAGATAATTTGCTCTCGCTCCATTCTGCTCCTGTCGCCAACTTTTGATTCTCCCAGGCCTGAACGACGACTTCTGACTTTTGCTTCAATTTCATCTCTTTTGCATCTGCCAGGTCAGGTAACAACAACTCCTGGGTCCGACAGATTTACTACGCACCTGAACTCAATAACGCACATTAGTGCCCCAAATGCACAGAATTTTAACCCTAAACCGATGCATGAAACGAGCCTTATCAGGGCTCCACACACGAGCCCCGCCACTCTCTACTCCTCGTCGTCGCCGCCGCCGTCCGGGGTATTTGAGCCCGCGTCTGAACCCCTACCAGTGCCCTCGAGGCATCCAAATTCACCCGCATGTTCTCGAGCATCGAGTGGAGAAACCTCTTCTCCGTGGGGTCAGTTGCGGCCTTCCATTCTTGTGGAAGATCTTGTACATTCGTTCCTCCGTCTTTGCACGCGAGAATAAGGTGTACGCGCGTGGGGGGGCGCCGAGATGACCTCCTGGAGCGATAGGGGGGATCCTCCCCTCGCTGCCCGTTGCGCCCGCTTTTGGCCAACCGGGCGAGAGCGACGAGTAGAGGATGGAGGGGACGGAAACTTCTCAGCATCTGGGGGGAGTTCGTGGGATCCGCCGCTGCTGCCGCCGTAGTCGCCGGAATAGTTCAGCCTCTACTTCTTCGGCCACCCAGCGTCGCACCCCGGTCGGATATTCTTGGAGTCCTTCAGCAACACATAGCATTCCCAGGAGGTGAACTTCTTATACTTCCCCGACAAGGGGAACTGACTCTCCGCTATCGTCCGGGCGTCCTCCTCATTCTGCCCACTAGTCCGCTGGCGGAGGGCGTTGGCGTACAACCCCGAAAATCGGCCGACTGCGGCTGATAAGGCTCGTTTCATGCATTGGTTTAGGGTTAAAATTCTGTGCATTTGGGGCGCTAATGTGCGTTTATGAGTTCAGGTGCGTAGTAAATCTGTCGGACCTAGGAGTTGTTGTTACCGGACCTAGCAGATGTAAAAGAGATGGAATTGAAGTAAAAATCAGAAGTCGTCGTTCAAACCTGGGAGAATCAAAAGTTGGCGACAGGAGCAGAATGGAGCGAGAGCAGATTATTTTAAAGAGTCTTACTCAAGGGCAAGAGTGTCAAATCACCAGAGGGATACCCTAGGGATCAGAGCCTCACATATATACGGAGCTCAACCTTGAAGAACAAGACAACCACTTCTTCACTTTCTTAGCTCAAGCTTTCGTTCCATGCTTTAGTTCCACACTTCAAATTTCTCATTTCGTCTACTGCGCACTTGGAGATGGAGGATTCTGGCCACCGTGGTTCTCATCATCGTTATTTTGCTTCTGTGTAACACTGCCTTGTGAAGACGAAGAAACAATCTTTACTTGCTTTCATCTAGTACTTGTTGGTTTTAAATTTCGCAACTCTAGTTCTGACTTTGATCCACTCTATGTTGGTTTCTGTTGCATATCACTGAGTTGATATTTATTTCTTGCTTTTAGCTTTCATTATTGTTGATTGTTGGATGTTTGAAGCTGAGATCTATTGGTTTGTTGTTGGAGGTTGGGGATTTGCGTATGGAGATGTCTGGAATTGTTGAATCGTGGTGTATTTGAGTTGGAGTTTCGCGTATTTGGTGTTCGCTGTTTACGTTGTGCATGATTATGGCTGTTTACTTTCTCTTTCTGCATCCTTTAGGTCCAGTAGCATAGATCTGTTAGTTTAGGCTTTAATTTCTCGTTTTAAGTTTAGATCTAAAGTTTGCTCTGTTTTCATGGTGTTTAATACTCTGTTTTATCTGCTATTCTAGTTAGAACCAGATCTGCTTTTGTCAGTACTTTCTGCACATGTACTTTGCTTTTTCTGCATGTCCCCTAGACCCTGTCAGTACGATCTGCTTTGTCTTTTTACTTTTCTGCATGCTTTTCCAGACCCTGGTAGTTTAGGGAAACTTATCTCTACTTTTCGCTTTATGCTTGTCTGTCCAAATTAGGAATGTCCGTCTAGTTAAGTTTACTCCAGTTGTCTTAGAACTTTAAAATATCTCGTTTCTCTAAAGTCATGCATGTTCCGTACGTTCTCAATTCTTAGACCCAGTAGGTACAGTAAAGATTTTTTTTCTCTCTCAGACCCAATAGTTTTAAGTTCTCGACGCACAAAATTGCGTGGCAGCAGCCAAACCCCCTTTTTTCCAAAACATCCTCAAATGCAGTTTCGTAACACCTTCGTCCTCGTGGGATCGATCCTTTACTTCCCTGTGCTAAGTTGTAGTATAGTGGGTTGAGGTTTGTGAAGGAATAGAGTGCACCCAACGACCCCTTTCTGATAGTTTCATGATCTTCTAGCCTCTGAAGTCTAGTCGAATCCTCTGTACCTGTTAGATCGAGTGATATATCACACGGCGCAAAACTGCACGTCTACTCTAAGTCCCTTCAGCGACCCTGATGCGTTCCCACCCCTTCCGACACTCCTCCCCGCTGTAGTCCTTTCCGTGCGGGCAGTTCCTCCTGTAGGCTGCTCTAATCTTCGCCCACATGTTAACGACTCGCTGGTTGTTCGCAACCAGCGGATCGTCGCAAACCGACAACCACGCCTTGGTCACGCCGGCGTACTCATCCTCCGTCCACTTCCTCCACGTGGGGGTGTCGTGAACAGCGGGCTGCGACGACTCGCCGACCACCTTGCCCTTCCCCTTGGCCTTCTTCTTCTTCGGCCCGACCCGCTGGAACGGGAGTGTCCGGGTCCCCGAGATCAATCCTCATCTCATGCAATGACAAAAGGTCATCGCCAGTGAACTACGTCACCACTTGGGTCGACGTGTGAGACGAAGCCATCAAAAAATCAAGAGAGGAACGATAGACCGTGTCCCTCCCCCTCCCCCCCCGGTTGACCCCTGCATCCCGGGATGTATACCGGGCTGCATCCCTCCCTGCCATACCGGCATCATCCCCATCATCTGCTGCATCATCTGCTGCTGCATCTGGAGCATACCTCCCCACCCCGGCGTTACCTGCCCGCCACTGGCCTGCACCCCGCCCGGCATCCCCCACGGCATCCCTCCTTGGTTCCCCCCTGCATCCCCCCCTGCGCTCCATCCATCATCCCCATCAACTGTTGCCAAGGGACATTAAACTCTGGGCCCATCTGCCCACCCATCTGGCCCCATCCAGATCCCACGGGTACCGTGGGAGTCTGAGATCCGCTCGTCGCCGGACTGGACTCGTTATTGTGGTCCATCGCTCGATGTTGCTCTTATATAAAAATTTAGAGAGAGAGAAAACTCGTTAAAACAAGTGGTGCAAATAAAAATGAAACTAAAATCGCGTATATTTAGGTTTTCAAAAAAAAATTTAAAAAAAAATTAAAACAGCGCCGATCGGCACGCCACGATGGCGGCCAGCGCCCTCAAATCGGCTAGCCCACACCGATTTTTTCGCCGATTCGGCGCTGGCCGATTACAATAGTTCGGCTAGCCGACCGGCTAGCGACGCGAATCGACTAGCCGGTGGGCTAGCCGCTATTGTGGATGCTCTTACAAATTGTAATCTACTATTCAATTTATTTTATGATTCGCTTGGATTGATTGACCTAACCAAATATTTATCGCTGTCATTTTTTGTTGTTGCTGGATAGAATACAAAAAAAAACAGGGTTTGCCGAACACCAAGTGCTCGGAAATATAAGGCAAAATGCTCAGAAAATTGTGCTATACCGAGCACTTTACCACCGAGAGTGCTCGGTATTCGCTTTGTCAGAATTTTTATACGAGCACCTTAGAGTGCTCGGCCATCCGAGCACCCGATTGTGCTCGAAAAATGCCGAGCACATACCCAAGTGCTCGTAATATTCCGAGCACTTACATGATTTTCAGATTTTGGAACATGGCGAGCACATATGAAGGTGCTCGGACATCCGAGCACCCGATTGTGCTCGAAAAATGCTGAGCACATACCCAGGTGCTCGTATTATTCCGAGCATATACTCAGGTGCTCGGAAAATATACCTAGGTGCTCGAAATTCTGGTATCTAAAAATATTACTATTTTCCTATATTTTTTTATTTGATGAATTATTAAATTTTATCAACAAAAAGAAAAACATTTCTCATGAGCAATACATGATGGATTGCAATGGAATGCTAATGGCTGGACTTGCTGCTACTGAAATAAGTGTTATTTATTTTAAATAATAACCATAAACTATATACTCTTTGTATTCCTATACAATGTGACTACAATTAAGCTAGAAAAAACATATAGTCATGAATTAGTCTCCTGTGTTGAGAATTGAGAATCCTTCATCATGAAAACATCCCTTGTTGATCCTATTCACATGCAATGCTCATGGCTGGACTTGCTGCTACTGAAACTCCAACTTCACGATCAGAACTCCGCGTTTCCTTGGATGACAAAGTGTTAGAGGGAAAGGCTCTGATTGATAATAGAATGGTCAACACACAAGATAACAGAAGAAATAAACCTCGGCTTTATTGAGTAATGAACTGGAAAGGAAAATGAACATGAAAGAACTATCCTCACCAAGGAGGCTTGCGAATACTTCGCCCAAAATATTGATTCCCAAAGATGCTTTTCTCCACTTTGAGTCTCTCTATAAATAGGCGATTACGATGCTAAAGTAAAGGAACAAAATAACAAATTTGACTAATGAATAAAGACTTCTTGACTGCCGAGATTTGATGCTGATGCAACAACTTTACTCCTCCATTTCCTCATTTTCAGTTTGCTTAACCTCTTCCTCAATATCCTCAGTTTCAGTTGGGTAAACCACCCTCCTGCTTCCACGTGTATAAACCTTCCACACTCCTTCGTTATCACAACGACTCATCCTTCTCCCTTGAAAAAATTCTAGCAAGCCCGAGAAGCTTTTCCTTCGTTGAAGCAGTAGATTCTAGTAGATACCGATTCTCATTCAAGAAACCAGAAAATGTTAGACTCCTTGGTCATTACTGAAAAAAATGCAGTTGAGATTACAGGGTATGACAAAGTCATGCCACACTACCTGGAGATACTTGAAGGTTGTTGCATCAGCAGGGACGATACCGTTCTTTCCCCATCTCCAATAACCGTGTTGCACAATGTTATGTTGTAATCTATCTTCCATCTTTGGAGAAAAACAGTCAGTCAAAGACACATTTAGTGACTTATGAGACAAAATCACCAATTCTGAGAGGTAAATTTACAGTCAAGCTTATAACAGTGGAGCCAACAAATTTCATGGATTTGTATCTTGCACCAGCCACGGATATTTCACTAATAATCTACACAACCAGTAACGAAGTCATCAAACTCAAGGCGTTGTAACTTGTAACTCTAGATGATGATAACAAGCTAGGCACATCAACATATACTTACTTGCAGAATCAAGTCTTTCGCAAGCACATAATCAGGCATTGCACCATCCAATACGAATCTCAGAGTCGGGTGGGACCTGCAAACGAATTGATGAGGAAAACAAACATACTAATGACTTGTGGATTATGATATCAGTTGGCAGCTCAATACCTTAAGCAAAAGCTTTCTAGTACCAAGCACAAAACCTGCATCGGCACTAATGACCAAACGCTACAAATATTCACCATACTTATTATTATTATTATTATTATTATTATTATTATTATTATTATTATTATTATTATTATTATTATTGTTATCAAGTATCAAAAACCTGCAAAATCTTAGAGTTAACTACTGACCGTTCCAGTTGTCAAAGGCTCGTGCATGGACTTTTGAGGTGTGATCGCAGAAATTATTATCGTGGAGGCATGTTTCTTGGAGCTGCAGGTAGAATAGACAAATCCTGATCAAATGGTGTAGTAGTAGACCAAAACTCAGGAAGCAGTAAGAAATATAATTTTCAAACAAGATTTGAGTTAGATACAGGATGCCTATAATTTTAGTTGTATAGATATCAGCTTCTTCAAAATTACTCTCAGCCAATAGCCCATGCAATGCCTAAAATGAGTCCATCCACGTTCTTTTCTAGATCAAGAGTTCAATACTAAGTAACATGTGCATCAAATCGAAGTGAGATGGAAGCAACTCACTTCAGCTTGAATGGTATGTGCATAAACCAACATTTGACATCAGATTATGAATTTGATGAGAAATACTATTTAACTAAAAACATTCAATAGTTCAACAACAACAGAGCGAATATTCAGTGACAATGACAAATAATAATGAGCAACATCTCACTCCATTCACCATGGAAACACAACTTAAGATGAAAAATAATTAAGAGCAGAGAAGATCAATTTATATTCTTCTTCTCCACAAAAGATAGTCGACAATATGTTTATGGATAAAATACACACAGTGATTATTTACTTTGTCTCAAACAGCAATTGCAGACAAATCGCATCAAAATTACAACAATTACGTGTAAATTGCACCAAAATTACAGCAATTACATACAAAATTGCATCTCAAATGACAATAATCGCATCAAAATTACACAAAATCGAAACCAATTTCTCAGAGCAATAGCAAAATTAAGAGAGAAGGAATGCACCTTAAAAATATATTGGCTGGTCGGGGAGGCTCTCAACTATATGATTGCCGAGCACTTATATGGTGGTCAGTATTTGCCAAGCACATATATTGTGCTCGCCACTATTGATGTGTATATTCATATTGTGTATTTTCCGAGCACACTTAAAGGTGCTCGCTATTTTTGGAAAATATTCATCCTCGATCCGTATGACACACATTGAATAATTATACTAAGTTTTTTTTTTTGCATACATTGAATAATTGTACACGTAAATTCATATTGCGTAATTTCCGAGCACAATTAAATGTGCTTGCGATTTGCCGAGCACAAGTAGATGTGCTCGGCATTTTCCGAGCACAAGTAGATCGTGTTCGGAACAATTGTATAAAATATTGATATTTCATGTTCAAAATATATTTTAATCTTTGTGGTGAATGATCCACAAATTTTTATATATGCAAATTTTCCAAGATATTTCTATGCACTAATAATAAATATTTACATTTTTAAAATTAATATTGTTGTTAAATAAGTATTGATTATATTTTTTTATAAATTCCGAGCACTTATATTGTGCTCGCGACTATTGATTATACACGAAAATTCATATTGCATAATTTCCGAGCACAATTAAATGTGCTTGCTATGTTGCCGAGCACAAGTAGAAGTGCTCGGCATTTTCCAAGCATAATTAAATGTGCTTGCTATTTTTCCAAGCACAAGTAAAGGTGTTCGCTGGTTTTATAGATGATTTAATAGGTGATGCGATTGCGTTCGATACCACGACCAATATTTTTTTAATGAAACTACTCGTTCTCATGAAAGCTTGAATCAAATAATTGGGTCGACGTGTGAGACGAAGTCGTCAAAAAATCAAGAGAGAGACGATAGACCGTGTCCCCCCCGGTGACCCCTGCATCCCGGGATGTATACCGGGCTGCATCCCTCCCTGTCATACCGGCATCATCCCCATCATCTGCTGCATCATCTGCTGCTGCATCTGGGGCATACCTCCCCACCCCGGCGTTACCTGCATGCCGCTGGCCTGCACCCCGCCCGGCATCCCCTCCTGGTTCCCCCCTGCATCCCCCCCTGCGCTCCAGCCATCATCCTCATCAACTGTTGTCAAGGGACGTTAAACCCTAAGCCCATCTGCCCGCCCATCTGGCCCCATCCAGATCCCACGGGTACCGTGGGAGTCTGAGATCCGCTCGTCGCCGGACTGGACTCGTTGTTGTGGTCCATCGCTCGATGTTGCTCTTGTATAGAAATTTAGAGAGAGAGAAAACTGGTTAAAACAAGTATGCAAATGAAAATGAAACTAAAATCGCGTATATATAGGTTTTCAAAAAAAAATTTAAAAAAAAACGAAAATTGGCGCTGGCCGATCGGCACGCCACAATGGCGGCCAGCGCCCTCAAATCGGCTAGCCCACGCCGATTTTTTCGCCGATTCGGCGCTGACCGATTACAATAGTTCGGCTAGCCGACCGGTTAGCGACGCGAATCGGCTTGCCGCTATTGTGGATGCTCTTACAGATTGTAATCTACTATTCAATTTATTTTATGATTCGCTGGATTGATTGACCTAACCAAATATTTATCGCTATCATTTTTTGTCGTTGCTGGATATATAATCTCTCATTCACTATTTCATTTATAGAAAAGATAAATATACATAAACTGAACATATACTGTGATATACATAATATTCTTAAATTTTTAAATTTAATTGAATTTAACTAAAAATTAGTTTTGTTATTTATTGTATTATATGTAGAAATAAGAAAGAAGTGATACAAGAATTTTATGTCAAATCGTAACATGATTTCGAGATTGATTCGAATTGATTATACAATATTTAGTAAGAAAATACTTTTTTTTTCTTAAATATACAAATATTTAAATTAAAATTTTAATTTTTTTTTTTTTTGAAGTGTTGCAAAATGATTTATATAAAATTTATTTTAAATCAATTAATATTTATAAATCAATTTTCAATGTAAAATATTAAAAAAAGTTTGATTATACGCGTACAATTATGTACATAATTGTACAATTATATACAATTACGATTGAATGTAATTTGCTATATATCAATTTAGTAATGATCAATATAGTAATGATAAGATTGACTACACCAAATCGTTATTACAATATTTTGTTGGTGTACAACAATCCCACTTTCACTATTTTCATACATATTTAATCTACTATTCAATTTAGTGTACGTGGACTAACTTTTATTAATTAATACGATTAACTAAACCAAATCATTACTATTTTCACTATTTGGTTGCTGTGATGTAATCTCAAATTCACTATTTTCTTACAAATCATTGATAGACCATAATTACAATTCAGTTTAGTAAGTAATTCTGTCACACTTACCTTTATTAGTAAGATTTACTAAACCGAATTGTTACCACTGTTACGTTTTGGTTGTTAATGGATAATCTCTCAATCACTATTTTCATATAAATCAATGATGTCAATTTTGTATATTATTTTCTCGTACTAGCTTATAAACCCAAATCATCATTGCTTCCACTATTTGGTTGGTCCTGCACAATCTCTCCTTCACTATTTACCTATAGAGCTTACTATTCTATTCAATTTATTGTATGATTCCCTTAGGCTGACTTTTATAAATAAGTTTGACCAAGCCAAATTAAATTTTTCACTATTTGATTGGTGCCGGACAATCTCTCCATCAATTTTTCATATACACTCTAACCTTCCATTCAATTTAATTTATGATTGTCTCGCACGAAATTTTAGTAATAAGCTGATCGATCCAATTAAATCGTTACCACTTTCACTCTTTGGTTGGTCCTAGATAAGCTATCTTTCACTATTTCCATCCAGACAACTATAGACCATATTCTACTAGAAGCATTTAATATGATGTTCGTTTCCAAGATAAAATAATACCAAGATATAATCTAAGATTGAATTTTAAGATCAATTTAGTTGGGGGTTAGTTATGTCTAATTATTTCATGAATATTCATCTAGGATTGAGTTGTGGGATTAAATCTTCTGAACCAAACACACTATAAATTTAATCCCGAGATATAATCTTGCAAATCGAATACCCTCAAATTTGTGTATGACTGTCCCGTACTAACTTTTAATAATAAGTTTGATCAAACCAAATCGTTATTGGAATTGATGGGGGAAGAAAAATGGGAGAAGGTGCATATGAGGAGAGACACTCCTTAGGACCTAAGATCTCCCTCAGGAAGATGAAGGCAACCTTCGGCTACTTGCACCGAGACAAACCTCTCATTTGGTTCGACTACTCTGTGGATACACTACTCATAGATGCATACATCCACCTGATCGATATAGAAAGCTAACAAGCTATCTAACAAGTATGAATTGGATAAATTCTCTCATTGGAAAAGTACTCACGAAGGAGTCTTACAATTTCAATTCATCAAGTCTAATGAGCAAAAACACTAAGGGGCTTCTTGGTATGATGGAATGGAATGTGATTCCTACTTCCATTCTATTCATTTGCTTGGTGTGATGGTATGAATGAGTGAATGGATGAAAATGCAAAGGAAATCCAAGGAAATTGACATTTCATTCCTATCTTCATTCCATTCCAACTTCCATTACATTCCACCCTCATTCCATTCCATCATACCAAGCATGGCCTAAGGGTTCGGTTTATACTATCCCTAAAACATAGCAATGAAAAATAACAAATTTTGAAAATATAGCACATTTCTTGCCAACCTCCCAAACGGGTGGATCTTTACCACTAAAGTGTCGGTTCAAGCTCTCTGCAATCTTGATGATGTGGTTGTTCGATCCGTCCAAATGGCCTTAAGGGTGATCACTCGTCTAGGTGTTCTTCGGTGTGCAGTCTGTCGGCGCGACCCAGCTAACCGGGTCCTCCTTCCTGTGTGGCGCTGAATCAACCCGCATGTGAACTTCGTCTGCCTCTTCGTGCTACGACCATCCTCAAGCTCCATCCTAGCTCTCTTCCTCTATCATGAGCTTACGAATGAATGCATCTATTCCTTCTTGCTTGCTTCTTCCTTGTCATAGCTCGTGTAGTTGGTCTTCCAAGAGCCTTCAACAAGATGAGGCTCTCGGGCTTTCCGAGCTCGGCTCCTATGAGCATACCATCCTTTCCTTCCTTGAAAGGATTTTCCCTCAAATTCAAGGTATCATTTACATAGTCAATTGGTCTTAAATCAACAACGTCGAATGTGCAACTCACGTTATACTCACCAGGTAAATCCATGACTTAAGATTTGTCAATCAAGCGTTCAAGATCAAGAATGGACCATCACCTCTCGAGGCAAACTTTGACTTGGGATTGTCGGGAAAGCGTATCTTCGCCAAATGCACCCTGTTAGGGTTTTACCCCTAACTTTGATCGAAGTATAGTTTCGACGATCAAGGATCTCTCCGGCGTCCAGTCGTAGGATCGGCGGAGGCTAGTTTGGTTGTGCGCGGAAGACTTTACCGTCGGGCAACTTACTATCTAGAGTGTTGAAAATAATCAAACGTGTGCTTTGGGCAAAATAATATTTCATTCATTATAAGTTCATGAACAAAAGCCCTATTTATAGACTAAGGACCCTAGGGTTGA
The DNA here is from genome assembly GCF_029641045.1 of Salvia hispanica. Taxonomy (NCBI): domain Eukaryota; kingdom Viridiplantae; phylum Streptophyta; class Magnoliopsida; order Lamiales; family Lamiaceae; genus Salvia; species Salvia hispanica. Next base: position 30,796,665 of record NC_142697.1, on the reverse strand, counting down.
TTCGACCTAATCCTATTCATTTCGGGAAAGAATCAACAAAGAATATCCGAAACGGAGCTTATAACTATGCTCGACTCCAAAAAGGAAATAAAAAATAAAATAACCAAAAATACTAATATCCAAATATAACTAATCAAAAATAATAAAAGATAAATTAAAAGAAAAACTAATTATTTTGGGACGTAACTGTCGAGCTTGCTCGACGGCCGAACGTTCCTCTTCGCCTTCGTACTTGAGATGTAATCTTGTTTCTTCTTCCCACGATCCTCCGTCGCCATCTTCCTTGGCGCTTCTACCGCCACTTCTACCGGCGTTTTAGACGTCACTGGCTGCCCTTCACGCTGCGGAGCCACAATCGGTTGAGGGACCGTAACAACTCCCCCCTCGATAGCCACATCCTTGTCCTCAAGGAGAACGTTAGGTAAACGACTTGTTATCAAGTCCAATGGCTCCCAAGTCGGGGAATCCGTCCCATCTGACCATCGTATCAACACATGCTCCTGCGGTTTATCGTCATGCCATAGATTCTTTTTCTCCAACACGCGTACCGGATAAACTACCCGTCTATCTCCAAAAAATTCCGACGGAAGGTCTATACCGTCGATACAACGGTCATCACCCTGAATAAATCATCGTAACAACCCCACATGAAACACATTGTGAATCCTGCTCCCATCCGGAAGACGCAATCTGTAAGCCACCGGACCAATGCGCTCCATCACCTCGAACGGCCCATAATAGCGTCGCGCTAACTTGGCCGACAGCGGCCGGGCCACCGAATGCTGTCGATAAGGCTGCAGCTTCAGTAAAACCATCTCTCCCACTGCAAACTCCACATCCCGCCGATGTTTATTGGCTGACTCACGCATTCTCTGCTGCGCGCGCTCTAGGTTACGGCGCAATTCCACCAGAAGCTCACTCCTCTGCGTGATCAATTCCGCTGCTGATGGAGGCGTTGCCGCAGATGGGGGCGCAAACACCAAACTCGGCAGATCACGACCGTATAACGCCTTGAAAGGAGACATTCCCAAACCGGCATTATAAAAACAATTGAGGGCCAACTCTGCCCATGGAAGGAAATTAGTCCACTTCGCCGGCCGTTCTAAAGTAAACGCGCGCAGATATTGCTCCAGACCCCTATTCCGTACTTCCGTCTGCCCATCTGACTGCAGGTGATACGCTGTCGTGAAGTTCAGCTCCGTACCACTTAGCCGCATAATCTCATCCCAAGTTTGGTTTAGGAAAACCGAATCTCTATCCGAGACCAAGGTTTTGGGAAAACCATGGTGTCGTACCACCGTGTTGACAAACAAGTGTGCGACCCGAAGTGCATCAAATTGCGTGGGCAAGGCAGCAAAATGCGCATACTTAGAAAGCCGATCTACCACCACCATGATAGCCGTATAGCCGCGAGACGGCGGAGGTATAGCCGCGGGACGGCGGAAGCCCTGTGATAAAATCCATGGACACGTCTTCCCAAACCTGAGATGGAATCGGCAGAGGCTGTAGCAATCTGTCGGCTTCTGCGTCGAGTACTTGGTCGTTTGTCAAGTGACGCAAGCTTCCACAAATCGGCGTACCTCCTTCTTCATGTTTGGCCAATAGAACTCCGTCAACACGCGCCGAAGCGTCCGCTCAAAGCCTAGATGACCAGCTGACTGTGAGTTGTGGTACTCGTTCAAGATAGGCAGCCTGGCGGACGACCTTGACCCGACAAATATCCGCCTATGGTAATATACAAACCCTCCAGCCCAAGACAGATGAGGTGGATGACATAGTCTCGCGCCGTAACAAATCCATCAAGTGAGGGACCGGCTGTGATGCCACCACCAGTAGGCGTGTGCAGCGCGCTTCCTCTAACTCGGGAATGCACTCGACGCCGTCCGCATCAGCCGTCGAGTCCTCCCGCCGAGAGAGGGCGTCTGCCGCCTTATTGGCACTTCCTTTCTTATATTCAATGGAGAATTTATACCCCATCAGTTTCCTTACATACATTTGCTGGTCCGGGGTTTGTACAACCTGCTGAAGCATCTCTTTCAAGCTCTTTTGATAACTTCGAATTATGAACTCCCGGCCTAGTAAATATTGGCGCCACTTCTGGACTGCCTCCACAATAGCGTACAACTCCTTGTGATAAGTTGAAGCGACACGTCGTCGAGGGCCCAACTTTTTGATAAAATAGGCGATCGGATGATTGTCCTGTAGTAGTACTGCCCCAATGCCTAGGTCCGATGCATCGGTCTCGATGCAGAAATGGCACTCGAAGTCGGGCAGCCGCAGAACAGGGGCTGTGGTCATTGCCATCTTAAGATTCTGAAAACTGGTCTCTGCCTCGGGGGACCACTCGAATGCGTCTTTCTTCAACAACTCTGTCAACGGGGCAGCTATTACCGTATATTTAGCAATGAAACGGCAGTAGTACCCTGTAAGGCCCAAAAAACCCCTGAGATTCTTAACTGTCTTTGGTGTGGGCCAATCCGTCATTGACACGATTTTATTTGGGTCGGCCTTAAGCAACCCGTCGCTGATCAAATGGCCTAAATACTCCACCGTAGAGCTACAAAAAGAGCACTTTGATAACTTTACGAAAAAATTATTCTCCTGTAGAACCCCCAGAACCGCCGCTAGGTGTTGAGCGTGTGACTCCACGGATGGGCTGTAGACCAGGATATCATAAAAAAAAAATAATTACGAACTTCCGAAGCATCGGTTGAAAATAAGAATTCATAGCCGCCTGAAAGGTGGATGGGGCGTTCGTTAAACCAAATGGCATCACCAAAAATTCAAAATGACCGTCATACGTGCGGAAGGCCGTTTTATAAATGTCGTCGTCATGCATCCGAATTTGATGATATCCCGAGCGTAAGTCCAACTTTGTAAATATCCTAGCCTTGCCCAATTCGTCAAATAACTCATCCGCCGTGGGGATCGGAAAATGATCTGGAACTGTGGCCGTATTCAGAGCCCGGTAGTCGATAAAAAAACGGAACGTGTCGTCCTTCTTGCGAATGAGGAGAACGGGTGACGAAAAAGGGCTGCTGCTCCGCTGAATAATACCTTGCTCCAGCATATCTTGAACCTGCCGCTCAATCTCATTTTTTTGGAAATAAGGGTAGCGGTAGGGATCCCATCCGGCAGGGCAAAAACCGGTCTGAAGCGTTCCAAAACTGTTGACATTCCCGGCAGTAAATCAGTTGGGAAATCATCCTTTGTAGACTCGGCGCTGGAAGGTGTCTCGGTATTTAGCAACAATACTTCATAAACCTCGAGAACATCTCGCGATGGCGCGAGTGAAGCCAGCGTCTGCAAGTTGATGTGGCGTGGTGGCGGTAAAACCCCCTTAAGAACGATCTGTCTATCCCCCTTCGTAAACTTCAATGTCTTGTCTGCGAAGTCTGCAGATACCTTGCCCAATGATTCCAGCAAATCCATCCCTAATACCACATCGGGGCCGTGCACTGGAAGTATGTGAAGATCGATCAAGAAGTCCGTGCCCTGAACTGTAATCTTAGTTTGCTTTGAAACATTTGTGCAGAGTAGTGTTTCGCCGTTCCCCACAAACACTCTAAAGGGACGAATTGGCGAAAGGGGCAGATGCAATTCTTCCGCGATACGCAGGTGAAGGAAATCCCTATCGCTCCCTGTATCAATAAGCACGCACACCTCGTGACCCTGGATTAGACCTACAACTTTCAGTGGGCGAGATCGGCGCCCTCCATTCAGCTCGTGAATATGGGATATATCTGCCTCCACAGGTTCCTCTGGTATGCAATGTTCGACCATTCCGGCTTCCCATTCATCATCCTCGTCTGCATAGCATAACAAGCGCTGCTTACAAACATGATCGATAACCCATTTTTACGGGCAATGCCAACAGAGGCCAAGCCTCGAACGTTCGGCTTTCTCTGCCAACGAAACGCGAATCAAAGGCTGGCGCGGTATCTCCTGTATGCATCCCGTCGTCGGCGGTTGTGACGACCCCTGCACTTTCTGGGTCGGCTAGGTGGTGGTCGGAACTGTGTGTTGACCACGATTGTCACGGTTCTGCCAAGGCCGATGGTCCGAGGCTGTCGGCTGCTGCGGTGTGCGTTCAGTCTAGGAGTCCACTAGCTCCAAAGACAATGCCATCGCTGAGGCTAATGATGACGGACGATGCAATCTCAAACGTTCTTGCATATCTTGTTTCAGACCAGTTACAAACAGGGTAAATAGGTCCGACTCCGACACCCCTTTAACGCGGTTTAGATATTTCTCGAATGTGTCATGATATCCCAAAACCGAACGGGTTTGTGTTAAAACGATGTCGAACATCCTCCAAGAAGTCCTGCCACATGACGAAGTTGTTGTTCGCGCAATAGTTGAAGACCCATTCTGAAGCCGGTGCGTCGAACAACATCACCACGTAATGCAAACGTTGAGCTTCCGGCATCATAAGGTGATCGAAGTAGTATTGCACACGGGCTACCCAGTTCGTTGCATCCGAGCCATCAAATCGTGGTGCCTACATCTTGACCTGCTGTGGTTTGTCATACATCGACATATGAGTTTGTAAGCGTTGCGGCGGATCCCAACAAGATGTCGGGCGGTCAAAAGTCTGGTTGAGCCCGGTCAGCCCCTCGCGAGCCCGTGGCGGATCATAGCAGGATCCCGATCGACCCCTACCCTCGCGGCGACCCCTATCAGCCGGCTATCCCTCGCGATATCCCCGAGTAGGGTTTCGGGAACGATAACCCCTGTCCACCGACCTACTCCGATAGAAATCGTTGTCGTCAAACTCCTCACCGTCCTCAAAGATCGAAAACGACTCTATTCCACGCACCGTCGGATCTAGGGTTTCGAACTTTCGATCGGTTTCGTCCCTCCATATGTCCAGTCGGTCAAATCTCTCCAGAAGTCGATCAAGTTTGTTGTTTACATGATCGGTGTGGTGGCCCTCATCCGTTGGGCGACCGTCAAACTCTCCTTCTTCCGTTGTCGCACGGTGGGGCACACCCCCCTCGCGGCGGTGTCCGATGGGCAGGCGGCCGCCGAACCTGTTCGTCGGATAATTCTCTGGTCGGGGAGCCCCCCACGGTCCCTTTCCTTTGTTGTTGTTGAAACGATTCATGAGTACTAGTGAAAGCACCAGTTGTTAGGGTTTTACCCCTAACTTTGATCGAAGTATAGTTTCGACGATCAAGGATCTCTCCGGCTTCCAGTCGTAGGATCGGCGGAGGCTAGATTTGGTTGTGCGCGGAAGACTTTTCCGTCGGGCAACTTACTATCTAGAGTGTTGAAATAATCAAACGTGTGCTTTGGGCCAAAAATATTTCATTCATTATAAGTTCATGAACAAAAGCCCTATTTATAGACTCAGGACCCTAGGGTTGATTCGACCTAATCCTATTCATCTCGGGAAAGAATCAATAAAGAAAACCCGAAACAGAGCTTATAACTATGCTCGACTCCAAAAAGGAAATAAAAAATAAATTAACCAAAAATACTAATATCCAAAAATAACTAATCAAAAATAATAAAAGATGAATTAAAAGAAAAACTAATTATTTTGGGACGTAACTGCCGAGCTTGCTCGGCGGCCGAACGTTCCTCTTCGCCTTCGTACTTGCGATGGAATCTTGTTTCTTCTTCCCACGATCCTCCGTCGCCATCTTACTTGGCGCTTCTACCGCCACTTCTACCGGCGTTTTAGACGTCACTGGCTGCCCTTCACACTGCGGAGCCACAATCGGTTGAGGGACCATAACACACCCACACCCAATCTTCATGTTGGAAGACCATTTTCTTTCTCCTTTCATCACCCGTTGGGCCACTTGTTCTCCTATCTTGCACAAATGTTCTCTTGCACTTGTGCATGCAAGTCTTGCACAAACTTTCGTTTAATTTGTTGGGAGTTATTGGCTAATATTGACAACCGTAATACTAATACTGAACGTTCTCCGGTCAACAACAGTAATTAGGTGACTAGCCCTAGTAACCTTTAAGTTATTGTTTGGATGTCATAACTCTATTTAAAAAATACTAAAGTAGTGAAATCATATCCTTGGAATTCCCTTGTCTTCACTGTTTTCTCTATCTCTCTTTTATTGCTTTTGTTACTTGCGATTGTTTACCAGTCTTTACTTTAGTTTTAGTTCAAACTAACCAAAACCTTGTTTCTCCAAATAGCATATGATGATTAGTATGCGGTAGTCAGTCAGTAAACTTATTCCTCTGATTCGATAACTCGGTAATGACCTTTAATTATATTAAATATATACTCCTTGTATACTTGTATATATTTTACTGTTAATAAAAAGTGCATCAATAGCAATTAAACAATTTAAAGTAACAAAAAGCAATTGAATAGTAGTTGCAAATAGAGATTACAAGGGGAATTTCAATCATATGATTTCACTACTTTAGTATGTTCAAAACAGCGAATATAAGATTATTAAGGTGAATAACTTAATTACTACTCCCTTTGTTCCATAATAGATGGCATACTTAGAAAACGGTGCAGGATTTTAGGAGATGTTGTTTTATGTGTTGAGTGATGATAGAAAATAGTATTTTTATATTAATGTGAGAGGGAACTTTTTCCGAAAAAGGAAATGTGACATCTTTTGTGGGAAAAATTAAAAATAAAAGTGTGAATATACTATGAAACGGAAGGAGTATTAGTAAATCATCACCAACATTAAGGTTGTCAATCCCTATAATTCATATACAAATTAGTAATCCATAGATGAGGTAACAGATCCATAATAAAAGAAGAAAACATAAAAACAAGCAATAGATAAAACCTAAAGGAATGAATCTTTGAGTCTTCGTCTTCTCTCTTCCTTGCTCCAAACTCCTAGTTGAATGATGGATGATGAATGATGAAATGAAAAGAATATGTCTTGGAGAGTGAATTCTGATCTCTAAAATGGAATGAATGATGATACTTTCATATTGTAGAATTGGGAGTATATATAGATTTGGAGGATCCTTCACTCATTTGGTAATACAGCCTCAAAAGATAAATCTCGAGACAAATTAGGACATATTGCACTCGCCGCGTGACTTAGCTGACCGAGCGTGACTTAGCAGACCGCCGGACGGGAGGCTGGTTGTCGTGCATTTCCACAATGGATCGCTATACCTCCGTCGGCCGCTAACGCTTGCTCGACAGCTGACTTCGGGTCAGAGGGTCGCTGAGCAGGCTCGAAGTCGTTGAACTTCCATTTTGATATTTTCTGACTTTTTTCTAAGTCTATTTAATACACTACTCACAGGAAACGTCAAAATACTAAATAGAATAAAATATGTAATTTAAGGACATATTTGCATGAATGATATTCAAAACTAGCCAAATTTAAGCCTTAAAAATATGCAAAGTCTGTGCTTGTCACTTTCACAAATCACAATTATTTTCGACATATGTAAAGAAACGTTAACTGGCCATCAGAAAAGCCAAACATATATCATCTGAGTATTATAGATTAAATTACAATCTTTGCCGATTGGGGACATTCACGATTTAAAGATCCGTTGACTTTTTTTAACTTTTAGTTGCGGACCCCACATTCGCTAAGTATTTCACTCACATTCTATTAAAAATTTAGTAAAATGGAGTTGTATTTCACTAACTTTTTCAGTGTCAAACAATTTATTAAAATTTGTGTCGAATCAAAATAGCTATTTAAATGGTTCTTCACAGACTAAAGGTTCACGAAAGAGATGGAAAGAAGAAATTGTAAACAAATTACTTTTACAAACCGTTGAGAAAAATACAGAAAAACACACTGAAAAATGACAAGATTCGAGAAAGAACCATAAAGAAAATCCAAAACTGATAAGTACTGGGTTATAACTAGAAATATAAGAGAACCATGTTAAATAAAGATGTACTAATCTAAGCATACAAAAAGGTAGATAGTCTTGAGGGTAGAAGTGTTGTCGGTAGATACTATAATATTATATATTGGACAAAGTTGTAAATCAGCATCATTTGCTACCAATATATCATCATGGTCTTCATCTGTGTATTTTATTCTGAAACTGCCCCACCTCAGTTTAAACTTTGTGATTACTTCTTCAAAAATCTTATTTACACCACACTTAAGACATATTTCAAATCTTATGCAAAATCCTTCATGTTCTACTTTTGCAATCACCTTCTCTGTCTTCTTAACAACGCAAGGATGGGTGCTCTCTGTGCTTGTATCTTGTCGAGGTTCTAGCTACTTATTCCTTCCAAATGTGATTTTGAATATGGAGCTCCAACACTGCATTCTTTTGAGAGTTGTTCTTCAGTATGTAGATGCTTGTTTGGACAATTCTGCACACTCTTAAATTTGGTAAGAACCCTTAGTAGAAGAAAATTTATGACATAGTTAAGAAGAGATAATACCTGAAGTGTGCATTCCATAGTGTTTGAATGAAAATTCTTCTCTAATGTATTGGAAGGGGTCACCGGTGATTTCAGGTTGCCAATTTTTAAGGCACGTTTCTATGGCTTTGTAATCCACAATTTATAGTGGTGTATCATACATTTATTTCTAAAATAAGACATAATTTCATCTTCACTATTTTTGCCTAAGTCAATGATACACACTACTCAATTTAATGTATGATTCTATATATGGCACTAACTTTTATTAGCAACATTGACCAAATCAAATCATTATTTCTTTCACTGTTCATTAGGTTGGTGTCAAACAATCTGACCTTCAATATTTTCTTACAGACCATATAATCTACAATTTAATTTATTGTATGATTCACTCACACTAACTTTTAATAATAAGATCTACTAAACCAAATTGTTACTACTTTTACTATTAGATTGATGCACTAACTTTTATTAGAAACATTGACCAAACCAAATCATTATTTCTTTCACTAAGCACTACTCCCTCCCTCTGTCCCACGTTACTTGAGTCATTTCTTTTTTGCACTCGTTTTTGAAAAATTAATAATAAATAATTAAAGTGAAGAGAAAGAAAAGTAAGAGAGAGAATAATGTAGAGAAGAGTCTTAACTATAGTATTCTCTTTTTTACTTTATCTTTTCTCCATTTAACTATTTATTATTATTTTTCCAAAATGAGTGCGAAAAAAAAGTGACTCAAGTAACGTGGGACAGAGGGAGTATTAATTAGATTGGTGTCAAACAATCTGACCTTCAATAATTTTTTACAGACCATAATCTACTATTCAATTTATTGTATGATTCATTCACGCTAACTTTTAATAATAAGATCTACTAAACCAAATTGTTACTACTTTCACTATTAGATTGGTGTTTGATAAACTCTCTTTCACTATTTTCATCAAAATCAGTGATAGACCGTAATCTGCTATTAAATTAAGTAAATCATTCTCCAGCACTGAATTGTACTCTATATTTGTAATATTAGAAGTAAACTACATAAAAGGCTTTCACGAATCTATATTTGTAATATTAGAAGTAAACTACATAAAAGGCTTTCACAAATATTATAATTTTAATAATTTTTTTATATCAATATAATGTATTACAAAAATTAATACAATGACATAAATATTTAACATGAGTACACAAAAATATCAATATAATTTTATTGATATTTTACCTGCATTGTATTGAAAAATTTTTATGCATTTGTAGTTAAAAAAAAATTGTTTATCAACATATGCAAAAACTGGAATAAAAATTATTAAATTTCATAATCCGAACATTGTCGGAACATATGGAATTGAGATCTCGTTAGAAACCGTACAAAATTACCTTTAATTTGATATATTTTTGAGAAAAAAACATTTAAATCGAGATAGTTATGATTAAAATTTTGAGATGATTTAGAAGAGAGAAGTTAATTTTAACTTATATATAAGAATTTGTAGTTAAAAAAATTTGTTTATCAACATATGCCAAAACTGGAATAAAAATAATCAATTTTCATAATCCGAACATCGTCGAAACATATGCAATTGAGATCCCGTCAGAATCCATACAAAATTAAATTTAATTTGATATATTTTTGAAAAAAAATCATTTAAATCGAGATAGTTATGTAAATTTAAAATTTTGAGATGATTTAGAAGAGAGAAGTTAATTTTAACCTATATATAAGAATTGACATTGATACAGTCTAAGTTTATAAACTAACTATTTAAAATTAAAATAGGGAGTGATCAATTGCTAACTAATTAACAATCTCAAACTAATATTAAATCTTAGTCATTAGATTAGAAGATCTAGTGGTTCAAATAATGCAACATGGATTATATTTTTAATTAAGAAAATTAATAAATAAAATTAGAGGGTATTAATGTCAATTCCCTCTCATTAAAATCATCTTAAAACTTAAATTTACGTAACTCTCTCGATTTAAATTATTTTTTAACAAAAAATATATCAAATTAAAGATAATTTTATAAGGATTTCAACGAGATGTCAATTGCACATATGTTTCGACGACGTTCGGATGATGAAATTTGATATTTTTTATTTTAGTTTTTGTAAATGTTGATAACCAAATTTTTATCAACAAATACATAAAAAAACTCTCAATAAAACCATGTAAAAATCTCAATAAATATGTGTTGATATTTTCTTATACTAGTGTTGATATTCTTATGTCATATTGTTGATATTTGTAATACATTATGTTGATATAAAAAAACAGTCACGAAAATTATCATACGATAACATAATGACAATATTACCCTTTTGTTGATATATTGTCTACTATTTATTGAGATTCGTAAGATTTAATCTCATTCACTCATTTTAAAATCTAAGGATGGAGATTTGGTCTTAATTTTAGATTATGATGCTATAAACATTAGAATATTATTCGTACTCCTTGGGCTTTACAAGTATAAAGAGGATTTAAATTGCACTTACAATCTTTTAGGCCTAATACAATTAAAACAAATTACAAAGAAATTAGGCCTATTAAGAAACTAAAATTAATTTCAATCTTTCTTGAGCCCAATTTCCACTCTCTGCAGCACGCGATTCTTCTTCCTCAGACACCAATATCAATGGGCGATGACGTCAGCGGACTGATATATGATAGAGCATACTGAGGTGGCTTTCCCAACTCATCAACTTTATCCACTTTTTTTAGACTTGACATCCTCGTGTACATGATTTTTTAATTTAACATTTCTCGCTCCAACTTGAAAATTTTACAATTTTTTCCTATAATCTATTAAATTAAATAATCGCAAACCAGTATATCTATACACTGAAATCTAAGATTTAAGAGTAAAAAATTACATGTCTCTTTCAACTATATTTGTTGATATCATATTTATCATTTGTGTTGCAAACATTATAAAGTTGTGGTGGATCACGCGTTAATTACACTGCTATATATATACGACAGTATATAGCTTTTTGTTTTTATCTCAAATAAATCAATTCAACTATGGCCAAAAACTCGATAAAAGATGCCTCCACTTCTTCCGATGGAGAAAAAAAAAAAAACAAAAAAAAAAGAGAACGGTATTATAAAAAATAAGAGTACTCACCCTGTCCCGTAAAATTTTTATGTGTAATTTTATGTTTTTTTCCGTTCCATAAAAATATGTGCATTTTCATTTATAGAAAATTGCTTAATTGATTATCCATATACATTAGTTTATTTATAACTTATATTACTATCGCCATCATTACAAATTATTAAACACTAATAATAATGTTTGTCCTACTATCCACTAACACTAATTTAACTATTTTTCTCCTCATTTCCCTTACTTTATTAATTGTACACCAATTCTCGTGTCATTTCAAACGCACTTATTTTATGGGTCAGATGGAGTATTAAAAAAGTGAAAAAGATAAGATGGCTACATTTTTTCATTTTGCACATACATTGGTCTGTACAGAATATGTTGCACCTAATGAGTTGTGATCAATGTCGAACTAATTTTAAAGACTGAACTAGATATCAAATTAGGACCATTAGATCTAGTTTTTTTCATAAGATGTGCTAATGTGAAATTATTTTGGTCTTCATTACAAGCTCATTTTACTTCATTGTAGTAGGTTTATTACTTTATTTCGGTACGTAATATCTTGAAACTACATTATGTTTTTACTTACTTCCAATAAGTTTTAAAATGATTCAACATATACATCATTCGAATTCATTGAACTAGGTTTTACTTTATTCACTTTAAAAAAAGACAATTCATTCAAGTAGGTTTATTATTTTATTAAAAAATATTATTATTTCATTGGACAAGGTATTTACTTCATTCTAGTCCTATGATTTCAAATGTTTCTACACATACTTCATTCAAATAGTTTATTACAACATTCAATGTGCTTATTGCATCATTCAATTAGATTATCACTTCATTTTGTTATCATAGTTGAAATTTCGGGACTATCACAGCGTCGACGGGATGGTCTTGACGTCACCGTCCGCGAAAAAGCCTGTATGTACTAGAGTGAAGTAATAATCCTATTGGAATGAAGTAAAAAACTACTAGAATGAAGTAATATACTTTGAAATGAAGCTAAATCATCCTTCTATTTTATAACTTATTTGTAATGAGCTGAAGTAAAATAGGCTCATAATGAAGGCGAAAATTATTTACACTCCCTCCGTCCGCGAATAGGAGTCTCGTTTTTCCATTTTAGTCTGTCCGCGAATAGGAGTCCCGGTTTACTTTTACCATAAATGGTAATAGGGTCCCACCTTCCACTAACTAATTTCACTCACATTTCATTTGAGACCTCTATTCCACTAACTTTTTTCCACCCACTTTTCATAACATTTCTTAAAACTCGTGCCGCTCATGAATGAGACTCCTAATGGCGGACGGAGGGAGTACATCCATAAAAAACTTAATCTAAATACTCTAATTTAGTCCATTTCTGCGGTTCTGCAACGAGGACTGAATTTACATATAGGACTCTACACCTAATAATTCAACGAAATATATGTAACTGATGATTTTAAAGCACGAAGTAGTAAGATAGAAAAATAGGATGATATGACATGAGAAAACGTTAATAAAGCCGGATTGATTCACAAAAAACACTGAGAATTTTTTTAAGACTATACGAAACCACACACACAATCGAAACTTATTAATAGGAGTACTACGGTTGCCAAACATATCACTTCCACAAATCAATTGGGCAATCTACAGTGTAACAACGACTGAATAGTCTGAATTCTTTTGCCATCAAATAAAAATGTATGTAGCAGTTAAATCTCATCACTCTCTGTGAAATCTATTTGTCATTTGCCTTAATTTTACGCGCATGTGCGTAGAATATAAGCAAAAATCTAAACCTTCAATTCATATAGCAATCAATTTTCTTGATTTTGATGTGTTGTTGATAAGGCTCACTCATAATACCTTCATTTATCCAAAATAAAAACTGAAAACGTGCAGGCAATTAAGATTCAATTATAGTTACTAGCAATACACTTACTAAATTACTAATTATCAGAAAACCAAGTGAAGTGAAGAGATTATTACATGTCTCTTTCAATGGAACTTTTTTGCATTACATCTCATTTCACAAGCATTCTTCACTTTAGCAAAAGACACATGAATATGCAATATCAAAGTTCCCAAACCTAGCAATTTTCTCTGAGAATATACACAAAATGATTACAATGTGAAGCATAAATCCATTACACAAAATCGAAAACACAAGATGGCATAATCACATTTTGTCTAATACATAGTACAAAGGAGATTGCCCTGCCCTCTCCTATCACTCGTGGGCGTTAGCTCGAGCGATGGAGTCGAGCCCCTCGGTCCTGCTCCTCACAATCCTGCGAAATGCCTCCCTCACGAGGCGCTCCAACGGGTCCAAACCCTCCTTGATCGCCTCGTATATCCTCCCGATCTCGTCCACCCTCTGCTTCACCTGATTCTCCCACTCCTCCGTCAACGGGAATCCAACGCTGTCCGTTAGCTCATTCATAAGCCTCACGCATTTCTCGATCTCGTGAATCTCTTTCATCAGCCCACAAGTGTTCCTCCGGTCCCTCCTCTTCGACTCCTCCGTGATCCGCTCGTAGAGGGAGGAGATGGGGGGCGCCCACGCGAACTGCCTGGTGAAGAATTGCGCAGCGGGCAGGCCCCGGTCCTGGCAGGGTATGGCCGCCACGAGCGCCCACATCGTGAAGAGGAGGACGTAGCTCATGGTGTAGACGGCGATATTGAGGCCGTTGGTGGCCGCGGTCTCGTTGGCTCGGGGCGGGGCGAGGCTGCTGCTGATCGCCTGCAGCTGCCTCGCGGCCGACCAGGTCCGGGAGACGCTCCAGGAGAGGGACCGGAAGCTGGCCATGGAGCGGGGCTGGTTGCTCTGGCGGCCGAAGGAGCGGTTGCGGTGGGAGGAGACGGCGGCGGTGGAGTTGTCGTCGAGCATTGCGATGGTGAGGTCGATTAAGGCCTTCTTCGCGCGGCGGAATTGGCCCTCGCCGATGCTGCGCTGGTTGTCGAGGGCGGAGAGGACGATCTCGAGCTGCTTCTGCCAGTGGCGGATCTGATCGATGCCGTCGCGGATGGCGTTGCAGACGTCGAGGGCTTTGACGCTGCGCTCGAAGAAATCGGTGATTTGCTTGTCGATTGGGGGTTTGGAGAGGGAACTCCGGTGGTTGAACACGATGACTCTGAATTCTTCCTGGACGGAGAGGAACGCGTCGAGGAGCTTGCGGATCCACGGGATCGAGAGGAGCTCGTCGGAGGGCGCCGCCGCGACGTCGTGGAAGCGATCCGCGACGGTGCGCTGGAAGGCTTCCAGGTCGGAGTCGTGGCCGCCGTTGGATTCCTCCATCGAGTGGACCTGATCGCGGCGGCGGCTCAGGATTGAGAAGCTGAAGGGGGATTGGGATGGGGAAGACGATGATTCCTGGTAATCTGTTGGTGGCATTTCTCGATTTCAAACAGATGTTAGGTTATTCAATTTCAAAATTGGGGGAAAATAAATATCTATCGAAATTCGAAATTGGGGGAAAATGAATAACTGCAAACAGTGATGAGCTATAGCATCAGGAACACGATTCTACCGCATACAAAACAGAAAATTGCAGAAATTTACGAATCCAAATCCAAATTCGCCAGAAAAAAGAAAAGGCAATATCAACAACGAAGATATGAAAATCGTCAAAAGAAACGTAAGATCACAGCTCGGATTAGACTGAAAAAACTGCTTTTTCAAATTAAAAAAGTCAAAATTCAAGTTTTAATCCATAATAGCAGAGAAGTAGAGTAGAATTGAAGTGAAATCATTCCGGAGAGGGGAGAATATTCTGACATTCAAAAGTCTGTTTAAATAGCGGGTGAAGAAGTGATTATAAGAACATAGTGTTGACTGTTGAGTGATTAGTGTTAATTAATCCTTGATTATGAAACTAAAGTGGGCTGTGATTGGACGCAACGAATGTTTTTCCCACGCTACAAAATCACGCGCCTTATTTGTGTTTGCTGTTTTTGCATATTCGTCCTTGGATTGTTCATATTTCCACAACTGACTCGTTCGGAAATGAGAATAATTTGTCGCCGACAAATAATTGCTAATAATAAAATTAAAGCGTCAATAAATACTTCCTCCATCCACAATTTAGATACTCTCTCCAAGTAAATGTCATCCTTGAATAATGACACAGAATTTTATGAATTATTGTTTTGTATACTAAGTCAAAATGGAAAATAATACTACTCATGTTTACAATAACGTAAGAGAGAATTTTTTAAAAAGAAAATGTTATAGCTTTTGTGATACAAACTATAAAGGAAAGTGATTATTTATTATAAAATGGAGAGAGTACTACTACTTTGGCTCGTGCGTGTTTTGACAAATATGAAAAAAAGTGAGTGAAAAAAGTAAATAAAATGTGAGTCCGGTAATTTTGTTATTTTAAATGATCGTAATTGAAACCCCAAATGGGATGTGATTGGCGGAACTAATATTTTCTTCCACGGCAGAAATGACGCGGCTTACTTTTATTTGCCTTTTTCACACTTTGGTCCTTGGATTATAGATATTTCCACTAATAGTGCTTACAAGATTAACCCATATAATTATTTGAGTAATAGAATTATATTCATTTACTAAAAGTTACTCCTAGTACTACTATATTTTTTAAAACATGCATGCAGCATAGCAAAAGGCAATAGATTGACAATATGAGAAAAGCATGAGGGGTGGGCCCGCGGAATCCTAGAGCTTGGAGTAATTAGTTTTATAAGATTAATAATAGTAAGTGTTACTTAAGACTTAAGAGTGATGAATTTGAGTTCCTAACTGAAATTTGAATTTATATTCAATAATGTGGAGAGGTGTAGCCAAATACTTATTCAATTTTAAAGAAGAAAAAATATTTCTATTTCCATCTCTCGAAAGTAAAAACAATTTTTATTTTGGGCATCTCTTAAAAATAGAATTTTTTTAAATTTTTTATTTTAGGAAGTGGACTCTGCAATGCACTAACTATATTTCCACTATTTTTCTCTTCATCTTTCTTGTTTTACTCATTTTTCTCTCTATCTCTCTTACTTACCATTGCTTTTATCTTATTTTATCACTTGTGTATATTAAAATCCGTACAGTTTCAAATATTTTTATTTTTTAAAGACATACTAGTACACTATAATAACTAACTTTGTACTACGTTTAAGAAGGACATATAAAAAAAATTGAAAAAATTTTAAAATTAAAGAACGAAATAATAAATGAACATTTGGCCTTTAGCTCTTCAAGAGGGTCCGCTCTTGATTGTGGACAACCTATTGGACTAACGATTACAACATCTACAAGAATAGTCTTCTAATTTTTTGGATTGGCAAATGACACGTGAACTGAAAAGATTCACACTACGATTTATGTTGGGTAAGATTACCAACAAAGGTTCAATGATTATTATTCTCAATAATGTATTTCCTTCTTAAATTTTGTTATACTTTGACTGCGCATTAATTTTAAAAAATATAATAGAAAATAAGTTTAAAAAAGTTAGTGAAAAATGAATCATACTTCTATATATTAGTTTTATGATAAAATGTCAGTTGGAATGAGTTAGTAGAATATGAGATCCACTACAAAAAATCATAAAAACTGAAATGTGACAAATTTTGTGAGACTAACAGAAATAAAAGAATGCAACAAAATTTAAGGGACGGAGAAAGTATATTTAAATAGATGTTCGGTATTAGTTATGCACTATTTTAAATTGTCAATAGATGAAGTTTTTTTCAACTCAAGTACCTATACCACCATCTCAAGTAGTGGTGATTAATATTTTTGCGATGTCAGCGATGAAGTTACTCTGAGTTTGTGTTCTGGCAAAGCCAAGATAGATAACATCTACCTGTACCCAAAAAATATTTTATTCTGCGTGAACCTTATCAGTTAAAAGATATTGCAGTACAGTAAAAGACAAATTGCTAGAAAAATCACAAAGTCAGTCGATTCTTGGCCAATCAACACATTTCAAATATAGCCAATTGCAAGATAATTGTAAAAAATTGACAAAATTATGATATTACTAATTGTCAGTTTTTCAAAATTGCGGGATTGACCAAAATTTACCGAACTTTATTATTATTCCTCCAATTTTCCCTACAATTAATAAATTTTTTGAACTGGAGTAACTCTTAATAAGGTATATGTTGATTAATTAGTGAATATTGAAATTTTTAAACATAAAGAAATGATTTAATATTTATATAGTACTGCTAAATCTTTCTTTAAAGTGAAATAACGTGAATCAACACATAACCCCAATTGTCTAGTCCTTTGTTTTCTACTACTGTGCACTGTGAAGTAATGATATTTTGATTTCACGCTTCGTGATTATCGTGTGAGACCATCTTCAACCATTTATGTCAAACTCAAACCCTTTTTTGAGTATATATCACACCAAAAAATAGTTTTACTCCAACCATTATACTATCTCTAAGTTTACACTATTTTTGAGTATTTTTCTAACAAAATTTTGGAGTAAACACCATATTTGGTGTTATTCCATTGAAAAACTCAAAAATGGGTTTGGATTTGGTGTATGGCCAGAGAAATTATCTACACTAAAAATGAGCTTTGGTGTACGATTGGAGATGGTCTTAGGCGGTGGTTTTAAGAGTGAGAAATAAAGATTATGCGGTGGATCACTAGTTTAATTGTCTTTTTATATATTTTTTTTGGATAAAGCACTGATAAAAATTAATTAGATGTCAAATCTAAAGGTGGTACATTTATCTTTTTCTTTGAAAATATTTAAAAACTACTATAATTTCATAAATGTTGATACATAATTTGGTTAGTATTGAATATCCCCACGTCGTCCACCTACTTAGCAAAATTTATTTATTCATAGTTGGTCCTAATAAAATAATCTTAGTAGACAAAGATAGAGACAAATATGTTTTGTATTCGACTATAAGAACATGAGTAGTTAATGCTAATAATATCTCAAATGTTTATATATTTACGAAAAAGATTTACTCATTAAATTAATTAAAGAATAAAAACAAACCCAACGTCATTACACATATCACTATCCTGGTCCTAATACTCCTTAAACAATGGCTAAACAGTTGGAACATATATAAGACAATAATAACAATATTCCTGTCACTACACTACATATAAGCACGATTAATGTTTTATCATATTAATATTTTGCATTTCGTATCATCATTCATGACTCGACAACATAGTTGACAAAACGAAAAGATCACCACGAACCATTTAATTAGACAGCATGATCTACAAAAAAATATGACTATATATTATAGAATGTACTGTATAAAATTATTAGATTTTGTAAAACAACTATTGTCTAAAAAGATTTAACTAGATGTGGTGATTCAAAAAATTAAATGTTCATTTGAAAATAAAAACAATATTCGAAATGCATTTAACGGTGTCTTTAGGGTTGAGAAAGCGAAATAGTATCTGATTTCTGTGAAAAAAATCGATAACTTTATTAGATCAATTTGTTAATTGGAATTAGTTTTTCCTGATTTTTCATTTTTTTTTTAAATTCCTTGTACAACTAATATAATTGGCCATTATTGTTAATGTGGTATATGTATATTCACTGAAATTCGATGTTTTCGTTCTATTCAGTTTTTGAAAAACACTAAATTATTTAAAGGTCGAATTTTTAATTTATTTTTGTCAAAACATAACCAAATGCGTAATTAATTGAAAAGTTTTCTAATAAATACTTTTGGAATTATTGAGAGAGGGAGAGAGGTGCATACGTGGAGCAAGGATGAGGTGGCTTTTAACGTGTGGGCTTATTCCTACTGACGAAGTCCTACTAAAAAACAAACACTCTACTAAATTACTAATTCTATTCTTGAAAAACACTAATTATTTCACATCAATCCCTTTTTAAAATAAAATAATATTTTTACTGTCCTTTTTCGGTGATTTTGTTTATTTAAATATAAATACATTAATTCATGGTGGCGTGGAACTCTCCACAATAAAATAATGTGACATTCTTAAAGCTCTCGAGAAATATGTTCATTTATCGCATTAATATGGTCAAAGGAGTTTATATTAGGTTGGTCCAAATGATTTAATAATCGAAGGTGTAACTACTGTTAATTAATTATTATTCTTATATTATTATTTGGAAAGATAACGATGCCATCAATTAATATGCTAAAGCGTCATTGTTGTCGTATGCAAAGAGAGGAATTATATCATCATCTTTTCCCCGCACGCGTTGAATTTCGCTTACCCTTTCTAATTGGAAATATACAATTTATAACTTAAATTATTGACTAATTTGACAATAGCTTTTTTAACATATGATTAATTATACTCCCTCCGTCTCACATTTGTAGTACTCCCTCCGTTCCATTGAAGATGACTCACTTTCCTTTTTAGTTTGTCCCAACAAAGATGACTCATTACTTAAAATGGAAACACTTTTATCTCTATTTATTCTCCCTCTCTTACTTTACTCTCTCCTCTCAACACACAAAATAAAGTTGTATAAAATCTTGTGCCATCCAAGAAAGGGGTCATCTTCCTTGGGACGGGGGGAGTAACATTAAGTTATGGCACGGGTTTTAAGGAAGTGGTGGAGTGTGTAATTAATGAAGTGAGAAGTGGAGTGTGTAATAAATGAAGTGAGTTGGTGGAGTGAGATTATGGAGTGTGTAATAAATGAAGTAAGATGATGGAGTGTGTAATAAATTAAGTGAGTTGGTGTGTCCCTTTTTGACTTTTTTATTTTTTATTTTTTATTTTTATTTTTTATTTTTATTTTGATTTATTTTAATGTGGATAATGACATTTGGGTGTAATTTTAGTGAATAATGGGGTAAAATTTTATGTGCAAATATGGTAAATTTTAAATGTTACTCCAAATGTGGGACGGACTTTTATAGCAAAATGTTACTACAAATCTGGGACGGAGGGAGCATTCCTCATTTATTAGGTCATCCGCATCCCTGTCTTTTATCCGTCTCTTAACCGTCTCATCTCTTAACTATTCATGAGTCCCACTGTACTTTTCAGCTCATCTCTTAACTAAGAGATAGCATCTGTATCCCTTCATCTCTTAACCTTCTCTTAACTATTCATTCAATTTCATTTTCTTTTAATTCCAACAAATTCAATTAATAAAAACACACTTCATTAAATAAAATAAAATTACAATTTAAATACCTAAAAAAATAAAAAAGACATAATTTAAAAAACTAGAAATTACAAATTGCACACTTAAACTCAAATAAAAAAAATGGAGACAAAGAAGCAGAAGAAGGAGTTCTCTAGTGACGATCATCTAACGGTTGCCAAATTTTGCCAAAATGTGCTCCATTAGATCCTCATGGAGTTGGGCGTGGGCGGTAGAATCACGTGTCCTTACCCGAATAGACAACCGCTCTTGCAAAGACGGATGCACTCTCGTTCGAGGTGGACTACTTGCGGTTGAGCTTCCATGGGTTTCAGGGTCGAACCAATTTCCCGCCTCAGGTCCTTCGTCGGCGACAATCATGTTGTGCAAGATTATGCACGTATACATGATGTCGACCATATTCTCCATAAACCACTGTCGAGCCGGGACTTTGATAATGTTGAATCGAGCTTGGAGAACCCCGAACGCTCTCTCCACATCCTTGCGAGCAGCCTCTTGCTTCTGCGCAAAAAGAGACTGCTTTTTCGTTCGCATGCCTGTTGAACGTCTTCACGAAGGTTGGCCACTTCGGATAGATGCCATCGGCAAGATAGTACCCCACTTTATACTGGCAATTGTTAGCGATGAAGTTGATGGCCGACGCTTTACCATTCAGAACTTCAGCGAAGAGGTCGGAGTTGTTGAGCACGTTGACGTCGTTATTCGAGCCGGGGACCCCGAAATACGCATGCCAAATCCATAGCCGGTAGACGGCGACGGCCTCGAGTATAACGGTGGGGTGGGTGCCTTTGTGGCCGCTCGTGTATGACCCCCTCAATGCCACAGGGCAATTCTTCCATTGCCAATGCATGCAATCGGCACTCCCGAGCATCCAGGGGAATCCGTGCACTAGTTCGTGAAGTCGGAGCAGAAACTGACAATCTGCGGTGGTTGGCTTCTTTAGAAATTCGTCGGTGAAGGCTGCCCGGACGCCTTTGCAGAAGTTCAACAAACAAAGTCTCCCAGTGGATTCTCCGGCGTGCAGGTATTCGTCGAACGAATCCGCCGTTTGTCCAGTAGCAAGATGACGGATCGCCGCAGTACATTTCTGGAGAGTCGTGTGGCTAGGACGGCCAACAACGTCGAACCCTTCTCTGAAGTACTCTTCCCGTCCCGCCAATGTATTCGCGATATGCAAAAATAGCGCGCGTGATATTCGGAAACGGCGACGGAAGTAGATATCTCACCCTACCGGGTTCGGACTGAAGTAATCACGTTCCAACCTTGCGGCGGCTTCCTCCCGGTTACGATGGATGTAAGTCCGGGGTCGCCTTTGACGAGGCGCGGCGGCTTCCTCCTCCCTACGTCGATCTTCTTCTAACGATTCTTCCATTATTCGACGCATTTGCTCAAATGGATCCATAATGGATTAAATTTGGGAGAAGAAAAAAATAAAGGAATGATTTTATAGAAGTGATTGGAGAGGAAAGAAAGAGAGATGAGAGAATAGATGTGTGTTTGTGTGTAAAATGGAGAATGGAGAAGAGTATATAGAATATAAAATAAAAAAAAATTAAAATATGACCGTTGAACGGTCATATTACCGTTTTTTTTTCGAAAAATTGATTTAAAAAAAAAATGAATTATGACGTCATAATTCCGACACCCACTCGCGGGTTGGCGAGTGGGCGTCACGCCAGCCGCCCACGCGCACCACGTGGGCACGTGTCTCGCCAGCTCAAGGCCGGCCTCGCCGGGACGCGTCACGCGTTGAGACAGCTCGTGTCGTCGAGACGAGACGGATCCCGCATGGCTGTCTCGATGCCGTCTCATCTCGTCGAGACGAGATCGAGACCGCATCGCTGTGGATGCCCTTACTCAGAATTTAGTAAGTACTATTTCTTGAACGGAGAAGAAACTTTTTACCATCTGAATTTTGATTCATCATTAACAAATTTGAGACTTGACATTGATTTATTTTTTAATCTATTTACAAATTTAAGGCGCATTTGGATGCACTCTAACAAAGCTATATGCTAGTCACACTGGCGCTAATCAAACCAGATTCGAACTCGATATCGATTGATCCAACTTAACTCGATTTGATTTGATTTGATTTTGTAAACAATAACTTTTTTACTAACCAATGACTTTTTGATGCAAACTCATGACTCATATAGTAAAGTAAACTCATAACTTTTTGGTGTATTAGTTTAATAATGTAATTGCACTAAAGTAAGCATTATTTCTAATAGTAAGACTTTTACATGAGGAGTAATTCTTTAATCTCGCGCATTTGACTGATTCATATTCTTTCATTCTTTGTTATTTGTTCTAAAGAAGATGACATTTTCTTATGTAGCATGATTTTAAGTTGAGAGAGTATACTGATTCACATTCTTTCATTCTTTGTTATCTGTTCCAATGAAGATGACATTTTCTTATGGGCATGGATTTTAAGTTGAGAGAGTAAAAAATAAGAGTGGAGAATAAATTAGAGATGAATCATGAATGTGTTTATTTTTTTAGTAATGAGTCATCCTGGTTACGACAAACCAAAAAGAAAAGTTGGTCATTTTCGATATGACAGAGAAAGTACATGATATATTAACTTTGTAAATTTGGATTAATTGTATATCGAAGGGTATTTAATTAAAGTTAACTAAGTATTTATAGTATAATTAAAATTATGGCAAATTTTTATCTCTATTTAATAAAATGGCTGGTTTTAAAATTGCATCTAGGATAAACTAGATTTAATCCATTTAAAAGAGAAATTTTTTTTGAAATATTTGTGGCGTGGCAGTCGCACTATCATACTGTGAACTGGTAGGCCTTTCATTTCCTCAATCTATACAAATCAAGAATGCAAATAATTTTCCCAGTGATACCTTTTTTTTATTTGTTGTTGTATTTTCTTAATCTTCTTAATGGGCCCACAAAAAAATTTATATTTATAACAATGGTGAGGGTGAAGAGGTGTGGGGTAGGTTAGATGTTAATATGGAAACATCATATAATAAACAAACATTATCCACAAATTCTTGGCCACTAACTCTGTGGCCTAGAAATAATATTTAATCGACATTTGTTAAAAAAGATTGGCTGGACCACAATTAATATTTGATCATGAAACGTGACCAACCAAAGCCTAAGAAACTGGGTCTCACCCATAAACAATTACGTTTACTTGGTCCAATCTTTTAATCCACAAGAATTATTTATTTTAAACGAAAAATTATCTAGAGGTGAGATATTGAACTCGACACTTTTTTAGAGTATGTTATAAAGTATTGCTACTTGAGTGTCTTGAAAGGAGAAGTAAAATAAGATCACTTTTTTCTAAGAAGAGAACTTTCATTATTAATTCAACAAGAAAATCATTAAAATCACAATCAAATTTATCTCGGCTAAAAATGCATTTCTCATAATTGATGAACAAAATGAATAAAATTGGTCAGACAACCTGTTTGCTTTAATCATATTTTGCCAATATTATCATTAATAACCTATACTAATTGTTATACTTATTATATATATTAAACTTTTTATTAGATAAAAGGCTCTGAAAACACTGAAAAATAGTGAACAATAAAGTACAAAGTTCAACTCAACTAAAATAAACTTTAAAAGAATATCAAAAAAACAAAAAAGAAGGGAAATAATGATAAAACCAAAGGACGAGAGAAATCCCAACGCCACATAAAAGAGGACAATAAAAGCCACCTATGTATCTTAAGTAAGTATCATTTGCGAGCTTTGCTCACGTTTAGTCCGTGTTAGCATTATTTGTTTTATGTTATAAATATTTTTATTTAAATACCTCAAATATAATTACATTAATGACATTCATTTTATATGAATTATCAATAAAATTCTAAAATAACTAATCTAAGTTTTGATTGTTTTTTTATAATTTGTAAAATTAATTATGTCTATAATTTTTTTATGCAGTATTTAAATCAAACTAAACAGATAAAGTAAAACAAGTAATAACATAAAATACAGATTAAATTAATGAGCGTAATGCTTACAAATAAGTTGCTTCACAATTCTCATAAACGTGTGTGCTTAGCACTTTCCCACATATATACGGGAGATTAGCATTGCAATTCCTCATTGGGTGCTAGAATTTTTCTTGTTTTTGGGTGTGAACACAAATATACAAAAAGCATAAGTGTTGCATTATTTATTCCCTTTTATATAGAATAGATTACAAAAAGCAGAAATGTTGCATTATTTATTCCCTTTTATATTAGTAGAATAAATATTACATTTGAAAATTAAAATATGTAAAGATAGCTAAGCACTATTGAACTTTTGTAAACATATAATGCTTCCTTTGCAATGGAATGAACTTCCATTCACAACAATTTGAGGTTGTGATATGTATGTTACGATGAGTTAATTATCAAATAAGTTTCGAATATTTTTAATTAACTATACAAAAAGGAAATATGTCATTTTCAAAATTATTCATTGTCAAAAGAAAACAATGACGTTTATACTTTACAAATTTGTTGATTTACTTTTTGGAAATGTTTATTTCATTATTTTATGAACTCATCCGAACTGGTCAATCTAACGAATTCTTTGATTCGGTCATGGATTGAAAAATCTAAAAAACCCCTGCAAAAATTGACTTAAGTAATTATTCAAATACGTTTTTATTCTCTTTTCTTATAGAGATGTTCTTCGTTTTCATTTTCTTTTGTAGGATTCGAATCTTAACTAGTCATTATATTATCAAAATTAAATTTAAATTTAAAATATATTTTTTTATAATATAAGTATAAGAAGTCGTGGATGACAATATTCACATGGTCAATTTAGAATATTCAAAATATGACAATGTTCCAGATTTTTTTTTTAATTTTCTCATCACTTAATCTCCGAAGCACCAATTATTTAAATGTTACAACAAAAAAACGCTTCGATTAACTTGCGACGAAGGGAGTATTCCACAAGACAAATATCGTTTTATGGGAAGCGGGAATCTTGATTTGGGAATTCAAATACTACTAGCTAGACATCAGAAATACAAAAATGTCTTTAAATTCAGACATTTGGGTGATTTTGACTCATCAGAATCTTAAACATTTGAGTTAGGTAAAAGTCACAAAACTATATGACAAACTTCCCCCCACTCTTCCATGGCTAACACTACTCTTAACTCAGACAACGATACATGATTCGCGATTCAGGCTGATAATATTCCAGCTGCGCTCAGACATGCATTTCAACGTTCTTCTCAGACGCATCAGCAACAAATATGCTGCCCGAGTCGCACCATCCAGCCAAAATATCCCTATCGGAACACTGCACCGTGACAATGAAATATGTAAGTATGCAGCAAATAACCATATTTGCCATTTGATATTACTCAACAAAATTGTATGCCTTATATGATGAAGATAGAAATGAACCTTGCTAAATCCAAGCCAGTTTGAGTCCCCTCTAAATGAAAAGGCCTTCTCACTTTCTCTCCATTGTCCGCACATAATCTGCAAATATTAAGTTACTATTATTTTTATAATTGGAGTGGCAAGAAATTTTAATGTAATTGAATAACTGAAAACAAACAAGAGCACACACATTGCTAAAAAAATTGGCAAAAGCATTTACCTCATAATCAACTCCTTGTACATATAGATAATTCGGATCAACGGAAGAAAAACAAAGTCCAGTTATCTGCAGACAACACGTAATGTTAAAGAAGAATCCAAGCTGAGTATTTGAGCAAAGTAAGTGCTACACATTCGATTCATGATACAAATCTTTCTGCTCCACACCATGCCACCGAAGAAGCACATGATAATTGTTTTTTTAGAAGATGGATTCAAGAGATTAAAAAATCTGGCGATCTTGGCCAGGTTACCGATATTCTGGGTACATAACTACTCTGCCGATTTGACTACGAATAATTGCAACACAACTTACCTCGTATTTTGAACAGTTCAGCCATCTAGATGTTGCACACCATCTGCAATAATACAGAGTATGTCAAAATTAGTTCTAACATAATCCATAATGTCTCTCAATAGCTTATAGTATTAAAATTCATTCCTCATAAGAAATGATGAGGAATAAGTTATCAATATTAGGGAAACTAAATAAGCCTTCCAAATGCACTTCATTTTACAAGGTATGCGTCAACATAGAAGCTTCAAAGTTCTAACCTGCGTGGATCATAGACAGTCACAGTGCGGTCTTCACCACCAACAGCAATATTACCAGATGAAGACATACTGACTGCATATAACATGTTTCCAACAGATCCCATGATTCTTTGCACACAGCCCCCATTTTCTTTCACTCGTAAATCCCATACACTTAGCTGCAGCAGTTCAAATAAGATTGAAACAATATGTCATTATAGGATAACAGGAACTTTTTTTCATTTAATAGCTAGTTAAATGCGACATGTGGAAAACCTTAAAATAAGTACCTGGGAACCTTCTGTGGTGGCTAACATTGAACCTCCGCTCTCCTTAAAACTGTCCATGAAAATTAGCGAGGTTGGGAACCCCAATCTGCAACATGACTATTATATAAGTGACAAATAAAACAAATATTAATTTCATACCTGAAATGTTAACAGAAAATTCAGCTGTTAAAGCAGACGAATGTAGCAAAATCTAGAAATGCAATGGACCTAAAGTGTAATGGTGCTGCTGATCTAATATGTTTAAATCCTTTGTCAGCTTTGATAATCATAGCTAAATGAACTACAGTTGATCCAAATTCTGTAAAAATTCTGGATCTTGAAACACATTCGCTATTTTAAGGAACGGTTCCACCTCGGAAGTCGGAAAATGACACCTCCATGAAATTTTGTTTCGATTTCCTTGACATTGGTACAAGCTTTGTAGAAGGTAACATGAGAGCAACTTAATAGATACAAGACCTTCCTAACAACTATGCAGTTTTTTTCTGCTGTGCGATTACAGTTTGAAATTTTAGATAGGTTTCTTTACAGTAAAGTGCAATATAACATCTAGAATATTGTTTATTTCTTGATTACCTATCAATATTTATAGAGACACCATTTCACTAAGATACTACTCCCTCCGTCCCATTTCATGTGACACATTTCTTTTGGGCACAGGTTTTTAGGAGTGAAGAAAGTAGAGAGAAAAAGTAGGAAGAGAGAGATATAGTGTTACTTTTTTTGCCAAAAAAAGGAAATGTCTCACTTATAGTGGGATGGCCTAAAAAGGAATACACATCACTTATAATAGGACGGAGGGAGTATAAATTCTGAAAAGATAAGGGGAGCAACAAAACAAATGAAAAATAAAAATGGAAATGAGTTACTCACGTACGTAAAGTGCGTAGATGAATATCATGATCATAAACATCAATGCTCTTGCAAAAGCTGCGGGCAGTAGCTGCCTGAAACAATAATAGGTAAAGTTAATCAGACAGTCTAAAGATGATTATCCAACAATATTCCTAGTAGTTCAAAGTTCAAAGACAAGCACTCAAAAAATATCATAAAAGGCACTGAACCCCAACAGTGACTGTCCAAAAGAAAGGGGAGGGGGGGAAAAAAGAATAAGCAGACCAATTTAAGCAGTTTTTCCTTGCTGCAAGATGCATAATGTTATAGAATATAAGTATCCCACATCGGTTATGAAACCTAGTCTGGCTTCATCACTTGTACTATAAATATGTGCTTTATGAAGTAATGAAAAATACTTATATACCTACTATTTCTCTCTACTATGTGTATATACTTCTCCGAATCTCCGCAAATGTCTATGTTTTATTGTTCTACATATAACAAGCCTAACAAAGATCCTGAAATATAAACGTGCCACCCAACTCTGAAAATCTATATGCTCAAAAGGAATCATTTAGGTTTATCAGCACCAGCACGATACTTGTTTATCAATTTTGAACCTGCCAGTATGGGGTGCACCTAAATGGCCTTAGATTCTCATGTCTAAAGCATCTATTTTTACCTTTAGTAGTAAATTAGTAATTACAGGACAAGTGAACTTTAAGGCTACAGGTGTCAAGAAATCAATAGTCTACTAACAAGCAATATCTCATTTTAACCAAGACATTAGTTGAGAAAAGAATTGAATGGTTGAGACACACAAAAGTACACCTTTCTGAAGGATTTAGTATCAAGAGGAAAGTTTCAATATCAGCAAGAGGCCAAGAGCAGATATAACTATACAAAGAATTTGATAGCGGTACGATTGTACCATAGACAATTGACTTGGATTAAAGCAAAGGCCTGCCCAGCTTCCTTCTCCAACACCACAATCTCGGGGAGATACTGAATATGTAGACCCATCTATATCTGGAACAATATGTCTATATTAGTAAGTCCCAGCTGAAAAATGCCTGGATGCAATATTATGCCCCTAACTTTACTTGGCAGTGGAAAAATGTCGATTTCAGTTAAGTGGACTTTTAGCATATTTTAGTTAAAACATCAAGTAACTAATTGGCTTAGCAGCCCTCCGTTGAGAAAAGTTCAAGGAAATTTAAATTATTACAACTCTGTGCTTGAAAAGGAATTATAAAGTATGATCAGGAAATGATGAGCTCTTGAAACTACTATTGACTGTCAACTTTATTGCTGTCGATGCGTTGAGCTTTCGGCAAGACACCACTCGATTTGTTAGCATATGAAAACTCTCTTTATGTAAACTAACTTGAAAATATAAAATTATTAACCTGGTAAAGCTTATTTTTTTCCCTATAATTAGTAATAATTGTAATAAATGCCCAATTCACTTTATTTTTAACATAAAGTGACTTATGTAAGTAGAACATTGCTCCCTCCGTCACATGATGAACGCATAACCATACAAATGGGGTACATTCATGGCTGTTAATTGTTAATAAATAAAGCTCAAGTTCGACTTGATAACAAACAACTCAAGCTCGAGCTTAGCACTACTTGGCGGGGCTCGAATCAGCTATACCTCAGCTATAATTTCATATTGACCAGGTTTCTCTAATATAATCAACAAGAGTACATAAGAGAAGGAAAAGAGTGCAACAGTGCATTATACCGAGTTCACATAAAAAATTATATACAGAACCAGTAAACAATGGTGGACAAAAAAAAAGTTACTCTGTGACGAGAAAGTAGAATGAATTCTGACCTGCATTGCAAGCATCCAGTCGAGAAACAATAAGGTCACCGTGAGAGTCTACACTTCCCAAGAGTGAGCAACCCTTACCTGAAAGCATGGAAACATTACACTAACAAAACCTACAGATGCAGCATTGCCTCCAAAAACTATTTCCCAAGGGATTACACCTTCAATATATTGATTATGAGTAAAGAAATGTTCGCCAAACTATAGTCCCCTCATATTATAAATTGTAGGTTTCATGTTTTCCAGACAATATTCAATATTTTCAGAGTTTATGTTAAGCATAATAGCAATAAGGCATTCCAAATATGTATATAAAGCTTGTTTTGAATGTAAAGAGAAATTGTTATGTTTGGCACAAAGTTTAGAGCAATGAGTAGAACAGAAAAGGGGGAAAAGTGTTAAAGAGGAAAAAAAGTCCTGACTTTCCGTTTCAGCAAGCGCAATACTCTGGATTTCCGACCTATGAGGGCATCGATCCACTAAGAATGATTCCAATACCTTGAGCAACATCAGTTTTAAATCAGGTGAATCAAAAAATTTGGATTACTAAAACACATTGATCCCTTGCAAGAAGTACCTCTGTTCGTTCCGGGATTAGGAGATTCTGTTTTCCCTGACCAACAACTGAATCCTCCAATGCAATCTGAGCCATACATGAAAGATATATAAACACCACAAACTCATTCCAACTACATAACCATCTTAAGCTCTACACATTCCAACAATATTATTTCATTTCAAATGAATGAAAAGTGAAATTAAATCCCTCACTTTAGATAAAATAAGTGTTTGGTCTCTAATTTTTTAGAGAAACACAAAATTAGAAAGGGAATTGATGAATTAACCCGGAGTTTGTAAATGTGGGAGGCGGAAGCGATATAAAGGGAGCAAGATGAGGCGTCGCCATTGGCCTGCAACAACAACAGCAACAAAAAATGTAAAATGTATGAGGAGAAAGTGAGGAATGAATGATTGCAGTGGGGAGAGAGAAGGAGATACATGGAGGGCAAGACGGGTGGGCTGGAGGTTAGCTGGAGAAGGGTGAGGAATTAGGGATTCAGGAACCACTGCTTTATTCAGCCTCTTTGCTTCCAACATACTTATTTCTCTACTCAATTTCCGGCGAAGGTAGCCGCGCCACTCACCTCTTTCTTCTTCTCACACTTTTTACCGCCGTCTTCCGATTTTCTTTTTTCCCTTTTTTTTATTATTTATTCATAAAATACGACCAGACCTTTAGAGATGAGAATATGGGTATCCGTGGATACCCGATCTGAAAAAATCGGGTACCCAAACCCAAAAATCATTTAATTGTCTATCCAAAACCCGCCTCGATATATTTTCGGGTACTCTAATACCCACCCTGGGTATCCATACCGGACGTATCGGGTACCCAAATACCCGACTCTTTACATGTGTTAATAACTAATAAAAAAAATTCAAATTTTATATATTAATATAAATATAGAAATATTTAAATTGACTAATATTTTTAATGTTGTATATATTTTGTAGTATAAAACTATAAAAAAATGGGGTCATTTTTATTTTTAAATATTTGATTATATTTATGGGGATTGGTTATGCACTATGTCAGTAAAATAATAAAAGTTGCACATTTAATTAAATAGTAGAAGCAATCTATAATATACTGTAATTCAAAAGTCAAAATAATTAACTAAAATATAAAAACCATATGAGTTGGTTATGCAATAAGTAAAACTTGAGAGTTTGGAGAAGCCGTGACCTAAAGTAAGAGAGATTGACTTATTTATATAAGTTTATAGAAAATTAACCTAGTAAGTTGTAATTAGTAAATAAATTAGCCTAGCTCTTGAAGTCCAGAATGGCTAAACCTAATTTAAAAAATTGCTTTAAATAATATATTGGATATTCGAGTAAAATCCAATACCTGTTTGGATTACCCAATACCCGATTTATCTTAAATTTCAATATCCAATCTCATACCAAATCTCATAAAATTGGATATTGGGTATCCAATACCCGGCGGATATCGGGTTGGGTATGGGTAAACCCGATATCCGTATTCCCACCCCTACAGACCTTGATGGAATTACATTTATTTTCATTGACACCTGCTAATAGTTGTTAATTACAGAGTTAATCCCAAAAATTGTATTTTTTATAAAATGAATCTAAATTAAAAATATTAAAACCTTTTGGTTATTCAAAAACTTCAGATTCACTCCAACAGAATAGCAACTAAGACGATGGATTTTTTTTCAATCAATTTCTGTTTCGATCGGTGTGTAGATTTCTAAACTCATCCCCATTTTGCTACACAATCAAAAAGTTATGATATTACAATATTGTAAATGATAATTTTAGACATGTGGAGTACAATATAAGTACATTTATCTTCTCTCATTTTAGAATTTGAAAAAAAAAGACCTTTTAATTAATAAGCAATTAACTCGGTATTATTGAGTGCGACTATACTAGTTTACAATCAACAAACCATATGATTAACTTTTACTATAATGTATATACCTTGGAAATGTAATTCACTTTCAATAAAAAAAATACAGCTAAAAATGTGTATTGTTTGAATTTACAAACCCGCAATACCACTGCACCATTCAAAATAAAAAACTTTTGTAATTAGTGGAACTATAAATTAACAGATTTTAAGTGGAGTATTAACTTCATGGCTCAAGCGCAATGGAAAGTCATTCAAATAAAAGCTGTCAGGATTGGATCATTTGATGCATAAATTGTTACTTACATTGTAGTATATCATCGTCATGATACCAAAAATTCGATAGTGGAGTATCAAATAAAACAAGGAAATTTTTTCATATAGTAAAAGCTTAAGCCCATCGTGTTGCCTCTATGAAAGAAAAATGTTAAGAAAATGAGTAGTACTAGTATTTGTTATGTGACCTTTAAAATTTATATTCTTAGTTCCACATTTTATTTTCAATTAAGCCAGTTCATTGAGATGAAATGTTGTTCAATTTTAATTGTTTATGTAAAATATTTGATTTTAGGATTATTGATAATATTTAGTATGATATGTAATTAACTTAATGTAAATACCGTTCCTATTTTTAATGAATGTTAAGCGTATTTGAATTCTAAAGAATAATAATAAAAAGTTATATCTACCGTTTGCAAGTATATTTTCGATCACACTACAATGATGCGTGAATTCATTGGATGGCGATAGCCTATTACATGGAATCCCAGTAGTAAAATTCGGGTTCACACATTACACAATAGTTGAACACAAATTTTTGAAAGAGATGAAATACCAAAAAAATGAAAGTAGCTCAAAAGACATCATATTGAAATTATACAACAAAGGAATGAAGTATAAACAAAACAATCCAAATGAAAATGCAGTCATCAAAAAATTGCATGCCCTCAGAATCCAAATATGCGTAAATGGTCGCTGATACCAACAAAGCCAGTCCATCGACCCAATCCAAAATTTGGTCACATAGATTTACTGGATTGATAATAATAATAACAATAATAATCAGAGTAACAGCAACAGCTGCTAACTCACAATGATGATGGTGATGGTGATGAACATTGAAGGCGAGTGGAGGCTACCGATGGCAAACAAAGCAACCATTCCGCATATCGGATTAAACATCACAGGGCACTAACAAAAACACAAACAATTTACACCAAGCCTTATAAATTATGAAAACAACATTGCTCTATAAAATAATTAAAATTTTCAGATCCAGAAAACTCAGCCCTCAGATCTCATAGCTTATGAATCACAAGCGGCTTAGAAGAATGAGACAGATTCATCAAAGGCCTCACGCGCCACCACGGACAATCTACCAACCTCCGCGTGCGCGTGTGTGAATGTGTTTGATTTTTAAATGGCGGTGGTAGTGGTGGCGGCGGAGGCGGCGGATTATCCAGGTAATGCACCGAGGCCAGTGATGAATCCGGAACCATCATCACGCCTTTTCAATGTTTAAAATTTTCCATCATCGAGCATTTTCTTCAAAATCATAAATGAAAATTGCATAGATTGAACAAAAATTAACGCAAAATTGCTAAATTTGAAATGAAACCGAAAACAAATCTGAGAAAAAAAAACTGCACAGGTATGGTTGATTTGTGCGTGTACTGAATTAGGGTTCAACGCAAGAGGTTTTTCCTTAAATTGGGGATTGTTTGTATAGACCTCGGGCCTGATTAAATGGGCTGATCCGTTTTAAATATGGCCCAAATTTATTACTCTTGCTTTTCAATATATACTCCGCATGTCCGTGAAATATTCTCCAATTTTACCATTTTGGTTCATCCGTGAAAAATTATCCACTGTATTTTTTTTTGTCTATTTTTGATAGATTGATCTCACTTTTCAGGGTAATTACACCTTATATACAAAATGTTTCACTAATGTTTCAATTTTGTACAAAATGTTTTAAGTTAACAAATATCATACAAAAAGTTAGATTAGTGTTTCAAATTGGTACATTTGATCTAAAAATCACTAACATCATTACTCTTTCTTATTTTTCATCTTTTTCGACTCTAAAATTAGCTACAAATATTAACTGAAAGTTAAATGTGAATGCATTGCTTGATAAAATGCCCATATGGCAATGCATAAGATATTATTTAGAGAAATAATATCATGTTTTTTAGGCATAATTTTGGAGAAAAATAAGAAAAAGTAATAGGGTTAGTGATTTTAGATAGAATGTACTAATTCGTGACACTAATTAAACTTTTTGCATGATATTTGTTAATTTAAAACATTTTATATTCAATTGAAACATTGATGAAACATTTTGTATGTAAATTGTAATTACCCCTCACTTTCACTGACGTTTTATACTCTTATTCTTTTATAAAACTAATACTACTATAGTGGTACCCTCATTCTTAACTTTTTCAATTCACTCTCTTCACAATTTTTAAACTCGTGTTAAGTCAAACTCGAAAAATATTTCATGGAAGAGGGAGTATAACAATAGTGAATTTAATACCACATTAAACCGTAACAATCGTGAATTTAATTTTATATTAACTAGCCCAAATTTGTCTCACAAAACAATTGCAACAGTCTGAGAAAAAAATGTACTACTATCATTAATCTTCTCACTGAATACAGCAAGCAGCACTTGACCCAAATTTGCCTTTTCAAAATGAGAAATTGGGCTTAGTACTTCTTATCAACTATACTACAACATCAACATCAATCTTGTAGGAATGAATGAGTCATGAAACTGGAGAAAGCAAGCAAAGAGTTGGTAGATAGTGACTCAACTCAAGCATTAAAATCAGGGTGGTATTGGTTCTTGCTAAAATGTGTTCTAGGAGTAGACCATTGTGTATCTGTATCATCACAACTCAACACCATTTCCTCAGCTATCTGAGGCACAACTGACTGGATCATCACCACAGGCCTCTTGGTAGGCAAGGCCGGGAGCGGCGCCTCCCCTCTCAGCATCCGCGCAGCCTCCCTCATCCTCGGCCTCATCTCCTCGTTAGGGTGCGCGCACGCCAGCCCCACCACGAGCATCCTCTCCATCTCCCCGCGGCTAAACCTCCCCACGAGCTTCGGATCAGCCGCCTCAACCAACCCCCCTCTCTCCCACATCCCCCACACATGCTCGCTCAGGAGACACCCCGTTTTATCGACCGGGCGCCTCCCTGATGCCACCTCCAGCACCACCACCCCGAAGCTGTACACATCCGTCTTCACCGTGGGGATGCCCGAGAAGGCATATTCCGGCGCTAGGTACCCCATTGCCCCATCCCTCCCCCCTTCTATCATACCCCTCAAACTCTGCCTGAAAACCTCAGCCAGCCCGAAATCACCGAGCTTCGGATTCAGCTCTACATCAAGCAATATGTTGCAGGTCTTGACGTCTCGGTGGATGATCTGGCTGTCACACTCCTCGTGAAGGTAGATCAACGCAGACGCGACGCCAAGGACGACGTTGCGCCTCTTCTCCCACGTGAGGAGCCTCGAGCAAGGCGTTCGCCCGTGGAGGAGCTTATCAAGGCTGCCATTAGCCATGTATTCATACACAAGCACAAGCTCATTCAACTCACAGCACCACCCCTGCATCTGGACAAGATTCTTGTGCCTTAAACACCCCGCCATTGTAGCAAACTCGGTGTTGAAAGGGACACGGGAGAACGATGACTCATCGTAGTGGCTCTCGTGGTTGAAACGCTTGATCGCCACGGTCCCACAATGCGGGATTTTTCCGACATACACCACAGCCGAGCCACCTTCCCCTATGATCCTATCATGGCTGAATCCATTGGTGGCGGATCTGATCTCGCTCAGGGATAGCATCATCGGCACGGTCCTCCCCTCGTGGAAACGATACGCCCTCCTCTGTTTCTGCGCCCGCTTGCTCCCGTGGCGCCTGACAGCGCAGACGCAGGCGACTAAAGCTGCTCCAAACAAGATGGTGAGCGCAGCGAAGGTCGTGAGAACGACGATTAGGATCAGAATCTCCTTCCGCATTCGACGAGGCTGAAATGAGCCGAATTCGATGGTGGTGTCGAATTGGGAGCAAACAAAGCAATCCCCTGTTTTGAGGCCGTCCATTGAAATTGTGGGAGGGACGATTCCAAGAAAGGTCTTGAATCGCCAGCGCTCGACGGTGTAGGCGGAGGAGCCTCTGACGTTTGCGGCGGTGAAGCCGACGGTCATGAGGTCCTTGAAGCGGGTGGAGAGGTCGATCTTGGATGAGAGGATGGGGTGGCGGGGGCGGATTCGGTTGGAGTGGCTGATCCAGACGCGGATGGTGGTGTCGGAGTGGCGGTATTCGATCCAGGAGGTGACCTCTCGGGCGTGGTGGAGGGGGAAGCCGGCGGGGGCGGAGGAGGCGGGGGTGGTGTTGTCGAGGGCGATGGCGACGCGGCTGGTGTTGGAGTCGAATTCGACGGCGAGGAAGGAGTCTTGGGGGATGAAGTCGGCGGTGGAGGAGGCGATGAGGAAGGCGAGGGCGTCGCCGGAGGGGCAGGAGGGGGGGGAGGTGGAGGAGGTGAAGGAGAAGCGGCAGGAGAAGGAGGCGGTGGCGTTGGTGGAGCGGTCGAGGAAGCGGATTTGCTTGGAGAAGAAGGCGCGGCCGAGGCCGAAGGGGGGGGAGGGAGGAGGGGGGGCGCTGCAGTCTTTGTGTTTGGTGAGGGAGAAGGAGTCGAGCTGGGGGTTGCTCCAGAATGCGTCTTCGAAGAAGGTGACGTTGTGGGCGGTGGAGATGGATGGGAGGAGGAGGAGGAGGAGGAAGAGGAGATTGAGAGGAGACGGCGGCATTCTTGAAATTCCGGTGTGATTTTTGGAGGGAAAATCATCCAGATTTGAAGGGTTTTTCTAGGAGTGGAATACCGAATACGGAAGGTGGTTTTTCTTTTTGGTGTGAAGCTTGAGAAGTAAATACTGCAGAAATTGAAAACCAAAATTTCCCTCCTTCCAGTATATGGACTATGGACTACTATGTGTTGCTGGTTTATAAATTAAACAAATATGATTGGTACTCCCTCCCCGTCCCACAAGAATCATATTTTGTCATTTCCGACCAACTCATAATAATGACGTGTTGTTTGATATGATAATAATACCAACATAGGTAATCATATGTGGACATTTCTAATTGTTTGATATTTTATTTTAGCTTAACTCAAAGCTCTACATAAGACAATAACTTTAATCATGTTTATGTAACTCACCAATTTGCCAAGTTAAGCCAATGTTATTTAATGGAGTACTATACAAATTTAGATAATTTATTTTCTATGCATATCTTGACACGAAACCTGCATTTCTTATCTTGTTTTACATATCTTCTCATATCCCACTTTTCTTATTAAATGGGTTCTAAGAGTCCTATTTCACTTTTAAACAATTTTGGAGGGTGTGCTTCAAGAAACAATATCTTCAAAGATTGAAAAACTTGAAGCCCTCAAAATTGTTGTCAAGAAATTATGAAAAAAAATATGTATCATTATATTATTTGTGGGAATTTTTTCATTCATGGGAAAAACAAACCCATGGTAAAGTTTGTGATATTATTTGCCAAATTTAAAGTTCGTGAGAAAATCCAACTTTTTAAAAGTTTCATGATATTAGATGTCAATATTCATACTATAAAACGGTAAATAAAGTCAACATTCCACCAACTGATATTTTATTAGTATAAAACTAATGAGATATTTTGTTGTTAGATATTTTGTTACTACTTTTTGTAGAATGAGAAATTTTAGAGTGTTTACTACTCTCTATATTTTTCACACCATGTTTGTCATTTGATACGTTGTGTAAAAACATGATCTTAATTTTTCCAATCAGAATAAAGATT
Source organism: Salvia hispanica (assembly GCF_029641045.1). Classification (NCBI taxonomy): domain Eukaryota; kingdom Viridiplantae; phylum Streptophyta; class Magnoliopsida; order Lamiales; family Lamiaceae; genus Salvia; species Salvia hispanica. The sequence goes on along the minus strand of NC_142697.1, from coordinate 30,758,662 downwards.
GTCGTTAAATTTGTTGTGTAAAAACATGATAGTATATTCTAATAAGAATAAAGAATCGGAATATAAAAAAAGTTTTCATATATAGATAGTACTATGGCTTCTGAAAATCAAATTACACACAGCTAATTTAAGAGAGAAGGTTGCTAACAGATCTCCGTTTATGTCCATCTCACTGCACAGAATTTGATTCTTGAAGTTCTCCAACAGTCTCAGATTCGTAATACAACCATGTGAGACTGTAATAAAGCAAACTAGAAATGGGAAATAAAAGACCAAATTTGAAAAAAGAATTTGAAGATGTAAGAAATACACACTCAATGGGAAAGGGCGTCTCCGGTGACAAAACATTAGATGCAGAGGTTAAACGCAGTAATAAACCTCATTACCACATGAAGAAGAGCAACTCAAAAAGGATTCCCTAAACCAGTAAATGAATGAAACTACACACAAACATGGATCTAAACTACGAGAAACACATTACTTATCTTCCAAAATGCAGCTCATAAGCATTCAACTATGATTTCTACACATCCATTTCATTTGCTATTACAATTGCAAACTGAGTTTACTCTACAACATCCAGTAAAAGAACAAAAGTTTCCATACAACATTCCTATGTATCATAACATATTAGGTAAATCCATAAGGCAGTATTGGGAAGAAAATCCAGTACTAATATGCTATGACTGTTATTGAAAATGTCAAGGCTTCAGATATACACCAGTAATAGACAACAGATATAAGAAATATAAAGTACAAAAACTAGTTGAAGTGACTCAAAGGCTGAATAACTGGAACCCTTCTTAAACAAACACCATTACATTAGAAGGTGAGATAACCTGCAGCAATGCAGCCTCATTTTCAACTAATTTGATCAAGTTTGCTAGGTTTACTGCGCTCAATATCTCAGCCACTTTGATCAGCTACTGCATCAGCAGGAACAACAACAACTTCAAGCTCCTTTCTCCTTATATACTCATTCAAAATTGTAAGCCGAGCTGTTTCAAATGCAAAGTACCCTATAGCAGAAAAGCAAGCACTATAGAAAACTCGAGGCCCCATCCCACGTGTGAATCCAACCCACCCTTCTTCCTTAAGTATCTGCTTGACTGTATCCCTCACTCCCGAATACATGGCAGCAGAAACCTTGTTCACAGCCTCCCCGTGGCCCTGTGTCATCAGCCTAGTCTTCACTACATCCAAAGGAGTTGTCAAAGAGGCGGATATTGCCCCGGCCAAAGCCCCACAGCCAACACTCTGATACGGCTCCAAATTCGCCTGCTTTGTCTCCCTCAAGACCGCAGCTTTCAGATACTCAAACGACGAATAACTCAAAACACCAGCAGGCAGATTTCTAAGCAATGTGGCACTATATCCAGCATACAGCCCCAAGATTCCATCTTTCTCCAAAATCCTCAACAAGACCTCCCATGATCGCCCGTTGGCGCCCGCCTGCATCCTCTGCGTGATCAATTCCTTCGGCACCATGATCGCAGACGATACAATGTTCCCCATTGCCCCAGCTGTTGGAGGGATCAACAGAGGCGGATAGCTCCCAATTCTCGACAAAAACGACTTCCCAAACTCACAAGTTCCGAAATAAACTGCAGAGGAGAACGTCGATCCGACAATAACCGCGGAAACGCCACTGTAGAATCCTAAAATCCCCTTACTCTGGAAAGTCTTGACAATCACATCGAATGCGCCTTTGTAAATTTCGGATGCACCCTTTGTCTGCAGCCTGGTTTTGACCGTATCGAGGGGATGAAGACACACATAAGTAAATGCACCAGCAATCCCACCAGCAGCCGCGCCGATGACCGCCCGCTCAAGAGTGGAGAGATTCTTAAACAGGGCTTGGGCCGCCGGCGATCCTCTAGCGGCCGGCTTGAGCCAATTACGCTTTTGTGGTGTTTGAGAGAGGTCCTGGCTGGAAAGTGTGGTGGATGAGAAGGTCAATTTTGGTTTGGGGATTTTAGCAAACACCTTGCGTGCGGCTGCGGTTGGATTGGGACCGGTGTGCGAGTAGATAGGTGAGGAGGAAATGAGAATGTTGAGATGGTTAAATGATGAATTGAAATCGGTGAGAGTGTGTGGATTTGGGGAGAGGAGGAGGAGAGCATTGCCGGTCGAAGTTTCCATTGAGAATTAAGTTTGATTTTTTTTCGGAAATTTACAGCGTTTGCTTGTTTATTCAAAGCACGTTGGTGGTGATAGGAAGATGGGGGATTGGGGATGGGGTTTAGGGCGTGTTTGGTAAAAATTCATTAATGAGTTTGGTTAGAAATAAAAGGGGCATAGTCTTGGACTAGAGAGAAACACATAGTTGTACCAATATGGAACGGTCTTACTATACTAAATTCTCAATATTTTGTACTCCATAGTTTTCTGATTTGTAAAAGTTTTCAAATTTAGTATTGAATAATCAGTATTTAAAGTGTTTGAGATAACCTCATATTTAAGCGACAAACTTTAATTTACTATTTCTCATTCACCACGAATCGGTTAAAAAAAAATTGATACACTACGATCATCTACTCAAAGTGTAAATCAACTCTATATTATTTAATTTCAAAAAATCAAATCTTTTATCACACGTGTGTTTCAGTCAAACTGTATTAATCGGACTAGATTCCAACAAATACTCATTTCGTCCCCTAAAAATAGAAACTCTTTCCATTTCGGTTCTATAACGCCCGGGGCAAGTGTAGGGATTGACGCCGGTGCAGAGGCATGGACAATGAGCGGCTCCTACATCTGAAGCAGAGGGGGACATGAATGAACCGAAACACACCCGAACGAGAGGGATTCTGAGGATATACAGGTATGGGACTACATATTCGAGGAGAGCTTAATGATTTGATAGGTGCTACTCGTAACAACAGATGCATCTTATTTTCTGGCATCCATCTTATAAAACTCCGAAGTTAAGCGTGTTTGGCCTGGAGTAATTCTAAGATGGGTGACTCCCAGGGAGCGTGTGAGTGAGGACAAAGCACGTTGGAAAGACTTGTGTTGGTCTGTGGGGACAGTCGCCAGTCTATAAGCTAGGTCGTTACAAGCTACGGCCGAAAAAGCAATGTAACTCGATAATTAATCACTACAAAAATAAATTTAATTGCATGATGTTAAGAAAAATTTGCACCTCACCATCATAGTCAGTTGATGCCAAATGATTTCTGATGTAGTTATTCCAGCAAATACAAGTGAACTTCGATTTATTAGACATCTCAAGTAGTGGATACTGAACATCAACATAATCATTCAATAGTGAATGAAACTAGAATATTTTGATCTTCTTCGAAACCCCAGCAACGACAAGGTACTCTTCTTCAGGGTCGAAACACAAAGAGCAAATCACCTTATTTGTTGAACTAAGAATATCGTCGTGACTCAAAATCCCACAAACTTCGAATTTGTCATACCGAGCAAACTTGCAAACACCATCGAAGAAGGTTCTAATATGATTTATGTATTTCTCTTCAAGTCGAGTTCCACCTTGAGACAAGTGGTCGCGTCTTCACAGGACATCGTTGTCTGATTGTGTCATATGTAGCATTTCGTTGTCTAGCTAGCTATTTCTCACGGAAAAGTAAGCACTTTCTAGCTCCTTCGTGTTTCCCAACAACTTGTTTTTAAGCATATTCATATTGTAAACTGAGGTAGGTGGGCTCTCGAACTGATCATTCGGATCTGAAAAACTTCGCCATCTCTCGACCATCTTGATATCGGAATCTAAGAAATTCAAAGTTTTCAACAAACTGGAGGCCCTATTCAGTTTTTCTTCCTTTAGTTTGACAAGAAAACGAATCAAGAGATCGAATTCAACATCATCAACCATTTCAACACATGATGCTTCCTCGTTGTTGGGACTTCTTGCAGTTTCAAGTCCAAACAGCTAATTAGATTGCAAGATTTCCCTAGTTGTAGGGTAAGAAGAGGGTTCGGGGTGAAGTAGCCAAAGACAAAATCCAGCTTCCTTGTGAATTATGGAAAGAAAACTCGGAGGCAAGATACGATGATGCAAATCTGTCATAGCAGCAATGTGCGCTTCAAACGATTCAAAATGGCACAAAAACTCAAATAATAGAAGTCCCAAAGAGTAAACATTTAGTGAAAGTAAGTCTCTTGTTTTGAAACCTTCAGGGAAAGCATACCATTTCTCTTCAAGTTGAACATTTCGATAAGTCGACCACCTCTTCCCCGTAGAAAAATCTTGCACAATAGCTCCGTCTGTGTCGTGGAACCGATGTATTCAACATCCCCGGTGTCTAACAAGATAAACGAAGATGGTCGGAGTTCTAGCATGGCAATGCCCTGAACGTGCTACACATTCACTACTTGCACGATCTGCTTGAACAAGAGCATTTTGTCGTTCTTGCTTGCATCAACACCACCCATGGATTCTAACCATTCTCTCAAGTTAGTGAAGCTACGAGAAGACATATTCCTAATGTTTGGGCCTTCTATCACATCAGAAGATATACTAGAGTCCATATTCATTTGCTTATTCGGTGAAAACTCTACATCTTTTAAGCTTATAAATGCCCCCCTTACCTCTTTCCTTGAGCATGATTTTGACGAATCTTTACTACGAGATTCAAATTCTTTGCCTATTATCCTACTGTTTTGCCATGTCCATGACAATTGATTGAGACCCTTGTTTGTGATCATGGTTTATCATTTTGTTAGAACTTGAGCAACCCAAATCATTTCTGAGATAGAGACTTCTTCTCAAAATAGGTGTGACATCAGTTGAAAATGTTTCACCTCTGTTTAAACTATCAAAATAGGTGAGAGTTGAACTTCTAGTGCAATTACTATTATTATTATTACTAGGATTGGTAGGTAAATTGGAATCTCTAATACTAAATTCTGTAGCTTCATTTGCAGCAATATCATCTTGTTTTTCCTCTATAGCAAGCCCAATAATTGGACCTTTCATTACAAGTGAAAATCAAGATATATGTTGGTATGTGAGTATTTGCAAAGCTTATCTCTAAAATTAGAAATCAAGAATTCATTTGCAAATTACACAAGACAATTTTCAATGTTGAGGTCATAATATTAATACTATGTATTATTGATTATTAAAAATCAAGTTATGAAATGAGAAACTCACTCACCATGTAACACAAGAGTAGGGAGTGACGCTGGTGCAGAGGCATGGACAAGGAGCGGCTCCTGCATCTGAAGCGGAGGGAGACATGAATGAACCGAAACACACCCAAACGTGAGGGATTCCGAGGATATGCAGGTACGTGACTGCATATTCGAGGAGAGCTTTATAGATTTGATAGGTGCTACTCATAACAACGGATGCATCTTCTATTCTGACATCCATCTTATAAGAACTCCGAAGTTTAGCGTGTTTGGCCTGGAGTAATTCTAAGATGGGTGACCCCCTACAAAGCTGCTCCCAGGGAGCGTGTGGGTGAGGACAAAGCACGCTGGAAAGACTTGTGTTGGTCTGTGGGGACAGTCGTCAGTCTATAAGCTAGGTTGTTACAAGCTACGGCTGAAAAAATAATGTAACTCGATAATTAATCACCACAAAAACAAATTTAATTGCATGATGTTAAGAAAAACCTACACCTCACCATCATAGTCAGTTGAGGCCAAATGATTTCTGTTGTAGTTATTCTAGCAAATACAGGTTAACTTCGATTTATTCGACATCTCAAGTAGTGGATACTGAACATCAACATAATCATTCAAGAGTGAATGAAACTCGAATATTTTGATCTTCTTCGAAACCCCAACAACAACAAGGTACTCTTTTTCAGGGTCGAAACACAAAGAGCAAATCACCTTATTTGTTGAACTAAGAAAATCGTCGTTTCTCAAAATCCCACAAACTTCGAATTTGTTATACCAGCCGTCAGTCTATTAGCCGGGTCATTACAAGCTAGGGCCGAAGAAACAATGCAACTCGATAATTAATCACACAAAAACAAATTTAATTGCATGATGTTAAGAAATATATGTACCTCACCATCATAGTCAGTTGAGCCAAATGATTTCTGATGCAGTAATTCAAGCAAATACAAGTGAACTTCGATTTATTCGACATCTCAAGTAGTGGTGGATACTGAACATCAACATAATCATTTAATAGTGAATGAAACTCGAATATTTTGATCTTCTTCGAAACCCCAACAACGGCAAGGTACTCTTTTTCAGGGTCGAAACACAAAGAGCAAATCACCTTATTTGTTGAACTAAGAAAATCGTCGTTTCTCAAAATCCCACAAACTTCGAATTTGTTATACCAAGCAAACTTGCGGTCACCATCGAAGAAGGTTCCAATACGCTCACGTATTTCTCTTCATGCCGGTTCCACCTTGAGACAAGTGGTTGCATCTTCTCAGGACATCGCTGTCTGATCGTGTCGTATGTAGCATTTCGTTGTCTAGCTGGTTATATCTCACGGAAAAGTAAGCACTTTATAGCTCCATCATGTTTCCCAACAACTTGTTTTTTAGCATATTCATCCTGTAAACTGAGCTAGATGGGCTCTCGAACTGATCCTTTGCAGCTGAACAACTTCGTCATCTCTCGACCATCTAGATATCAGAATCTAAGAAATTCAAAGTTATCAACAAACTGGAGGCCTTATTCAGTTTTTATTCCTTTAGTTTGACAAGAAAATGAATCAAGAGATCAAATTCAACATCATCAACCATTTCAACACATGATGCTTCCTAGTTGTTGGGACTTCTTGCGGTTTCAAGTCCAAACAGCAAATCAAATTGCAGGATTTCACTATTTGTATGTCGAGAAGAAGGTTCGGGGTGAAGCAGCCAAAGATAAAATCCAGCTTCCTTGTGATCTCTGGAAAGAAAACTCGGAGGCAAGATACGATGGTGCAAATCTGCCATAGCTGCAGCATGCGCTTCATTCGATTCAAAATGGCACAAAAACTCAAATAATAGAAGTCCAAAAGAGTAAACATTTAGTGAAAGTAAGTCTCTTGTTTTGAAACCTTCAGGGAAAGCACACAATTTCTCTTCAAGCTGAACATATCGATAAGTCGACCACCTCTTCCCCATTAAAAATCTTGCACACAACATTGCTCAGTCTCTGTCGTGGAACCGATGTATTCAACATCCCTGGTGTCTAACAAAATAAACGAAGATGGCCTGAGTTCTAGCATGGCGATGCCGTGAATGTGCGACACACTCACTATTTGCACGATCTGCTTGAACAAGAGCATTTTGTCGTTCTTGCTTGCATCAACACCACCCTTGGATTCTTACCATTCTCAAGTTAGTGAAGCTAGGAGAAGAAATATTCCTAATGTTTGGGCCTTCTAGCACAACAGAAGATATATTAGAGTCCATATTCATTTGCTTATTTGGTGAAAACTCTACATTTTTAAGCTCATAAATGCCCTCTTTAGATCTTTCCATGAGCATGATTTTGATGAATCTTTACTACGAGATTCAATTTCTTTGTCTGTTGTCCTACTATTTTGCCATGTCCATCCAATTGATTGAGACCCTTTGTTTGTGATCATGGTTTATCATATCGTTAGAACTTGACCAACCCAAATCATTTCTGAGATAGGGACTTCTTCTCAAAATAGGTGTGATATCAGTTGAAAATGTTTCACCTCTATTTAAACTATCAAAATGAGTGAGAGTTGAACTTTTAGGGCAATTACTATTACTATTACTAGGATTGGTAGGAATATTGGAATCTCTCATACTAAATCCTGTAGCTTCATTTGCAACAATATCATCTTGTTTTTCCTCCATAGCAAGCCCAATAATTAGACCTTTCACTACAAGTGAAAATCAAGATATATGTTGGTATGTGAGTATTTGCAAAGCTTATCTCTAATATTAGAAATCAAGAATTCATTTGCAAATTGCACGAGATAATTTTCAATGTTGAGGTCATAATATTAATACTATGTATTATTGATTATATTTAATACCTTGTAACGCCCGGGGCAAGAGTAGGGAGTGACGTCGGTGCAGAGGCATGGACAAAGAACGACTCCTACATCTTAAGCAGAGGGGGACATGAATGAACCGAAACACACCCGAACGTGAGGGATTACGAAGATATGCAGGTATGGGACTACATATTCGAGAGAGCTTAATGATTTGATAGGTGCTACTCGTAATAACAGATGCATCTTCTTTTCTGGCATCCATCTTATAAAACTCCGAAGTTAAGCGCGCTTGTCCTGGAGTAATTCTAAGATGGGTGACTCCCAGGGAGCGTGTGAGTGAGGACAAAGCACGATGGAAAGACTTGTGTTGGTCTGTGGAGATAGCCGTCAGTCTATAAACCGGGTCATTACAAGCTAGGGCCGAAGAAACAATGCAACTCGATAATTAATCACACAAAAACAAATTTAATTGCATGATGTTAAGAAATATCTGCACCTCACCATCATAGTCAGTTGAGCCAAATGATTTATGATGTAGTAATTCAAGCAAATACAAGTGAACTTCGATTTATTCGACATCTCAAGTAGTGGTGGATACTGAACATCAACATAATCATTTAATAGTGAATGAAACTCGAATATTTTGATCTTCTTCGAAACCCCAACAACGACAAGGTACTCTTTTTCAGGGTCGAAACACAAAGAACAAATCACCTTATTTGTTGAACTAAGAAAATCGTCGTTTCTCAAAATCCCACAAACTTCGAATTTGTTATACCAAGCAAACTTGCAGTCACCATCGAAGAAGGTTCCAATACGCTCACGTATTTCTCTTCATGCCGGTTCCACCTTGAGACAAGTGGTTGCGTCTTCTTAGGACATCGCTGTCTGATCATGTCATATGCGGCATTTCGTTGTCTAGCTGGCTAGATCTCACGGACACGACCCGAATATGACACGACACAATAACGACACTATAACTACACGACCTGATAACACGGTAAGAATATAATAACAACAAGATAACAACTACTCACGATTTAAAAATTATAAAACCTTGAATCTGATTAGGAACTTAAAATCTTATTACACAATCTAGTTTGATGAATAGATTCATACTTCATAACAACAAAATCCAACACGAACACGACACGACACGAACAAGACACGAAATTTAGGTATTTAAAATAATAGTAAAAATCAAAAATATTAAAACATAATTTCTTAACGGGTAACACGAATACGACATGAAATTTTCGTGTTCTTAACGTGTCGATCCGATAAGGACACGAACCCGATAAGCCTTGACCCAAACCCATTAATTTTGTGCAGGTTCGTTTCGTGTTATCGTATCGTGCCAAAAATTGTCAGTCCTAGATCTAGCCATCTAAGGAAGTGTTTTGGATGGGGTCGGACGGAGTGGATCCGCCCAGGTCCTGCATGCATTTATAAGTAATGCTGAGCAAAATATCCAAAAATCGAATACCCGAACAAAACCAAATTGAATTTTTAAATTTGATTCTACTTTTTTGAATTTTTGAATTTTCAATTTTTGGATACTGTCATACCATTTCAGTTTGATTCTATTTTTGTTATTCAATTTTCATTCTTTCGGGTACGGTTTTATTCGAATTTCGATTTGGTTTGTCCCATATTTAAAAGCATGCGATTTTTTAATTTGGTTTTTTGCAAAAAATCGAACCAAAAACCGAATATTCAAGTCTAATTGTAATCGTATGTCATGCATAACCAAAATTTCATACCCCATCCGTCTAAAGGTCGTTGAGTCATTTTTCTTTTTTGAGTTATCTTAATGTAGTTGTGCCATTTGTTATTTGACAAAAGTTTTATCATCTCCCACACTTTATTCATCTTCATCTCACTTACTTTATTTCTTCTTTTAATATACTCTTTTCACTTTAATCTTTAATATATCAATTTTTTAAATTATATGCCCAAAAGAAATGCTCCAAATATTTTAAGACCGGTGAAAGTATATAACTAGATTTTAGTTTGAGTGGAAAATAAAAAAAAAACTATAGATCATTGAAACTGAAAAAGAAAAGAAACATTCTTCTATTTTGGTGACGTGGAATGGTAAAATATCTGAAGGGTACACATGTAATTTTGAATAAATGGAAGACCAAAGAAGAATATAGGGTTTTTTGAATCGATTAATCCTCACTTCCTCAGCCCAGAAGCTGCTTCACTCCAATACCGAATCGCAGCCGCGCAGGTTTGATTTCGCTCTACGCTTTCAATGCTGCTCTTACTCTGCTCTCTTCGATTTTCCTCTCGTTCGTATTAACAACCGTACTTTCGATTGTATTCCTACCGTGCTTGTATGTTTGTTTAATCAATTTCAGTTTTTGATTCGTCACAGTAATTTTGATTCATGACTGTATTGTGTCGAAGATAAACAAATAATTGCGAAATCTGCGCTCTGGTTCCATTTTTTTTGTTATTGCTGTTTATTTGGGGGGTTAATTCACCCCTGCGGCCGAATTTGATGTCGAGAATTCGTTTTTTTTTAATCCCTGTGCTTGCGAGTGAATTCAATTTTTCTGTATCTGGAAAGATTTTTCTGTTTGGTCCAGGCAATGCTATAAACTGGTATGCTGAGGTAAAAAAAATGTTGGACTGATTTTACCTGGTGCCTTTTCTATATTTGTTTTCCTTTTACTATATTAATATGAGTTTCAAACTGTAGAATGTAACCATCCATGAATATGCAAAACATGAACCACATCTTAGCTGGTTTACAGTTTACTCATCTGGATTTCAGATTAGCTACTCACTATGTGTGTACTACAATATGTCATTATGTATGTGTGCACATATTTCTGCATATTTTGGGTCATGTGGTCAGTTTGTTTAACTCTTAACTTGAAGAATGTAGGAAAATTTGTTATACTGTTTGCTTGGGCTGTTATTAGTTTTTACAGTATTTAATTTCTTTTATGACCAGTGAAATATGGGGGATCAGGATGAATTTCGCTGCTTTATTGGTAATTTAGCATGGTCAACTTCAGATAGGGGATTGAAGCAGGCATTTGAGAAGTTTGGTCATCTTGTGGAGGCAAAGGTATGAAAATCAGTTTTTCTTTGTGTTTTATTGGGGATTGTTGTTCCCTCATACGGCCGATTATTGTTTTCTTGTTACACCTTTTGCTTCCTTTTCCAATATAATATATTGTTGGAATCCTGAATGAAAAACATAGATTTTTTACTTAATTGTTGGTCCTATATGTTACATTATATATACATCTCTTACTTGTCTTTGTTTATGATACAGTTCCTGATTGCAATATATTATAGGTCTTTTTGTTTACTATCATACAAGTATTTGACAGCCCTCCGTGAGAACATAGTGACCTGTATATTTGTTTATGAGGTTTAGTGGGCTTGCATTTGGATTGTGACCTGAATAATTTTGTGAATTTATGTCAGATATTGCAAGCAATTAGTCGTCAACTTACCTGGTGAACCGTTTACCAGCTTTTAGTTGACTATAGTGTTGCTCCCATTTTAAAGTTTGTTTTTTTCTTGAAAGCTGGGTGCAGGAAAAAATGGGAATGTCTGATCACTGTTCATGACAAAATTATTTATTGAATTTACTGAGGGAAGGAAAAGGAAGTGTACTGGTATCGATGATGACCGTGTGTTAAATATTGCTGACTAGTGAAGTTCGTAACATGTATATTTCGAAAAGAGGTTCCTTTTAAAAAGATTATGTTCAGTGAACTGGGATGTGACTTGTGAGTAAGCTGGAATGAGATGCATCATAAGGTCCATCCTTCTATTTCATGCAATATATCTCACATATTAAGCTTTTCATTTTTGGAATAGTAAGCTCCGTAAATTTATATGGTTCTTTTCCAGGTTGTGCTTGACAAGGTTTCTGGACGCTCTCGTGGTTTTGGGTTTGTTTCATTTGAAGAAGAGAGAGCTATGGAAGAAGCCATCAAAGCAATGAATGGAATGGATTTGGATGGGCGGGACATTACTGTTGATAAAGCTCAACCCAACCAGGGAGGTAGAGACAGGGATGGATACAGAGACCAGGATCGTGACAGGGGGCGTGATCGTGATAGGGGTAGGAATCGTGACAGTGGGGGAGGGCGTGGGTCAGGTGGAGACTGTTTCAAATGTGGAAAGCCGGGCCATTTTGCTCGAGAATGCCCCTCTGGTGAAGGAGCTAGAGGAGGGGGTGGTAGATATGGTGGAAGGGATGATAAGTATGGAGGTGGCAGTCGCTATGGCCCTGACCGTAATGGCGATAAGTATAGTGGGCGTAGTAGAGACTCTGGTCGTGACTCCGGCAGAGACTCTGGTCGCGACTCTGGGCGAGACTCTGGCAGAGATCGTGGCGGATCAGGAAGTGACAAATATGGTCGTGATCGATCTGGACCTTATGAGCGTCCTGCATCAGGCAGCTTTCGCTCATGATTGGTATGTCACATTTCCTCTCATTCATAATGGGCATGTGTCTTTTATGTGCACGAATAACATACCTTGATCACCTATGGTGAACACCTTTCAATCATTTTTAACATAAATACCAAATCTTGTCACCTTGTGACAGTCCTTGTTACGTTCGATCACTTATCCATTTCATTTTTCGTTGCAGCTACTGTACTGCAGTTTGCCAGTTCGGATGGCATGTTCAAGATCAATCCTTTCTTGATTTGGTCATTTCAACTGAAGCAGTTGTAGCTATGTGAGGCTTTTGTCACTAAAGGGTTCTCATGCTATCTGACTTTTATTTTCGTTTAGTTTGTGGAATTATGTCATGGAATTTTACATTTTGGATTGTTGCCCTGTTAAAGATTAGTTTTGCTTGTTTGAATTTCGTCCTTGGTTATGTTGATATCCTTATATGGGTTGAGATTAATACTATGTGATCTTACTGTTTTCTAGTAGTACTTTGTTAAAGAGCTCTTCATTCCAAATTTCCAACTGATTCAGTTTGCTGAAGCAGCAACCTTACTTGAGTCTTTTCATTTACCTTGTTATAAATCTTACTCATCTTTGCTTAGAATCTCTCTTCTATTTTTGCAGTAAGAAGATTTATTTTATTGTCTCTTTGGAATTGCATCTCTTGCTTGCTCTGTGATTGATTGATGATACCTACCTACTTAGTTCAGAAGCGTTGTTTGATTGCTCTTGACTTAACCAGTTTGAAAGAAGATTTAATATTTTTATTTTTTCTCTATAATTTGTATATCTTGAAAACATGGATATAAACATTTATCATTCATCGTTATATAATTTGCTACTGCATACATTCTTTAGCTACTAAGCAAGAATAAATATAAATTTTGCTAAATGAGTAGTAATTTTTTCTCATCATTAAATTTGTACGGTGGAAATGCAACGAATGTCAATTCGATACCAGTCCATAAATTCATGTAAAAATGTCTCTGAATAAATTTCTCTTGATGAACTGTTATTAGTGTGTAAAATGTTTCTAAATCAATTTTTAGGAGTAATTGTTTCAGTTCCAAGAATATGTGTTATGACCGTATCTAATGGTACACTAAAACCTAAAATGTACTAGTAGACAATTAGGCACTCTAAAATCAATGTCATTTGTGATTTTTGAGCAAATATACTTTTTTTAGGTTTACATTAAAACAAACGAATCATTTTTTTAAATTTTGTGCGTAAAAAGGTAATATAAGGTAATATAGAGAATATTTTGTTAATTTTGAGTTTAGTAGTATAAAGGGTTGGAGTAACATCATTATTTGATGTAATATTTATAATAAAATAAATTTGAGTATAGTATAAATGGTTGAAAATTCTCTAAAGGGCGAAAGAAGGTGGCAATTTAGCAACGTTGGGGGTGTTCGGTTGCCAAGATTAAATCTCATGATTAAATATGTATTATGTTTGGTTCATAATAAGATTGACCTCCTCAATTTAATCCTAGATGGATGGTCTCATGATAATTAGTCATAGCCTCCCCCTCCAACTAAAATAATCCTCCAATTTAATCCTAGATGGATAGTCCCATGATAATTAGTCATGACAACCGAACGCCACCGTTGGATCTCAATCATCGACATTTGTTTGTTTGGTTTTGGTCATGGAAATTACTATGAGGCTTGGAGGCTGCTGAATGGAAACGGTAGTCAATAGTCGTCATTGAATCTGATCTACTTTTTGGAAGAGTAATTAAGAGAATTGTTTCTTTAACCACACCACAAAATATGTGTACTAAAAATCATTGTAGTCGTAATCCAGTCAAAAGGATAAAATGTCGAGCTTACAAAACAATGGAAGTAGAAGAACTAGTGTTGTTAATCCTGCTATATCCCATCTTCAAAACAAGTCCTAAATATTTTGGCGGGATGAATATAGTGTTGCCGCCTAAAAGTATTGCCGTAAGTTTGGTTCCATAGTGAAAGTAACAATGGCAAATTGATTTGCACTCTTCCATAAACTAACAAAAACTAAAAGGCAAATGTTAGATTTCTGGATCCAATACAACCTGAATCGGGATATCCGTTGACTGATAAGTTATAGGTGATCATATCTCAAATATATAAGTATGGGCTGTTCGGTGTCTTCTTATAGATTTCAGTGACCCATTCCAATATTACTTTGATGTGATCTCGATTAAGTTAGTTTTTTTTTTAACACACTTTGATCATCCTAGCCTTTATTGTCTGGTACTAGTACTCTCTCTGTCCCATTTTATGTAACACGTTTTTTTCTTTTGACACGTGTTTTGTAAAAATCATACTCCCTCCGTTCCATAGTAATGGAGGCGAAACTTTTCGGCACGAAGATTAAGAAAAGTTGTGTTAGGTGAGTTAAGTAAAGAAAGAATAAAGTGAAAAATGAGAAAGGTAGAGAGATGGAGAGAGAGAAAAACTAAGAGAGAGTAAAGTATGTGAGGAAAAATGTGTTGACTTTTACTAAAAAGGGAAATGACTCTATTACTATACCAAAATGACAAAATGGCTCTATTACTGTGGAACAGAGGGAGTAATAAATAGTTAAAGTGAAGGAAAACTAAAGTAAGAGAGAGAATAATTCAGATAATTACAATTTTACAGAAAAACGATAGTCGAAAGAACATAGCATATATTTTCTTTAGATCTTAAAACCCGTAGTCCACTACATTCCCCAAAAATTCATTGTGTTCGCCGTGAAGTAACCAGAAATTCAAATTAGTCAGTGTCTAGAATTTAATTCGATTTATTGTTTTGTTCGACTTTTAAAAATCAAACCGAACCAAAAATTAAAAATATGCAAACTATTAGTATAATCAAAATGCATCTATGAAAAAGGTGCAGAATCAACATTAATTTAATTGTTGTAAATTTAATTTTTTATATTTTAATTTTATTGTATACTCACTCCGTCCCGCAAGAATATACACTTTTAGTTGGACACGAATTTTAAAGCATAATTAGTAAAGTGAGAGGGATGTATAAAGAAAAATTAACTAAAGTATTGTTACTAGAGAATGAGTCTAAACTCATTAAAGAGAAAATAGTTTCCAACTTAGAAAGTACTTATTCTTGTGGAACAGACTAAAGGAAAGAGTGCATATTCTTGTAAAACGGATGGAGTATAATTTAAATTTTAGTTCAACTTTTACAGTATCATATCATTTATTTTAAGTGAATCCAGTTCAATTCAATAGCACATTAATTAAGTGATATAAAGATTTGAATAAATTATATTAATAGTATCATAACCAAACAACTCTCTCTTCATCTATTGTTAGTATGTGTTCATTTTTACTAAAATGATAATAAGCTTTAATTTCATTAACTCATTTTACTTACAATGTATTTAAAATTAATAACTACTACATCCATCAAAACCAAGTGATATGTATTCCTTTTTTAGATGTCGTAATCTAACTAAAACATTTTTTTTATTGCCAATGATTAATAACCCCCTTTTCTTTCTTACTTTATCATATTATCTCACTTACTTTATTCTTTTTTTACTTTATTATCTCTTTCTCTTTGTTTCTTTATTTCTTTATATTTCAATTCACTAAACACCACAGCCCAAAAGTCTGATCCAAAATAGAATCGTTTCACTTAGTCTAAGACGAAGAGAGTATATACAAGTGAAACATATATTCCATTAACTGTTTTTTTACTTTCATTTCTTAATATTTTTTAAAACTCGTGCTGAAAAGGAATTAGACTCTTAATTATAGACGAATGAAGTAATTTAGTAGACTTTTCATATAGTAACAAATTAACGAACCCAATTATTTTATTCCAATTTTGATTAAATTAATTGAAGCCCATTTAAGAAAAGCCCAATTAAACGAAACCTAATGCGCGTTGCAATCTTCTTCTTCCTCCTTTTGGTAAGAGTTGTATTTCTTTCTCCTTCGATTTGCAAATTTTCTTCTTTCTTCTTCGCCAATGTAGTTAATTTGATTTTATTCATTCTTCTTCTATTCTCACATTGTATATAAAATTATTATATACAAGTGAGACATGTATTCCACTAACTTTGTTTCACACACTTTTCTTAACATTTCTTATAACTCGTGTCAGAAATAAAATGAAACTCCTAATAGTACACGGATGAAATAATTAATTAAATTTTCAACGAGTATGAATTAATGAACCAAATCATTTAATTAAATCTTGACAAAATAATCAAAACCCATATAAGAAAATCTCAATTAATCCAAACCTAATGCGCACCGCCATCTTCTTCCTCCTCCTTATGGTAAAACATTTCTTCTTCTTCTTCCAATTTCCAATTTTTCTATTTTTCTTCTTTCTTCTTCTCTGATATAGCACGTCTGATTTTATTCATTTTACATCGTATTTAACTAACATATACAAGTGAGACATATACTTATTACACTATTTTGTTTTTACCAATTTTCTTAACATATCTTAAAACTCATACCAGAAAGTCCAATTAATCGAAATCCATTTACGAAAGACCCAATTAATCGAAACCTAATGCGCGCCGCCATCTTCTTCTTCCTTGTTATAATCAGAGCTGCATTTCTTTTCCCCTTTCTGTAAGTTTGGTGGTCGCATAAGCTGAGCCGAGAGTTGGGTTTTGGTTCGAGGCACACGTGACATGCCAGCTGCATGGGTCCATGTGAATGTACCAGTTTGTTGTAACCGTTTTGGAGAGTCTAGCAACCGATGCATGAAGTAGTTAGATGCTCATATAAAACAGAGAACAACGCTCTGATCTTGTAGAAGAGAGAAAGTAGAGTGATCGAGTTTTCCATCTTGAGTGAGTACGATCTTGAGATTAGATTGTATAGATTCTTGAGAGTTCTTTCTCCTTGTTCATCAATCATTGTAAAGTGATGTAGTGTGATCAATAAAGTAGCTCAACCCATATTTTTCCCGTGGATGTAGACGTGAGTCGAACCACGTTAAACCCTTGCGTCCATTGTCGCTTGTTTTGTTCTTTCAATCGTCGCTTAAATCCAACAAGTGGCGCCGTCTGTGGGAAAGAGATCGATGATTATGGCGATGGCGCGTTTCGAGACGGAGAAATTCAACGGGAAAATAGATTTTGGCCTCTGGAGAATCAAGATGAAGGCTCTATTGATCCATCAAGGGCTCGCGGATGCATTAGTCGAAGAAGAGGGCGATGATAAGCCAGCCTCTAAACGGCAAGAAATCTTGCAGAAGGCCCACAGTGCGATCATCCTCAGCCTTGATGATAAAGTGTTGAGGGAAGTCGCGCGTGAAACTACGGCTAGCGCGATCTGGAAGAAGCTCGAAGGCCTTTATATGGTTAAATCTCTGGCAAACAGGTTATATCTGAAACAACAGCTTTATTCCTATAGATTTACTGATGGAAAAAGTTTAAGTGAGCAACTAGATCAGTTCTCAAAGTTTGTTGATGATCTTGAAAACGTGGATGTGGAATTGGAAGATGAAGATAAGGCCATAGTTCTCCTCAATGCTCTTCCCTCCACGTATGAGCAGTTGAAAGATGCGTTGCTATATGGCAGAGATAAGCCAATCACTCTCCTTGAAGTGCAGACTGCGTTGAAGACCAAGGAGTTCCAGAAGCTCAGTCAGTCACAACCAGACGCATCTGAGGTCTTGAATGTGAAGAAGTTCAAGAAGTTCAAACAAAAACAGAGCCAACCCAAGAATCAATCTGAGAAAGATAAGAAAGAGACAAGAAGCTGCCATTATTGTAAAAAGCCTGGCCACATCAAAAAGAATTGTTTCTCTTGGAAAAGGAAGCAAGAGGCCGAGAAGAATGATCAAGGCTCTACTGATATTGTGCAGGTTGAAGAACCTCACAAGATTATGAACATCATGGAAACCGAGGTTAGTGACTGTTGGATCATAGACTCGGGTTGCAATTTTCATATTAGTTCACACAAGGAATGGTTTCAAGATTTTATCCCTCTCAAGGGTCAGTATTGTTGGGAAACAATCATGTTTGTAGTATAAGGGGAAGAGGTAGCATAAGACTAAGGCTAAATGATCAATCTATTATTCTTCTATCAGATATCAGCTTCATACCTGAGGTGAAAAGAAACTTGATCTCTCTTGGAGTTCTTGAGTCAAAGGGCTATGGTTTTATATCAGATAATGGTCATCTCAGGATATACAAAGGGTCTGCTAAGATTATGAATGCAGTGAGAAAGAAAACTCTATACTATCTTGATGCTACTGTTGTTAGTGGTGTTATTAATGCAACTGAAAAGGCAAGTGATGATTTCAGAATTTGGCACCAAAGGATGGGTCACCTGGGAGAAAAGGGGATGAAGGAGCTGGTTAAGAGGGGCTTGATTAAGGCAAGAGGAGAAGCATATTTAAAGAAAGGCGAGCAATGTGTAATGGGAAAAGGCAAGAAATTACCATTCCCTAAGGGAAAGCACACATCTATTTCTGTGCTTGACTATGCACATAGTGATATTTGGGGGCCTTCTCAACCACCTACTATGAATAGAGGTAGGTATTTCATGACTATCATCGATGATTATTCAAGGAAGTTGTGGATACAGATCCTTAAGGAGAAGTCTGATGCTTTTAGCTTCTTTAAGGAATGACATGCTATGGTGGAAAGGGAGAAGGGCACTACACTCAAATGCTTGCGGACTAACAATGGGCTTGAGTATCTCTCTGCTGAGTTCAGTGATTTCTGCAAGGTCAGAGGCATAAAAAGGCATAGAACGGCTCCTAGAAATCCTCAACAGAATGGAGTAGCCGAGAGGATGAACAGGACTATCATGGAGAGAGTTAGATGTATGCTCCTGACTTCTGGTGTGGATAAGAGGTTTTGGGGTGAGGCTGTGACTACCGCAGCAGTGGTTATTAACAAAAGTCCCTCCTCAGCTATCAATTTTGATATCCCTGATAATCTCTGGTATGGTAGAATGCCAGACTTTGCTAGCTTGAGATCTTTTGCAGGGCATATGCACATGTAAAGGAAGGCAAGCTTGATGCAAGAGCTATTAGATGTATGTTTCTTGGCTATCAGCCTAGTTCTAAGGCATTCAGGCTATGGTGTACAGATCAAGGAAATGAGAAGTTGATAGTGAGCAGAGATGTTATTTTTGATGAAAGTTTAATGCCTTGTTTGGTAAAGAAAGATACTAGTACATTAGTGGAGGTGGAGCCACAACAAGAGGCCATGCAGGGTGAGGGCAGCAGTGCTGATGATGATGTCTCAGTTTCCACAAGGACAAATGGTCCTCCTATGCAGCAGAATCTCAGGGAGAAATCAAAGAGGACAAGGAAACTACCTTCTAAGTTTTCTGACTATGAAATGGCATTCTTTGCTGTATGTGTGGCAGAGGAAATAGAGCTCAGTGAACCTGGGACTTATGAGGAAGCAATAAATGGTTCTGAGTGGGAGAAATGGCTGGAGGCTATGGTTGAGGAGATAGACTCTCTTATGAAAAATAAGACATGGATTCTGGTAGATAGGCCAAGTTCTCAAAAGGCTGTTGGCTGCAAGTGGGTCTTTAAGAAAAGGGTGGAGTTTGCTGATGGAAATAAGATCAGGTACAAAGCTAGGTTGGTGGCCAAGGGCTACACACAGCAAGAAGGGATAGACTTCACTGAAATCTTCTCGCCCGTGGTGAAGCACACCTCCATAAGGATTTTACTATCTGTGGTTGCACAAAGGAACTGGGAGTTACACCAACTTGATGTCAAGACCGCTTTTCTACATGGAGATTTGGTTGAAACCATATATATGGAGCAGCCAAAGGGTTTTGAGGTCCCTGGGCATGAAAAGAAGGTCTGCCTCTTGAAGAAAATTTTGTATGGATTGAAGCAAAGCAGCAGACAGTGGTATCTTAAGTTTGATGCTCATCTCAGCAACATTGGTTTCATGAAGTCGGCTTATGACAATTGTGTGTGTATCAAGACAGTTGATGGGAAGGCTATTGCTTATTTGGTCTTGTATGTTGATGATATGCTTGTGGCAGCTGCAGACATGGGAGAAATCAAAGCTATAAAGAATGAGTTGATGAGAGAATTTGAAATGAAAGACTTGGGTGAAGCCAGGAGAATTCTTGGGATGGACATCCTTAGAAACAGAACTGAGGGAGAAATTTGGCTACTTCATATGGATTATCTCAGAAAGCTCATTCAGAAATTTCAGATGCAGGATTCTAAGGAAGTGGCAGTGCCTCTTGCTCAACATTTCAAGTTATTCAAGGAACAGGTACCCAAAACAGATGAGGAAAGGTCAGAGATGATGAAAGTTCCATATGCAAACATAGTTGGGAGTGTGATGTATTGTATGATATGCACCAGACCTGATCTGGCACATGGGATCAGTGTCACTAGCCGCTACATGAAGGAATATGGCAGGGAGCATTGGTCAGCTCTTAAATGGTTGCTGAGATATATAAAAGGAACAGATAATGTAGGGATTTTGTTCAAGATGCAGAATGGTGTTACTGGTGATCCATTGATTGGATATTGTGATGCGGATTATGCATCGAATCTTGACACTAGAAAGTCTCAAACTGGATATGTGTACAAGCTACATGGAGCAGCAATCAGTTGGAAGTCCACATTACAATCTGTGGTGGCTTTATCCACTACCGAAGCTGAGTATATAGCGCTAACCGAGGCAATCAAAGAAGGCGTTTGGTTGAAAGGGATACTCAGTGATTTTGGAATTGAACAAAAGGTTGTGAGGGTGCTATGCGATAATAACAGTGCAATATGTTTGGCGAAGCATCAAATTTTCCATGAAAGGAGTAAACACATTGATGTAAGACTTCACTACATCAGAGACCAGATTGAGAAGAAAGAGGTGGAGGTGTTAAAGGTTGGAACAGAGGATAATGCGGCTGACGCTTTAATAAAGGATGTGCCATGCTCAAAGCTCAAGCATTGCTTGGAGCTGGTGAGTGTGTTACCACATTAAGGTGGAGTGTGTTTGGAGAATCGGGTGTGGGCTGTTGCTTACACGACCAAGGTGGAGATTGTAAGTTTGGTGGTCGCATAAGCTGAGCCGAGAGTTGGGTTTTGGTTCGAGGCACACGTGACATGCCAGCTGCATGGGTCCATGTGAATGTATCAGTTTGTTGTAACCGTTTTGGAGAGTCTAGCAACCGATGCATGAAGTAGTTAGATGCTCATATAAAACAGAGAACAACACTCTGATCTTGTAGAAGAGAGAAAGTAGAGTGATCGAGTTTTCCATCTTGAGTGAGTACAATCTTGAGATTAGATTGTATAGATTCTTGAGAGTTCTTTCTCCTTGTTCATCAATCATTGTAAAGTGAGGTAGTGTGATCAATAAAGTAGCTCAACCCAGATTTTCCCGTGGATGTAGACGTGAGTCGAACCACGTTAAACCCTTGCGTCCATTGTCGCTTGTTTTGTTCTTTCAATCGTCGCTTAAATCCAACACTTTCAATCCGCAATTTTTCTTCGCCGATGCAGTTCGTCTGATTTTATTGATTATTTTTCTCTCTTCTCAAAATAAACAAAAATTAAGATATAACAAAACACAACACAACCATTCTAAAAAACCAATAGAAGAAAAATGAAAATTTTGATTTTGTATCCTCCAATGTGATGTACAGATTTGAATTTGTAATGCATCTCTACCTAACTTAAAAAAAATTGATAAGTTAAAAATTCAATAAGGCGCAATGTGAGTGGTCCTGGTTTCATAAGGTGCCAAATTAGACTTACTGCTCTTCGCCCTCAACACTTTGACCAATTCCCTGCACATCTGCCTTGTACTCCCCGAGCAGTCGCTCTGCATCACCAGTAGTACCTTCGTCAACCCATTCTCTCCCGCCACCGTTTCCTGCGCCAATTCATCCCTCGCCAAGCAGCACACGCTCCACACCACCGCGATCCCGTGCTCCGTCGCCGCACCCGAGCACTTCATCAGCCTCCTCACGATCTCCGCCACGCACTCGCCGTCCTCCGCGATCGCGCTCCTCCCCTCCGTGCACGTCGCCACCGATTCCAGCACCGCCAGCGCTTTCTCCACCAGATCCGGTTTGGATAGGATCCGGCTGACGGTTCGGATGATTCCGAACCGGATCAGATCCTTCCTCGCCGTCCTGGTTGTTGCGATCGCTGCCAGAGCTGATAATCCGGCTTCCACCGCCGGTGAATCGCTCTCTGATGTGGTTAGGTTGTATAGATTTTTAATCAGATCTGGTTGATCGGCGATTTTCTTCTCCGATTCAGGATTTAACGCGATTAGCTCTAAAATCTTCGCGGATTTCACCTTCGATTCGGTGTTTCCTTTCCGCAAAACCGCCGCGAATGAGGATAGGCAATCGGCGGAGCTCAGAATGAGCTCGTTCAGCCTCTCTCTCACGGATTTCTCCGACGAGATCAGATCGAAAACCTCGACAATCAGCTCGCGAATCCGAATCTCGTCGGATTCGGCGAAGAATTCGACGAATCTCGGAATCGCGGAGCTCGAATGCGCGACGAATTTCAGATTCCCCGGCGACGCCTTCATGAAATCGACGAGCTTCTGCAAGGAAGCGGCGTCGGCATCGCCTTTGATGATCACCGCCGCCTCATGCCTGGAGACGGCGCACGGCGGCGGCGGCGCCTGGGCGGGGTCGGTGTGGGAGAGCCAGAGGTGGATGAGGCGGCGGAGAGTGAGATTCGGCGTCGTGAGCGTGGACGGAAGGGTTTGCATCGTCGCCGGGCAGGTTTTGTGGCCGAGCGCCAGCCATTTCTCGATGGAGCTCCGGTCGTAGGTGACGCCGGTGCAGAGGCTCACCGGAGACCTCATCACATCCATGGAAATCGGGCAGCGGAAGAGATTCGGTACAGTGACGTGCAGTTCCTCCCTCCTCTTTTCTCTCGCCATTTTCGCACAAATCTCTCTGGTTTTCTCAAGCGAGTTTTATAAGAGAGAGAGAGAGAGTCAAAGTGACGTCGTTTTGGTCAAAAATCCGAAAATGGAGTCTGATTTAAGTAAACAGGAAAATTGAAAAATTTATTCTCTAAATTAAGTTTATGAAATTAATGTGGAGATGAGACAAAAAGGGAGTGGAGGGGCCCGGCGTTGAAGAAATTGATGTGATATTTGCATGAAATTCTTGCATGGATTTAGGTAAAGTCAAACTCATGTGTGTGCTAATTTCTATGTTTATTCTTGATTTTTCAATGATTGTCATTTAAAAATTAAGAAGTGGGACGATTAATTATTGAGTGAAAGAACTGGATTTGAGGATGATAATACGGAAGAAAGGGGTAAAGTAGTTGTTGCGTGATGGAAGAATCCAAGCTCCTCGTGAAGGATTAAAAAACTTAAGAAATTAATGGCTGCAAAAGGTGGTTAAAAAGTGGTAAACACTATAGTTAAATAGTGTTAAATTGTTAATTATATATTTAATGTATTAAAACTCTAATCTTAACTATTTATGTTTTTGATAATATACTTTGATTTGGTTTAGGATTATTAGAAATGTAATGGAAATTGAATAAAAAATTAGAGGAGTATAAGTTTATACTTTCATATATTAATACGAGAATAAATGCGAATGAAATGACTAGATTGTGTGAGATAATTATTAGAAGACGGAAAATGACTAGATTGTGTGAGATAAGTTTATACTAAATACTTTCATATATTAATAAGAACACCGTTTGCGGATAGCTGGAAAATTAAATATGAGATAATTATTAGAAGACGGATGAAATACTTTACTTTTTATAATTTTATTCTCTCTCTTTATTTATATACTTTATTCTATCTCTAACTTTATTCTTATCTCGATCAATTTACTACTTATTTGTTAATTTTCATGTTCAAAATAAGTGTCTCAAAATTAATGAGATGGAATGTAGTAGGAGTAGTATTTCTTTTTTAATACAGTTATTTATGAGAAAAAAAAAAGCTACTCAATTTATCAGAAATTTTTAAATTTATAAGTTTTAATTAAAACTTGTTTAAGCCATCATTAAAAATTGTAAATTACTAATTTAACCTTTGAAAATTAAATAAATGTAGTATAAAAGAGGTGGATGTGGGTCAAAAATCAAATGGGTAAGGATAAGGAAGACCGGCCACTATTTATGACATAAATCTTATGTTTGAATCTCATTCATATTTACCCTATTTTATAAACCGAGTTTTTAGTATTAATTTATTGTTGCTGCAATTAAAGTCTTTCTGATGTGCTTTAACTGCTCCCAAATCCAATTACTCAAATCAGCAAAACCAATTACTCAAATCAACAATATACCAAATTAACACAAAGATATTGCATATGAAAAAAATGATTATGGTTATAATTTTGAACAATTTGAAAGGCAGATTGGAAAATCAATTCAAGATTTTCCTAGCCTATCAATAACACAACTGACAAAATAATTAATGAGAATAACACCACTGACAAAATAATTGAGAATGAATATACTCATAATAAATTCTATATTAATAGAGAACATACGTTTCAATTATTATGATAGGTCGGTTATCTATATATATATATAGAGAGAGAGATATTCGAGAGACAAAATGTAATGCGGTAGGCTAATTAGAGAGGCATAGCTTTTGAAAAAAGTGAGTAATTGAAGAACAAATATGTATAATTTGACCTTGTTATGATTTGTAGTGCGCACATATAAAAGAGAATAATGATATAACTAAGCAAACATGTGATATATGCAAATTTTGGTTGCACGAAGCATATTCACAATTATGTGTTCAACGACAATTATTAGTTGGTCCAAACTCAGACTTTCACAATTTTAAATTTCCCATCACATTTGTCGGAATTAGCTGCTGAATCGGATCACATATATATCCACACAAACAAATGATAATCCTCTGTCCCAATTTAATTCAATAGTTGCTTTTTCGTTCTGTGATTTTAAAAATATAGTACTACTCGAGTTATTGTTGAAAAATGACCAAAATTGAAAACACAAAAGAAAATCTTCTTTAAGTTGAGGACATAATTATCTAGTGCATTTTAATATTTTATATTTTAGAATGCTTTTATTTGTATATTTTAATTTTAATTGGGATTCCAAAACTGATAATGTATTTTAAAGCGTAGGTGGTGTATATAAAAATACAAATTAGTATTTTTAATTGACTAAAAAATATCCTTAGGCATTTTCTTTAATTTGAAGTATAATTCATTCAGAAAAATGCTTCTATCTTGAATTGAATGATTAGACTTTGGGTAATATTTCTTTTGGACCGCTTTAAGATAATTGAGTTGCTTCAATTCTAGGTAAAAAAACTTTAATATTTTTTTCTTTCTTGCTTTCTCTTTCTCTCTCATATTTATTATTTTTCTATTTTATTCTCCCTATATTTTAATCTTTAAATATTAATTCTTTAATTTCATGTGAAAAAAACCATCTCAATTAACTTTATTGGAATAAATATTGCTTTCGAGTTTCAAGTATACACTCAAGTGTCCTGAATGTAAAATTAAAATTCACACTCAAGTTTCCTAAATCTGACTCACAAATTTATACCCGAGTCCTAAATCTAAACTTAAATTTACACTCATTTATTCTAAATTCAAACTTCAACTTTTACACTCAAGTGTCCTAAATCTAAACTTAATTCAGATGGTCAAATATTCTAAATCTTATCGACCCTAGTATCATATTTCAATTAAAACAATGCGTAACAGAATTATTTAAGAATACATAAATCTAGACGCAATTACTTTCGTTGTAAATTTTTTAAAAATAACTAACTATGAAAAAAAACTGTCTTTAAACTAATGATACATTAACTTACTCTTTTGCATTTTTATGACGTTTTTATTTACATCCTCTAATTTTAGTTAGACCTTAGAACACCTATAATAAGGACGTTTTTTAAGCATTGATGGTATATTTATAAATACAAATTAGCGTCCTTAAATATGTTAGTAGTAAAAAATATCCTTAACCAATTTTTTTTAGTTAGGTGACAGTCATAACTAATTGTTCATCACTACCCACAAGGAACACACTCGAAACATACAATGTTAAATGTCAAATTTAGATCCAACCCAATTTTAACCCTCTATAAACACTTAGCTTAATATGAACTGAAATAGGAAGGAAAAATAAAGAGTCAAAGTTTGCTTATCCTTTTCTAGCACTTATGGTGAGTGGATGACCAAATCAATGCCCAACCATCACTAGGAAATTCAAAATTTAAAAATTCCTGTTATTTTTATTAATGTCAAAACATAAACGCAATTATTGCTTTCATTATAAAAAAGAGAATATATCATGATATCTTTTTACTCTATATTTTTAGAAATCGTATCAAATAATAATTATAATGAAAACGATTTTATCATTTGATTTATTATTTATTAGAAAAAAAAACATTTTTTCTAGAAAATTTAGACCAACCACTGTTTGGTGGCGATGGTTTTGTCTTTTTCATTGTTGAGGTTTGAACATTAACAAAAGGGGTAGGTATCAAATAACAAAGTCAAATTTCTTGAATAAATAGATGTGAATTTGATACGTGTGTGACTCTGAAATTAATTAGACGAATAATTATCGTGGTCAAGGAAAATAAAAGACAAGGAAAAATGTGAACTTATATTATCAATTATGTTGACTCTGACTCATTCTAATTGGTACAACTAACTTACTTTTATTTTGAAATAGTAGAAGACTTTGCAGTTTCATAATGTAGAATGTTATTGAGTCACATTGTGGCCAGCTATACTTTCATCTTAATTGAAATTTTGTTCGTTTTATTAATTTCAGTCAAATATTCAAAAAGGATAACAAAGTATAAATTTGAGGTTGAAGTATTCAATATTTCTAGCCATGATCCTAATAGTAACAAGGTTTTTTAAAAAGGAAAAGAATATGGATGAAACGATGTATTCAATGCAGATATATACGCTATCTGCAATAAAATGATTAAAATTGTAGTTTAGTATTTTTAAAAATGAAAAGAACATTTTGAAATGAGGCAGTCAGTGCTGATAAATACCCTATCTGCAATAAAATGATACTAGTAGTACTAAATTGTAGAAGTAGTAATTCTTTTTAAAGTACTGTATTTGTTAAGTACTAACTTGTAGAAGTAGTAATTCTTTTTAAAGTACTGTATTTGTTAAGAATACTTTGAACTTTGAACTTTGACATATACTCTCAAAGTTAGATGTGGTGGGCGATGGCTGATGGGCATCAGAGAAAATCACGCATTATTAAGCACTATAGGTTAGTTCGATTTGAAAGATAGATCTCGTAATTGAATATATAGTATATTATGTTTGATTCATGAGATTGAATCTCACAATAATGAGTTATAGCAATCGAACGACTTCTAAGTTTATAGTTAATACTTGTCTTCGGTCTGCCAAAACTTGACACATTTTGCTATTTTGGGTTGTCCAATAATTAAAACCACATTTTTTTTATAATAGGACTTAGTCTTTAGTAAGTACACATCATACTCTACCAATTTATTACACTCGCATTTTACTATAAAATTAATACTTCGCTTACTTTTTATTTATTTAGAAATTCAACTAATTTC